>NC_056741.1:613052731-613652731 GCF_019279795.1 Protopterus annectens | reverse complement strand
CTCTAATCATAGTAATCAAATCCTCTGCCATTTTAAGCATATGTTTCTTAGGCAAAGACCCTGAAGCACTAGGAGAAACCCCCACTGAAGCTACACTAGGCCTGCCTCTCAAAGAAGCCTTGGAAACAGAGGGGGAGGCCCTAACCACCTTAGGAAGAGAGGGAAGAACAGCCACCTGAGAAGCCCCCTCAGCCTGGCCTACTTCCTGAGAGGATACATCCTGTAACAATAAAGTCTCTCCCTGAGACTCCAAAGAAACACCTGGCAGAACCTCCGGCTCCACTGAGCCTTCTAAAGAACCGCGTCAGGGACTGTCGGTTCTTCCACTCTAGGCTTTGCTGCTTTATCCTTGCGCTTTTGCGAAGCGGCGCCGGAGCATCCGACGGCATTTTATAATTACAACGCTTCCCAAAAACTAACCTGGCACAGTCTAACCTTCTCTTAATAGTGCGTTTGTTAAATCTAGCACAAGAGCGGCATCCAACAACGTCGTGCTCAGGCCCTAAACAAGGTATACATAAAGTATGGTAATCCCTATGAGGTATCTGTTTCCCACAAGAAATACAGTTATTCACTTTTTCTGACATCCGGTTAAATACTGAGGCAAGAAAAAACCAAAATATTCCCCAACGGGGTACTTAGCCAACTTTGATTCGGTCTGAAACTCTGAACTCAGAAACTTTCAGAACGCCAACCTGCACTCGCAAAATTGCTTCTGCATCGGACCATGCGGCAAAAAAGACTGGGGATATGACGTCGGTCATGCGCATTAGTACCCTGACGTACTGACGTCAGTCTAATGCGCCCTGACCGACGTCAGCCATATACTTTGGTATTCGGGCCGACTGGACAGCGGACTACCCTATAGTTAGGACTGCAGCAATGTGGAATGAAGAACATCTGGTCCGAAGCCCAAGTGTTTAAACCAAAAGGCTTAGAATGAGTTACACCAAGCAGTAATAAATACAACCGAGTACTTTTAAGATGATGCAAAAGTAAAAAAAGTAGGTAGAAACACAAGTACAGTAAAAGCAGATGAACTCTTTTGGGAAGTGAAGAAGAAAGGCACGAAGAAGAAGAAGGCATAAAGAGAAGATGAGGAGAGGATTTTATGATCAGGGTAATGGATGCATTTTGATTCATAAAGTTAATTAGGAGGATATATGAAGGATTGAAGGCAAGAATTAAAGTGGGAAGGTTTCTCTCCAATATTTATTTATTTGCAGTTTGATTACTGGGGAAGTCCACCGGGCCAAATTGACCCATTTTCAGTGGAGGCCCTGGGAGAAAAGCTCCAAGATGCATTATACAATTTAGATACAACTGATAGTTAATAATAAAGATAATATTATGTAGAATAGTTACTCATAAATGCATTCAATATCATGCATAGTTAACAAATTCATTAACCTTGCAGGTAGGGATCACACAGTTTCATTTCAGGAAAACAAATATGTGCTAGAAGTGGAAACAGTTTACATACAAACCTTTTAGGAAAATGTAAATACGCTTTACATACACACATCAACAGCAGAATGCTATTTACAATATTTACAGGGTTTTACAATATGTTGTGTTTGAACACAGGAAACAGGGAAGAATGCCTTTTCTCCTTTGTTACTTGCTTTATATTTACAGCCACTGGCAAATACAATAATAGACTAAGAAATTCAAGGATATAATTGGTATGGTACTCTATGGCTTTTGCACAATTTGTGCTGGCCAAGTACTGGATAAGATACTGCAGGACTTGTGAGCAAAACAAAAAGATTGGCAAGGCAGGAGACAAAGCAAATGCTGTTGTTTGCAGATGATACAATTTTGTACTTGACAAATCCTGAAAAGGACAGTTCAGTGTTGTGGAACATTTTCAGACAGTTTCAAGTCTTTTCAGGATATAAATTTAATGAAGAAAAAAAAAGTTATAACCAAAAATGACATACCCAAATATTACTTGGCTCAATAACACCCATATTTTTGATGGCAAGATAAGGTCAAGTATTTGGAAGTACGGATTAAAAGGTCTTCTGTTATGCCAGTTAAGGATATGTGGGAAGAGACTAAAAAAAATACAAAAACTCAAACAGGCAGGTCTTGTTTATGGATATGGATAGCAAGATACAAGCAGTAAAAATGTTTCAAGTCCCCTCACAGTTATATATGCAGGTCAGGCATATTTATATCAACAAAAGCAGAAGTTATGGACAATTAATAAAGAGCTGAAGGGATTTTTAGGAAGGAAAGAGGGCAAGAGTTAAGTAGGATAAGTTGATCTTCCCAAAAGAACAAGGTACTTTACAACTACCTGATTTGAAGTGATATTTTAGAACAACTCAGTTAAAGCTCATATACATAAAATGAACAGAAGGATACAAGTGGAAAGGGATAATGATGGAGGGGGAGATAAAGAAATAAGGAGAGAGTGGGATTTTGGATGCAGATCCTAACGGAGAATTATGAATATAATATTCTGTATGGTAGCTAATAAGTTGCATAAAGTATTCTAAGAACTAGAGTTGGTGGATTTTAAGGATTCCCTGCGGGATGCACTGTAGGAAATGCTGGGTGGGCAGATTGGTGTGACGAGGGATATGATTTTTCTGAGCTATGATACAGAATCAAAACTGCCTAGACATGGTAAGGCCTTGCTGTGTCTAATTATGGTGGCTGCTAAAAATGCAATCACTAGAAAATGGAAATCAAAATCTAAACCAACTATACTAGAAGTAATGAATATAGTAAGAGATAAAACAACCGGAACCGAGATCTTTAGAAAAGGATAGGAGCAAACTACAGAGGTAAAAAATGTGAATTGTGGGAACAATACATACAGGAGAGGAATGAGGTTTAAAAGGTGGCAGGATTTAAATGAGTTGTGTACTGTTTGAATGAAAATGATTGGGTAGATTATAAGTGATATCTAATGTTTGCAACTGGGTGTGTGTCAGTATGGTTTGTGATGTAAAATGCTTACAACTAGGATTGTGTCGGTGTGGTTTGTTTTCATTTATATAATCGTATGATTGCCTGTGTCGTAAGTGATGGTTTAATAAAGATGTTTCTTGTTAAAAAAAAAAAAGGGCAGGAATTTAATAATTTATGTAACATTGCTTACGTTATAAGATATATAGGAATATATTTGAAGTACAATGTTTGTAAATGTGAACTTTTTAACATAGTTTGATTACTTTTATATAAATGTAAATGTCACAAGTGATAGATAATTCAATAAAGGTGTTTAAAAAAGAATTAAGCCAACACATGAATGGAGAAAGGAGATTTTGCCTACAGGGATGACTGCAGGTAGAGGTACTAAAATAAGCAAGATGAGGCTGGAATTTACAGGATAAAACTGGCAAAGGACCCAAAGTATTGTGATCAAATAATTAGAGAGGAGATGAGATAGAGTGGGAAGAGGCCAAGAAGTTGTATGGACTGCAGGTATGAGATCTCCCCTATCGGAGATTGACATCAGAGTATAGGCAAAGAAAAAGGGATATGGAAGTCCTCAGTGAAAGACCTGCTCTGATAGAGTTTTTTGTTGAATCTAAAACAAAAACTGCTGTTAAAAAGGGATAATTAGTACAGCATATAAAACGGTGTATGATAACTATAGGAACTGTTCAGTGGAGGCTAAAAAAGCGTAGAAAGAGACTGGAAAAACAATTTACAACAGAACAATGGGAGGACACATGTATGGCTCCCAAGTATGCAACAAAGTGCGGAAGGTTTAAGATTTTTGGTTGGAAGTGTTTGGATGGGCATTTTTATACCCCAAGCAGACTTCAAATAATCTTTTCCTCAGGTAGATAGAAAATGTTGAAGGTGTGATGGGGTAACATGGGAACACAATTTGGGGAGTGGATACTGAGTTGGCAGACTTAAAAAAAAAATCTCTATAGAGGACTCTCACAAATATTTGGGGAGCAAATGGCTGTAACTAAGGAAATTATTATTTTGAGCTGAAAAATCTTGAATTGCCTAGTAAGCCCTTAAGTTTAACTCTGTTAGTTGTTAAAAAGCAATCCCTACAAAATGGAAATCAAAAGACTGTATCTGAAGTACTGAATATTGTAAAGGAGATAAGAACTGGAAGAGGGATCTTTAGAAAATGGAAGGAGCAAATTACATAGAAATAAATGGAATTTTTGGGAATACATGCAGAATAATGTTCAGGAGGAGGAGAGAGGTTTAACAGAAGACATGAACTGAGTGATTTATATAATGTTGGACTGAAAGACAGTTGTTATAAAGAAAAAAAAACTTATAATGCACAATGTGGCTGACATTAATTTTTATCATTTCAAACGGGAAGGGTCCTTAAGTGGTCTATATTGTCAGGTACAAGTTGCCTGTAAAGGCCCTAAATAAAGAGAAAAAAGAGAGACAGAGAGATAATAGTCTAATAGCAGAATATAGAGAGATAATTACCCGTCTGGCATGATTTTCCATCCTACTGAGAATCAGGTGGGGACCTCAGAGTGCTTTGCAAATGGTGGCAGCTACAAACATGTCAAAAAGACCCCACGGTAAAAACTTGAGAAACTTCAATGGTGACAACAGAATGCGAGTAGGACTCCTATTCCTGTCTGTTGTGTAGGACTACATAGCCAATTGTGGACCCAAGCTATTACACCGTTTTAGATCCTGAGATTATGTACAACTCCTTTGGCGGATAATGCATAGAATATGTTAGTTACATCAAGGCAATCTGCATGGATAGATAAACACCTCAAAAAATTAAGAGGTTAAGTATACAACATGTACTGCTGACAAAACTATACCAAGTTATATCATGAAGAAGGAAGTTTCTTGTGTCTGCCTGAATAAGTTCCATGCCATTCTACTGGAGAGATAGATTACTGACAATTAACAGAAGTGGAGAAGCCAAGTTGTGAGCCCAATAAAAGAATATATGGGTGAGGTATGCCAGAGGGGTGGCAAGGAGAGTTTTAGTTAAGGAGCAGAAGTAGGGGATTGTCCAAAAGATCTGAGCGAAACGGGAGAAACCATGTACCCACAGGTGAAAAGGACGAAGAGAATGATTTTAATTTTGTGGAGTCTAGCTTCTTGAATGAATCTCAATCAGAAAAAGAAAAAAAAAAGTGTAAAAGCACAGAAAAATCCAGGAAGCCATTTATGGAACACCTTCCTTGGGTTGACTGCTTGCAGGAGGAATAACATAGAAACAGTGCAACAAATCTCTGAGTTATCTCCATTACTGAAGAATTATCAAATAGAATTCTAAATGGCATATTAAGCATATACAGTCTTGGAGCTGATCTCATCAGGACCCATCTGCCAGAAACCCAGGTTTGCATCTAAAACTGAAAAGAACTCCGCATCTGGCATTCTTGAAAGTTCTTCAGTTGTAAACAACAGTAATTATCTCTTATAATCACTTTATTTTGATGTTTTAGATTGATAAATATCTGAATCATGACCTGCTTTACAATACTACTCACCAATTACACTGACTGACTGCTTCTTAAGGACATCTAAGCTTCCCATTTGCTTTAACTTCTGTTCTACTTTAGTACAGAGACCAACTGGTAGCCCTAGAAACATGCACCACTGGCACTGCAGAAAGGTTTTTGTTTTTCAACACCTTTATCTTGTATACAAATCAGGAAAATAATGAAGGATATTGTTGATGCTGCTCTAAACAGTATTAGATGTTTCTAAGACTGTGCGACTATTCACATGCACTGTGAATTTGTTTTACCATTCCTTTCTCCTTGCAAGACAAAAAACTTTTAGTTGTGTACTTACCATAACTTTGGATGTATGGGATCCATCTCGCCTACATTCATAACTGGTGGGTTCGGAGCCGATCCGTCGGCTCCGACTCGGCCACTTATACACTAGAACGAAGTCTCTCATTGGCTGGGCTACCCCTTATCCCATAATGCACCACGCCTGCTTCCCCATATCTTGTTTGTTCGCTTTCATACATACATACAGGCACAGAACACATACCAATAATTGTAACTAACCAGAGCTCTTCCAGAGGACAGCTTAGCAAGATCAATATTTCCTCCAAATCCAAAAGGTAGGGGGAAGGAGGGTGGGTATGTATGAATGTAGGCGAGATGGATCCCATACATCCAAAGTTATGGTAAGTAAATAACTAAAAGATGTAATGGGATCCTATCTCGCCTACATTCATAACTGGTGGGACAGTGTCCCTAGCACCTAAAACCCCGGGTGGCTCACTGGAACACACTCCAGAGAACTGCGGAACCAAAAGAAGCTCTGCCTCGGGAAGCCACATCAACCTTGTAATGAGAAATGAAGGTGTGCGGAGAAGACCAAGTAGCAGCCGCACAAATATCATCTATTGAAACTTTGGAGTGAAAAGCTACAGAGGTGGCCAGAATGAGCTTTGAGTGGGAAAAGCAACTCTCTACCTGACTGGGAATAAATGAAGGATATGCAATCCTTAATCTATTTGGCAATGGTGGTTTTGGCAACTGGTAGACCTAACCTATTCTCCGGAAAGGACGCAAACAGTTGGTCAGATTTTCGTGTCTGAGAGGTCCTATCTAAGTAAAAACGCAGTTGCCTGTGAACATCCAACTGGAGGAAGGTATATTCTGCTCTATTAGAAAAATTTGGAAAGAAAACTGGGAGCTCCAATGATTGCTGAATGCATAAAGGAGATGTTACCTTAGGCAAAAAGGATGGATTCAATCTAAGAGAAACTCTGTCTTTGTGAAAAATCAAATAAGGAGGGGAAGAACAGAGAGCCTGAAGCTCTGAAACCCGCTTAGCAGAAGTTATTGCCACTAGAAAGGCAGTTTTCCATGACAGGAATTTAATATCACAAGTGGCTGCAGGCTCAAAGGGACGGGCAGTTAAAGAGGCCAGAACCAAATTTAAGTCCCAAGGGGGCACGGGATGAGCCGTAGGAGGCCTGAGGAGCCAGGCTCCCTTAAGAAAAGACTTGCAAAGTCTGTTAGCCATTAAAGAAGGCTCTATAGCAACATGAAAATTAGATATAGCCGCCAGTTGAACTTTAAGTGTGGAGACTGAAGAGCCTGAATGAAACAATGAAGCTAGAAATTCCAAGACCTGCGGAACTGGGGCCATAAGAGGATTAATGCCTCGTTGCTGGGCCCAACAAACAAACCTTTTCCATTTGCTGGAATACAGCTTAACAGTAGATGGCTTGTGGGAAGAGGACAAGATGTGCATCACTTCCGAAGAAAGAGAAAGATCTCTAACTAAGGATGGAAGTGGAGTAACCAAGTAGCCAGTCGCAACGACCGGAGGGACGGATGAGAGTGTCCCGACTGATTGGACAACAGAGCCGGCACTGGGTCCAGAATCCAGGGGCCCTGTACCGTATACTTCTGAAGGAATGGGAACCAAACCTGACGAGGCCAATGTGGGGCGACGAAAATCATGTGGCACCCGCCATGAAGAGCCTTCTGAATCACCCTCGGGAGAAGGGGAATCGGGGGGAAGGCATAAAGCAGACCCGGGGGCCAATTGTGGGCTAGAGCGTCCCTGGGAGACTTCCCCCGAGAGGGTGTCAGAGTGAAGAACTCTCTACACTTCGCATTGTTGGGGCTGGTGAACAAGTCGCAACAAGGGAGACCCCATTTGGCGAAGATCTGCGCAGCCACTTTGTTGTTGAGGGACCACTCATGGGGCAACAGGAGAGTCCTGCTGAGCATGTCTGCAATCACATTGGCTTTTCCCGGAATGTGCGTAGCTACTAAGAAACGTTGAGAGGCTATTGCCCAGCGCCATACTCTCATGGCCTCCCTGCAAAGGGGGTAGGACCTGGTTCCGCCCTGCTTGTTTATGTGCCAAACTACCGACATGTTGTCGGATAGAATCGCAATAGTACCTTGGGGGAGAGGGTGATGAAGTGCTTGTAAAACCAGAAGCACCACTCTCATTTCCAGGATATTGATGTGAAGGTGCGCTTCGCAATCCTGCCAAGTGCCTTGGACAGACCTGTCCAGATAATGACCCCCCCACCCTATCTGGGAGGCGTCCGTGTTCACTGTGGCAACAGGGGGCTGAAGGGCGAAAGGACGCCCCCGGTCCAGGTTGGACCGACATAGCCACCAACGGAGGTCCCGACGACAACAGTCCGTAATCAGAACCAGGTGGTTCAGGGGAAGTTCTTGGTATGACCATTGAACCGATAATAGCCATTGCAGCACCCGCATGTGCAGCCTGGCTAACGGTACTAGGAGGATAGTTGCAGCCATAGAGCCCAATAACTGAAGAATTGGTCTGACAGGAACTCGAGATTTGGGTAACAAATTTAGAACCTGTGATTGTAGAACCTGAATTCTCTCTGATGGCAAAAATGCCCGCATCCTTTTTGTGTCTAACTCTGCGCCTATAAAGGTGATACGCTGAGATGGCCGCAGCACAGATTTTTTCCAACTGAAAGTGATTCCTAGCGAGAGACCCAAGGTTACTGTGGCCATCAGCGCTCGAATCAGTAGATGCTTGGAGGTGGCAGTGAGGAGCCAGTCGTCGAGATTGGGAAACACTTGGAATCCTAGACTTCTCAAGTGAGCTGTCATCACTGCCAGACACTTGATAAACACCCTGGGGGCTGTGGTGAGACCAAAGGGCAGTGCACGAAACTGGAAATGACTGGTTCCTAGGCGGAAGGGTAAATGACTCCTGGACTCTTGATGTATCAAAATGTGATAGTAAGCGTCCTTGAGGTCTATGGAGCACATCCAGACATCCTTCTCCAATAACGGGAGAATGGACTGAAGGGTGACCATCCGGAACTTGGACTTCTTCACAAAACGATTTAAAGAGCTTAGGTCCAAAATGGGCCTTACGTCCCCTGTCTTTTTTGGCACCAAAAATAATCTTGAGTAAGTTCCTGATCCGATCTGGTCGACGGGGACGGGCTGGATGACCCCTTTGCTTAGCAGCTTTGAAACTTCTACGGCTGCCAGATCCCACTGACTGGGTGGCACGTCCGGGATTCTCCTTGTAGGAGGAGGTGGTTTGAAAAAGGGGATGAGGTAGCCTCCGGTTACAATGCGAAGCACCCACTGATCCTTGGTTATCGATTCCCAAGCCTGTGGGTGTTTCGCAAAACGACCCCCGACCGGCTCCGGAGAAGCACAGCCGGGCCACGTCCTAGGGATGTTGAGGGTAGGAGGAATCACGAAAGGAGTCGCGGTCTCCAGAGTTACGGGGGCCTCTGCCACCTCTAGGGCGGCGTCTTCCTGAATTCCCCCCCCCCTGCCTCTGGAGGGGGGATCACTCGGTGGAGTAGAGAAGAACTTTTGGGATTTCCTGAACCACATTTTTCCTCCTCTCTGGGCCTTGGGATAAGGTCTAGAGGGAGCGGAAAAACGGGCCCCAACGGCAGTCAAGGTCTTGCCCTCCTGCTCGCACCGAGTAAGTGTGTCCTTCACCTTGAGTCTAAACAAAGAAGACCCATCAAAGGGGGCGTCGGCGAAGGAAGACTTAAAGGCCTCCGCGAGTGGACACAAGTGTAGCCAGGCTTGTCTCCTAAGAGCCACTCCTGTGCCCGCTGCTCTACTCGCCCCTTCGGCTGCATAGGAAATGAGCCTCATGGACGAGTTAACAATAGAAGATAGGGTAGTCATCTGGGCGCCTACGGTCTGTGCTAACGCCTCAGGAAGGTTACCCGCAAGGGACTCTCCTAACTCCTTGAGGAGGTCCCTTTGGAGCCTTGTAAAATGACAGAGATAGTTCAGCGACCGCAGGGTAAAGGTCGCTGAAGAAAGGGTACGCTTCCCGTACCTATCCATGCTCCTAGAATCCTTATTAGGAGGATGAATAGACGTTGAAGCCTCTGCCACATCCTGCTGAGTGGCAGATGCCACCACCATAGCACCAACTGCAACACCCTTAGTGAGGAATTCCTTCTGGGGTGGGGCTGAAAGAAACTTATTAGGCCTGGCAGGCACCGGTTCCGCTGTATCAGGATGTTCCCACACCCTCCGAGAGATTAGATCTAACAACTCGTCGAAGGGTGGAGACACCCAGGAGGAGGAGGGCTGGGCCCCAAAGGCCTTGAGGAAAACTGACTCCTCAGCGGAAGGGGCTTTGGATTGCCAATTGCCTCTCTGTCTCAAGATCTCAAGGATATCCGAGAAGGAGACGTCATCCGAGGACGATTTAGGGGACCCCTCCGCATCATCGAGGTCAGTATCTGAAGTGACGGATTCATCTTGGGAATCAACGTGCTTCCTCTTACACAGTTTCTTCTTTGGGGGTTCATCTGAAACAGATTCAGAAGGAACCCCCGGAAGAAGGGAACCCTCTAAGGGGGTATCCTCAGGCCCCGGGGCCCCACTGTCGTGGGAAAGGATGTCTCCAGAGGCACCAGTACCCAAAACTTGGGACGGTGAGGTAGAAACCTGCTGAACCGGCAAGGTCATGGCCAGCACACTCCTCATGGCCTCAAAAGCAGGACCTCCAGACTCTGCAGAGGGCACTTGCTGAGAGACCACGGTGGTACCAGGAATACCTGCGGCCGATGCTCCGAGGGGAAGACTGGGCATCGAAGAGGCGAGCTCCACAGTGTTGCCCTCGGCCCCCGCCGAGGAAGACCCGGTACCAAACCCTGACACCGAGGACAGGGTAGGAATGAAGGTCAGAGCAGAGAAACTCCGAGGGGGTCCCTGCTCCGACTGGACGATTCCGCTGCATTCTACCTGCACCGACTCCAATGGCTCCAAGGGGGTCGGAGGAGGAATCAAATGCATGTGATGTGGAATCGGCTCCGAAGCCGCGTGGGCTGGAGCCGAGATCATTTTAGTAAAGACTGGAACAGCCTCTGGATAACCCTATCCAAATCCGAATCAGACAACCTAGAGGATTTGGAGGAAACAGATTGGGGCCGAGAAGACTTCTGCCTCGGCTCCGATAAAGCAGGGGATCGGCTCCGAAAGGATTCCAACACTATCGGACCCGAGACCGGAACCATTTGCAACAGTGTCGGCGCCGAAGGAGGCTCCGGAGCCGAGGGGGAAGAGTCTGAGCTGCACACCTCCAACGGCTCCGAGACCAAAAGAGCCGAAGTAGGTGATTGGCCTCTCGATGCACTAACCTGCGGCTCTGACACCAATGGAGCCGAGGGAAGAAGCACAGAGGCAGACCCTTCAGCCATCGGCTCCGAAGCCATTGGAGCCGAGGAAGAAGTCGATCACAGTTTCTTAGCTGTCGGGTCCAACGGGCTGGTCAGAGCAGACGATCTATGCTTCTTGGGTGTCGGGCCCGACGGACTGGTCGAAGCCGACGATCTCTTCTTTTTAGAAGCTGGAGATGAAGCCAAAGCTTCCTCAAATGAAGGCTTAATCAGACCCCTAAGTATCAGCTTGTTTTTTCTCTCCTGGAGCACCCTGGAGGAAAAAGCGTGACACACACTGCAAGTATCCTGTAAATGTTTAGGCCCTAAACAGTACACGCAGACAGCATGGCTGTTTGTAATAGACATTTTATAATTACATTTTGCACACTTTTTGAACCCTGATTTCTGCTCCTTAGACATTTTGTAGAAAAACAGGTAAGTAATAGCTAGAAAAAAAACAGTAACTAATGTATGGGCTAAAGCCCTCTAACTTAAATGGGCTTAGCCCGATACAACAGGTCAAATACACAGAAGCAAGAAGATACATGGGCCAAAGCCCTCTAACTTAAACGGGCTTAGCCCGAAAACTATTTCAGTCACACAACAAGAAAAAGATAGACATACAATAAGGGCAAAGGCCCTCTAACTTAAGCGGGCCTTGCCCAGTACACTAATAGCATGAAAAGGAATAAAATTTAACTTCACACAAACTGACCACAAATGCTCACAAAGCTGTTAAAACAGCTGTTTGTTTAATTTCTGACAGAAACCCTAGTCAAAAAAGACCAAAAGGTCAAGAAAAAAACACTTGGCTCCAGCCAAGTCGAGACCACGTCCGGCTTGAAAAGCGGCAAACGAGATCTGGGGAAGCAGGCGTGGTGCATTATGGGATAAGGGATAGCCCAGCCAATGAGAGACTTCGTTCTAGTGTATAAGTGGCCGAGTCAGAGCCGACGGATCGGCTCCGAACCCACCAGTTATGAATGTAGGCGAGATAGGATCCCATTACATCCCCACACAAAATTAGGGAAATTAACTTACATAGTAAGATTTAAAAAATAATACAATGCATACCTCTCAACTGTCCCTGATTTTTAGAGATGCCCCTGATTTTGACTCAGATTTTAGGTCTGCCCCTCTTAAAACTGGAGACTGTTTGAGTAAAGGGGGTGAACTGCACTTAATAATAATAGTAGTTAGAGTTACAGACTTCTTTTAGTTCAGAAAATGTATATCAGTTCATATTCTCTTATTCTTTCAATGTCTCAAGTTAACAGTGCTAATATTTTAAAAGTGTCCCGGATTATTTATGGAGTTGTCCCTGATTCTGTTGAGATTTGTCCCTAACTGGTTGACAGCTGTACCATGCTTCTTACTTTTTATACTTACATTAGCAGTTTTTCAGCTAACAGTGCAACCCACTGGTCAGAATAGGTTGAGACTGTAGATAGTACAGTTGTGTAAAATACATTAAAACAAAAATTAACAAGCACAGGAATCTAATTCCAAACTCATCAACATGAGTGTTGATGAAAAAATAAAAAGCAGAAAACTAGCAGTCTTAAAACTTCGTTGAGCTCAGTCACAATAATTTCAAAAAATCATAAAACTCAGGTAGTGTTCCAAAGCAACAAGCCTTTTATTCGTCACAGACAAATGATCCTCAGTAACAAAAATTTGTCTGTTATGGTAAGATTTTGTACAACTGTCTAATGTCTTTCTAGATCACTGTTGCAGTATTCTGCATAGAAGGGAGAGTAAAAAAGCTCAAGAAACAGAACGGGAGGTGGAAGGCTAAGAAGAGTCCTCTACAAACCCACATAAAATGGTTTCAGCAAAACCTGCTCTGGTCCTAGAAACCATACCCAACTTATAATGCTTAGATTAGGTATGCACTGAAGACCAAGTAGCACCTTCAAGGATGGAGCTGGTGTCCCTAGTGGAATGAGCTCCAACACAAGTAGACATAACTGCCATGAAAAGAATAACAAAAGGAAATGGCCTTAGATATCCAGGAGGACGTGGTTTGCTTAGAAACATCCAAACCTAAAGACCTGGGATGAAATTAAACAAAAAGCTGATCAGACTTACAAACTGTCCTAGTTTTATCCAAATAGCACCAGAGAGGTCTGTGCACATCCAAGAATCCAAGGTATGCAGGACCCTCTCACTAGCAGACTGAGAAGGGAAAAAGGAAGGGTTTTGCACCAACTGATTAAAGGACAACTCATTTACTACTTTGGGCATAACAGAAGGATTAGTATGACGGGACACCTTCTCCCTGTGAAAAAACAAAAAATGAGGAATGGTCATAAGGCCCTGGAGCTCAGAAACCCTCTGAGCAGAAGTAAGAACAGCAACAAAATAGTCTTCCAGGTACAATGCTGCAAAGAAATAGAATTTGCAGGCTAAAAAGGAGCCAGAGTCAATTTTTCCAAAACAAAATTAAGGTCCCTAGGAGGAGGAAAAGATTTCCTTGGAAGCCTAATATGCAGGACACCTTTAAGAAATTGTTTGAGCTCAAAACAAGGATTCACAGGCAGACAAGCAGAAATGGCTGACAAATGGGCCAGATGCATTAAGTGAGGGGAACCAGTGCTGTCTCAGCCAAAAGGAAGTCACTAGCAAGATTTCTGGTGAGTCCAGCTGAATCTTCTGCAGGACTCTTGGAAATAGAGGAATAGAAGGGAAAGGGCATCAGTCTTCACACCAGATGGCATGGCACTCGAACAAAAGAGAGGAAGCTGCCTGTACAAAGGGGAGGAAGAAAGACCTACCTGAAGAACACCCCATCAATGGACAATGTCCAGAAACACATCTCTGTGAAGCATCCATTAGCGAGCCTGTGTTTTGGACCTGTTCAGATGGTCTGCCACTAGACTGTGCTCTGAAGAAATGTATACTGCCTGAAGAGTTAACTGATAAATGAGAGCTACATCCCAAGCCTAAAGCACCATCCAGCAGAGTAGGTAAGATTTCATGCTCCCCTGCTTGGTGACATACCACATCATTGTAGTGTTGTCTGTGTACACCTTCAAGGGGTCTTGAGAGAACATTTAAGGGCCAGAATCAGAGCTCTCATCTCTTTGATGATGATGTGGTATGACTTGTGATGGAGAAGCCAAAGACCCTGAACTTTCAGGTGACCAAAAGAAGCCACTCACCCCATGTCTGAGGCATCAGTGAACAGCTCTTGAGAAGGGGACTGGAGGCTGAAAGGGACAGCCTGGGTTGAGACTGAACTATTGAGTCCACCACTTGATTTCCTTCTTCAGGGAAGGAAGGAGAGGTACACTGAAATTTAGAGGGTGACAATGCTGTAGGCAAACAGACAAGGTACCACTGAAGCTTCAGTATATGCAGTCTGGCAAGAGGAAGCATTGGAATAGAAGAGGCCATGAATCCCAGGGCCCGAAGAAACTCCCTGTCTGGCAAAGCAGTCGGAGGAAGAAAAAACTGAAAGAAGGCGGCCAGTGACAATACCTTTGGAGGTGCAAGAGAGGCCAACATTGGCACCGTCTGAATCCTGCATCCCAGATATACATGATGCTGAGACCGTCAAGATGGACTTTTGGATGTTGACAGTAAACCCCAGACTTTGAAGAAGAGAGATGGTAAACTGCAGATCCTGTAACAGCTGACAAGGAGAGGGTGCCTGAAGCAACATGTCATCTATATAAGGAAAAAATCTAGCCTAGGTATTTTGTGACAACTAGTGGGGCAGTATAGAGGCAAAAGGGCAAAGCACAGAACTGACAATAAGAGGAAGACACAGAGAAATGTAAAAACTTCCTGAAAACAGCATGAATAGGGATATGAAGGCAAGCATCTTTCAGATCCAAGAACACCAGAAAAGCCTTAGGTAAGAAAAGAGGAAAGAGAGTTTGAAGAGTAAGTAGTTGAAAAGAAGGGATCTCGAGAAAGGTGTTGAGCCAGGAGTAAATTTACCATTCGTCCGGGTTCCCCTGGACGCGTCCTCTTTTTTTGGGCTCCTGTCCAGGCGTTTTTTGAAAATTCTGCGATTTGTCTGGGTTTTAAAACCCAGACAAATCGCAGAATTTTCAAAAAGCAGACATCCCTATTTCTGAGTTTTTTCTCTGCTTTGTTTTTTTTTTTTTTTTTTTTTTTTGATTGGCTCATATACCGGTATACGAGCCAATCAAAAAATGGAGCTCTGTTCAATGCGGAACTGCTTGATGTTCCGCATTGAACAGAAGAGGGCCCCTGTACACGTTTTTGATTGGCTCATATACCGATATACGAGCCAATCAAAAAGTGGAGCTCTGTTCAATGCGGAACAGCTTGATGTTCCACATTGAACAGAGGATAGTCTGCTGTGTGCGTTTTTGATTGGCTCGTATACCGGTATACGAGACAATCAAAAAGCGGATCTCTGTTCAATGTGGAACTGCTTGATGTTCCGCATTGAACAGAAGAGGGTCTGCTGTTCGAGGTTTTGAGGTTTTGATTGGCTCGTTTACCGGCATACAGGCCAATCAAAAATCCCCAAACACGGACCTTTTTTTTTGTTCTTCAACCTAAGAAAACGAAATAATATGTGCTGGTAGCAGCACATTTTTTTTCGTCCTCTTTTACATCCAAAGAATTATGGTAACCCTAGCCAGGAGAGATCCAAAATATAGGTCTTCCAAGTGCCCTCCATTTCAGGAACCAGGAACATGCTGGAATAAAAACCCCTTCACATTTGGAAAGGGGGAACATGTTGACTGGTGCCTTGGATTAACAGGAGCCCTAGAACCTCTGGGAAATAAGGAAGTCACTCTAGAGAAGGTTGAGGAATACCTGAGAAAGGAGGAAGAGATTTTCATACCATGAAGCAACCCTGACGAATCACAGAAAGAACCCAAGAGTCTGAAGTGATAAGATGCCAATTTGGAAAACAAAGCGAGAACCGAAGGGACAAAAAAACCTGGTCTAAAAGAAGGGGGAGTGAACTGTCAAAGAGAAGCAGGCTTATCAGATAAGGGAGCCTCTTCTGGGCCACAGAAATCTGAGAAGCCTTAGTGGGGGTGGGGGGAACTCTCACCCTTCCTGACCATAGAGGCCTGGTGGAATTGCCTGCAAACAAAAGCAGACCTAGAAGGATAATTCCACTGGAACTTAGGGATAGGAAAGACAAAAATATGTTTAAAGCCTTGCAAGGCTTTGCCTTTCTCTTGAAGTGACTTAAACATGCCAACATTAGCAGTCCCAAAAAGATGTGTATTATCCAAAGGAGCATCCAACAACTTGGCCTTAATGTCCTCAAGTGAAAACTGGAGATGAAGACAAGAATCAATAATCCAAAAAATAATAACCACTAAAACACTCCGGTGGAGTAAGGAACACAGTCAATGTAGTGGCTAAACAGCATAAAGATGATCCAACGAAATGATGACCAAAGTGTTGCGCACACAGTTTATTCCGAACAAATACAGAAGCTACACACTGAAAGCGTTTACCTAGGTTTCGTCCGTCTCCACAGACTTCATCAGAATACAGCAATGAATAACAAGGCCACTTAAATAGTCAAACCATAAGCAATTATCTAATTAACTAATTAAATAACTCATTGCTAGTGTTCATGATAGATAAAAATACATTAAATTCAATAAATTGAAGGGTCAACATAAAATATACATCAAATATACATCTGAAGTGACTCAACCCTAATACTAGGTGTACCTAAATTATGTAAAATGTATTAGTATGTATAAATGTACAAGAAAATGTAAAAAATATATAAAAATATATAAAAAATATTGAAAAAATGATTTTATACATGTATGCAAAAAATAATTGTATATACAAAAAATTAAAATATATATATATATATATATATATATATATATATATATATATATATATATAATTTTATAAACATGAAGATGTTAAATAGAAACATATGTAAAAATAATGTAAAATAAATTTAAATTTTAATTTAATCAGTAACACATAACTGATAAACCCATATATTATCATAAAATATTTTTTACGTATGTTGTATAAAATGTTGTAAAAATTTTTGTGTTAACACAAACCTAAAGGGTAAGTCAGTTACTTGCCCTTAAGGCTAATAAGTCTTAAAATAGGCTTAATGCTACAGTATTCATTTAAACCAGGTCAATTGTGGGCATTCAACAAAATTTGCCATCTCAATTCTTGTACATCTAAATCATAAACAGTTATCCTACCCTGTGGGTCCTGTTTAATTTGTGAAACGACAAAAAACTTAAATCAGTGGTCCCTAAATTGTGTAATATGTCTTGCTAAAGCATTGGTACATTTGGAGTGTTTGATGTCCAACAAATGTTCCCTAATTCTATCCTTTAGATGTCTACTCGTTTTTCCAACGTAAAAAGCATCACATTGTTGACATAGTGCAATATAAACCACATTGGAAGAATAACAATTAAAGTGACCACCAATTTTAATGTTATAGTGATTAACCTTGATACTTCTATCAATTTTAAGAACATGAGAACATGTGGAACACCTACCACACTTAAAATTACCAACACATCTATTCGGGACCGACACACTTGTTGCCATATCCTTTTCTAAAATTTTTTTAAATGATAAATCCTTTCTAAAAATATACGATATTTTACCCTGAAAAACTCTTCCCAAATTGTAACTAACATATTCCAATTCTTATTAATAATGTTTTTGACATCCGAAGTATCATTAAAGGTAGTAATATAAAAAGGAATAGTGTCAAAATTGTATTGGGATTTTTGACCATTGTTACCCAAATTAGAAAACAAGCTGTTGCCGAAATTCAAAATGGCCTTATATGTTCCTACTTCTCTTTTGAGTTTCACCTCCTCTAAAATATTAACACACAATTCCTCAGGGTAGCCCCGACTTAAAAATAAGGACATCATAAACCGTAATTCCTCTATAAATTCCACTTCATTACTGACAATTCTCGCAGCCCTGACCATTTGGCCCTTGACTATGGCCTTTTTCTGATGGTCAGGGTGCCAGCTTTTAAAATGTAAATAGGAATTTGAAAAGGTAGGCTTTCTAAAAATATTAGATTTTAATGTACCATTATCTTTGTCATAGGTTAACCTTATATCTAAATAAGTAATTGTCTCACAATTAATTTAATAAGTAAATTTCAAAAACCATATACTATTGTTAATATACTCAAGAAATGCCTCCAACAAAACATGGTCACCATCCCAAATAATGAACAAACCGTCCAAAAATCTGGAATAAAATCTAACATGTGAATAAAATTCACTATTGAACAAATAATGAAATTCCCAATAAGTCATAATAAAGTTTGCAAACATGGGGGCACATGCTGCCCCCATAGCAACTCCACTCACTTGTCTATAGTAATTACCTTCAAAATACAAGTAATTATTTTTTTAATACTATTTCCATCAGTTTAATTAACACGTTAATTCTATCCTGATCATATAAGTTGGTCTCAAACAGTTGTTCCTCTAACCAAACTAAACCTACTTCGTGTGGTATAACTGTAAATAAGTTGCAAACATCCATAGTAACAAACTTATAACCTTGACTGAATTTGAAAGAATTCAATTTGTCCAAGAAATCCCATGAGTCCTTAATAATATAAGGGAACTTTGACATCCCCATTTTAAAGTGATGGTCTAAGAATTGACATATGAAGTAAGTTTTACTCCTTTTACCATCAACTATGGGTCTGAATTGTAAATTGTCAAGCCTCTTATGTATTTTCGGGATGCCAAAAATTCCACTCACAACAGGGTAATCATTGCATAAAAAATTCAACTCTACTTCTGATATTTCACCTTGATAGAACATATCCCTAAGCATCATGTCTATCTTTTTGTATGCTATGTTAATTTCATTCCTACTTACTTCCACATAAGAATTTCCCAACAACATAGAAGACATATAAAAAATATAATCATTTTTATCTACAACCACCACACCGTTACCCTTATCGGGTTTCATAATTCTAATGTTGTTGGTGGCTAATATATTTCTAAAAACTGCTTGTTCCTGATTAGTCATATTAACATGCATTGGTTGTTGGTAATTCCTAAAAAATTGTCTTAAATCAATTTCACTAACTTTTTCAAACATTGCAACCCTGTCATTCATAGGTGGATTGAACACACTGGGTTTTAATAAACATTTCCCAGGATTAATAACATTAGTGTTCACATTATTCTGAAATAAAATTTTCAAATTCAATTTATGAATGAATAACTTCAAATCTAGTAAAGAATTGTTCAAAACAAAGATGTAGCACGGAGATGCAGAAATCTGGATGTTCAATGTCCGTAAGCACTCAAATACGACTAACTGCCACAGCACACCACCATATGCTGTTTAGTTCAGTATATGAAACTACAAGAGTCTCGAAAAGCTTTTCAGCACCACTAGGATCTTTCAATTTGCAACAGTCGACTCCACCGAACAATAACTTGTAAATCACACAAACAAAATAATCCAAGCGTTCAGCGAAGTGAAAACAAACAAAGTAATTTATTTAAAACACCCGGCAAGCGCTTTTAACAAGGTCTTCTTCAGGGACTTCAAAGGGACATTAAGATTTATGAAACTGGCTATGTGTATCCGAAATCGAAAAAAATCCAGTCGTCACTATGACAACGAGGGTAGACCAACGAGGGGCGGAAGCCTTGACGAAATAGATGACATCACTTCCTATACTGAACATGGAAGTTTTGGGCATCAGATTCCCATGGATGGTCATGAAGATGAGGGACCTAGGCGCTCAGAGAGAATCAGAAACCAAATTCAGCCGAATACAGAGGAAGATTTTGGTTTTATGGGAGCACGTCCCAAAAATTTTTTTTCTAACAGAAAGCAAAAAAACGAGTGGAGGATGCACAAGTAGCCGATGGCGTCCCATTTCATCAGTTAGCAGGTGATCTCAAAACTTCCAGATTATCAGGTAATTCAGTTTGTAACACACTAACTAGTTTTAGTGATGTTTTGGATAATCATTCTGTCAAATGTTCTACAAGTGTTGTTTGTGACTATTATGACAACTGTTCTAACAAAGACCATTATCAAAAGGCGTCAAGCAATTTTTTTATTCCCACTGATGACAACACAAGTGGGTTAGTTGGTTTTACTGAATTTACATGCGCATCAACCACGCCAATTACGCAGCCTATTGCTCCTTGTATCGACGACCAGGTATTATTTGATTTGAGCATTCATAGTGTATTGCCTGAAAATGATGAAATCTTTTGTATCGGTCACGATGTGAGCTGTGGGACAGCAAGTAATCAAAATACTCGTGTGATTAACAATGGTGCCTTATTTGATGGAACATCCAATGAGACTTTAATGACTGATTCATTGTACGAACATATGGGTTTTGAGATTGACACTGAATGGGAGGGTCCTTCTGTGAGCAACATTGGAAGTTTGACGCTTTGTAATCAGACTATCATAACTAACGACAAAGGCAACTTCAAACTGTATAATTATACCCAGGTTGTGTTTGACACTGAATGTGTTAATTTGTTTTCTAAGGGATTTAATTTTGTCCCATGTAGAAAAGGGAATTTGGTCAATTCTTTACTAGATTTGAAGTTATTCATTCGTAAATTGAATTTGAAAATTTTATTTCAGAATAATGTGAACACTAATGTTATTAATCCTGGGAAATGTTTATTAAAACCCAGTGTGTTCAATCCACCTATGAATGACAGGGTTGCAATGTTTGAAAAAATTAGGAATTACCAACAACCAATGCATGTTAATATGACTAAATCAGGAACAAGCAGTTTTTAGAAATATATTAGCCACCAACATTAGAATTATGAAACCCGATAAGGGTAACGGTGTGGTGGTTGTAGATAAAAATGATTATATTTTTTATATGTCTTCTATGTTGTTGGGAGATTCTTATGTGGAAGTAAGTAGGAATGAAATTAACATAGCATACAAAAAGATAGACATGATGCTTAGGGATATGTTATATCAAGGTGAAATATCAGAAGTAGAGTTGAATTTTTTATGCAATGATTACCCTGTTGTGAGTGGAATTTTTGGCATCCCGAAAATACATAAGGGGCTTGACAATTTACAATTCAGACCCATAGTTGATGGTAAAAGGAGTAAAACTTACTTCATATGTCAATTCTTAGACCATCACTTCAAAATGGGGATGTCAAAGTTCCCTTATATTATTAAGGACTCATGGGATTTCTTGGACAAATTGAATTCTTTCAAATTCAGTCAAGGTTATAAGTTTGTTACTATGGATGTTTGCAACTTATTTACAGTTATACCACACGAAGTAGGTTTAGTTTGGTTAGAGGAACAACTGTTTGAGACCAACTTATACGATCAGGATAGAATTAATGTGTTAATTAAACTGATGGAAATAGTATTAAAAAATAATTACTTGTATTTTGAAGGTAATTACTATAGACAAGTGAGTGGAGCTGCTATGGGGGCAGCATGTGCCCCCATGTTTGCAAACTTTATTATGACTTATTGGGAATTTCATTATTTGTTCAATAGTGAATTTTATTCACATGTTAGATTTTATTCCAGATTTTTGGACGATTTGTTCATTATTTGGGATGGTGACCATGTTTTGTTGGAGGCATTTCTTGAGTATATTAACAACAGTATATGGTTTTTGAAATTTACTCATGAAATTAATTGTGAGAATTACTTATTTAGATATAAGGTAACCTATGACAAACATAATGGTACATTAAAATCTAATATTTTTAGAAAGCCTACCTTTTCAAATTCCTATTTACATTTTAAAAGCAGGCACCCTGACCATCAGGAAAAAGGCCATAGTCAAGGGCCAAATGGTCAGGGCTGCAAGAATGGTCAGTAATGAAGTGGAATTTATAGAGGAATTACGGTTTATGATGTCCTTATTTTTAAGTCGGGGCTACCCTGAGGAATTGTGTGTTAATATTTTTGAGGAGGTGAAACTCAAAAGAGAAGTAGGAACATATAAGGCCATTTTGAATTTCGGCAACAGCTTGTTTTCTAATTTGGGTAACAATGGTCAAAAATCTCAATACAATTTTGACACTATTCCTTTTTATATTACTACCTTTAATGATAGTTTGGACGTTATCAAAAACATTATTAATAAGAATTGGAATATGTTAGTTACTGACAACAATTTGGGAAGAGTTTTTCAGGGTAAAATATCGTATATTTTTAGAAAGGATTTATCATTTAAAAAAAATTTAGAAAAGGATATGGCAACAAGTGTGTTGGTCCCGAATAGACGTGTTGGTAATTTTAAGTGTGGTAGGTGTTCCACATGTTCTCATGTTCTTAAAATTGATAGAAGTATCAAGGTTAATCACTATAACATTAAAATATGTGGTCACTTTAATTGTTCTATAATTGTTCTTCTTCCAATGTGGTTTATATTGCACTATGTCAACAATGTGATGCTTTTTATGTTGGAAAAACGAGTAGACATCTAAGGGATAGAATTAGGGAACATTTGTTGGACATCAAACACTCCAAATGTACCAATGCTTTAGCAAGACATATTACACAATTTAGGGACCACTGTTTTAAGTTTTTTGTCGTTTCACAAATTAAACAGGACCCACAGGGTAGGATAACTGTTTATGATTTAGATGTACAAGAATTGAGATGGCAAATTTTGTTGAATGCCCACAATCGACCTGGTTTAAATGAATACTGTAGCATTAAGCCTATTTTAAGACTTATTAGCCTTAAGGGCAAGTAATTGACTTACCCTTTA
Organism: Protopterus annectens; assembly: GCF_019279795.1. NCBI lineage: Eukaryota > Metazoa > Chordata > Ceratodontiformes > Protopteridae > Protopterus > Protopterus annectens. The sequence continues at coordinate 613,629,896 of NC_056741.1, read as the reverse complement.
GGTTTGTGTTAACAAACATTTTTACAACATTTTATACAACATACGTAAAAAAATATTTTATGATAATATAATAATATGTGGGTTTATCAGTTATGTGCTACTGATTAAATTAAAATTTAAATTTATTTTACATTATTGTTACATATGTTTGTATTTAACATCTTCATTTTTATAAAATTATATATATATATATATATATATACATTTTAATTTTTTGTATATACAATTAATTTTTTGCATACATGTATAAAATAATTTTTTCAATATTTTTTATATATTTTTTACATTTTCTTATACATTTATACATACTAATACATTTTACATAATTTAGGTACACCTAGTATTAGGGTTGAGTCACTTCAGATGTATATTTGATGTATATTTTATGTTGACCCTTCAATTTATTGAATTTAATGTATTTTTATCTATCATGAACACTAGCAATGAGTTATTTAATTAGTTAATTAGATAATTGCTTATAGTTTGACTATTTAAGTGGCCTTGTTATTCATTGCTGTATTCTGATGAAGTCTGTGGAGACGGACGAAACCTAGGTAAACGCTTTCACTGTGTAGCTTCTGTATTTGTTCGGAATAAACTGTGTGCGCAACACTTTGGTCATCATTTCGTTGGATCATCTTTATGCTGTTTAGCCACTACATTGACTGTGTTCCTTACTCCACCGGAGTGTTTTAGTGAAGCCAAGAATAACAACTCCTGAAGGACCCAAAAATTGCAGCCCTAGAAGAAGCATCAGCAGCATCATAGCTACATTTAAAAGAGTGGCGAGCCACCTGAGAAGCAGAAACTAAAGATAAGGTAGAGGGTTTGCCTTTAGAACAAGGGAGGTCAGATATATAACTTGACAAGCCTGAGCAATCAAGGACAGGATTCTGGTTACCTACTCATGTGGGTCTGGTAATTAATAGCCCTAAATGCCAAAGTAGAAGCAGTGTAAACTTTCCTACCAATCCTCCCCACTGCCCTACTATCTTTATCAGAAGGCAAAGGTTTGGAAGAGGGCAAAAGTTTAGAAGGTTTGTCATAAGAGACTGACACCACAGCAGGATCAGTAGAAGGACATTTAAATAAAAATTGACAATCCTCAGGAACCTTATAGAACCTATCAGGTTTCTTAAGAGCAAGAGGTTAAGAATCAGGAGACTTGAAAACAGCAATGAAAGCATCTAAAATGGCAGCCAACACATGAGGAACTGCCGAAGGTTTAGGAGTAGCCACCGAAAGCACCTCATAATATCTTCTCTGAATAACAGACACTTGAGAAGAATCCCATAATCCTAGCAATTGTGTCCCCAAAAGGAGATTTGGGGGCAACAGACTGCTCTTCATCAGAACCATAAACCAAAGGTTAAGGCATCTGTGAAGAATAGGACAAAGACACCTCAACAGACACCGAATCCTCATCTGAGGAATCTGGTTACCTGAGCCATTTAGAAGAGGTAGAGGTCTAAGGAGCACTGGGGTACTGAAACCCATCTGAAGAGGCTTTAGGGCTATTAAAGCAGAAAACAAGCCCTGAGTAAACTCTTGCCATTCCCCTTAAAGATCTGTAAGACAGACTGAGACATGCTTCAATTTTTGTCTTTTCTTAGAAGGGACATCAGCCCTAAGAAATACCGGAGGTTCCGACCCTTGGCAAGATTTGATAAGAGAACCGGGAACTTCCACTCTGACCAGTGTCTGTGGAATTGCTCTAGGACCCTCTGATGATATCAACTATGGTTCCCTCTCGAAGTCTGGAGCACATGCCTGCAAAGAGGAAGAGTGAAAAGATGGATTCATACCGACCTCCAGCGGGGTCACAGCAGAGGAATCCAAAGTAGACACCAAATTATCTACAGAGCTATTACCTGCTTTTAATGGGACATCCAGTGAAGGCTGGACAGCTAAAGAATCCGCCTGAGACTTCTTGGCCTTCTTTTTACCTAGCAGGAGTTTCTCAGGGCTCAAGGATTCTGCCATGGTACCATAGGCTAACTGTTTAAGCTGTTGGCTTTCAAGAGAAATGGCCAGGGAAGACAAGCGGCTTCTGAGTCTCTTAGGCACAAATTCCTTACAGATACTACAACAGGTATTGCCATGGGAAGCACCCAGACAAAAAAAAAGACAATGTTTGTGACGATCCTTATGAGGAATCTGTCTCCCTCACTGACATTTCCCTTCTTGGAAGACATGAATTCTAAGTAGTAAAACAAAATACAAGAAAAGTAGAAAAAAAAAACACAACCCCAATGGGACAGTTATCTAGTGTCACTAAATATTCAGTACAGCAACTAAAACATTCAGACCAACTGGCAAAAGCGTCCAAACTGGCAACAAAGAAGTTCTGAGTAGTTGCGTCCATATGTCCCTTTTATGTCCTATATTTTATACAGGAAGCATAAATTTGAAGTATGGCGCATACAAGACCTTTTTTAGCCTTTTGCATACTGGCTGAGCATCTGTCAGAATACTGTAACAGTGACATAGGGCATGTATTGGTACCCAATAGACTCAGTGCTTTAAAGAGTGGTTTGGTGGCGTGAATCATTAAAGCAAGTAAATATATGCAAGTGGTGGGGTGTAGTCCCTTTGTATGTTTATGTTGGCTTGTGGTGAGGAAAAGAGCTCTGAGGATGAGAGCAGGTTGAAAAAAAACATGGTTTTTAATCATATTTTGCAGACTGGGAAATGGTGCCCAAGTAGTTGTAAAAGAACTTGAGATGCTGATGGGATATGACGGGGAACAATGTAGTCAAACACAGGCAAAGTATCAGGCTGGAATGAAAAGTAAGGCTTATCAAAAACATAATTTAAGTGTGGACACAGGATGTAAAACTGATGTTTTGCAGCATTTTACTAAATTATGTTAAATTAAAATTGTATTAAATAATCAATTATTAAAGGTAGATGCAATGATAAATCTGCTTAAGGATACTGGACTGAACGAAAGTTAAGAGGTAGATATCAAAATATGCCTGTAAGCTGTTAGCTGGAAAAAAAGTAAAAAGTGAATTAGAGGAGAAAGAACAGTGTTTAGGGGAGGAGCATTTTGACTAAGCCTGATCGGGATACACAGAGCACATTATATTAGGGGAATATAACAGATTAAACTTGATCATTTAACTGGCTGAAGGCATTTGAAGAAGCATTATGAATGGCTACGCAACAAATTAACATAGAAAATGGATTACTAAAAATGATAGATGCTTAAAATGGAGACGAAAGTGTGCATGCAATTTTTTTAATTAAGGAATGAGATAACCAGCTTTTGTTTTGCCTTGAGGAGAATATAAAGAGATGATGTGTATAAGCAAGACAATGTCTAGAAACAGGCTAGAATATTTCAAAAGTGAAAATGCTGGCTTGCCCACAGAATAAATATTGCACAGTTGAAAAACAAACAGAAGCTACTATACAATTTAAATTATGTACAAATTTAAGACAGCAATAAAACTGTTTACTGCAAAAAAAAAATTGCTCAGCGCTGGTGGTGCTGTGGTAGCGTCGCCTCACAGTAAGAAGCTGTCCGGTTCGATTCTCAGCTAGAGCGTCTTCTGCGTGGAGACATGCATGAATGGGCGTACCTTCACTGAAGGTTGTGCGTCAGGGCTGGTAACTCGGCATGTAAAAATCAACTACCATAACTTCATAGGTAGGTACTAGGCTATTGGCCCTAGGGCCTATATAAGCCTAGCCAAAGGTACCCTGGCTTTCGCCACCCAAGAAAATTATTTTCCTGTGCCACCGTCGAGCAGAGCCACAGAAGTGATCCCTGGGGTGAATTTCCTATCTCCCATCCAATCATCAAGATTTTTCTTGAGTGCTAATGAGGAGCTTTGTTTGATATAGATAGGTAGTTTGTTCCAGAGTATGGGAAGTCTCTGGGACAGGAATCTATCCCTCCAGCATGTTCTGTTTATTGTGGTGACAAGGTTTACGTCCCTAGAGCGTGCAAGCTCATAGGGATTGGGATTTCTTTAAGTGGAGCATGTCTAAAAGCTCTGGGTTTTACATAGCTTTGTGTGTTAGGCAGAGATCGCCTCTGAGCAGGCGATATGCAACGGAGTAAAGCTGCAGTTTTTTGAGACAGTCTGCATAGGGCATCTGTTTGAGGCCGGTAATCCTCTTTGTGAGGTATTTCTGTGGCCTTTCCAGTTGTTGTAGATGTCTTGTGAGGTACATACCAAAAGGGCATTGCACTCTATAATGGGTCTAATGAGTGACGAGTAGAGGGGAACAATGACCTCTTTTCCTGGATGAGAAACCTTTTGTGATGAGGTGTGCCACATAGAAGGATTTCCTGACTACTGTGGCAATGTGATTATCAAAGGAAAGACTACTGTCCAACTGTGTCCCAAGGTCTCTTATCACACTTTCAGTGTTAAGTAGACTATCGCCTATGTGCTAGTTCATGGGTACTGAGTTTTTACCAAAAGGGATGCCAATGCACTTTTTGGCATTGAGATTGAGGCCATGGCTTTGACACCAGGCATCTGTCTCAGCGAGGCCCTTTTGAAGGACGTCCACATCTTTTGGAGTTTTGATTATGGCTCCTAGTTTGCAGTCATCTGCGAACTTCGTTAGCCAAAGACCTTCTGTGTTGGCCTGTACTTCACAGAAGTAGATACCAAACAGGAGAGGACCCAGGACTGAACCTTGTGGTACTCCAATTGTCACTAGTCTGAAGTTGGATTTGGAGTCTGCTACTTTCAGTGTGGGTTCTGTCAGTGAGCCAGTTGGCAACCCATCTTGTGACATAGGGATTTACACCTAGTTTAGTGAGTTTATCTATAATTCCAGAGTGGGGGATGGTGTCAAAAGCCTTGGCGAGATCTAGACAGGCTGTGTGAACCACCTTACCCTCATTTACGACTTTGGTGACTGCTTCAAAGAAGTCTAGCAGGTTTAGGAGACACGATCTGCCTTTTACAAACTCGAACTGGGTGGAGTCCTGAGTTTGGAGATTACCAATGTCATTGTTTATAAGTTCCATGATGATACGTTCCATAGCCTTGCAGACCAGGCTTGTTAGGCTAATGGGGTGGTAGTTTCCGGGGTCTGTGGTGGCTCCCCCTTTGTGGAGTGGGATAACTGTCGCTGTGCGCCATTCAGTGGGCATATAGCCTGAGGTGAGGCTATGACTGAACATGGTACTTAGGTGGGGTGCCAGTTCGTTCTGTAGTTCATGTAGAACACAGCCTGGGATGTCGCCAGGTCCCATGGATGCTGTGTTCTTGGCTTTGAATAGTGTGTTTTTTTACCTGTGCAGCCGTGATTACACAAACTTTGCATTCTTCTGGTATATAGATGGGCCCTTTAGGGGATGACAGGGGGGTAAAGTTAGCACTGAACCTATCTGCCAGGATGTTGGCAATATCAGTTGGTTCTGTATATTTAGTGCCATTGTGCTGTAACTCCGAGCAGATCTGAGTGTTGCCATTGAGATTCTTGACATAGCTATAGAATGCTTTGTGGCTGTCTTTAGAGTCAGTGGCAATTTTACTTTCATAACTAGCTTTGGATGATTTTATGAGGGATCTTAGCTTCTTACTGAGGCCGACCAGGGAGTTTCTCCAATCATGGGATTTTACTCTTTTTTGCAACAGTTTCTTTCTTCTGTTGTAGAGTTTGTTTACAACAGGGGACCACCAGATTGGCTTCTTTTTTTTGGAGGATAGCATCTTGGTTCTGTTAGGGATTGCATGATCCATGCACTCGTGTAAGTGCTTATAAAGTGCATTTATGTAGGATTCAGCAGTCATACCTCTATTGTCCATCAGCATGGGTGTCGTGAAGTTTGCCACTTCTGTCTTAAGAAGCATGAAGTTGGCTTTGGAGAAATTTTTTACTGTGGTTTCCCTAATGGGGGGTGGGGGAGGGACGTGGATGTCTAGGGTGATTAGCTTGTGGTCGGATCTGACCAAAGAGGAACTGACCTCTGGTGTGGAGCACCGGTTGCCCATGTTGGTAATAACCAGGTCTAGGATATTGCTGCCCCTGGTGGGGGTGTGGATAAGTTAATCCATGGCATTGGAATTTATGAATTCCAGAAAACGTTGAGCACAAGAGTTGGAACATGAGTAGTTTTCCCAGTTAATGGTAGGGTAGTTGAAATCGCCCATTATTAGGGTGTTAGGTTGTACCCTAATATTTTCCCGTGTATTAAGAAATGAGGAGTGGGGAATCCTGGGGCATGGTGGGGGATCTGTAGCAAGCTACAATTTGGATTGCGGTCTTGCCCAGAGTTAGCTGCACTTCGATAATCTCGGATGCATTATGCTGAGCAACTAGCCTGGAGGTGTGGATATCCTTAATGAATATGAACACGCCTCCGCCTTTAGTATTTCGGTCCAGGTTAGGTGGCCAAAAGGTGTGGTATGAATTATAGCCTGGTAATGCAGGGGTACTCTCTGGAGCCTTGAACCAGGTCTCTGTCACTGCACAGATGTCGATGTTCTCCATTTTAAGGAGTGCCTCGAGTGAGCATACATTATCCTATTCTCCCATTAACAAAAGGAGACCAGTACCTCAATTTGCCAATCCAGAACTACTGTTCAAGCCTTTTCACATGACAATAAAAAGGCATGTTAACCAAGTCACCCCAAGAATTAATCAGTGTTTTCAGCACTTCCAGCCATATCACAGTCAATCCCACAGCCTTGACCCAGCAGAAAGAATAGCTGTGTAAAATTTTACCATAACCATAGATGTTCTTCTCTTCCATGTTGCAGTATTCTCGGTATGGGATTTCCTGCCTCAGGCGACCCATACGTCTGCTCCTATACAAAAGCTTCAGCTTGGCTGTTGCAGTTGCGTGGGACGTCACACGTAGGGCCATAAACCAGGGACCTTAAATATGACATCTGCACGCACAGACCTCAGAACTTGAAAGCCCAGCAGCACAGGTCTAAGTAGAGTAGCAAGTGATGTCTACCATAGGATAAAAGAGACATTTGGTGGTTAAATTGGTCATAGTTTATAACCACCAGGAGACCCAAGACAGGTTAGTAATGAGTGAGAGAGAAAGGATAAGGGGGTTAAGGTGGTGGGAAGGAATACTGCAACATGGAAGAGAAGGCCATCTATGGTTATGGTAAGATTTTACGCAATTATTCTATGTCCTTCTATTCCTATATTGCAGTGTTCTTGGTGTGGGAGGAGTACCACAGCTTAGATGGAAGGATGGGAGGAGGTAGAAGAAGCTGATTCCACAAAGCCCTTCAGAATTGCGCTGGCAAATCCTGCACATGCTCTGGAGACATTGTCTAACTTGTAGTATTTGGTGAAAGTGTGAATGGTGGACCATGTGGCTGCTTTCATTATGGATGCAGTGTCCAAGCCTTTTAAAAAGGCTTTGGAGGCTGCCACTGCCCTGGTAGAGTGAGCTTTAACTCCCTGTGGGAGCTTTTTTTCATGGTGTGAATAACATAGGCAAATAGTTTTTGTAATCCAACACGCGATGGTTTGTTGGGGACTACCTTGCCCAGGGCCCTGGGGTAGAAGAAAACAGACAGCTGATTGGATTTTCTTATAGATTTGGTTTTGTCTAGGTAAAACTTTAGTTGTCTGTGTACATCCAGGGAGTGGAGTATCCTCTCACTTTCATTGGTGGGAGAGGGGAAGAAGGTGTGCAGATGAATAGATTGGTTTAAGGACAGATCATTCACCACTTTAGGCATAAAGGAAGGGTTGGGTTCATAGGGTTACCCTTGGAAAGTTGAAGGTGAACCCCAGTCTCTGAAGTAGGCTAATGGTGAACTTTAGATAGATTTGCAGGGTTTCCTTGCATTCTGCTAGAATCAGGATGTCATCCAGGCAAGGGTAAATCTGAATTCCTTGTGTTCTGCAATAGGCTATGGGAGGTGCCAGGCATTTTGTGAACACTCTGGGAGCAGTGGACAAACCAAACAGCAATGCATTAAACTGAACGTGAGAGGAGAGTCCAGAAAAATGTAAGAATTTCCTGTAGGAAGGTTAAATGGGGATGTGCAGATAGTCTTCTTTCAGGTTGAGTGTGGCCATGAAGGCTTGGGCTGGTATAAGAGGGAGTAAAGTTTGTAGGGACAACATTCTGAAGGTGGGAACCTTTAAGAATAAGTTTAGAAAGGAAAGATCTAGAATGGGCCTCCATGGTCCATCTTTTTTGGGGACCAGAAACAGTCTTGAGTAGAAACCTTTTCCTTCCTGCCCTGGAGGGACAGGTTCTATACTTCCCAGGTTCAGAAGGTCTTGCAAAATCTGGGAGAAGAGGTGTCTCTGATTTCTTGGGGGGAAGGGAACGGCCTTTCTCTCCAAGAAAGGAAGTATCCTTTTTGAACTATAGCCAGAACCCATTTGTCTGTAGTGATGGTTTTCCAAAAGGGGAGGCAGTTGGTAAGGCGGGCAGAAAAGGGCAGGTGGGCAAGGCAGTCACGCGCTCTTGGGTCCTCCACTGTTTTGAAAGGGCTGTCTAGTGGGGGGCTGTGAGACAGCTGGCCTGGAAGGGATTCGTCTTCTGGACCCTCTTCTGTGCCTGGAAGAGGTAAGTCCAGCAGAGGAGGGATTTCTTCTGACAAATTTATTTATTTCTAGTTTGATTACCGGGGAGGTCCACAGGGCTCAAAGAGCCCGTTTTCAGTGGAGGTCCGGGGAGAAAAGCTCCATATTACATACAAGTAAACAAGATGAAATTATACAACCCATATTACATACAAGTAAACAAAAATGAAATTATACAAAGTAATGTGACAAAGTACAAATGCATAATGGCAAGACAATTCTTGAACATATTTACAAAGTTGTTTAGAGAACTATTTATACAATAATTAAGTTGGTAGAGGCAAGAAAATAGCGTTTACTCAGTTAATAAGAGTTCACAATTATAGCGAAAACAGTTATTAGATGAAGGATAGAAATTTGAAGGTTGTAGTATATTTACGTTTTAGCAGAAATGGAAGAGATAAGGGTGGGAAGTACACTGTTAGTAGAGCATAGATTATAGTTTCTGAAGTATTCTTAGAGAGGGGGTAGAGTGATAGTAAAAGTAGAGTTCACACATGGAAGGTGTGATTGCCATAGTTAAACAGCATCAGCTGGTGTAGGTAGTAAAGATGAATTGTTCTCAGTAAGGGGGGATAAGGTCAAGGACTATATACAGTATTTACATTATATATACATTTAAGGTAGAAATGCCTAAGGTAGAAAAACATTTGAGTTAGAGGGAGGAAGAAGTATAGGAGGTATTTAGATTTAGAGTGAGGTAGCCGTTTAGGAGGACAGCTTAGGGTGGAGGAATATGTAGAGAGGCAGCTGATTAGGAGAGCAGCCTGGGGTGGAGGAGTATATGTAGCAAATTGCATGAGGAAGCAAGCATAGATGAGTTTAAGTAGGTTAAGTAGGGAGAATACAGTTACATTTCCAATACTGGGCAAGGAAGCGGAGTTTTAAAGTATTCATAGTTTTCAGAGAGTCTAAAAGAAGAAGGGAGGGAGTTCCATCTTTTGGTTAAGGAAGATGATAGGAGAAGTTGACCAGTGGGACGTTTAGGTTTGTATACAGAGAGGAGATTCTGGTGTGCAGATCTCAGGGCTCTGTAGGGGATGTAAAAGGGTAAGACTTTTGCTAGAGCAGAGCATAAAGTTGGTTTGAAAATTAGTTTGTGGGCAGTAGTGAGTTGAAGGAAGTCGAGTTGATTGGGAAGTTCTAGCCACTTTAGCAGGTGGAGAGATGTGCAGTGGTGGGAGGAGTGATTAGCTTTTGTTGCGAATTTAGCAATTTTATTGTAACATGTTTCTAGTTTAGAAGAGATGGAAGAGGATAAGTTGGTAAGTAGGAGAGCACCATATAGAAGAGAAGGTAGTAAGGAGGTAGTGGCAAGAGTTTGTCTGGTCGAAGAAGAGAGGAATTGGGAGTGTCTATATAGCATGACAAGTTTCTGGTGTGTTTTTTTAATGTTTAGCTGAATATGTCTATCAAATTTTAGGTGTTCATCTATGGTTACTCCAAGTAGTTTAGCAGAAGGGACAATTTCTATAGTGGAGCTAGTATGGCTAAAGATACTGAAAGATTGTCAAGGTGGAGGGTTTTTGAGGGGGAGAAAAGAAGAATTTTGGATTTATTAGGATTTAGAGAGAGATGATTTTGAAGCAACCAGTTTTCTGTAGTTGAAAAGGCCAATTGAGTTTGTGCTAGGAGGTCAGGGAGATTAGGAGCAGAGCAAACTATTGTTGAGCCGTCTGCGTATTGCACTATTTTAGTGTTAGGAATGGCAGCATGAAATTCATTAATAAATACACTGAAGAGCAATGGGCCAAGTATGGATCCCTGGGAAACTCCAGTTGGGGTGGGTAGGAAGTTTGAGGTGCCAATTTGCCATTTTACAGCTTGGGATCTATTAGATAAGTAGCTGTTAAACCATAATAGGGTGTTCTGTGACAGATTAAGATTAGAAAGATGATTTAGAAGGTGGGTATGAGAGACGGTGTCGAATGCTTTGGAAAGATCTAGAAGGATAGTGGATACAATTTCTCCAGAATCACGGGCATGATTTACTAGGTCTAAGAAAGAGAGAAGAGCAGTTATTGTATTGTGTCCAGGACAAAAAACATGTTGTGTTGGGGTGAGGAGGTGATTACTGGTAAGGTAAGGCATGAGCTGGAGGTGGATGCATTTCTCAAGTATTTTTGAGATTGGGGAGAGAAAATGGCTATTGGATGGAAGTTAGAGATGGTATTATTTTTACCTCCTTTATGGAGGGGAAGGATAAAGGCTGCACGCCACAGTTTGGGGACATAAGACTCCTGTATGGATCTACTGATGAGAATGGTGATGGGGATGGCAATGCCATCAGCGGCAAGCTTTAGATAGAGAGAGGGGATATTGTCTGGGGCTGGGGAGCATGACTTAAGTTTAGAGAGAAGTTTTTTTTATGTAGGATGTGCAGATGGGCTTTAGATGAAATGTGGGGGGGGTTAGGATTGGGGAGTTCGGAAGATGTGGGGGATGTGGGTTTGAGGAGAGAGGAGGAGTTGTGATTGGGGAAGGTCTTGGTGAGTTCAGCTATGGATTTGTTAAAGAAGGAGTTGAATAGGGGGGGCCAATTCAGTGTCAGTTTTACTGGTGTCAGGACAAGGGTTGCTTTTTGTACCAGGATTTAGTAGAAAGTTGATAGAGGTCCAGAATTGTTTGGGGTTTTTGGAGTGATTGGTCTGGAGTTTAGTGTAATAAGACTTTTTTATCTGTTAGGATGTGTTTTTTTTGTTAAGTTACGGAGTTGCTTGTGATTTAAGTTACGGAGTTGCTTATATTTAAGAAGCATTTCAGGGAGTTTGTGTTGGTGATATAGTTTCCAGGTCTTGTCTCTTTGTTGCATTAGTGTTTTAGTATCCTTAGATAGCCAGGGGGCAGGGTTGGATTTTATTAGTTTAGTTCTAGGTGGGGCGTGGGAATTTAGGATATCTAAAAAGGTTGTATTGAAAAAATCTACAGGGTTATCTAGGGAAAGGGTCCTTAGATTATCCCAGTTTGTTAGTTTGAGGGTGTTAGAGAAACTTGAAGGATTAAAGTTAGTGAGGTTGCGAGTATGGATGTACTGGTGAGGGTGAGGTTTCAAGTGGGTTGCCTGATGGATAAAGGCAGGGTAGTGGTCACTCATGGTGTCTGGTAAGGTACCTGAGTGTAAGATCTTATTTGGGTGGGAGGCAAGGATCCAATCCACAGTGGAACCTGGGGGGTTGTTTTTATTGGGTCTGGTGATGCTATTCATTAGTTGAGTAAAATTAAAAAGATTAATAGATATAGATGGATTGGAGCCATTGATTTTGTTCCAGTCGATGTTCACGTCACCTAATATGTAAGTCTCGAGCTTAATATTAGTTGAAGCCCATAGAACAATGTCTTCTAGGGTGGTAGTGTTGTTACCAGGGAGGATATAGAGGGCCATAAGACAAATGAATGCTGTTTTGACAGGGTAATTCCTGTAATATTTAGGAATAGGAGACACAAGCAGATGCTCGATCTCTTGCAATTCCTTACTCTTTTCTTGTAGATTTTTGAACAGGTCTGCTGACTGTTTACCAAATAATAAGTTACGGTCCAGATGAGCACCTAAGCATTTAGACTTGAAGTCCTCTGGTAAGTGTTGTAAATGTAGCCAAGAATATCTTCGAAGTACTGAGACAGAAGTTGCTGACTGTGCAGAGGCCTCTGCAGCATCATAACATCTGATGGATTGTCTGGCTACTTGGGTAGCTAGAGAAAGCTTAGATGCTATGTCAGCCTTATTGGGGCAGTCTGGAGTAGCAGCCAGCAGAGTGAAGGCTTGAGAGACAAGATCCAGAACATATTTGGTCATATGAGTTTAAATGTTAATGGCTCTGAAGGCCAATGTGGAAAAGGTGCAAACCTTCTTTCCAACTGTATCCATGGTTTTGCTGTCCTTGTCTGTAGGTAGGAGAGAGGCAGACAGAATCAGTCTGAATTGTTTTATCAGGTGGTACTGCAGTGACAGCGGGGTCTGCCAGGGGTGGTTTGACTAGAAATTTCTGGTTATCAGGCACTTTGTAAAAGCGATCTGGCCTCTTAATAGCAGGAGGATGAGAGTCTGGGGTCTTAGATGCTAAGGAAAAGGCATCTAAATAAGCAGGGATGACAGGAGAAATGGCAGATGGGGAGGGAGATTCCACTTGTAATAATTCAAAATACCTTTCTTGAGTATTAGACATTTGTGAGGTGTCTCATTTGAAGTATTCCTTCACTTTGGTTATGGTCTCTCCAAAGGTGGTATCCTCTGGAGGTTGAGTCCCAACTGATGGAGTCTTCATCTGGGGAGTAATACTCTTGAGAAGATGCAATTTGAGAGGTGTATGATATTGATTCATCAGAAGATGAGTAATAAGCCTCTTGCTCCGTTTTCCTGTCTTGTGAAGTGGATGGTGGGAGAGAGGAGACAGAGTCCGGCCTAGGGCTGAGGACAGGAAGAGCAGATGGAGAAGAGGCTGAGGGCCTAAGGGCCATGAAGGCCTGCATCAAAGATGAGGTGAAGGACTGCCAATCAGGTAGGCCTTCAGCAGGTGAAGCCAGATGTTTGGTTTTCTGTTTCTTTTTAACTGCGATAGTTTTAGGCGTAGGCCTGGAATCGGATGCCTGGCTAAGGGCAGTGGTGTCCAAAGGAGGGATCCCGGTTGGAGGCCCGGCTGTGTCTGGTTCCCCCTTGTCCTCGGCGGTAGCCAATATCTGAGAAAGCTCCGTGGACGTGTTAGTCGTCAACTGAGAAGCGGTTTCCTCAAAAGTCGCCATCGAAGTAGACAGATCTGTTGGATGTCTCTCAACTCCTAAATCGGTAGCTGGCAGGGTTGTACAGAAGTGGAGAGGCAGTGGAAGTGGGCCTAGGAAGCTTGGCCTTCTTACGCAGAGGTTCAAGTCAGGGCTTCCGAAGTGGGATCCATCCTTTGCACTAATTTTTTAAGTCACTGATTTTCTAGATATAGATTAAGCCCTGCCAGATGACTGCATAGGGTCTTCGGTACGAAGGATTGGCAGATTGAGCAAGCGGTATGGTCATGCTCTCGGCCTAGGCAAAAAAATGCAGCGGTCATGCGTATCTTTATGAGGTATCTGCATCCGGATTATCATTTACCCTTTTAGCTGATATTGGCTAAAACTTACTACAACAAGCCAAGCTTTAGCTAGAAGTTAAAGAAGAAAAAACCCCAATGGGGTACTTAGCTTTTAGACGTCTTGTGGTGAAGGAGCGAAGCACACGATGCAATTGTTTTCTGCGGCTGAAAAGTTCTGAGGTCTGTACATGTAGACATCACATTTAAGGTCCCTGGTTTATGGCCCTACATGCGACTCCCACCCAACTGCAACAGCCAAGCTGAAGGTTTTGTACAGGAGCAGACATACGGGTCGCCTGAGGCAGGAAGTTCCACACCAAGAATACTGCAACATAGGAATAGAAGGACATCTGTTTATTGCCACAGTGGTGAGTAACCAGTTTGGGGACAAAAAGGCAATATCTTGATGTCTGTGGATGACGTCCTATCAGCTGTAAGTGAATGCAATTCACCAGTGTACACTGAAGCAATTCCTTGTGGAGTGTAAAGCAACTGGAATGAAAATCACCTCCAAATCAGAAGGTTCTCTACTGAAAGAAGGGACTGTCCTCCACAAGAAAGGGGGGGGGGTGAAGCTACCTCAGGTGGAAGAATTTATGTACTATAGCATCTTGCCCATGAATGAAGGTAGAGGAGATTAAGAACTTGACCAGTGGATTAGTGCAGTAGTGACAGTTATTGAAGTGCGGTTGTGAAGTGACAACCACAGGTCAATGTCTTCAAGTTACCTTTCAATCCATGGCTCTGTCTTCACTCACTGTCATAATATTTGGGAAGTGACTAAGAAGATGAAATCTCAAATACAAGCAACAGAAATGAGGTTCCTTTACAAGGTAGATGGGGCTCCTCTCTATAACAGCAATGAGTCCCAACATTCTCTGAGGATCTCTGAATACAGCCAATGCTTCTCTGTACTTACAGGAGTCAGTTGATATGGTTTGAGCACCTTCTGAGGATGGCTCCCATAGGAAAAGTACCAAGTTTGGCAAATGATACTACTGCATGCTATAAAGATTATACTGTTCAGCTTACCTGGAAATACGTGGGGATCCTACAGGACTAGCTAGAGAATGTTGCTGAGAATTGAGAAGTCCAGTCTACCTTGCTCATCTTGCTACTACTGTGACTCACCAGGACAAGTGGTTTACAAAATGAGTACATGTGCGGATGAATGGATGGATGGATAAAATACAAGTGCTTAAGTAAATAAGCTACTGATTACAAAACATATCAAAAAGATTATGATTTCACATAACCAGGAAGAAATGTAAAAGTCTGATTTAAGTGGATAAAAGAACAAAATAATTAAAAAACATTTATAAAAGCATTGCAATATTAAACGAAGCCAGAAATAAAATGGATAATTTTCCTGGCAGTTTCAGCACTAACATGGCTGAAAAATTGAAAAAAACATTTTTTTAGCTTAATACTACTGCTGACATGATTCAAACATGGGTTGATACTAGATGCAAAGATGCAAAGCCAATGTTTTTATGATTACTCAAAGCATTACTTTATATGCACTATGGCACATGATTAAGTATCTACAGTCCATCAGTTAGACTCCTGGATAAGCATAGATTAAGTTGACCTGCAGCACACATTCAAATAAGATAGTATTTCAAAAACATACAAGAAAGTTCCCAATAATATTGGTATAAAACTAACATATGCTACAGTCTTTAATGAGCTCATGTAGTAGACGAAAAAGGTCTTGTACCAGCCCATCTAACTTTGTTAGCAAACAAACTGAATAAATAAATGCCTTAGTTTCCTTAATGGAACAGATAAGAAAGCAAAATAAGGCATTCTAAAAGGACAGATGTTTCAAACAAAATTTTCAACAAGTTTTAACCTGAAGAAAACTCCCTCCTTCTCACCTTTCCTCCACAGCTGATCTCTCTTTCAGACATATTTCCAGCCCGTTTTGGCTCTCGTGTACCTCAGCCAGCAATGACGTTATCTGTGCTTTCAGAGTGGCTTTGTCTTTTTCTAGTTGCTAAACAGAAAAATGCAAGTATATACTTGAGATCCTTGTATTACAAGTGAGGACTGTTCTGCTTATTAAATCACTGCAGTTTCCTAACCCTAAAATGTACCATACCTTTTAATGGGTTACTTCCTCTCTGAAGTTGTATCAGGCTTACCTGTAATAACAATCACCACCAATGCTAAGCTTTTTTGGCCTACAGTAGAAGCTGCAAGAGGTAGCTATCAAACAGACTAGTACAGCCTGTTGCTGCGTCTGTTTTATTTGTTATCCCTCCAATATTCCTTACTGTAGTAAGGCGGTTTCCTTGTCAGACCAAGAAATAAACTGAACTGTTAAAATCAAAAGATCAAGGGAAAATTTTTTTTTAACTTTATTTTTCAAAAAAATAGCATTCAAGTGCATCTTCATTTATACAAACATACTCCTGTTTAATAAGAATTTTTTTCTTTCAAGTGTTACTCTACAAAACAACTTTTAAACCTCCTGCCAAACACAGATGTCTTATGGAAATCCCCCCTGCAATTGAGCCTTAATTACAACATTCAACAAGGACATACATCACTGAACATGTTAATATGGTTAACTATAATGAGCAAAGAAATGTAAAGCAATTAGGTATTTGCCAATCCATTAACGGTCTATCAAATTTGCCAAAATGTTCATTTTAACATGCTAACAATTAGCTCTTTGTGCTACAATTTCTGATTACAATTAACCACCAATGGTGCTTACCTGAACAATGATGAAGGTTCACTGTATTTTTGTGTTATAATTAGTGGTGGAAAACAGCAGACACTTTGGTGACTGGCTAACACTGAACCATGTCAGTGTTTTTGAGTAGCTGTATAAATGCTGCAGAATCGGTGTAGTTTGATGGCTACCAAAATAATGTTCCGTCAATTTCTGGAGATTGCATATCCAGCCACTCCCAGTCTTAAAAAAAACCCTTACAAGTGCTACTGCTCAAATGATGTCCATAAATCTACCACTATATGATTAGCTGTTCAACTACTGTCCCACTCTGTTACTGTCTTCTCTGAGCAAGCATATTTATTTTATTTTATTTATTTATAATTAATTAACATTTGTTAACTGGCAAAGTCCGACTAGGACTGAGTCTATTTTCAGTGGAGGCCCTGGGAGAAATGCTCCAGACGTGTCTTTGGAATGTGGAAGGAAACCAGAGTACCCAGAGGAAACCCACACGAATGCAAGGAGGACATCCAGACTCTGCACAGAAGGCACCCCAGCTGAGAATCAAGCTGGAGAACCTCTTGCTGTTAAGCGACAAAGTTAACCGCTGCACCACTGCACCTCCCATCATGAACATCCCCAGTCTGTTACTTTCATCAAAAACCTCTTTATTATTGCACTCCAGCTGTGCATTTAAATTGAAATATGATTACTGAGCATATCTTCCTGCTAACGTAACCACAAAACTTGGTACTGGACCCACAAACATGAAAGGTTCTGTGTTCTCCGAAATCACTGACATTTCAGTAAGACTTCCCTGCTTGGCCAAAATTTTAAGTTTTTTTACAACATTTTAAGAAAATAACTTTGATTCTCAACAGAAAAGCATTTGCGAGCATAATGCTTGTAAACAGCTGCTAAAAATGAAATTTTGACTTTGCATATGATTTTTAAGGTGAAAATGGCTTTGTGACATCCATCCTCCTTGTTTAAGAGTATACTACCACTCTTGCTTGACATGACATAAAAAGATAATGTTGATTTACAGACCTATACTACTTATACAGATGTACTACTACTGCAGCCATGCAACACTAACGCTTATGTATATATTTTTTTTTGGGGGGGGTGCTCTTTTTAGTCAAATATGTCGCTGACATTTAGTTTCTTTGCAGTGTTCTTAAAGCACCACATAATGTAACAAATATGACCTATTATATTAATGCAGAACTTTACAGTTTGTCATTTTATCTTACTTCATTCCTGCAGTTTACGTAAGAACTACAATACGCTCACTTCAGTCCTCTTGGAAAGTAGACAAGGCCAGTTCTTAAATATAAAGCTAGTAACTTTACCTAAGTATTGTGAAGCCCCACAAAAAAAAACATTCAGTGCTTCGCATGCTCACCACGGACTAAAGCTGAAACACCTTGCTTCAAAAGGGACTCTTAACTTACCATACACCGCTACAGTGACAGTGGTAATTCTGCATTACCCCTAGTACAAATACTTAAATATCTGTTGCAGTAGTGGGACTCTAGCCCAACAGTGTCTGGTACGGATCATGCTTATTTGACTGTATCAATAAAGAACTGCTACAAACTCTCCTAGTTACAGCCCAAACACACTCACAGGCAGACTGAGTGTGTTTAGAATAGTCATGTGGAATATGTAACATAGCAGTAGTTCTGAGAAGAGGTTGCTATAACAACAAAACTATAACACTTG
This sequence comes from Protopterus annectens, assembly GCF_019279795.1. Lineage (NCBI taxonomy): Eukaryota > Metazoa > Chordata > Ceratodontiformes > Protopteridae > Protopterus > Protopterus annectens. Next base: position 613,611,884 of record NC_056741.1, on the reverse strand, counting down.
CATTTATAGTCCTTCGGTTTTCCTTGGTCCAGCTGGAATTTTCAAGTTGTTCCTTTTCCCTGTGAAGGCCATACTCAGCCCTGGGTCTGACACAAGTAGCAAAACCCATATAAATCAAGCATTGACATGCACTGAATTTGGTTCTTTAGAGTCTGGAAGCTCCACAGAAAGTTTGCTTGAGGAAGACAAATACCTAGTACTGAGTCAAGCTACAACAATCCAGCAACTATCCAGAAACACACAGAAGCTCTTGTGAAGTGTTAGAACTATGCAAAAGCAAGTAAAGAACTATATTCAAGATTCCAGAAGAGAGGAAATGAGGAAGAAATGGCCTTTCCTTGAAGATCTACAACTTCAGTACATTCTTTAGGGATGCCACAGTAACAGTAAATCTTAACACTTACATAGAATCCCAAACACTACCCCATCGCATAATCTCTTGTGGCACAACTGTAGTAAAATATGTCCTGCTTCTAGACTGCGCTTTCAACTTTACCTGGTGAAGCTATGGGTTCTAATCCATATGGCAGCTTCAACAAAATCTTGTTCAGAAACAATTCTAATATAAATCTATTGAAACTGCTAGCTGTGTATTCCTGTTATAATACCATAGTTGTTTGTGTACACCCAGTACATGAATAACATTTTAGTCTGGGCAAAAGGCTGAGAACTAGTGCTGCTGAAATAATGTTGGACAAGACAGAGGTAGCTTTCAGACACACAGTTTTATTATGGAAGACTGCATATGTGGCTCAACTCTCAAATACTTATTCCTGAGGCTACAACAACCAGAAAGACTGTTAAGCTCAAAGAGAGATAAAGATTACTTCTCTATCATTTAATTCAAATTCCAAAAAAAGAGAGATATGCCTTTTTACAGGCATTAAGTACCTTCATGGACTTAACTGATGGAACTGTTGCCATCTCTTTAAAAGATGGTGTCATACAAAAAGAAACCACAGAAACATATACCTTTACAAAGCAGTATGCTAACTTAATCTCAAAGAGATTGTTTACACAATTCAGTATCTTTGCACAAGGACAGTTCAACGGGTCCAGACCTTTATAACTCAGGCATCTTGTGGGATTCTTCCCACTCCTTCCGAAACAATCCTAGATGACGGTCTATCTTTTTGGAAGGGTTGGGAAGGGGAGATTCATACAAGTAGGCAGGTGGTTTTAATTAGGGGTGAGATTTGAGGGTAGGGGTAAGGAAGAGCTCTACTGAGTCACTGCTGATCCCTCAAGGTGTTTCAGCCCAGAGGGCCCAAGACTTCCCCTTTTAGTTAATTGAGCATTTTCTCCCAAACTGGTCTCCCTTCTGCTGCTTCATTTTATCCTGCCTCCCATAGACAGTCCAGCTTTTAGTGGGTAATTTTTTTTTTTAACATGATAGCGCGGGGGGGGGGGGTGAAAAAACATTCACGGACTACACAGTCTTCTTTTTTCCTACATTTTTGAACACCTCTTCAGCTGCAGGACCAAATGGCACCTCCTTGTCCAATGGAGCACTATGAAGGGGAGTTTTCACATTCTTTGGTAGGGGCTGTGTCCTCAGCCAAGCAGGACTGATTAATAACCTGTACCTGCCATCTTGTGTAATATTTCCACTGCACCATAGCCAGTTTGATAAGAGTTTTTGCCTACCTAGAAAAATAGTTTGCAGAGATTCATCACTTTACCTCTCAGAGCTGTATTCGGTACTGTCTCAATTCTGTCCTTAAACTTGACAAAAGTGGCCCCTGGAACTTGAGCATATGAGTCTAGTAATCTATATCTCTAAAGGCTAGACTAGAACTGATGCAAAACTACTTCTCTGATAAGTCAAAAAAAAAAAAAAAAAAAAAAATGAAGTTGTGTACTCAAAAGACATACTGGAACTGGTACCAAACACCAACAACTCCAAATCCAAATGAAAATAGTACCACAGATAAAGGAAAATAGCCGGCTCAATGATAGATCCAAAAGCTGGTTTAATAAACAGTTCAAGCACATAAATGCAATTACACACGCAGAGTTTTCGTCTAAGTTGCTACGACTTCATCAGATGCAAGCTATAACTGAATTATCTCCTTATATAATACATTCACTTAATTATTCAAGGAAACCACCAATGAAAACACAGACTACTATCTCAGTAATGCATATCATTAAAATAAAACAAAAAAAAGTCATATTAAATCATTAAAATTGTTAGAAAAATGCACACTTTGAAATGCTGTTTAAAAACTTAAAACATTTTATTAACTTAAAAAGTATTTGAATGACTTAAAATTGCTTAAAAATTAACATACACACATCCATCAAATACATCTATGCAATCATAAAACATAGTCATAGCACTATCAAGTGGCATAATTCAGAAAGTACAGTTGTGTACACTTACCATAAATGTAGATGTTTGAGTGTATTCACTGTTGCAATCAACACACCTGGGTTATCTGCCTGCAGGTAGCCCTCAGTCGGCCCGAATACCAGAGTCTTGGGATTTCTGTGTTAGATGCTGTCTCCTCTTCCATGATGTCAGGTCGTCAGGGGTATAAAACATGCAGCCGATGCTATTACATCAGTTTTTCTTGCCCCAAATGTCAGGAGCCCCCAAAATAGGAAACTATTATATGGTGTGGGACACCCCCAGTAAAAAGTAAATACCACTGCCATAAAAAAGGCCATAAAGAGGATAGGTCAAAAGGATAGAGGAAACCAGGAGGCTGGAGGGAGGGAAACCAGGACTGCAACAGTGAATACACTCGAACATCTACATTTATGGTAAGTGTACACACAACTGTACTATGTTCTTCGTGTTTCACTGTTGCAGTAATCACACATGGGCTGATTCCCAAAGCTGAGGAAGGGTGGAGGCAGTCAAGAAATGTTATTGCTTGTTAGCAGGCCTTGTAAGACTGCTGTAGCAAATCCGGCTCTGGATTTAGAAAAAAATAGGTAAGTGGTAATTGCTTGGTGAAGGTGTGTACAGAACTCCAGGTTGCAGCTTCCAGGATGTCCATGGTAGCGACTCCCCTCTGTAGAGGTGAAAGTAGCCCTAATGGAATGTGTTCTGATCCCCTGTGGGATAGGTTTTCCATGGTGCTTGTAGCAGAAATGGATGCAGTGTGCTATCCATTTGTAAATGGTTTGCTTTGAAATGGCCTTGCCCTCTGCCTCTGTAGCAAAGCTGACTACCAGCTGGTCAGATTTTCTGAAAGGTTTAGTCCTGTCAAGGTAGAACCTGAGCTGTCTGTGCACATCCAAGGAGTGCAGGATCCTTTCCCCTTTATTCTGAGGATTTGGGAAGAAGGTTGGCAAATGCATGGATTGGTTTAGAGCCATGCTGGATACCACCTTAGGCATAACAGATGGCTTAGTCCTGAGGAAAACCCTGTCAGCATGGAAAATAATGAAAGGTTCCACAGTCATTAGTGCCTGTAACTCAGATAATCTTCTTCCTGAAGTAATGGCTAGAAGTAAAGCTGTTTTCCAAGAGAGGAATTTTAACTCTGCTGAAGCAGCCAGTTCAAAAGGGGGAAGCGTGAGCTTTTCCAGTACAGGGTAGGGGTGGGAGTTCTCCTAGGGGGCCTTAAACTGTTAGCCCCTCTCAGGAGCTGTTTGATGAGAGGGTGAAAAAAGAGAGATGGCTCAGTATTATAATGAGCTGAGATGGCAGAGACATGAATCTTAATGGAGGAGGACAGACCTCTGTGGAGCAGCTCTGCTAGGTAATCAAGGATTTGAGGTAAGGAGGGCACAGCTGTGTCCTTTCCTTGAGACGGATTCCAAGAACAATATCTTTTCCACTTTTCAGCATAGGATTTCGTAGTACTAGGGATTCTGGCCTCAAGAATGACGTCCAGCACTTGCTTGCTGAGGGTTGCTGGTGGTGTATTCAGGGGATAAGCCAGGCTGCAAGGTTTAGGGTTTGCAACTGTGGATGCAAAATCTGTCCCGACTGCTGAGACAACAGGGAAGGTGTGAGATGCAAGTGCCACAGTGGCACTGCTGTCAGACTGCATTAGGAGTGGGTACCACTGCTGACGTAGCCAATCTGGGGCAATAAGGATTGTCCTTGGCCTGTCCTATTTGATCTTGAGTAGTACTTTCAAGAAGAGGGGCAGAGGGAGAAAGGCATAAATTGAGAGGTTTTCCCATGTGAAGGATAGGACATCCACCTTCCAGGCCCTGCTGTGAGGGTTCCTGGTGCAGAATTTGCTCAGTTGGTTTTTGGGGGAGGCAAAGAGGTCCACTTCCAGTGTCCCCCACCTCTGGATTAGAAGTTTGAATGAGTTGGGCTCCAATTTCCAATCGTGTGGGTCCAGTAGATTTCTGCTTAAGTTGTCTGCCAGTGAATTTTGTTTGCCTGGCAGGAATTGAACTTGTAGGTGCACTTGGTTGCTCAGGGGTGTGTTCCACAGGGCCATGGCTAACCTGCAGAGTAGGTAAGAATGGGTTCCCCCCTGCTTGTTTTATGTACCACATAACTGTGGTGTTGTCTGTCTTTATCAGGAGCTGTCCTGGAAGGATTAGGTATTTGAAGGCTGTCAGAGCATTCTGTATAGCTAGCATCTCTTTTTGATCGATATGCAGGAGAATTTGTCCTGGGCTCCATTTGCCTTGAATGCATTTGCCTGCCATGTGAGCCCCCCATGCATAGTCCGATGCGTCTGTTATCAGGGTTTTGGTGGCGAGGGGTTGAGTGAAAAGCAGTCCCTTGTTGTGGTTGCATGCTTCTGCCCACCAAAGGAACTCTGCCCTTGGACAAGGTAATGACAGGAATCACCATTTCCAGGTCCTGAGAATGTTGACACCAGAGACTTTTTAAATACCATTGAAGTTTCCTCATATGCAGTCTTGCATATGGAATTAGCAGAATGCATGAGGCCATGAACCCTAGGGCTTGCAGTATTTTCCTTGCAGATAGCTGGGTTTTGGTGGCCATTAGTTAGAAGTAGTTTGCCAAATAGATCTGCTTTTCTGGAGTGAGGAATGCCATGTGGGAAGTTGTGTTCAAGCTTGCTTCCAGGAATATACTTCTGACTGGACACCAGTTGTGACTTCTTTTCATTGATGGTGTACCCCAGTGAAGTTAGGAGTCTTTTCACAAATGCCAGGTGCTGAAGTAGCAATTCCTGACTGTCCGCCTGAATTAGGCAATCATCCAAGTATGGGTAAATTTGAATATTTCTCTGCCTGCAGTATGAAATGGCTGGAGCCAGGCACTTTGTGAATACTTTGGGTGCAGTAGATAAGCCAAAAGGAAGTGCGGAGAACTGATAGTGTATAGAGCCCTGCCCTGAAATGTAGACATTTCCTGCAAGAGTCCCATATGGGGATGTGCAGATAAGTTTCTTTTAAGTCTAGGGTGACTAACCAGGGATCCTTGGCTATCACTGGGAGAAGCTGCTGCAGGGTAAGCATTTTGAATTTTGGGACCACCAGAAAGGTGTTGAGAATTGATAGACCCAATACAGGGCGCCAACAGCTCTCTTTTCTGGGCACTAGGAACAGTCTGGAGTAGAAACCATGTCCCCTTTGTTCTACTGGAACAGGCTGAATAGCCCTGATATTGAGAAGAGAAAATACTTGCTTTTGAGCCTCTGCCCACTGGTTTGGAGGAAGGTTTGGCAATCCGCTTGGGGTTGGCAGTGAATGGAAGTAGAATCTGTATCCGTGGGATACAATGTTTAGAACCCATCTGTCCTGAGTAATGGACATCCAGTTTTTTGCATGAAGGGCAAGTTCTTCTCCTAGGGGGGCAAGTAACTGAGCAATGCTGGGAAGGAAAATTGAAAAGTGATTGTGAACTTTGCCCATAAGGGGGTGGCTTACCACTCCCTGTTTTAGAGGTGGGAGCACTCCATTGTTTAGATCTCTGCATACCCTGAGACTGTAGTCGTGATCTGTTTCCCCTGGGTTTGGACTGAGAAGGCCTGGGAGGGGATGGAAAGGACCAGTTTTTAGAAGGCCAATGCCTACTGAATCTAGGTGGCTGCACCTGTAAGAAATCTTTGACAGTTTGTATAAATGTAGCTTTTTCCTCCATCTTTTTAAGCACTTCTTCTGCTTTGGTGCCAAACAAACGGTCCTGATTTAAAGGAGCATCTAGTTATTTTGCTTTGACATGATCTGACAAGATTTGTTCCTTCAGCCAAGCATGCCTTCTCAGTACAGACCCAGTGACTGCAGCCCTGCAAGATGCTTCTAATGCATCAAAGCCGTACTGCAAAGTATGTTTACTAACTTGGTTTGCTGAATGCATTAACTTGTAAATCTTTATTTTCTGCACAATCTGGAAGTAACGCCATTTTTGTTTAATTGGTTCCATAATATGCTGCTGGTACTTCAACATGTAAAACTGGCAATTCAAAGCTCTGATGGCAAGAGTTGTAGAGGTATATACCTTTTTACCCCATCTGTCTAAAGCTCTTGAATCCCTGTCCGAAGGGGTAGGGTTTTTGGCTGTAGTAACCTTAATGCCTTTAGGTCCCTGGGAAACGGTCTCTGGATCCGCAGTAGGATTCTTAAAGAAAAATTTATGAGAATCGGGTACTCTATAGTACCTGTCAGGTTTTCTAGGGGCCAGTGGTAAAGTGTCAGGACTAAGACTGGATTCCATAAAGACATCATCTACAATATCCAGGACAGGGGGCATAGCTAGAGGCCTGTGCTGAGGCAACTCTAAAAATTCTCAGAGTCTTTTTTGGACTGAGGATAGCCCTGGCATTCCTAGCGGAAATGCTCTCTTAAAGTATGCAAAGCTTCACCAAAAGAAAAATCCTCTGGAGGGGAGGCAGAGGGAATGGATTCCTCTGCATCTGAATCCTCAAAGGCTGAATGTCCTGGTAATCAGAAGGGTCAGAGTCATCGGACCCCTGGTCTGTAGAATCAGAAGGAAACTCAATTCTTTGTCTTTTAGCAGGGGAAGGCTGGCTTCCCCTAATTAAAGTAATATGGTCTTCAGCCATTCTAAGCATTTGTTTTTGTGGCATGGGAGCTTGAGCATGTGCTTTGGTCATTGGTTTTCTAGGTGTAGTGCGAACTCTGGGCCTGAGAAACTTGGTAGTTTTAGCTAAAAACGAAGTTGTCAGTTTAATACAAACATCGGTAGGTCAGAATACACCCTCAGAAGCCGGTGCCTGCACAGCGGCTCCGGACCCATCCAAGGTAGAGACATCCGCAGGTTCCATAGTCGAAGAAGCATCTTGCGGCATACCGGACACTGAATGGGTCTCAGCAGAGGCCTGCGAATCTGTAGAAGCAGGCATCAGGGGCTGCAAAGGCACCTCACTGAGTACTGGCAACTAGCTTAACGGAAGCGTTGTCGGCAGTGTTGAACCTATGCGGTCTGTCTCTGTTTTTCTTTACGTTTTTTGGCAGATCAGTAGTCAGATGGCTTATCAAAGCCGTTTCAGAATACAGAGAAAGTACAGTTGTGTACCTACCATAAATGTAGATGTTCAAGTGTATTCACTGTTGAAGTCATTACAATTGGGTTATCCTGCTGGCAGGCTACCCGCAGTCGGCCTGAATTCCAAAGTCTAGGTCCGGCATCGGTTGCTGTCGCCTCCTCCCTGACGTCAGTGCGCCAGGGGTACAAAAGATGCAGCAGATGCCATTTTCTTCAGTTTTTCTTGCCCCAGATGTCAGGTGCCCCCAAAAGGGTAAGCTAAAAATATGTAAATAAAGCATGCATGCACCAAAGTAAATTATTCCTTCAGCTACAAGCAAATACACCACATAGGTTGTATAGAATAGAGAAGTACAGATAAGTTCCAGCAAAGATAAGGGGGATGGTGGGTGGGTAACCTGGAGTGCAACAGTGAATACACTCGAACATCTACATTTATGGTAGGTACACAACTGTACTATGTTCATCGTGTTTCACTGTACTATGTTCATCATGTTTCACTGTTGCAGTCAATACAATTGGGTTGAATCCCAAAGCTAAGGTTGGGAGGCTGGAGCTAAACAGGATTAGGAGCAGTTATGAGGCCCTGCAGAACTGCAGTGGCAAAGCCTGCCCTGGATTTAGAGTAGAGTGGTAAGTGATAGTGCTTTGCAAAAGTGTGCACTGAACTCCAGATTGCAGCCTCTAAAATGTCTTTGGTTGGTACTCCTCTGAGGAAGGCTGCTGAAGTGGCTGCTGCTCTGGTTGAATGTGGCCTAATGGCCTTAGGCACTAGTTTGCCATGTTGTGAATAGCAGAAATATTCTTTCCCCCCTTATGAAGACTCTGATGCTGAAGAGTCTATTCCTTCAGCATCTCCCCCAGAAGACTACTCTTTTGGGGAAACTTCACATACCATGAGGGAACATTTCCACTGGGAAGGCCAGGAAGAAAAGGCTCCGAGAGTTCCTTTTACTACGCCAGCACAGACCACTTGCTGTTCCACCAGTGTTAGACATTGTGGATGATGTTTATTCAGAATCTAGCCTTAACCCAGATTCACTACCTCCTGCACCAGCCAAACCAGGCAGATACTACAGAGTCCCTGACTCTCACAAATTCCTATATAAAAGCCCTGTTGCTGACCCAGAAACCATTTCCCTGGGTCCCAAAGGGTTAAGGCCTCTATTGCTAAAAATCCTGTACCCTCTGAAAGGGATTCTAGAGCACTAGACAGATGGAGAAAGAAAATATATACCTCAGCTACTCTAGCTATGAGGGCCTTAAATTGCCAGTTTCACATGCTGAAATATCAACAATATTTGCTGTCTCAGTTAAAACAAAAAATGATCACACATACAGAGCAGCCTGATTACAAGGAAATGCAAGATGTGTTGCATGCAGCTGAACAAGTGGGAAAACATATTTTGCAACGTGGATTTGATTCATTGGAAGCTTCTTGTAGAGCAGCAGTGGCAAGGTCTGTCATAAGTAGGCATGCTTGGTTAAAAGAACAAACTTTACCTGAACATGTAAAAGCAAAGTTATTGGATGCACCTTTACAGCAGGATGTTTTATTTGGTGTAAAAGCAGAAGAGGTTTTAAAGAAAATGGAGGATAAGGCAAAATCTATGCAGACGGTCAAGGATTTTTTACAGGTTCAACCCCCTCGATTCAGCAGAAATTGGCCAACCAAAAACTGGTCCTTTCCAGCTTCTGACAGACCACATAGGGGCAAATACAGATGCCCAAGGGGCAGAGGTCAGTCACAAGGCTCTTACAAGCCTCGACAATATGGTGCCACAACCCAGAAAGGAGAAGACAGGTCTCAAACTACCAGAAGACAAACACAATGACTTACCCCTCAGACTGCCAAGCAAATCCCTCTTGGCAGCTCCCTTGGGAGGAAAGCTAACACTTTTTATAGACAACTGGCGCATCATCACAAAAGACACACGGGTCCTAAATATTGTATCTCAAGGATACAGATTCCACTTTCACACTTTACCAAGGATAAAAGGAATGCCAAACCTGCCACCAAATCAATGGGCAGAGGATTAAAAACAAATTACAGCTCTCATGGACATGAGAGCCATTCAACAGGTTCCTACACAGGAGCAGGGACAAGGATTTTACTCAAGACTCATTCTAGTTCCCCGAAAGGACAAACCTTGGAGACCCATTCTGGACCTCTCAATTCTAAACACATATCTCGAGGTACCCAAATTCAAGATGCTAACACTACAGCAACTTCTTCCCATGCTGGGCAAGAAGGCTTGGCTAGTAACATTGGACCTCAAGGAGGCATACTTGCATGTCCCTATCAGACAAAATTGCAGAATATACCTCAGATTTTTAGCAGGTTCAACCCATTACCAATTCTCTGCACTGCCCTTTGGCTTATCTACTGGGCCCAGGGTCTTCACAAAACGCCTGGCACCAGTAATTGCATTCTGCAGACAAAGAGGAATTCAAATATATCCATACCTGGACGACTGCCTTATTCAAGCAGAAAGCAAGGACATTCTTTTAAAGCATCTGGCGTTTGTCAAAAACCTATTAAGTTGCCTAGGGTACACAGTAAACGAAAAGAAGTCAAAACTAGTGCCCTCACAAGACATAATATTCCTGGGTGCCAGCTTAAATACAACGGCCCAGATGGCTTATCTCACGCCAGACAAGCAAGGACAACTGACTCAATACTTCAAAATGATGGCAACAAATACCCAACTCCCTGCAAGAAAAATTCTGCAGGCCTTGGGATTCATGGCATCTTGCATACTACTAATACCATATGCAAAACTGCATATGAAGAAATTACAATGGTACCTGAAAAGCGTATGGACTCAACACAGCCACAGCTTGGAAAGAATAATACCACTCATTCCCTGCCTTCAACAGGAGTTTCTATGGTGGGCTCAGGCATGTCACCTCAGCAAGGGTCAGCCTTTTACCTTACCCACAGCCAGGCAAACTATAACAACGGATGCATTGGATTATGCCTGGGGAGCACACATGGCAGGACATTGTATTCGGGGCAAATGGTCTGCAGATCAAAGGCATCTACATATCAATCAAAAAGATATGCTAGCTGTACAAAATGCCCTAACAGCTTTCAAGGACCTCCTACATCCAGGACAACTATTAATAAAGACGGACAACACCACAGTGATGTGTGGTACATAAACAAGCAAGGGGGCACACATTCCTACCCCCTATGCAGGCAAGCAATGACCTTGTGGAACACAGCACTGACCTACCAAGTTCAACTACAAGCACAATTCCAGCCAGGAAAGAAAAACACATTGGCAGACGATCTAAGCAGAAACATCATAGATCCTCACGAGTGGAAACTAGATCCACAAGTATTCACAATGATAACTCAAAAATGGGGGAGCCCAGACATAGATCTGTTTGCCTCCCCCCAAAACTACCAACTACAGAAATTTTGCACAAGGACATACCACACACTAGCCTGGAAAGTGGACGCCCTCTCATTCAGTTGGAAAACATTAACAGTGTATGCCTTTCCTCCACTGCCTCTTCTGGCAAAGGTGCTGCTGAAAGCCAGATTAGAGAGACCACAAATGATATTCATTGCTCCAGACTGGCCACGCCAACACTGGTATCCAATACTAAGGAACATGGCTCAAGGCCCACCATGGATTTTACTTCAAATTCCTCACCTGCTCACTCAGCAAAACTATTAGATTCTACACAGCCAGCTCAAGACTTTAAATCTGGCTGCATGGCAAATTACCTAAACAACCAGTCAACACTTCTCTCTAAAGTTGTTATGGATGTCATTCTGGAGGCCAGAAGGCCTAGCACCAGGAAAGCCTATTCAGACAAATGGAAAAGATTCTGCGCCTGGAACCAGGCTAAAGGCCAGAATCCCCTTGTCCCAAATATTCCTCCGATTCTACAATATTTAACTGAGATGTTGCACAAAGGACTTTTCTTTTCATCTATTAAGATCCACGCATCAGCTGTTTCAGCTCAGTACAACACGGATCCTCCTATATTTTCACATCCATTACTAAAACAGTACCTCAGAGGGGCTAAGAACATAAGTCCGCCCCGGAGAGCACCAACACCAACTTGGGATCTCAACTTTGTTTTGGAAAAACTTACACTACCGCCCTTTGAACCAGCTTTTACAGCTGATTTACAGTTTCTATCATGGAAAACTGCTCTGCTGCTAGCAATAACTTCAGCATGAAGAGTCTCAGAGCTACAGGCCCTAATGGCAGTGGAGCCTTTCATCATTTTTCATCAAGACAGAATCGCTTTATGAACTAACCCTTCCTTTATGCCAAAGGTGGTATCCAGTGTGGCCCTAAAGCAAACCATTCATTTGCCCACCTTTTATCCAAACCCCCAGAACAAAGGGGAAAGGGGCTCCTACACGCTTTGGACATTCACAGGCAATTATGTTATTACTTGGATAAAACTAAGGCTTTCAGAAAATCTGGCCAGCTCTTTGTATCCTATGCTGCAGGATCACAAGGAAAGGCTATCTCAAAACAGACCATTTCAAAATGGATAGGACACTGTATCCATTTCTGCGACACACACCATGGGAAACCTGTACCTGGTAACATTAGGCCCCATTCCACCAGGGCTACAGCAACATCAACAGCTTTCCTCAGAGGGGTACCAACCAAGGATATTTTGGAGGCTGCAACTTGGAGTTCAGTGCACACCTTCACCAAGCACTCTCACTTACCTCTATACTCTAAAACCAGAGCTTGCTTTGCCACAGCAGTTCTGCAGGGCCTACAAGCTTCTCCAAACCCTGTTTAGTTCCACTGCCCATCCTTGGCTTTGGGATTCAACCCAAGTGTGATGACTGCAGCAGTGTAACACGAACATAGTACAGTTTTGTACCTACCATAAATGTAGATGTTCGAGTGTTCACACTGCTGCAGACCAGGTTACCTTCCCTCCATCCCCTCTGACCTAGCTGAACTTTTCTATCCTGTACAACCTTTGTGGTGTATTTGCTTGTAACTGAAGGTATTCCTTTTATTCCTTTTATATGTTTTATTAGCAATATGTATTTCCTACCTACTTGGGGGCACCTGACATCTGGGGCAAGAAAAACTGAAGAAAATGGCATCGGATGCCTCTTATATACCCTGGCACTGGCGTCAGGGAAGAAGCGACAGCAACGGCCGGACCAAGACTTTGGAACTCTGGCCGACTGCGGGACCGCCTGACGGCAGGATAACCCAAGTGTGATGACTGCAGCAGTGTGAACACTCGAACATCTACCTTTATGGTAGGTACAACACTGTACTTTATTAGTTAAGACCTCACTTTCTTTGATAGCATGCCTACAAAAAGCACAAACACCACATTTGGCCATACTCCTACATTTCTTTGGTTCAATAGATCTTTCAAAAATATTTTTAAGGTTTGAGCCTTTTTTATATACAAACACACGGTTGTTACCCAACACATTAGTAATCTCAAAATCCCTTCTGATTACTGCCCAGCTTTTGCACAAGATCCCTCTAACATGGTTACTTTGTGTATTAAATACAGGAGTAAAGGCATGCGAATATCTACACTCATCATTATGCCCTGAAATAACACCAGTATCAGTCCCATGTTCGCAAGTATTTATAAGATCCAATGTTTCCAAATTAGTTCTATTGTCTACTTGGATTTTCAGACCTAATATAGAATTAAAGTGATCTAAAGAGCATTTCTGTTTTACTTCTTCACAAAGTTCTCTAATCAAGTTGTGTGGATAGCCCCTTACTATAAATATTTTCAATAAGTTATTACATTCTTCCAAGAATGTATTCCACTCAGTACACATACAAGCCACCCTCACAAATTGCCCCTTAACAACAGCCTTTTTCTGTGAGTGTAGGGGTGGTTGCTGGTAAAATGAAAAAATGAATTTGAATAGGTCACCTTCCGATAGATTTGAGAAGTGAATCTATTATTCAAACTATCTTTTTTAATAAGAATGTCCAAGTAGGAAATTTCATGATCACTGATAGTGAATTTCAAAAAAGATGTAGTGCTGTTTATAAATTGTAAAAATTCAATTGTTAAATTCTTAAATTTTCTGTACTCTTAGAAAAAATGGAGCTTATGTAGCAGTTACGATTGAATACCCATTTCTGGCCAGGGCTAGATGGTGCTAAATCTATAAATTGCCTTCTTAAATTGAAGGCTTTATATTGATAATTTAATATAGTATTTTATGGTTTTATGTGTTGCCATTTGAATGATGTTTTATACACCGTTGTCATCACACTTCATTGGAGGTGTTATTTTCTATAATTTGATTGGAGCCATCTGTGGGAGAGTGCTGTCTGTTATTATTTCTGATTGGGTGTTTTTTATTTAAATACCGTTTTGTGAATGAGTGTCATCTGATGAAGTTCCTTTTAAAACTGATTTTGGAACGAAAGCGCTTATTTTTCAAGTGTAATTTTTTATTGTTTTATCTGCTTCACTGTTTTATTAAAGACTGCTGCTACAACGTTGCTGTTTTCTTTGGACATGTCCTTGGTTGCTATCGTTATATGTTATTTATCAGGAACAATCTTTGGTCGGTATGATTTCTAAGCATCTGTTTTGCCTGGCTTCCAAAGTACAGATTATTACCCCTTTGGGGATCTGTGTGTTTCCTACCTTGTTTAATTGTTAAAAAGTGTACTGGATTTAGGAAACTGGCTTTTTCCTACCATTACTATATGTCGTTAGTTATTGGAAAGAATCTTTGGTCAGTATGAGTACTAAGCCTGTCAGTCTGTCAGTTATTCTGTCTTCCATAGTACAGATAATTACCCCTTTGGAGATTTGTGTTCCCTGCCTTCAGTTGTTAAAAAGTGTACTTGTTTTAGGAGACTGTCTTTTTGCTACCATTACTTATGTTATTTGTCACAAAGAATCTTTCGTCAGTATGATTTCTAAGCATGTCAGGCTGTCTGTCTTGCCTGACTTCCAAAGTACAAATAATTACCCCTTTGAGGATCTGTGTGTTTTCTACCTTAATTGTTAAAAAGTGTTCTGGTTTTAGGAGACTGACTTTTTGCTACCCTTACTATATGTTGTCAGTTATCTGGCATCAGCTTAGAATTCAGTATGTAAAGTTACTAGGTGTATTACTTGCAAAAAAAAATTCCACATCAGGACTTTAAAAGTTGATGTCCATTTTGGTCACAGAGCATAACTTTTAGTTATGTACTCACCATAACTTTAGATGTTTGGGATCCATCTCGCCTACATTCTGTACTGATGGGCTCGGAGCTGATCCCTCGGCTCCGACTCGGCACGCTTATGCTATAGAGCGAGGCCTCTTATTGGCTGAGATATCTTTATCCCAGGATGCACCACCACTAATCCCCCAGATCTTGTTTGTCCACATTCATGCACAACTTGTTTATATAACATTGTCAGATGTTTCAAGATGAAACAGGATTCGGACCTTCTGATATCCTCTGATCTCCAAGGAAGGGGGAAGGAGGGTGGGTTATTAGGAATGTAGGCGAGATGGATCCCAAACATCTAAAGTTATGATGAGTACATAACTAAAAGATGTTATGTGATCCTATCTCACCTACATTCTGTACTGATGGGACAGCGTCCCTAGCACCTAAATCCCGGGTGGCTCATTGGAAAACACTCCTGAGCACTGTGGAACCAAATGAAGCTCGTCCTCTAGATGCCACATCCAATTTGTAGTGGGAAATAAAAGTGTGCGGGGAAGACCATGTAGCCGCAGCACAAATGTCACTAATGGCAAGCTTAGAATGAAATGCTATTGAAGTAGCCATAGCCCTTGTAGAATGAGCTTTGACAGAGGTGGTAAGCTCTTTGTTAGAATAAAAATAAGCTTGAGTAATACAGTCCCTGATCCATTTGGCAATAGTGACCTTTGTGACAGCTCTGCCCAATTTATTGTCTGCAAAGGATACAAACAACTGATCTGTTTTCCTTGTTTGTTTGGTCCTGTCTAAATAAAAACGTAACTGCCTGTGGACATCTAGTGTGTGGAATATGAATTCCGCTTTGTTAGAGTATTTTGGAAAAAGACTGGAAGTTCTAACGATTGTTGTAAGCAGAAACTAGAACAAACTTTAGGGACAAAGGAGGGATTTGGCCTGAGAGATACTCTGTCTTTGTGAAAAACCAAGTACGGGGGTTTTACTGACAAAGCTTGAAGCTCTGAAACTCTTCTTGCAGAAGTAATTGCCACCAGAAAAGCTGTCTTCCATGATAGAAACTTTAGATCACATGTAGCCGCCGGTTCGAAGGGGAAGGAGGTCAAGGCGCGTAACACTATATCGAGATCCCATGGAGGTGCAGGATGAGAAATCGGAGGTCTTAATAGAGCAGCACCTTTCAAGAAGGTCTTACACAATCTGTTGCTCATTAAAGGTGGGTTTATGGATTCGTGAAAATTGGAAATCGCTGCCAATTGTACCTTGATGGTAGAAACTGAAGAGCCTTGATTGAAAAGAGAAGTTAAAAATTTTTGTACTTCTGCCACGGGAATAGAAATGGGGTCCAGGCCCCGGAGTTGAGCCCAAATAGCAAATCTTTTCCATTTGCTAGAATACAGTTTCTTTGTAGCCGACTTATGGGCCGAAGATAATATGTGTACAACATCTGGATCCAATGTATGACTCCTGACTATAGTCGGAAGAGGAGGAGCCAAGCCGTCAATTTTAAGGTGTGTAGAGACTGGTGGAATAGTCCCGACTGATGAACCAGTAGGTCTGGGATCTGATCCAGGAACCATGGACCTTACAGAGCATATTTTCGAAGATAGGGAAACCATACTTGACGAGGCCAGTAAGGAGCAATTAAGATCATTTTGCTCCCCAAGAGAGATGCCCTTTGAATCACCCTGGGAAGGAGAGGAACTGGAGGGAAGGCATAAAGCAAGCCGGTGGGCCAAGGACGGACTAGTGCGTCCATAGGGCTCTTCCCCGGAGCCGGGGTTAGGGAGAAGAATTCTTTGCACTTCGCATTCAGAGGAGTCGCGAAGAGGTCGCAACACGGAACTCCCCATTTGCTGAAAATCTGACTTGCAACTGTCATATTCAGGGACCATTCGTGAGGAGAGAGGATGGTTCTGCTCAATCTGTCGGCTATCACATTGGACTTGCCCGGTATGTGAGTAGCCACTAGGAAGCGTTTGGTCGAGACTGCCCATTCCCAAACTCTCATGGCTTCTCTGCAAAGAGGATAGGATCTGGTCCCTCCCTGTTTGTTCAGGTACCAGACAACTGACATGTTGTCTGAGTGAACAGCAATTACGCCCTGAGGGAGATAATCGTGAAGGGCTTGAAGGGACAGAAGTACTGCCCTCATTTCTAAGATGTTGATATGAAGTAAAGTCTCTTCCGGTGCCATTTGCCTTGGACTGACCTGCCCAGGGAATGCCCCCCACCCCATCTGGGAGGCGTCCGTGGTCAAAGTGGCCGGAGGAGGTAGAACAAAGGGTCGCCCCTGATCCAAATTGGAGGCACTAGCCACCAGCGAAGGTCCCGTTTGCAAGATTCCGTGATCCATATGAGGTGACTGAGAGGGAGTTCCTGAAAGGACCACTGAGCTGAAAGAAGCCACTGGAGAATTCTCATGTGCAACCTTGCCAAGGGGACTAGAAGAACCGTGGCGGACATGGATCCCAATAGCTGCAGGACCATCCTGGCTGGAGCTTTGGACCTGGGAAGTAAGGCTCGAACTTGAGTCTGTATGGTTTGAATTCTGTCTGTTGGTAGATAGACCCGCATTCGGTTTGAGTCTATCTCTACCCCTATGAATCTTATTCGTTGAGATGGCAGCAACACAGACTTTGGCCAATTGAAGGTGATTCCAAGGGAACTGCCCAGTGATATAGTGGCTTGAAGGCTCTGCAGTAGTAGATGCCTGGAGGTGGCAGTTAGGAGCCAGTCGTCTAGATACGGAAACACCTGGAATCCTAGACTTCTCAGGTGAGCAGTCATGACTGCCAAACACTTGGTGAACACCCTGGGGGCTGTGGTGAGACCAAAGGGCAGCGCACGGAACTGAAAATGACTGCCTCCTAGGCTGAAGCGCAGATGTCTCCTGGACGCTTGATGTACCATGATATGGTAATAAGCGTCCTTGAGATCTATGGAGCACATCCAAACACCCTTCTCCAGCAATGGGAGAATGGTTTGTAGGGTGACCATTCGGAACTTGGACTTTCTGACTGAACGGTTTAGGATGCTGAGGTCCAATATGGGCCTCAAGTCCCCTGTCTTTTTTGGCACCAAAAAGAATCTTGAGTAAGTCCCTAATCCGATCTGGTCTGCGGGGACCGGTTGGATGACTCCTTTTTGCAGCAGCTTTGAAACTTCTGAGGCTGCAGTATCCCGTTGACTGGGTGGCGGGTCCGGGATATTTTTGGACTGAAGGGGGGGGGATGAGAGAATGGGATGGTGTAACCTCCGGCGATAATTCGAAGCACCCATCGGTCCTGAGTGATACCTTCCCAGGCTTTTAGGTGCTTCGAGAAACGACCCCCGACTGGCTCCGGAGCTGCACAGTCGGGCAATCCCTCAGGGACTGTGAAAGGCTGAAGAGCCACGAAAGGACTCGCGGTCTCCAGTGTTGCGAGGGCCTCTGCCGCCTCTGGGACGGCGCCTTCCGGAAGAGTTTCCCCCTCCCCTGCCTCTGGAAGGGGAATCCTCCTGCTGAGAGGGGTAAGGCTTCTGAGATCTACGGAACCACATTTTCCCTCCTCTTTTAGCCTTGGGATAAGGCCGAAGGGAGTGGAAAATCGTGCCCCACGGCAGTCAGAGTCTTACCCTCCTGTTCACAGCGGGTCAGTGTGTCCTTTACCTTGGGTCCAAACAGGGAGGACCCATCAAAGGCGTCGGCAAAGGAAGACTTAAAGGCCTCCGCGAAATGACACAGGCGGAGCCAGGCTTGTCTCCGTAGAGCAATGCCTGTACCCGCCGCTCTACTCGCCCCTTCGGCCGCATAAGAAATGAGCCTCATGGACGAGTTTGAGATGGACGACATTGTAGCCAGCTGAGAGCCAACCGTCTGGGCCAGCTCCTCAGGCAGGTTACCCAAGAGGGTATCGGATAGTTCTTTAATCAGAGCCCTCTGAAATCTGGTAAAGTGCGTAAGGTAGTTCAAGGACCTCAATGTAAAGGCCGCTGAACTCAGGGTGTGCTTACCATATCGATCCATGCTCCTAGACTCCTTATTAGGAGGATGGACGGACGTTGAAGCCTCTGCTACATCTTGCTGGGTAGCAGATGCCACCACCAAAGCATCTACAGCCACACCTTTAGTCAAAAACTCTTTTTCAGGGGGTGCCGAGAGAAACTTATTTGGACGAGCAGGCTGGGTGTTCCCACGCCCTTCGACAGATCAAATCCAAGAGCTCATCGAAGGGCGGAGACACCCAGGAGGCGGAGGGCTGAGCCCCGAAGGCCTTCAGGAACACCGACTCATCCACAGAGGGAGGTTTGGACTGCCAGCCGCCTCGTTGTTTTAGGGCTTCCAGGATGTCTGCAAAGGAGACATCATCCGAGGACGACTTAGGGGACCCCTCTGCATCATCGAGATCAGTGTCTTATGTAAGAGACTCATCAGGGGAGTCAACGTGCTTCCTCTTACACGATCTCTTCCTGGGGGGTTCTTCCGAAGAGGCTTCAGAAGGACCTCCAGGAGGGGAGAGAAACCCAGTGGGGGTAGCCTCAGGCCCCGGGGCTCCGCTGTCTAAGGACAGGGGGACTGCCAAAGACCCAGTCTCGGTATGCAGGGAAGGAGCTGGGGAAACCGTGGAGGTAGCCAAGGAAGATTTGGCTAACACACACTCCTCATAGCCCTGAAGGCGGGACCACCAGAATCCTGGGAGGGTCCCACCTTCGTGGCCACGACAGTGGACGGCACTCCCGCCGCCGACGCACCAAGAGGGAGACTTGGGACCGAAAGCATCAATCCCGAAGCCTCACCCCCAGGGCCGAAGGAAGAAGTCCGTGTACTGAACTCCGACCCAAGAGCCGGAGTTGGAGCAAGGGTCGGGCCCGACCCTAAAACCTCCACCGGTTCCACCAGCACCGGCTCCAACGGTGCTGAAGCTGTTGGAGGAGGAACCATAGTAGGGAAGTGGACCATCGGCTCCGAAGCCGAATGGGCTGGAGCCGAAACTAGCTTTTGGAACACCGGAGAATGGAAGAGTCTAAGGAGCACCCTGTCGATGTCCGAATCAGACATCTTGAATGATCTAGAGGATACCGATCGGGCCTGAACCGATTTCTCCATCGGCTCTGAAGGACTCTGGGACCGGCTCCGAATGGACTCTACCACTATCGGCTCCGAGGGAGATCTCAAGGCAATTTCCTTCGGTGCCGATAAGGACTTCGGCTCCGAGGGGGAAGAGTCTGAGCCGGTAACCCTTATCGGCTCCAATATCAGTGGAGCTGATGAAGGTGACCCGCCTCTCGATGCCCCAGCCCTCGGCTCCGAAACCAGAGGGGTCGAGGCTGGAGGCATCGAGGCAGACCGTTCCGCCCTCGGCTCCAAAGTCCGTGGAGCCGATGGAGAAATCTGCTTAGATTTTTTAGCAGTCGGTTCCGACTGACTGGTCGGAGCCGACGCTTTCTTCTTTTTTGAAGGAGAAGGAGAGGAAGATAAAGCCTCCTCGAAGGATGGCTTAATTAACCCCTTCAGGATTAATTTGTTTTTCCTCTCCTGGAGGACTCTTGATGAAAAGGCGTGACACACGCTACACGATTCTTGTAGGTGCTTGGCGCCTAAGCAATAGACGCACGTATGGACATCTTAAAACCACACCTCGTGCATTTTTTAAACCCGGAGGGTTTGTGTTCTTTTGACATGACCAAAATAGCCGAAACACAGTTGTCTGCAGCAAAAAGAAAAGTTTGTCACAGTATATATATATATATATATATATATATATATATATATATCTTCTTTTTTTTTTTTTTTTTTTTTTGTAAGTACAAGTACAGTACAACGAAAAATTATACAGAACAGAGAGAGATAGAGAGAGTCAAGACCCTCTAACTTAAACGGGTACTTGACCCACCAACAAAAAACCAAGATAGTAAAAGCAACAGGGGAAGGCCCCTCTAACTAAAACGGGAAAACCTTCCCTTTGCGCAAAAACACAAATTCTCAACAGAAATATCAAATACACACTCAAAACACAAGAATAGCTGTTAAAACAGCTTTTGGGTTCAAAATCAGCAAATTTCTGACAGGAAAAGCCTAAATAAATTAGTACTTAGCCCAGCCAAGTTGAGACCACGTCTATGCTTGTAAGCGGCAAACGAGATCTGGGGGATCAGTAGTGGTGCATCCTGGGATAAAGATAGCTCAGCCAATAAGAGGCCTCGCTCTATAGCATAAGCGTGCCGAGTCGGAGCCGAGGGATCGGCTCCGAGCCCATCAGTACAGAATGTAGGCGAGATAGGATCACATAACATCAGTGCCTTACAAGGTTCAGTCAGAAGACTACCGAATGGAGAGCAAAAAAAAATCTCTGAGACTGTATGAAACAGAAAAGGCTGCACGGTTTGTCCACAGCTGCCATGGCATCTGCCAACTCATCCACACAAACCCTGCCTAAAACCACTGCCTATATGAGAAAGGACACCAGGAAACTAACAACATATTAGTTAAGTCTGAAGGCCCATCTAGGCTTGAGTGTGTTGGGACTGGGGAGGCACATTTGTAGCCCACATCCTGGATGCCTAGCTGGACTTGAGTCTCTGGTGATGCTTCTTTGGGGGTGCTGTGCTTTTAGATGAAGGCATGCTGTGCTGAAATCAACCAAATGCCAGAATAACAAACAAACAAAATAAAAAA
Organism: Protopterus annectens; assembly: GCF_019279795.1. NCBI lineage: Eukaryota > Metazoa > Chordata > Ceratodontiformes > Protopteridae > Protopterus > Protopterus annectens. The sequence continues at coordinate 613,590,655 of NC_056741.1, read as the reverse complement.
TACCAAAAAGGAGGTTAGGCGAAGAAATTCCATGAAGACCAAGACACAATAGCGTACCAAAATTTATTGCCCGCTTTCATCGAATGACTTCCTCAGCTGTGCTGAGCTGAATTTGTGTAGATGTTGCTCATTCAGGATGTCTCCGTCTGCAGGCATCTGAGTCCAATGCCCATATCCTGATAACAGAGGATGAGGACAGTATACCCTCAGTTTTTGTTTGTGAGGACATCCCCAGCTCTCATGTTGAAGTCTTTGCCCTCCCTCAGCCAGAGACTTCAAAGGAGGCCAACACCATTGAAATGAACACAAAACAAACTAACTTTAGACATCCATCATCTTACCTCTGCCTGAACTGGCAGGTCTCCATCTTCTCCTCCTATCCAGGCACCCTTGTATGACAGAATGAGACAGGCACATAATGTCTTGTATTTCCTGAAGAACCTGCAGCCTGTCAAAGATCAACCATCAGTATTGGGGGTCCTAAGCCAAAAATGGAAGTGGGAAGCATATCCCCACAAAGATTCTAATTCTTTGGACTATAAGGAGGATGAACTGGCTTTTGCTGACCAGATGCCCTGCCCTCTTTCCTGTGTGTCTGATGCAGATGATTCCTTATTCTCTGTATCCTCACCAAAGTATGTCTCATTTGAAGTTCCCCTCAGTAAAATGAAGGATCTCTTCTTATGGGAAGCTAGGAACTACTCAGGTACCCAGAAGAGGTGCAGGGTATTTCCTGGACTTCTTTAGCCTAAACGCTTGTCTGTTAGAGGTTACACTCACCAAAGCATCTTTGGAAATGGTTTCCCAGCCCCCTGCTCCCAAGAAGAATGACTGCTACTGTAGGGTCATGGACTCCTGTGAATACCTACACCAGAACCTAACTGTTGATTTAGATATGGTATCCATGGACCACAAGGAATCCCGTTGGGCTCCTGCCTAAATCCCAATCCCCAGTGACTGGAAAAGTAGGGATCTGATGTCAATTTTCATTCATTCCTCAATTAATGGGACTTTGATCTGACCCCCTGATCTGACTTTGACATTCTACTAGCTCGCAGCTGCCAAAAAACTCTTGAGCTCCTTTCCTACAGATAATGCTGCAAACCCACCCTCCCTCAGATCTCATTTGTTACTTTTGTGCTTAGATGTGGTCACGTTAGCTCTTGAGCTACTTTTGAAATAAGTGGGATTTTGTTCCTTTTTTGCTAAATTTCTGTCATCTATAGCTACAATATAACTTTCTGCTCATTTCTGCTGTGGTTATTCTGTAACATTTCCTTTCCTAACCTTTTTACACACTAGAGTACTTTCTGATTACCTTCATTGGTATTTTTACCCTTCCTTTACACTCTGGTGTATTTACTTAAAACATTATAGTTGTTTTTTTCTTCTTCTGCCTATTCTGCCAAAAAAAAAAAAAAAAAATCTCTTTCTATAGATGTAATGTTTGCATGCTGCTCTGTTGTTTGTGCTCACCATCCTTCACTTTGGTCAGTATGTCTGAAAAAGGATTTAAAAAGTGTGAACAATGTGGGCACAAAATACCACTCTCAGACTCCGACAACTTGTGAGTTTACTGTTTGGGCCCTGCCCATTTGGACTTGAAGTGTTTTGTTTATGCTGGGTTCAATCCCAGAGCTGTTATGGAGAGGCAGAACAAACTTAATTTGAAGGGTCTTCTGCCTACTCCCTTTTCCACTGCTATTGCTGGAGTTCAGTCACTTGCTTCAAAAATGACCAAAAGATCCAGATCCTCAGACTCTGTGGCTTCCGCTTCCTTAGCGCCGAGGAAACAAAAGCTCAAGTCAGATCCAACTGCTTCTGGGATCCAACCTTCTTTGAAGCCGATTAAGGAGGTCACTGGTGATGTTCTTTCAAATCCGTCTCAGGGTTATTTGCATCCAATGGTTTCAGATCTGAGGCCTCTGCCTCGTACTATCTACTCCCCAGCTTTAGGGTGCCGTCGGCTTTTTTACAGCTGTGGTCTGTCATCCTCAGTATACTAAACTCTCTCCGCCAGAAGTTTCACAAAAGAGCATGTAGAGAGGATGGTGAGGTGACTCCTCATGGAGCATTTACAGAAGGGAGTCGTCGCAGTTACTACCCCTTTGGATCAGGAACGACATCCTTTCACTCCCACACCAAGTGTAGATGTTCTTCGTGTTTCACTGTTGCAGTCATTACATTTGGGCAATCTGCTGGCAGGTTGCCCTCAGTCGGCCCGATTAACAAAGTCTTGGGTCCTGCATCGGTTACTGTCCCTTCTTCCATGACGTCAGGTCATCAGGGGTATAAAACATGCAGCCGACGCCATTACATCAGTCTTTCTTGCCGCGCGGTGCCCGAAATAGAAGCAGTTTGCAAGTGCCGGTCGGCCGACTCCTGAAATTTTCGTTTTCGAGTTTCAGTCTTCAACTAAAAAGCTAAGTACCCCGTTTGGGAAACTTTTTCTTGCTGCTTACCGATGTCAGTAAAAGTTAATAATTGCATTACTTATGGGAAGCAAATACCTCATAAGGATTTCCATTTGTCCTGTATTCCTTGCCTAGGTCCTGACTACGACGTACCTTGCTGTCGGTTTTGTGCTTTATTTAATCAGTGCACTATCAAACTTTGGTACATTTTTGCTTCTAAATATTTTGGCTCACACTTTAATTATCCAGAAATGTCATCGGTTAGCAATCCGACTACTGGAATACATAAAAAAACGCAAAGAAAAAGACAGAGACAGGCCATTGAGGTCCAAAACTGCTGACGACGCTTCTCCTCAGCCAGTCGCCAGTTCGCTGATACTCAGTGAGGCGCTTTCGCAGCCCCTGATACCCACTACGTCTGATTCGCAGGCCTCTACTGAGACCCATTTGTAGTCTGGTATGTCACGAGATGCTTCAGTTATGGAACCCGCGGATGTCTCTACCTTGGATGGGTCCAGAGCCGCTGTACAGGCACCGGCTTCTGAGGGTGTTTTCAGGCCTACGGATTTGTATATTAGACAGAAGCCATCTTCAAATCTAAGGCCAAAATCTCATCCTATGTCTAAACAACCAACGCCTAGGCCACATGTGCAGGCCCCTATGCCTAAAAAACAAATGATCAAAATGGCTGAAGATTTAATTACTCTGATCAGGGGTAGCCAACCCCCCTTCTCCCTTCTAAGAGGCCTAGGCAAGATTTTGACAGCGAGTCTTCTGAACAGGATTCTATTTCTTCTGACTCTTCTAATGAACAGGAATTGTCTGTACCTACTTATGAGGATTCTTTTGCAGAAGATTCCATTCTTTCTGCTTCTCCCCCTGAGGATTTTTCTTTTGGGGAAACTTTACATACCTTAAGGAGACATTTCCACTGGGAAAGTCAGGATTTTTCTGAATCTAAAAAGAGACATAGGGATTTTCTTCTTCTTCCTCAGCGTAGGCCTTTGGCTATACCTCCTGTTCTAGACATTGTTGATGGTTTTCAGAATCTAGTATGGCTCCTGATTCTCTGCCTCCGGCTCCTTGTAAGCCAGACAGATACTACAAGGTTCCTGACTCCCACAAATTCCTTTTCAAAAATCCTGTTGCAGATCCTGAATCCATTTCTCAGGGCCCCAAGGGGATTAAGGCTTCTACTGCTAAAAATCCTACCCCTTCTGATAGAGATTCCAGGGCACTGAATAGATGGGGTAAGAAGGTTTACACTTCTGCAACCTTGGCAATCAGGGTTTTAAACTATCAATTTCATATGCTAAAATATCAGCAGCATATCATGGGACTGCTTAAACAGAAAATGATGTTGATTTCTGACTGTGTGGAAAATAAAGATTACAGGATCTATTGCATTCAGCTGAACAAGTTGGAAAAATAGAAGTTATGTTCTTACCATAACGTTCCATGTTAGTTGTCTTCTTCTCGCCTTCTTCTTGCTGGATGGGTTCGGAGCCGACCTCGGCCCGACTGCCACTCTAAAAGCTCGAGAGTTGGTTCCACCGGCTCGAGGCTCCCCTTATATCCCACAATGCTAGGCGAGAGTTACCTCAGATCTCGTTTGTAAGCTAACCCAGCTTATATCAATAACAGTATAACTGTAAACAGAATCCACCTCTAACAGCAGGAAGAAAAGGGTGACCTACATCCTGAAACAAGAAATATGCATAATAGCATATGACTAAGAAAGAGGTGGTAGAAAGAGAGGTCACGATCACAACTCCTCTAGGTCTGTCCAGGCCAGGGGGAAGGAGGGTGGGACGCAAGAAGGCAGCGAGAAGAAGACAACTAACATGGAACGTTATGGTAAGAACATAACTTCTATATGTTAAGTTGTCTATCTCGCCTTCATTCTTGCTGGATGGGACCGGCCCCTAGCACCTTGTCCCGGTGGCCTAACGGAACAGACTCCTGAGAACAGTGGAACCAAAGTTAGCTCTATGCCTAGAAGCTAAATCCAACTTATAATGAGAAATAAAAGTGTGAGGAGTAGCCCAAGTAGCCGCTGCACAAATGGTGTCAATAGGCAGTCTGTCTTGGAAGGCTAGAGAAGTAGCCAAAGCTCTGGTGGAATGGGCTTTAGGTTTATTAGGCAGTTTTTGGTGTCTAATCTCATAAACAAGGGTAATCAGAGATGTTAGCCATCTGGATAATGATACCTTTGAAACTGGAAGTCCCTTTCTGCTTTCCGCATAGGAGACAAACAGCTGATCAGATTTTCTGAATTGTTTCGTCCTGTCCAAGTAGTACCTTAATTGACGATGAACATCCAGGCAGTGTAATTTTGTTCAGACCTATTTGAATACTCTGGGAAAAGACAGGGAGGTCAATGCATTGGTTTAGATTTGATGTTGAAACCACCTTAGGCAAAAAGGACGGGTTAGTTCGTAAGGAAACTCTGTCCTTATGGAACAAGAGATAAGGAGAACGACAACTGAGTGCTTGAAGTTCTGAAATTCTTCTAGCTGATGTGATAGCCACCAGAAAGAGAGTTTTCCATGATAATAATTTCAAGGAACATGAAGCTGCAGGTTCGAAGGGGAAAGAATCAAAGAAGCAAGAACTAAATTTAGGTCCCAAGGAGAAGGAGGATTTCTTATAGGAGGTCTGAGAAGAAAAACTCCTTTCAAAAAGGCTTTGCAAAGTTTGTGGGACATTAGGGCAGATTCAGAAATGCCCACATGAAAATTAGAAATAGCTGCCAATTGAACCTTAAGAGTAGATGGAGATGAACCTGCATGGAAGAGTTCAGCTAGAAAATCAAGGACTAGTTGGATGGAAGCGGTGAAAGGATCTATGTCCTTTCCTTGTGCCCAGTATGAGAAACGTTTCCACTTACTCAAATAAATCTTTCGAGTGGAAGATTTATGGGAAGCTATCAATATATCTCTAACCGAGTGAGATAATTGAGGAAGCCTGGCTACGGTTGGAACTGGAGGAACCAAGCAGTGAGGTTCAGAGAGGCGAGGGAGCGATGAAACTGACCCGATTGGTGGATCAAAAGATCTGGAACTAGGTCCAGACTCCACGGTCGCTCCAAGAGAAAACGATGTAGAAAGGGGAACCACACTTGTCGAGGCCAGTAAGGAGCAATGAGGATCAATGAGGCCTTCTGAGCGATAGCTTTCTGTATTACTTGAGAGATCAGAGGGAAAGGAGGAAATGCATACAGAAGTCCCCGGGGCCAAACTTGGACTAGAGCGTCCCTGCTGGGTTGGCCTGGTAAAGGGAATAGAGTGAAGTATTCTCTGCACTTGCTGTTTTGGGGAGTAGCAAAAAGATCGCAGCAAGGCTGACCCCACTTGAGAAATATCTCTCTCACTACAGAGTCTTTCAGAGACCACTCGTGAGGCATGAGTATAGCTCTGCTCAACTTGTCCGCAATGTGATTGGACTTCCGGGATGTGCGTTGCTATCAGAAAACGCTGAGAAGAAATCGCCCATTGCCACAGTCTGAGTGCTTCTCGACACAGGGGTATGACCTGGTTCCGCCTTGTTTGTTGATGTACCACACTACAGACATATTGTCTGTCTGGATTGCAATCGTTCCCAAGGGAAGAGAGTCTTGAAGGGCTTGCAACGCTAAAAGCACTGCTCTCATCTCCAGAACATTTATGTGCAAGTGGCATTCGCTTGGTTGCCATGTGCCCTGGACTGTCCTGCCCTGATAATGCCCCCACCCGATCAGGGAGGCATCCGTTGTCAGAGTAGCAACCGGAGGAGGTGGAACAAATGGTCTTCCCGACAGGAGCTGGGGAAGACATCCACCACATGAGATGCTTTTGCACTTGCTTTGTGATCATAATGGTGTGAGACATTGGAAGTTCCTGGTATGACCATTGAGAAAAAAGCATCCACTGAAGGATCCGCATGTGGTATCTGGCCAATGGGAGGAGAGGTATGGCGCTGCCATGATTCCCAACACCTTTAGAACTAACCTGGCTTTGGCTCTGTTGTTGTTGAGAAGAAGTGACACCAATTTGTGAATGTCTGATATCCTTTGGTTCGTTAGCGTTGCAGACATGTTTATAGTATCTAAATTTGCGCCTATGTAGGTAATAGTACGACAAGGCGACAAAACAGACTTTTCGCAATTTATTGAAATACCCAGTTTTTGACAAACGCGAAAAGTATAATCTCTGGCCATCAAAAGGAGATGCTTGGTGGGAGCTGTGAGAAGCCAGTCGTCCAAATATGGAAACACCTGGAATCCTTGTCGCCTCAGGTGAGAAGCTACCACTGCCATGCATTTGGTAAACACCCGGGGGGCAGTGGTGAGACCAAAGGGCAGGGCCCTGAACTGAAAATGACTGGTTCCCAGCCTGAAGCGGAGGAATCTTCTGGAGCGTCTGTTCATTTTATGTGATAGTACGCATCCCGAAGGTCTATAGAGCACATCCAGTTTCCTTTGCCCAAAAGGGGAAGAATGGATTGCAGTGTGACCATCCGAAATCTTGTTTTCTTGACTGATTTGTTCAAGACACTGAGATCCAAAATCGGTCTCCAGTCCCCTGTTTTCTTTGGAACTAAAAAGAACCTTGAGTAGATTCCGGATCCTTGTTGGTCTGCTGGCACTAACTGAATTGCTCTTTTTGTAAGCAGTTTTGAAATTTCCAAAGCTGCTATATCCCTTTGAGGGGTGGAACATCTGGAAGGGATTTTTTTGACTGATTTGGAAAATGAAGAAAGGGGATAGAATAGCCTTCGGAAATGATGGACTGTACCCATTTGTCTTGAGTCAGGGTTAGCCAGGCTTCTGGGTACAGTGACAATCTTCCCCCGACTGCCTCCGAAGATGGGCAGTCGGGCAACACCTCAGGGATGCTGAAAGGGCTTGTCAGGAAAAGCTTCCCGATTGCCCTGGTTCTGCGGACCCCCCCTGCCCCTAGGGCGACGTCTACCATTGTTATTCCCACCTCTGCCTTTGGTAGGAAAACGACTCTGTGCGTCAGGCGAAGTCCCTTGAGATTGTTTACGGAACCACATCTTCCCACCCTTCTGGCCTTTGGGGTAAGGCCTAGAAGGAGTAGAAACACGGACTCCGACGGCAGAAAGGGTCTTGCCATCAGTCTCGCACCTAGTCAGGGTTTCTTTCACTTGAGGACCAAAGAGAGATGATCCATCAAAAGGGGAGTTCGTGAAAGACGCCTTGAAAGGTTCCGCAGTTGCATAGCCGCATCCTGGCGTGCCTACGTGAGGCTACCCCTGTCCCTGCGGCTCTGCTCGCTCCATCGGCCGCATAAGAGAGGAGGCGCATGGAGGAGTTGGATATGGAATTAAGGGTAGCCAGCTGCGTGTTCATTTTCTCTTGAAACCCGCAGCTGTAGGGTCCTTTAACATTTCACTCGCTTCCTTGATCAAGTCCCTTTGAAGACGAGTGAAATGGCACAGGTAATTCAGCGAACGCATGGTAAATGTCGCTGAGGAGAACATCCGCTTCCGCACCTATCCATGGACCTAGATTCCTTGTTAGGTGGATGGACAGGCACTGAAGGATCAGCCAGTTCCTTCTTTGTGGCGGCAGCTACCACCATAGCATCCACAGAAACTCCTTTTGATAAAAATTGCTTGTCTGATGGAGCTGTGATGAATTTGGAGGGTCTCCTGGGAGTGGGGTCCACTGAATCAGGAGCCGCCCATGCCTTCTTAGCAACCACCTGCATGAGGGGGTCGAGGGGGACACCCAGGAGGTGGAAGGACGAGCCAAACGCCTCAAGATACACAGATTCGTCCTCCAAGGGTTGAGGGCTGGCCAATTTCCCTCTGTTTCAGGATCTCCAGAATGTCTGCAAATGAGACATCTTCAGAAGGGGAACGGGGAACCCTCAGAATCATCCAGATCTGTGTCCGGCGTGATAGACTCAGGTGAGTCAATGTGCTTCCTCTTGCACTTCCTCTTCCGAGGAGGCTCTTCTGCCAAATCAGGAGAGGCCTCGGAAGAGGATGAAATCCCCAAAGGGGGCTCCTGAGGAGCTGGCTCTCTGCAGTCCGGGATGAGGGAGTGAGTCGACTTACCCTGAGGCAGCATAGAAGGAGGGGCTGACGGAGCCGACTGTGGAGTAGAGCCAGGCTCTAACACACTCCGCATGACCTCGAATGCACCCCTGTCAGGCAGAGCCAGAGGTCCCCGCTCCAAGGAGCTAAGGACCCCCCTCGGCACCGACAGTGATGGCTCCGAGGTCGATGTCGGAGCCGAACTCACCAGCGCCGAAGCACCGAGAGGGAGAGGGGGGTCGGACAAGGGTCCGATGCCACTCACCCCCTCGGAGCCGACGAGGGAGGTCCAGCGCCGAGATTCCTCCAAGGAAGAAAACGGAGCCGACGACGGAGCCGAAGACAACTGTCTCGGCTCCGAAGTGACCACAGTCTCGGTTCCGACACGACCCGGCTCCGAACTCAAGAGAGTCGAAGGAGGAAAGAGTTGATGGACCGGGGCAGGCACCGACTGATGAGTCGGGCTCTGAAGCATCTGGGCTAGTGCCTCGGACTTAAGTAGTCGACTCACCACCCTCTGAAGGTCATGATCGGAAAGCCTCGATGACCTAGAGGAATGAGACCTTTGGCTCCGTTCAGACAGCAGGGGAGATCCTGGAGCCGAATGAACGGAGCCAAGAGAAGGTGACCTACACCTCTTTCTGGTTGTCGGCTCAAGATCTTGTCGGAGCCGCCACGGGTACCTCGATAACCTCGGCCCGGTCGAGCCGAGGAAGCCACAGAAACTGTGGACTGAGTCTTATCGGCTCCAGCCGGAGCCGATAAAGGCAAAGGTTGAACAACCTGAGGTCTCGGCTCAGAAGCCGGAGCCGAAGACCTCGATGCCTTAGAGGGCTTCCCTGTTGAAACTGACAGGGAATCCTCTGGCTTCAACAAGCCTCTCAGAATCAACTTGTTTTTTTCTCCTGCAGGACCCTGGGGCTGAAGCCATGGCACACAGCACAGGAGGCCTGCAGGTGCAAAGGCCCCAGACAATAGACACAAGAAGTGTGAGCGACTGTCAGAGACATTTTCTGACAGCACGCATCACACTTCTTGAATCCAGAGACCTTTGCTTCTTTTGACATTTCCCTAACTGACAGGTGTACACTAACACACACCCAAACACACAGTTATACCCTGTCAGTAAAAATTAGTAATACTAAAACAATAACAATTTTAGTAAAAATACTAATAATTAAGTACAAAAATTAAAGTAAACTACACAAACACTCCCTAGGGAAGGGAAGGCCAAAGGCCCAAGGGAAGAACCAACGGTTCTTTTAGTAAGAAAAACGGGAAAATTTAGGGTCGGGGATAAGGATCTATGTTCTACACTAATTTAGGAAGAATTAAAGTTAAAAGGGGAAAAAAAGAGTAACTTTTTGAAGAAAATGCTAACACTCACCAGGAACCGGTAGAAGCAACCAACCTCGAAGCTGTAGCGGCAAACGAGATCTGGGGTAACTCTCGCCTAGCATTGTGGGATATAAGGGGAGCCTCGAGCCGGTGGAACCAACTCTCGAGCTTTTAGAGTGGCCGAGTCGGAGCCGAGGTCGGCTCCGAACCCATCCAGCAAGAATGAAGGCGAGATAGACAACTTAACATCATACTTTGCAATGCGGTTTTGATTCTTTGGAGGCTTCTTGCAGGGCTGCTTTAACTGGGTCTGTGCTAAGAAGGCATGCCTGGCTCAAAGAGCAAACTCTGCCTGATCACGTTAAAGCAAAATTGTTGGATGCTCCTTTACAACAGGACCGTCTCTTTGGTAATAAGGCTGAAGAAGTTCTGAAAAAGATGGACGATAAAGCTAAATCTATGCAAACTGTGAAAGATTTCTTACAAGGGCAACCTCCAAGATTTAGTAGGCACTGGCCTACTATGAACTGTTTTTTTTCAGTTCCTTCGAGAGCCTCTCAAGTCAAACCTAGACATTCCAAAGGCACCAGGTTTCAGTCCCAAGGGACTTTCAGAACAAAGCAATGGGGTGCCTCCTCTTCCAAATCTGGAAACAACAAGACATCTCCCTATGGTAAGCAGTCTCAATGACTTCCCTCTAAACTTACCAAGCACTTACCTTTTAGCCGCCCCTTTGGGGGGAAAACTGGCTCTTCATGCAAAAAACTGGCAACTTATAACCCAGGACAAATGGGTTTTAAATATATCCCAGGGATACAGATTTCATTTCCACATGTTGCCAACTCCAAACGGATGACCAGACCTGCCCCCAAATCAGTGGGCAGAGACCCAGAAACAAGTACTTTCCCTCATGAGCATGGGGGCTATTCAACTAGTACCAGAAGAGGAAAAGAGACAAGGTTTCTATTCAAGATTTTTCCTGGTACCCAGAAAAGACAAATCATGGCGTCCAATTCTGGACTTATCTACTCTAAACAGCTGATGTGGCATAGTGATGTGTTGCTCTGACTCTTATGCACAGAGTCCTGGGTTCAGTACCTGCCAGCAATGACTTTTAATGCAGGCTACTTGCATTACCAGTTCTCTGCACTGCCCTTTGGCTTATCTACTGCGCCTAGGGTCTTTACAAAGTGCCTGGCTCCAGTAATTGCATTTTGCAGGCAAAGAAATATTCAAATATATCCATACCTGGACGATTGTCTAATTCAGGCGGAAAACAAGGACAGTCTTCTAAAACATCTGGCATTTGTAAAAAGGGTTTTAACTTGTCTAGGGTACACTATAAACGAAAAGAAATCATAACTGGTAGCCTCTCAAAAAATTACATTCCTGTGTGCAAGCTTGAATACAACTGCCCAGATGGCCTACCTTATGCCAGAGAAGCAAATTCATTTGGTGACTTACTTCAAACAGGTGGCCACATAAACCCTGCTTTTTGCAAGGCAAATACTGCAAGCCTTGGGGTTCATGGCCTCCTGCATTCTTTATTTCCATATGCAAGACTGCACATGAGGAAACTTCAGTGGTATTTAAAAAGTCTATGGAGTCAGTATTGTCACAGCCTGGAAAATATGATTCCTATCATACCTTGTCTGCGCCTAGATTTCCTATGGTGGGCAGAAGCCTGCCACCTGAACAAAGGACGGCCATTCACACCACCCCCTGCCACCCAAACCCTAACTACAGATGCATCAGACTATGCATGGGGTGCTCATCTGGCAGGGAAGTGCATTCAGGGAAAATGGAGCCCAAATCAAATGCACATTTACATAAATCAAAAAGAAATGCTAGCTGTACAGAATGTGCTGACAGCCTTCAGGGACTACCTTCATCCAGAACAATTACTGATAAAGACGGACAACACCACGGTTATGTGGTACATAAACAAGCAGGGGGGTACACATTCCTACCCCCTCTGCAGACTAGCCTTGGCATTGTGGAACACGGCCTTGAGCTGCCAAGTACAACTACAAGCTCAATTCCTGCCAGGGAATCTGAATATTCTGGCAGATGAATTAAGCAGAAATCTCATGGACCCACACGAATGGAAACTGGAACCATGGATTTTCAACATGTTGACATGCAAATGGGGGAGCCCAGACATAGATTTTTTTGCCTCACCCCAGAACTATCAGTTGGACAAATTTTGCACAAGAACTCATCACAAAAAACCCTGGAAAGTGGATGTCCTGTCCTTCAGCTGGAAAAACCTATCAGTCTATGCCTTTCCCCCTCTGTCTCTGCTCTCCAAAGTTCTACTAAAAGTCAAACAGGACAAATCAAAAATTATTTTGATTTCTCCAGACTGGCCTCGCCAACACTGGTACCTACTTCTGCGCAGTGTGTCACACCTTCCACCATGGCACCTGCCTCAGACACCTTACTTACTGTCTCAGCAGAACAACCAAACTCTGCACACTCAGCTCCAAACTTTGAATCTTGCAGTGAGGCTAATCACCTAAATTCACCCTTAGCATCCCTCAGCAAACCTGTGATGGCTGTCATTTTGGAGGCAAGAAGACCTAGTACTAGAAAATCCTTCTGCTGACAAATGGAAAAGATTCTGTGCCTGCAATCAATCTCAAGGGATAAGCACAGCAGTGCCCAACATTCCTTAGATTTTGCAATACTTAACTGAGATACTTCACAAGGGCCTGTCCTTTTCTTCCATAAAAATCCATGCCTCAGCCATTTCAGCTCATTACAACACAGAACCTCCCCTCTTCTCTCATCCTTTGCTAAAGCAGTATCTCAGATGGGCCAAAAGTGTAAGAATACACAGCAGAGCTCCAACCCCTGCCTGGGACCTTAATTTTGTATTGTAAGAAACTCACTCTCCCTCCTTTCGAGCCAGCTGCTACTGCAGACTTAAAATTTCTCTCCTGGAATACAGCTTTTGTTTTAGCAGTCACTTCAGCTAGAAAGATTTCCAAATTACAGGCTCTTATGGCAGTGGTGCCTTTCATAATTTTTCATGCAGACAGGGTATCTCTCAGGACCAACCCATCCTTCATGCCTAAGGTGGTATCCAGTGTGGATCTTAATCAGACCATTCATTTGCCAACTTTCTTTCCCAATCCACAGAACAAGGGGGAGCAGATTCTGCATTCATTGGATGTACACAGACAAAGTACAGTTTTGTACCTACCATAAATGTAGATGTTCGAGTGCTAATACAGCTGCAGTAATCACATATGGGTTCTCTGCCGTCAGGCGGTCCCTCGGTCGGCCAAATTCCAAAGTCTAGGTCCGGCGTCGGTTGTTGTCACTTTCTTTCCTGACGTCAGTGCGGCAGGGGTATATAAGACACAGCTGACGCCATTTCCTTCAGTCTTTCTTGCCCCAGATGTCAGGTGCCCCCAGAAGGAAGGCAATACATAAATTATATTTATATACATGAAATGCAATATAATCAAAAATCAGTAGTTGCAAGCAAATATACCCTAGAAGGATAACCCCATCATGTTGTATGAAGAGGGGTTAGGCCCTAGGCCTTTACCAAGAGGGGAAGGAGGGAGGGAAACCTGTACTGCAGCTGTATTAGCACTCGAACATCTACATTTATGGTAGGTACAAAACTGTACTATGTTCATCGTGCATACAGCTGCAGTAATCACATATGGGTAGAATCCCAAAGCTACGCACAGGGTGGTAGGCACTAGGTGGAACTGGGATGAGCCAGAATGCCCTGCAACACAGCAGTGGCAAAGCCTGCTCTAGTTTTGGAATATAAAGGCAGGTGGTAGTGTTTTGTGAAAGTATGCACAGAACTCCAAGTGGCTGCCTCCAAAATATCTTTGGTAGGAACTCCTCTGAGGAAGGCTGTAGAGGTAGCTGTGGCCCTGGTGGAGTGGGATCTGATGCCCGTAGGGACAGATTTTCCATGATAGGAGTAACAAAACCGTATGCAGTGGCCTAACCATTTTGAAATTGTCTGTTTGGTAACTGGCTTCCCTTGAGCTCCTACAGCATAGGACACAAAGAGTTGCTCTGATTTCCTGAAAGGCTTTGTTCTGTCCAAATAATAACGTAGCTGTCTATGGATGTCTAAGGAGTGTAGGAGCCTTTCCCCTTTGTTTTGAGGATTGGGGTAAAAGGTAGGTAAGTGTATGGCTAGATTTAAAGCTACCCTGGATACCACTTTAGGCATAAATGACGGGTTGGTTCGAATGGAAACCCTATCCTGATGGAAGATGAGAAAGGGCTGCACAGCCATGAGGGCTTGTGGTTCCAATACTCTACGAGCTGAGGTAATGGCCAGAAGGAAAGCTGTTTTCCAGGACAAGTATTGCAAATCTGTTGAGGCAGCTGGTTCAAAGGGAGACAATGTTAATTTTTCTAGAATGTAATTAAGATCCCAGGCTGGTATTGGTTGCTTCCTTGGTGGTCTTATATTCTTAGCCCCTCTGAGGAACTGTCTTAAGAGTGGGTGAGAGAATAAGGGTGGATCCGTGTTGAATTCTGCAGAAATGGCTGAGGCATGGATTTTTATGGAGGAAAATGAAAGTCCAGTGTTCAGCAGCTCAGCTAGATACTGTAATACCGGAGGCAAATTCAGTTTATTAGGGTCCTGGCCTTTTTCCTCATTCCAAGAGCAAAACCGTTTCCATTTTGCGGAGTAAGCCTTTCTAGTAGATGGCCTTCTGGCCTCCAAAATGACATCCTGCACCTCTTTGGGGAGTAGAGTCTGTTGTGGTGTCAAGGAATTTTCCATGCAGCGAGATTGAGTGTTTTCAGCTGACTGTGAAGAGTTTTGTAGCTGTGCTGAGTCAGCAGAAGAGGCATTAGAGGTAGGGGCCAGGGAGGAGTATGTGTTAGGCTCCTCAGTAGTGGGTACCAGTGTTGTCTTGGCCAGTCTGGAGCAATTAGTATCATCTTCGGTCTGTCTGTTCTTGCTTTCAAGAGCACCTTTGGCAGAAGAGGCAGAGGTGGGAAAGCGTAAACTGTCCATGCTGTCCAACTGAATGAAAGGGCGTCCACTCTCCAGGCCTTTGGATGAAAGGTCCTTGAACAAAACTTTAGCAATTGATGATTCCTGTGGGAGGCGAAGAGATCTATGTCTGGCCTCCCCCACGCTTGGATTATCTTTGTAAACACTTGAGGATGCAACTTCCATTCGTGTGGATCTGTCATATTTCTGCTTAGATTGTCTGCCAGCGTGTTTTCCAAGCCTGGCAAGTACTGTGCTTGAAGTTCGATTTGCCATTCCAGAGCCAAGTTCCAAAGTGTCATGGCTAGTCTGCACAGGGGCTATGAATGTGTTCCTCCTTGTTTGTTTATGTACCACATTACTGTGGTGTTGTCTGTTCTTATCAATAATTGTCCTGGATGCAGGAGGTCCTTGAATGCTGTAATTGCACTTATCACTGCTAGCATTTCTTTTTGATTGATGTGAAGGTGCTTTTCCTTTTGGCACCATTTGCCCTGAATGCACCTGTCTGTCATGTGTGCCCCCCAGGCGTAGTCTGAGGCGTCTGTTGTGATGACTTGATTTGCTTGAGGCTTGCAGAATGGAAGACCTTTGTTTGTTTGACATGCTTGGGCCCACCATAGAAATTCCTTTTGCAAACATGGAATTATTGGTATTATTGTTTCCAAACTGTGGCTGTGTTGAGACCATAGGTTTTCTAAGGTACCATTGAAGTTTCCTCATATGCAACTTTGCACATGGGATTAAAAGAATGCAAGATGCCATGAAGCCCAGAGCCTGCAGGATTTTCCTTGCAGTAAGCCTGGTACAATTTGCTAGTGTTTTGAAGTACTGAGTTAGTTGCCCCTGTTTTTCTGGCGTAAGATAGGCCATCTGGGTGTTTGTGCCCAAGTTGGCACCCAGGAAAGTTATTTTCTGAGATGGTGTTAGCCTGGATTTCTCTTTGTTGATAGTGTATCCCAGAGAATTCAGTAACCGTGTTGCATAAGCTAGATGTTCCAGAAGTATGTGCTTGCTGTCCGCTTGGATCAGGCAGTCGTCCAAATAAGGGTAAATTTGTATCCCTTGAAGTCTGCAGTAGGCAATTACTGATGCCAGGCATTTCGTGAATACTCTGGGCGAAGTAGATAAGCCAAAGGGCAATGCAGAGAATTGATACTGTATTGAACCTGCAAGAAATCTGAGGTATCTTCTGCAGCTTTGTCTGATTGGGATATGCAGGTATGCCTCCTTGAGGTCCAATGTTACCAGCCAAAAAGTACAGTTTTGTACCTACCATAAATGTAGATGTCCGAGAGGTATGCATCTGCAGTCCTTACAAATGGGTTGTCCTGGCCTCAGGCAGCCCTTCGGTCGGCCGGATTCCAAAGTCTGGGTCTGGCCTCGGCTGATGTCGCACTTCACCCGACGTCATAGCTGCAGTTCTGCGGGTATAAAGGCATCAGCCGACGCCATTTTCCTCAGTGTTTCTTGCCCCAGATGCCAGGAGCCCTCTAGGAAGGCTAAATTTGGATAAATGCAAATATTTCCACACAAAAGAGAGCAAATAGAAATAAACATGTATATACATATATACAAACAAATACACCATAATAGATTCCCCCAGCTAGCTACAAGATGGGCAAATACCCTAGGAGTACCACAGAGGGGAAGGAGGGTGGGTAATCCTGACTGCAGATGCATACCTCTCGGACATCTACATTTATGGTAGGTACAAAACTGTACTATGTCCTTCAAGGATGCATCTGCAGTCCTTACAAATGGGTAGAATACCATAGCCAAACTGGGGGAGGAGGCACTAAGGAGGCACTAAGAATTTATGGTGTAGTTAAGATCCCTTGCAAAACAGCAGTGGCAAAACCTGCTCGGGATCTGGAGTATAAAGGCAGATTATAATGCTTGGCAAATGTATGCACGGAGCTCCAAGTAGCAGCCTCTAAAATGTCTTTGGTAGCCACTCCTCGTAAGAAAGCTGTAGTAGTGGCTGTAGCCCTTGTGGAATGAGGTCTGATGTTTTCTGGAGTTGCCTTTCCATGAAAAGAGTAACAAAATCTAATGCAATTTCCTATCCATTTTGAGATTGTTTGTTTTGAAATTGCTTTTCCCTCCATTCCTGTTGCATATGCTACCAGAAGCTGGTCAGTTTTTCTATAGTTCTTGGTTCTGTCCAGGTAGTAGCGCAATTGTCTGTGTACATCCAAGGTATGCAGCAATCTTTCCCCCCTGTTCTGTGGGTTGAGGAAGAATGTTGGTAGGTGTATTGCTTGGTTTAAAGATACCCTGGAGACCACTTTTGGCATAAAGGTAGGATTAGTTCTCATGGACACTCTATCCTGATGGAAGATAAGGAAGGGCTGTACTGCCATTCATGCCTGTAATTCAGAAACCCTTCTAGCTGAAGTGATTGCAAGCAGGAATGCAGTCTTCCAAGATAAGTACTGTAATTCTGCTGTTGCTGCTGGTTCAAAAGGGGGAAGTGTCAACTTTTCTAACACAAAGTTCAAGTCCCATGTAGGCAATGGTGGTTTCCTTGGTGGTTTTACATTTTTAATTCCTCTGAGAAACTGTCTGAGTAGAGGTTGAGAAAAGACTGGAGGATCCATGTTGTATTCTGCTGAAATTGCTGATGCATGAATCTTAATGGAGGAGTAAGACAGTCCATTGTGGAAAAGCTCTGCTAAATATTCCAGGATGTTAGCTATGTTTGCCAATGATGCATCTACTCCTTTTGTTGCACTCCAAATGAGATATCTTTTCCATTTTGCTGAATAAGTTTTTCTTGTTGAGGGTCTGCGAGCCTCCAAGATAATGTCTCTAACCCTTTGAGATAAATTTGGGTTATTTTTCCTTATGTAATGTTCCAAGCAGCTAGCTGCAGAGTTTTCAAGTTTGGATGCAGGATTTTGAAGTTGTTCTGTGTTAGCAGTAGAGGTATTAGGGGTAGAGGCCATGCTTGTTCCCGGGACATACTCCTGAGTAGCGGGTACCAATGTTGCCTCGGCCAATCTGGAGCTATCAAGATGATCCTCGGGTGATCTTCTTTGATCTTCAGTAGCACTTTGTGCATCAAAGGAAGAGGTGGGAATGCATATGCTGTCAGGTTTTCCCAACTGAAGGATAGGGAGTCCACCTTCCAAGCAAGTGGGTGGTATGTCCTTGTGCAGAATTTTTTCAATCGGTGGTTGTGTGGGGATGCGAACAGGTCTATCTCTGGCAGTCCCCATTTCCTTGTGATGGTTTTGAAGATGTCTGGATGCAGCATCCATTCGTGGGCATCCGTGGTGGTTCTGCTTAAGATGTCTGCTAGTATATTTTCTTTTCCTGGCACGAATATGGCTTGGAGCTGAATGTTGAGGCTCAGGGCCACATTCCAGAGGTCCATTGCCATCCGGCATAGAGGATATGAATGTGTGCCTCCCTGTTTGTTGATATACCACATAACTGTGGTGTTGTCCGTCCTTATCAGCAAATGACCCTGTTGAAGAAATGGTCTGAATGTCTGAATTGCCTGTTTTACTGCCAGCATCTCCTTTTGATTTATGTGTAGGTTCATCTGGTCTTGAGTCCATAAGCCTTGTATACACTTGTCCACCATGTGTGCCCCCCATCCGAGGTCTGAGGCGTCCGTGGTGATAGTCTGGCTTGGGTGAGGCCTGTGGAAGGGCAGTCCTTTGTTCAATTGACAGGCCTGGGCCCACCACTGGAATTCTTGCTTCAGGCATGGAATTATTGGAATTTGGGTCTCTAGGCTGTGCTTGTGCTGAGACCATAAATTCCTCAGGTACCATTGTAACTTCCTCATATGTAGTCTGGCATGTGGAATTATTATTATGCAGGATGCCATGTAACCCAGGGCTTGCAGGATTTTCCTTGCTGTAAGCTGGTTCTGTGTTGTTAATGCCATGAAATAGAGTGGTAGCTGCTTCTGTTTTTCTGCTGTGATGAATGCCATCTGGTTTGATGTGTCCAGTTCTGCACCCAGGAAAGTTATCCTTTGGGATGGTATCAGCCTTGACTTTTTTGTGTTGACTGTGTATCCCAGGGCTTGCAGCAGGTGAATAACCTTTTCCAAATCTTTTGTTAATTTGTCTTTGCAGTCCGCTTGTAACAGGCAGTCGTCCAGGTATGGATAAATTTGAATTCCCTGAAGCCTGCAATGAGCAATTACTGATGCCAGGCATTTCGTGAATACTCTGGGCGCAGTAGATAAGCCAAAAGGCAATGCTGAGAATTGATAATGCTCTGATCCTGCAAGAAATCTGAGGTATCTTCTGCAATTTGGTCATATGGGGACGTGCAGGTATGCCTCCTTGAGATCCAGAGTCACCAGCCAAGACTCCTTGCCCAGCATGGGAAGAAGTTGCTGTAGGGTCAGCATTTAGAATTTTGGAACAATGAGATATGTGTTTAGAGCAGACAGGTCGAGGATAGGTCTCCATAGGTTTTCCTTTCTTAGTACTAGGAAAAGCCTTGAATAAAATCCTTGTCCTTGTTCCATAGCCGGTACCTTTTCTATAGCTCTCATCCTTAGTAAGTGGTCTATTTGCTGTAGAGCATTTGTCCTTTGGTTTGCAGGAAGGTTTGGCATTCCTCTCTTCCTTGGAAGAGTATGGAAGTGAAACCTGTAGCCTTTGTCTATTGTCTGTAAAATCCATTGGTTTCCTGTAATGTAATGCCAATTTACTGAAAATAAGGCTAATTTTCCGCCTAAGGGTGCTGACAGTTGTTCCCTGGTAGGCGGCTGCAGAGCCAAGTCACTGTGATTGTCCTGTAGAAGTGGTAGTGGCTGGATCTGTGGCAGTAGTTCTCTGGTTGTTAGGCTGCCACTGACGTCCCCTGTAGGCACCTCTGGACTGACCTCTGCCTCTAGGGCGTCTATTTCTGCCTCTCTGTGCTCTGGTGGTGTCTGGAAAGGACCAATTCTTGGAAGGCCAGTTCCTACTGAACCTCGGAGGCTGGACCTGTAAGAAATCCTTGACCGTCTGGACAGATTTAGCTTTTTCTTCCACCTTCTTCAACACTTGCTGTGCAGGGGAACCAAACAAACTGTGTTTTTCCATGGGAGCATCTAGAAGCTTTGATTTCACATGATCTGGTAAGGATTGCTCTTTTAACCATGCATGCCTTCTGATCACTGTACCAGTCATAGCTGATCTAAAGGAAGCCTCCAGTGCATCATAGCTGCATTTTAAGGAATGATTACTGACCTGCTGAGTGCTATGCACCAAATCCTGAAGGGACTTACGGTCTAACGGTTCAGGAGAGGACAGTTTTTTAGTGAGCTGATCTAACAGGAATTCCTGATACTGAATCATGTGGAATTGGCAGTTTAAGGCCCTAGCCGAAAGAGTAGCAGAAGTATAAACTTTTTTACCCCATCTCTCCAATGCCCTAGATTCTCTTTCAGAGGGGAGGGGGTTTTTGGCAGAGGCAGCTGTTACAGCTTTTGGGCCCTGTGAAATAGTTTCTGGATCTGCAATAGGAGCCTTATACAAATGATAATGTGTGTCCGGAACCCTGTAGTATCTGTCGGGCTTAGCAGGGGCCGGAGGCAGAGAGTCAGGGGCAGTACAAGCATCAGTAAAAGCATCATCCACAACTGTAAGCACTGGTGGAATAGCTAAAGGCCTATGCTGTGGTAAATGTAAAAAGGTCCTAAGCCTTTTCCTGGAGTCTGAAAAATCCTGGCCCTGCCATTGAAATTGTTCCCTCATAGCATGCAAGGTTTCCCCAAAAGAAAATTCCTCAGGAGGAGAGGCAGAAGGTATGGAATCCTCTGCATCAGAGTCCTCATATGGAGAATAAGGGCCTTCTGGAGGATTTGTATGTTCTGAATCATCAGAGGAATAATCTGAAGAAACTGGCTCAGGGGGCTCTGCTCTAAGCCTCTTCTCTGGAGGTGGGTGAGAGGGCCTGTCAGGGTGAGACTGGGTTCCCCTGATCAAAGAAATGAGATCCTCTGCTAGACTAAGCATTTGAGTACTAGAGCTAGGCCTGTGAGAGGGGGCTTTAGCAGGCACGGCCTTTGAAGATTTAGCTGCTTTAGCCCTGGCAAAAGCCTTAATTGACATGGATGCAGGGGGCCTAGCAGCTCCACGTGCAGGAGTAGATACATCTAAGGGAGTAGTATCTGATAAATCCTGAGAAACTGTAGGAGCAGGTGGAATTTCAGTAGCAGATTCAGCCATGCTGGAAGAGGCCTCGGTAGAAGCAGGCATGCTTTCGGCCGAAGGAAGAACCGCGGACTCGGCTTCAGCTGAAACCGAGACGCTCACGGTTGGCTTAGCCGCGGTTTCGGCCGAAACCGCGGACTGCGAGTGTCGGTCCTTTTCTTTACGCTTTTTAGCTAAATGTGAAGTCGGAGTCTCCGACGGCATGATATAAGCAAAACCGGAGCCGAAAAACTCCTCTGCAAACTCTGACCGACGTCTAAGTGTTCGTCGGTTGAAGGAAGCACAGGCTAGACAAGCTGCTACGTCGTGGTCTGGGCCTAAACAAGGTAGGCAGTAAGAGTGGAAATCTTTATGAGGTATTTGTTTCCCACAAGTTAAACAGTTATTCACTTTTTCTGACATCGGCTGAGGCAAGAAAGAGTCCCCAACGGGGTACTTAGCTTTTTAGAAGTCTTCGGTAGTAGTAATCTCTGGTTCTGACCGACCGGCACTTGCGAACAGCTTCTGCTTCGGGCGCCACGCGGCAAGAAAGACTGAGGAAAATGGCGTCGGCTGATGCCTTTATACCCGCAGAACTGCAGCTATGACGTCGGGTGAAGTGCGACATCAGCCGAGGCCAGACCCAGATTTTGGAATCCGGCGGACCGAAGGGCTGCCTGAGGCCAGGACAACCCATTTGTAAGGACTGCAGATGCATCCTTGAAGGACATCTCCTTGCCCAGCATGGGAAGAAGTTGCTGTAATGTGAGCATCTTGAATTTTGGTACGAGTAAGAATGTGTTCAGGATGGATAAGTCCAAAATGGGTCTCCATTCGGTTCCTTTCCTTGGTACCAGAAATAGCCTGGAATAAAAACCTTGACCTTGTTCGTGAGTAGGTACCTCTTGAATAGCTTTCATGTCTATGAGCTTTGAAATTTGTAGTTGTGCCTCTGCCCTTTGATTGTGTGGCAGGTTTGGCATGCCTCTCATTTTTGGGAGAGTGTGAAAATGAAATCTGTAGCCTCTGTTTATAACGTCCAGGATCCATTTGTCTGTTGTGACAATATGCCAATTTCTTGTAAATAATGCCAGCTTTCCTCCCAAGGGTGCTGCCAGCTGGTATTTGCTTGGCATGGAAAGGAGGAAGTCATTGGGTTTGTTTCCTGTATTGTTATGCACTGTCCTCACCACCTCTTGGTGCTGGAGATTGCCATTGCCTGCCTCTATATGATCCTTGTGATTGCCCTCTGCCCCTTGTGCGTCTGTATCTACCTCTTTGGGGCTTGTCCGTGGCTGGAAAGGACCAGTTTTTAGAAGGCCAATTTCTGCTAAAACGTGGTGGTTGAACCTGTAGAAAAGCTTTGACTGTTTGCATAGATTTGGCTTTTTCTTCCATTTTCCGTAGTATCTCCTCAGCATTAGTACCAAATAGCACATCCTTTTGTAAAGGAGCATCTAATAGTTTAGCTTTCACATGATCAGGCAAGATTTGTTCCCTAAGCCATGCATGTCTACGAATGACTGCTCCTGTAACAGCAGCTCTACTTGAGGCCTCTAGGGCATCATAGCCACATTGTAAGGTGCGTTTACCCACTTGCTCTGCACTATGCATCATATCCTGCAACTCCTTCAAATCTGATTGTTCAGGTTGAGACATTTTATTTCTTAATTGTGATAACAGAAACTGCTGATATTTAAGCATATGAAACTGACAATTTAAGGCCCTCATAGCTAGGGTGGCCGAGGTATATACCTTTTTTCCCCACCTTTCTAAGGATCTTGACTCTCTTTCTGAAGGTAGTGGATTCTTAGCAGTAGAGGCCTTCATTCCCTTGGGGCCTTGAGAAATGGTTTCAGGGTCAGCATTATGGCTTTTGTAAAGAAATTGGTGAGAGTTAGGAACCCTGTAGTACCTATCAGGCTTGACTGGGGCAGGAGGCAGTGAATCCGGATTAAGGCAAGCCTCCGAGTAAACCTCATCAAGTACGTCCAAGACAGGAGGCATCGCCAGAGGTCTGTGTTGAGGTAACAAAAGAAATTCCCCAATTCTTTTCTTGGAATCAGAAAAGTCTTGGCCTTCCCAATGGAAGTGTTCCCTCAAGGTGTGCAAGGTTTCCCCAAAAGAAAAATCCTCAGGAGGAGATACTGAAGGAATGGACTGCTCTGCGTCCGAGTCTTCAAATGGGGAGTAAGAGTGTTCCTCTACATCAGAATGTTCTGAAAAAATGGAGCCCTGATCAGAAGAGGGAGAATCCTCCTCCACTCTGGGTCTCTTGTCTGGAGGGGGTTGGGAACCCCAGATAAGAGTAATTAAATCTTCAGCCATTTTAAGCATCTGCTTTTTAGGCATGGGGCCTGGGGATGGGCCCTGTGCAACAGGCCTCTTGGGATGCCTGGCTGATTTGGACTTAGTAAAGGCCTTAATGGAAAAGGAAGATGAAGGCCTAAAGACACCATGGGTGGAAGTGGACCTGTCCACATTAGGAGGCTCAACGCTCACAGTGGCTTCAGTGGTTGTAGTCTGGGTCTGGGTCGAGGAACCTGCGGTCTCGGTTACAGAAGACACCGCTAAAGACGTGTCGTCGGTAGTCAGGGACTGCATAGGCGTCTCGCTGAGAACCGGGCCACGTGTAGCCGGTTTTGGCGTGGTGTCGGTGGGGACCGCGGACCTTGCATGTCAGTCCTTGTCCTCGTGTTTTTTGGTCAAAACGGTAGTCGGAGTCTCCGACGACATTTTATAATCAAAGGCTGTACCAAAAAAGTGTTGGGCGAACTCCGCCCGACGCTTAATAGTGCGTTTATTGAAAGTTGCGCAAAAGCGACAGCCCGAGACGTCGTGGTCTGGGCCTAAACAAGGTATGCAAAGGGAATGGAAATCCTTATGTGGTATTTGCTTCCCACAAGAAATACAATTGTTAACTTTTTCTGACATCGGTCTGAGGCAAGAAAAGTTTCCCCAACGGGGTACTTAGCTTTAATGAAGACTTCGGTTTCCAATTTTTCGTAAATTCAGGAGCTGGCCGACTGGCACTTGCGAACTGCTTCTGCTTCGGGCACCGCGCGGCAAAAAAGACTGAAGAAAATGGCGTCTGCTGTGTCTTATATACCCCTGCCGCACTGACGTCAGAAAGAAAGCGACAACAACCGACGCCGGACCTAGACTTTGGAATTCGGCCGACCGAGGGACCGCCTGACGGCAGAGAACCCATGTGATTACTGCAGCTGTATGCACGATGAACATCTTAGATTTTACAGGACTAAATCTCAAACAAAATCTGAACAATTGCTGTGGTAGCATTTGCTGCAGGGACAGAGGGAAAGGCTATTTCAAAGCAAACCATTTCCAAATGGATAAGCCATTGTATTCATTTCTGCTATAAGCACCATGGAAAAACTATCCCCCAGGGGATCAGATCCCATTCCACCAGGGCTGTATCTACTTCAACAGCCTTTCTCAGAGGTGTTCCTACCAGGGACATTCTAGAAGCTGCTACCTGGAGCTCAGTTCATACTTTCACCAAGCATTACCCACCCAGTTTGGGTTCATGAAGGGACGATCTTGTCTCCTGAACCTGATTGACTTCTTCAAATCAGTCTCCAGAGCCATGGACAAGGGTAAGATGGTCCACACAGCCTATCTAGACCTTGCCAAGGCCTTTGACACCATCCGCCACTCTGGAATCATAGATAAACTTACTAAGCTGGGCATTAATCCCTACGTCACCCAATGGGTTGCTAACTAGCTTACTGATAGAACCCACACTGTAAAAGTAGCCGACTCCAAATCTAGCTCCAGACAAGTGACAAGTGGAGTACCTCAGGGTGCAGTCCTGGGACCGCTCGTTTGGCATCTACTTCTCTGAAGTACAGGCCAACACTTAAGGGACTCTGGCTAACAAAGTTCGCAGATGACTGCAAACTGGGAGCCATTATTGAATCCCCAAATGATGTGGATACTCTACAAAAGGGCCTTGCAGAAACAGATGCTTGGTGCCAGAGCCATGGGCTCAAGCTCAATGCCAAGAAATGTATAGTTATCCCCTTTGGGAAAAAACATGTATCCGTGAATTACCATATAGGTGGTAGTACACTAAACACCGAAAGTGTGATAAGAGACTTAGGGACACAGGTGGACAGTGGTTTCACCTTCGATAACCACATCGCCACAACAGTCAGGAAGTCCTTCTATGTGGCACACCTCATCACTAAGGGCTTTTCATCCAGAAAAAAGGAGGTCATTGTCCCACTGTACTCATCCCTCATTAGACCCATTATAGAATACAATGCCCCGTTTGGTATGTACCTCTCAAGATATCTGCAACAACTGGAAAGGCTGCAGAAATACCTCACTAAAAGAATCACAGGCCTAAAGCAGATGCCCTACACTGACTGCCTTAAAAAACTCCAGCTATACTCTGTCGCATATCTTCTACTCAGAGGCGATCTCTGCTTAACATACAAGGCCATGTCAAACCCAGAGCTGTTGGACATGTTACACTTAAAGAAATCCCAATCCCTCAGAGCCACACGCTCCAGGGATCTAAACCTTGTCATCACAATAAACAAAACATTCTGGAGGGATAGGATCCTGACCCAGAGACACCCTAGACTCTGGAATAGATTGCCCATACATGTCACGCAGAGTGCCTCTTTGGCCCTCTTCAAAAGGAACCTTGACGATTGGATGGGAAAAAGGAAATTCACCCCGGAGATCACGTCAGTCACCCTGCTAGACAGGGGTCCAGGGAAGTAAATAGTGTGGGAAGAAATAGACAAGGAATTGTTATGGCTAGGCTTGTATAGGCCCTAGGGCTGATAGCCTAGTACCAACCTGTGAATTACCATTTACCACTTTTCTCTAAATCCAGAGCTGGCTTTGCCACTGCTGTCCTGCAGGGCCTTATAGCTGGTCCTAATGCTGTATAATTCCCTCCACCCAACCATAGCTTTGGGAATCTACCCAAATGTAATGACTGCAACAGTGAAACTTGAAGAACATAGTACAGCTGTGTACACTTACCATAAATGTAGATGTTCAAGTGTATTCACTGTTGCAGTCCTGGTTACCCTCCCTCCAGCCCCCTATATTTCTCTGACTATACCTCTTCTTTCTTTTACTTAGCTTAAAAGCCCTTTTGGTGTATTTGCTTTTGGATGGAGGTATATTTTTTGTGTTTTTAATGTTATTTGCTCCCCATTTGGGGGGCACCTGACCTCTGGGGCAAGAAAAACTGATGTAATGACGTTGGCTGCATGTTTTATACCCCTGATGACCTGACGTCATGGAAGAAGGGACAGCAGCCGACGCAGGACCCAAGACTTTGTTAATCAGGCTGACTGAGGGCATCCTGCCAGCAGATTACCCAAATGTATTGACTACAACAGTGAATACGCTTGAACATCTACATTTATGGTAAGTGTACACAACTGTACTTTCCTCCTCTGACCCAACCTGTGGTTTTAGAGTCCCTGGGCTCCAAGTGCTTCCGGTCCATTTGTGTCAAAGCCACAGAGATGGTCTTTTTCAGATTTGACTGCTACTCTGAGTGAGCTGGCTCCAACATCTTCGAGTCCAGATGACTTGCGTAGCTGAAGCTTCCAGATCTTATTTGGAAGGATGAGATCTACTCAGAGGTTTTCAGAGCTGTCTCTTTCTCTCGGAGCTTCAGACTTTGACAGCTCGTCTCCGGCTTCCACCTCGGGTGTCTGGTCTTCAGAGCAGGAGGAGGTAGCGGGCCAAAGACTCCTTTTCTTGACTGTGTTGCCCTGTCTCTCGCCCGAGCGGTCGGCCTTTGAGGTCAGGAAGAGGGCATTTTCTTCTCTGGTGGAGCAGGTGGGCCATTTCTCTTCCGATCCAAATCCGACTTCTCGTCTGTCTGTGTCACGTGATTCTCATTACTCTGCTCCACTGGGACAGTCACCCTGAAGCTTCCAGTCTACCCAACCAGGTATTGTTATTTCTTCCAACAGGAAGCACTTGGACCCCCCCCACAAGTGTCTGTCACGGAGGACACTGAGTTCGATGAGGGAGAAGGGTCTCCCATGTCACCACCTGAGAACATCTCCTTTGGAGACATTCTTTAGGTCCTAATGCAGAAGGGGTGGTTGGTCGGTCCAAAACCTAATTCTGGAAGAGTCGGTGCCTTTGAATGCCTGTCTTTGGAATTGGCCTGTCTACCTCCTGGGTCATTCTGCCTGCTGATGACCTCATCGAGTTGGTGTCTTGGTGGGTGTGAAAGGAGCCTGATAAGATCGAGCTGATCCCCAAAAGAATTGATAGGATTCTGGCTCCACCAGTCGGGAGAGAGCATTGGAGCAAGGGTGTACCAGTTGATGCCATAGTTGTGGATGCAGCCACGAAGAAGGAACTCAGGGAATAGAGTTCCTCTGTCCACCCCCCTAATATGGAGTCTAGGGCATTGGACAGGTTTAGGAAGCATGTACATGCTTCAGTGATGTTTGCTCATCCGATCCCTAAACTATTTGGTACACTTCACGAGGTTGCAAACTGACTTAATCAAGGAGCTTACCAACTCTCTGGTTGAGACCATTGCTGGCGAAGCACAATCTTCTGTGGCCTCACAGTTGGCTACCCTTCAGTCGATCACTAATTTGTGCATGAGGCTCATCTCGCATGCTACAGAAGGCACCTCAAGGGCTATGAGTTCAGGCATTTCCATTAGGAGGCATGCCTGAATGCACTTGTGTGATTTTGTTGAGCCTTTTAAGTCATCTTTCGTCAGTGCTCCTTTTGACGGTTCCTCCTTGTTTGGCCCCATAGTGAAAGATGCACAGTCCAAGTGTGAGAAGGATGGGAAGACCCTGTCTGTAGTGGGTGTATGTTTTTCGACCCCTCAGCAGACCTTTCTGGAACCAAAGGGGAGGTCATAAGATGTGGTTCAAAAAAATTGCAGGGTCCTTTCCAGGGCACACAGGTAGCTCCCCCAGGAGCAGGTAGGGGAGTGATCATGGTAGACGATGCTCCCATGGCAGAAGAGACCCGCAAAAACAGGCATCGAGGGAGTCTTTTTCCAGCAGACCCTTTCAGTGCTCCTGAATGGAGGCCTGATTGCCTTCCTCTGGAAGCAGTTGGGGGTTGCTTATCCCTACACCAGGAAGTCTGGTGAAGTTTAAGAAAAGATTCCTGGCTGCAGAGGATTGTTTCCAGAGGTTATATTATTCCCATTTCCCTTATGCCTCCCATAGCCTAGAGAATCCCAGATGTTCCACTCAGTCAGGGGGAAGTAGCAGCAATAGAAATACAAAAGCTGCTAGAAACAAAGTGTCATCCAGGAAGTCCCTCTAGACAAGATAGTGTCTGGAACTTACTTAAGATTCTTTTTAGTACCAAAGGTGACAGGGGATTGGAGACCAGTTTTGGATCTCAGCATGCTAAACAAAGCAGTTCGACACACCAAGTTCCAGATGGTCATGGTTCAATCCATTTTGCCCTTTTTAGCAAGGATGATTGGATATGCTCAACAGTCCTTCAGGATGCAAACTATCACATCAAGATGAACAGGCAGTCCAGTAGGTGCTTACGCTTCCGGCTGTGAGCCAGTCATTACCAGTTCAGAGTACTGCTGTTTGGTCTCACCATAGCCCCCAGGGTGTTCACCAAGTGCATGACAGTAGTAGCAGCTCACTTGAGTCTGCATGGATTCCAGGTGTTTCTGTATTTGGACGACTGGCTCATTACCACCCCGACAAGCATCAACTGGTACAAGCGAGAGACCACGTGTTGCATACTTGTTCTCATGTAGGCATAATGGTCAATTACAGCAAGTCACAATTACAACCCATTCAAACTCTGGAATTCATAGGGGCAATATTCGACATGGGGTCAATGATCGTATCTCTTCCTGTGTTGCGACTGCAGACAGTAAAATCTCAGGTCAGGAAAATAATCTGCAGTACCAGGATTTTAGCATGGTTGGTTCTTCAGGCATGGGGGTTAATGTCAGCAGTAATAATCCTTCTATCCTTGGCAAGATATCACATGAAGATCCTTCAGTGGATGATTCAGGTGCAATGGTCGATGATCTCTCAGCCCATGTCTACGAAAGAATGATCTCTCAGGTTTGTAAGCCATAGCTTTTCAGGTGGATGCAATTACAGCAAACTGTCCATGGTCATCCCTTTGTCCTCCCTCAACCCAAGGCCATAGTGACAATGGATGCTTCACAGATCGGGTAGGGGAGCAATTTCTTGGGCAAGACGGTCCAAGGCACTTGGTCCCCTGAAGAGGCCAACTTGCATATCAGTGTCCTGGAGAATGAGGGTGGTACTGTTGGCATTGCAAGCATTCCAAGACCCTCTTCCTCTCGGAATGATTGTGATTCAAATGGACAATGTGTCATTGGTTTGGTACATCAACAGACAAGGGGGAACCAAATCCTACCCCTTATGTGGAGAAGCCCTAAGAGTGTGGCAGTGGGTGATCACCTCCAACTGCTTTCTGATTGCAACTCAAATTCTGGGGGAACTCCAGTGTGATAGCAGACAAATTGAGCAGGTCCATTCTACTTCCTTACAATTGGCCCCTCAACAACAGCGTGTTGGATTTGATCTTCCAGTAGTGGGGCCAGCCTTGCTGCGATCTCTTTGCATCTCTCCTGAAGATCAAGTGCAGCAGCATTTTTGCCCTGATCCCCTCACCAGGGGGTCATCGTGGGACACTGTGCTCCACAAATGGTCCCCTGGTCTCCTGCACGCTTACCCCCTCGACTCCTTTGATCCACAAATTCCTTCAGAAAACAGGTTGAAGAGCAGAGTCATCCTCATTGCCTCTTGTTGGCCTCGACACATTTGGTTTCCTCTCCTGTGGCTTCGCCTCCTATGTTCCCCTTGGAGTCTGGATCCAGTTCCAGACTTACCAGCTTATCTGACAGGCCTGGTTCTCCCAGACCTTTAAAATCTCAAACAGACCGCATGACTTCTCAAGTTCCGTTAGTAGCCAGGCAGGGCGTGCTTTCCTCCCCTGTCCATTCTATTCCCCTGTCATCACACAAACTCTCCACATGGAAGCTCTACAGAAGTAAGTGAAGAAAGTTTGCTTATTGGGCTGGGCAAAATCAAGTAACCCCCCTTTCAGCTCCAGTTCATTCTATTCTTGACTTTTTGGCAAAAGTGTTCAGTGGGGGTGCTAGTGCATCTACAACTTACTGCCATTTCAAATTTTCATGTGGGGTTTCATATTCATCTTTATTATCTTCTAAGCTGTGTAAAGCCTTTTTGAAAGGCACATTGCTTCTGATGCCCCCTTAAAAAGACCTCGTTCCACCATGGGATTTGAACTTGGTACTTCAGGCCTTAACACAGTCTCTCTTTGAACCAGCAGCTACATGTGATTTGAAGTTTTTGACATGGAGGACCTTCTTTCTAGTGGCTATTATGTCTTTCAGGAGAATTTCAGAGTTACAGGCCTTATCCTCCTAACCTCCATACTTGATTTTTCACAAGGATATGATCTCTTTACATACTGATGCCTCTTTCCTGCCTAAGGTGGTATCAGAATCCAAGATTAACCAGGCCATTCATCTGCCAATACTCTTCCCCAACTTACCAAGTAAGGGAGAATACTTGTTGCCTTTACTGGATGTTCATGGACAGTTGCATTTCTCCTTGCACAGAACAGAAGAGTTTAGCAATTTGACCAACTTTTTGTTTCTTTTGCATTTAATAAGTTGGGGAAACCAGTTGCTAAGATAACTTTATCTAAATGTCTGACAGATTGCATTTCTCTCACTTACAAGATATCTTTATCTAAATGTCTGACAGATTGCATTTCTCTCACTTACAAGAGATCTTCCCTTGCCAAAAGCGTTGAAGGCTCATTCATCCAGGTTTATGGTTACTTCCACAGTATTCTAGTCCAGAGCATCCTTGGATGATATCTGTGCAACTGCTGCTTGGTCCATTCTCCATACCTTTATCAGTTATTACAAAATGGATATGGTCTCAAGGGAAAGAGCAGCTTTTGGCTCAATTGTACTCAGGAATATCCTTCCTTAGAGTCCACCCAAGGACTTTGGTAGCTGGGGACTCTGTCCCATTGGTTGAGGAATGAATGAAAATTGACATCAGATAAACAATTTATGCACTCACTATAACATTTCATCTGTGATGTCCATTTTCATTCTTCCTCATCCTTCCCCCCATCGAGCCCCCTGCCTTTTTCTGATGACTTCTGGTGGAGTGAGTATTACAGAGGCACCTTAGATCCCTTATGTTGAAGTCCAGTTATAGCAGTGACTTATAGTGTCATTATTGTTTTACAAATTCTGTCTCTCAAGCTGTGGAAGGATCTGAGGGAGGTTGGGCTTAGAGCATCATGGGTAAGAAGGGAGCTCAAAAGATTTTTGGACACTGCAAGTTAGTAGACTGTCCGAGTCGGATCAGAATCCCTTTGATTGAGAAAGACAGACAACACGGATTGAATGTTATTGTGAGTACCTGGATGACTTCTCGGAATATCCACAATTGAGAAGATCAGAGCGGTTAAAGAATAAAAAATAATTATCAGCAGCAACATTTTTACTGGAGAGGGGGGAGGAGGGGGAGAGTAAGGTATTAGGTATAGAACCTATACACACACCCCACCCCAGAACAAGTGATGTTATTCAAGTAGATGAGAATAATGAAAGCAAATTTATTAAGGATGGTTGTAGTATTTATAATTTTTGCAGTGTTATTTTAACCAATGAGCATTTTAGCCTCCTGTCAAAGGCCTTAAATATATACCTCAGAAAAAAGGTGATTTGGATAAAGTTTTAATGGATCTTAAAGCATTTACTAGAAAAATAAATTTAGGCATAATTCTGCCACACCAGAATCGGGTTCCAACCACAACATATGCTCGAAGAAGTACATATAACCACCCATACATTCTCAATTAAAAAAAATTGAATGTGTTGTGCAAAAGAGACTTAGAAAAGAATATGCTAAAGTAAAATATAGGGAAAATATAAACATCAAAGATAAAAATGTTTTAACAGAATTAAGATAGAACAAAGAAATTAGGGTAATGAAACCCGATAAGGGAGGGGGAATTGTGATTATGGACTCTATTACACATGAAGAGAAAATGAATGACATTTTGAAGGGCACTAACAAATATATAAATGTTTTTAAAAATGAAATGGACACAGCATATAGAAAAATAGACATTATGTTGGATGACATGCTATGGGAAATACTTATAGATGAAAGTTGAAAAGCCAAGAATTCCCACAATCTTTGGAATACCCAAGACCCATAAGGATGAAGGAGATCCACCACTAAGGCCTATAGTGTCAGCAGAGGGATCTAAAATGTTACCTCTGGACAAGTTTGTGGATGGAAAGCTTACGAAGTTGTGGTTAAAAAGAAAATTGATCCTAAGGGACTCATGGGATTTTCTGAGGGAATTTAAAGACAATTTATACAGTGAAGACATCATGTTTGTCACAATAGATGTCATTGATTTATTTAGTAGCATCCCTCATGAGATAGGGATGAAAATGTTGGAACAAATTTATTTATTTTACATTTGTTGACTGGGAAAGTCAGACTGGGTATATACCCATTTTCAGCAGAGGCCCAGGGAGAAAAGCTCCATATATTCAAACATACAAGATTTACATAATATAAGAGTACAATCTAGCATATCAGATGAAAAAAGAAACAGTATAATTATAGTAAGGACACAGTTCAACAGGAGACATTTGCTATATGTCAGAGTATAATATCACAAGGAAGGCTCCATATATTCAGACAAGGAAAATTTGACATAATATAAGAGTATAATCTAGCATTTCAGGAGAAAAAAAACAAGAGTATTTACAGCAAAGACACAGCCTGACAGGTAATGACATATGTCAGAGTATAATAACAATATAAGGTGCAAGACATTTGCCTAGTAGTATTAATTTCTCACATAGAGAAAAGAGTAAACATTGTACTGCAATCATCTGCTAATTAAAGGATATGAAATAGTAATGAAATACTGATAACCTGTTGACAGCTAATAGTAGAGCTGGCAGCTAATTAGTGGTACAGGAGAAAGGGGGGGTTAGTTGGGGTATGGATAAGGGCATAGCCAGTGAGATTTTAGGTGTGCTTTAAGAGCATTTTTGAAGAGACTAGATGGGGAACTCACAAGAAATGAGCAATTGTTATGTTTTAACTTGACTGATTTAGTGCTAAAATATAATTTTATATTTTTTAAAGGTGAATTTTACCAGCAAATACAAGGAGTGGCAATGGGAGCGGCATGTGCCTCTTCTTATGCCAATTTAATTTTAACTAAATGGGAAGAGGAATATGTTTTTAATTCTATATACCTGGGCCAATGGAGCCTGTACAGGAGGTTTTTAGATGATAGCTGTATTTTATGGACAGGCACCTATGAAGTTTTAAAAGAATGTTTGCACTTTTTAAACAGTACAATGATTTTTTTTAAGGTTTACCCATAATGTTTCTAAAGAAAAACTTCAGTTCCTTGACATTGAGATTTACAAGAACAATGGTTAATTCAATTCTAAAATATATAGAAAAAAACTTTCTCTAATTCCTTCTTAAATTACAATAGTGCACACCCAGCCCATTATAAGAGGAATATTCTCAAAGGGCAATATGTATGTGTCACTAGGATTGTATCAGAGGAAAGTGATTATGAAGAAGAGAATACACTACTTTAATCTTTTTTCAAGGAAAGGGAATACCCAGCAGATCTGATTTTTGAAGTCCAAAAGGAAGTACAGTTGGGAAGAAAAACAAAATGTCAACCTATTTTAGGTAAAGTAGAGAATCAAGTAGAAACAGAGAGTAGTTCGGAAAAAGATTATGGTAAAGCTTTGGTATTAGAATTTAATGCTAGTTCCAGACTTGCAAGGAAGCTGATAGTGAGTGAATGGGAAAGATTTGTTGGGATTCACAGATCTGGGGGAGACCCCAAAGGAGCCTTTAAGGGTAGTATACAGAAACTCTCAAAATTTGAAAAAATTACTAGAAAATAATTAGACAAATAATACAGTAGGACATAAAAGAAGGTGAACCAATAAATGTGGACCTTGTGCTCAATGTATATATATTACTAACAAGGAAACCATTTTATAACAAGTGGAAACAGATGGGTGGGTGACAAGTCAGGGCTACTACAACTGTGGGTCTTTTGGCTTGGTGTATCTCGCTATTTGTAATGAATGTGAATCCTTCTACACTGGCAAGACAGAGCGTATGTTAAGAAAAAGGATCTATGAGCATTTTTATGATATTCAGTGTATGAAAGATTCAAATGCTTTGTATAGGCATACAAATATATGTGAAAAAGCATGCTTCTCATTTTTTATATTAGAGCAGGTAAAAAAAAAAAAGAAGTGGGGGGGGGGTTATGGGAAGAAAAAACAAAGAACTGTGGTGGCAGTTAACATTACAGGCTACTAGTCCACCAGGACTCAATGATAATATCTCCATAGCCCCAGTACTAAAAATGAGAGCAGCTAAGTTCTAAATGGTTTTTACTAAGTGAAAGTAGACTCAGCACAAGTTTCAGGACATTGCAGATGTTCTTCGTTTTTCACTGTTGCAGTCATCACACTTGGGTTATCTGCCTGCAGGTAGCCCTCAGTCGGCATGGATACCAGAGTCTTGGGATTTCTGCATCGATGCTGTCTCCTCTTCCATTACGTCAGGGGTATAAAACATGCAGCCGACGCCATTACATTAGTATTTCTTGCCATGGAGGAGACCGAAGCAGAAGCAGTTCGCAAGTGCCGGAAGGCCGCTTCCTGAAATTTTCGTTTCTGAGTTTCAAACCTGAAGTCTTCTAAAGCTAAGTACCCCACAGGGGATCCTTTTTCCTTGCTCTAACCGATGTCAGAAAAAGTTAACAATTTTCTTGCCTGTGGAAAGCAAATACCTCACAGAGATTTTCATTCTTACTGCATCACCTGTTTAGGCCCAGACTACGATGTCCCTCGCTGTCGGTTTTGTGCCTTGTTTAATGCCCGAACCATTCATCGTCGGGCTATCTTTGTTGCTAAATTCTTTCGCTCTCGATGTTCATCGTGTTTCACTGTTGCAGTCATTACAATTGGGTTATCCTGCTGGCAGGCTACCCGCAGTCGGCCTGAATTCCAATGTATAGGTCTGGTGTCAGTTGCTGTCGCCTCCTCCCTGACGTCAGTGCGCCAGGGGTATAAAAGATGCAGCCAACGCCATTTTCTTCAGTCTTTCTTGCCACGCGGTGCCCGAAGCAAAAGCAGTTCGCAATTGCCGGTCGGCCAACTCCTGAGATTTTTGTGTTCGAATTTCAGATCCGAAGTCTTCATTAAAAGCTAAGTACCCTGTTAGGGAAACTTTTTCTTGCTCCAGACCGATAGCAGAAAAAGTTAATTGTATTTCTTGTGGGAAGCAAATACCTCATAGGGACTTTCATTCCAACTGTATTCCTTGCCTAGGCCCTGACCACGATGTTGCTAATTGTCGGTTCTGTGCTAGATTTAACCAATGCACTATTAAGCATTGGTACGATTTTGCATTTCACTATTTTGGCAGAAGATTTAATTACACACAATGTCGTCGGATAGCCATCCAACTACTGCAGTTCACAAGAAACGCAAAGAAAAAGAAAAGGACAAGCACCCGAGGACCAAAACTGACGACAAGGCTTCTTCTAAGCCAGTCGCCGGTTCTCAGTGAGGCGCTTTCACAGCCCCTGATGCCCGCTACTTTAGAGCCGCAGGCCGCTATCGATTCCCACGTGAAGTCTACTAGGCCACTGGAAACTTAAGGTATTGGAACCTCGGAAACTATTCCCTCAGATGGGTCCAGAGCCGCTGAGCAGGCATCAGCTTCTGAGGGTGTTTTCAGGCCTACACAATTATATGTAAAAACAACTTCAGCTTCAAAGGCAAAGACTAAAGCACCTTTAAAGACAAAGAAACAAGTACAACAGACCCATGGACAGGCCTCCATGCCTAAAAAACAGATGCTCAAAATGGCCGAAGACCTAATTATTTTGATCAGAGGTTCCCATCCCCCTCCTGATAAGAGGCCTAAGTAAGAGACAGAATATGAATCTTCAGATCAGGTTTCCATTTCATCTGATTCCTCTTCTGATCAGGAATACTCTCTTCCTCCCTATGAGGATTCTGATGCTGAAGAATCTATCCCTTCAGCCTCTCCTCCTGATGATTATTCTTTTGGGGGAAACTCTGCATACCATAATTAGAAGTTATGTACTCACCATAACGTTCCATCTGAGTAGGTGTATTCATTTGTCTGCAACCTGTGGGTTATGGATCCGATATCGGATCCGAACCGGCATGGTTTACCAGGTATGGATCCAAGCTCTCAGCTCCTCCCCTCACCCATAATGCCCTGCTCTACCCTCATGACCTCAGATCGAGTTTGCCAACAGCAAGAACACCCTGAAAAGGGTAACACACCATATGCAGGAAACTGAAAGGCCAGGGGGATAGGAGGGCGGGATGGTTGCAGACAAATGAATACACCTACTCAGATGGAACGTTATGGTGAGTACATAACTTCTAAATCTGAAGTAGGAGATTCATTTGTCTGCAACCTGTGGGACAGAGTCCCCAGCTACCTGAATCTTGGGCGGCCATCATGGAAGGATATTCCGGAGCACCGCGGAGCCAAAGGATGCTCTACCCCTAGATGCAAGATCCAACTTGTAGTGGGAAATAAAAGTATGAGATGAAGCCCACGTGGCTGCTGCACAAATATCATCTAGAGGAATCCTAGCCTTAAAGGCTGCCGAGGTAGAGACTGACCGGGTTGAATGGGCGTGTACACCCTCCGGTGCGGGCCTTCCTGAAGCTTGATAAGCCAATAAGATACATTGTGAAATCCAGCGAGACAGAGAGACTTAGAAATTGGCTTGCCCAAATTAAATTTAGCAAAGGAAATGAACAACTGGTCGGATTGCCTATGATCAGCCGTTCTGTTTAGATAAAATCTAAGTTGCCTGTGAACATCTAAGGAGTGAAGCTTGTATTCACCTTTGTTTTCATATTTAGGAAAGAAAACAGGGAGGTTAATGGATTGATTAATGTTTGCTTCAGAAGCTACCTTAGGAAGAAAGGACGGATTGGTCCTGAGGTAAACACGGTCCGGATGAAAGACCAAGTAAGGAGGTTTAGCTGATAATGCTTGGAGCTCTGAAACTCTCTTGGCCGAAGTAATGGCTACTAAGAAAGCAGTCTTGAATGACAAGAATTTGAGATCTACCGTAGCCGCTGGTTCGAAGTGGGGGGGCGGTCAAGGCCTGGAGAACTAAGGAAAGGTCCCAGGGAGGAACCGCTTGTTTTACAGGGGGCCTGAGAAGGAAAGTACCTTTAAGGAAAATTTTACACAACTTGGCCGACATGAGTGGACTGGAGTCATGACCAATGTGATAATGTGAAATTGCCACAAGTTGTACTTTGACTGTGGAACTGCTGGCACCATCGTTAAAGAGAGTGGTTAAGAAATCAAGCACTAAAGGGAGAGGAACTGTGAAGGGGTTCAGGCCTTGCCGCTCCGCCCACAAAGAAAACCGTTTCCATTTGCTATGGTAGACTTTCCTAGTGGACGGTTTATGAGCTACCACCAGGATCGCCTTAACAGGGGACGAAATACCGGGAGTCCTGATCAAGAGTGGAACTGGAGCAGCCAAGCGGTCAGCTTCAGGTTGTCCAGGTTCGGAAGAGATAGGCAGGATGGATGAGATATCAGATCCGGAATGGGATCTAGAATTCAAGGGGGATTCACCGAGTGAGACCTTAGGAAGGGGAACCAGATCTGTCGAGGCCAAAACGGAGCAATGAGAATCATTCTGCAACCCACCCGAGAGGCTTTCTGAAGAGCTTGGAGCATCAGAGGCAAGGGGGGATAAGCATACAGGAGACCGGGTGGCCAAGCATGCACCAGAGCGTCTCTTGGGGAACCTCCTGGAGGAGGTATCAGAGCGAAAAAACTGTCGCACTTGGTGTTTGAGGGAGAGGCAAAAAGATCGCATGAAGGAGTTCCCCACCGTGCGAATATGCGTTCCGCTACTTGAGTATTGAGAGACCACTCGTAAGGGGTCAGAATGGTGTGACTGAGATTGTCCGCCAGGATGTTGGACCGACCCGGAATGTGCGTTGCTATGAGAAAGTGGTTGGTGGAGATTGCCCATTCCCAAACTCTCATGGCTTCTCGACAAAGAGGGTAAGACCTCGTTCCTCCTTGCTTGTTGATATACCAGACAACCGACATGTTGTCCGATTGAATCACAATTGTTCCCAAGGGAAGAAAGTCCTGAAGTGCTAGCAACGCTAAGAGCACTGCTCTCATCTCTAGAACGTTGATATGCAGTAAGGTCTCTGAATCGTTCCACGTGCCTTGGACGGTCCGGCCGGCAAAATGCCCCCCACCCGAGGCGGGAGGCGTCCGTGGTCACCGTGGCGAGAGGGGGAGAAGCACAAAATGGGCGGCCTCCGTGGAGATCTGGGGAGTGAAGCCACCACAGGAGGGACCGCTTGCAAGCCTTGCTGATAGCAATGGGATGATGCATAGGAAGAGCAAGGTATGACCACTGTACTAAGAGAGTCCACTGGAGGATGCGCATATTGAGCCTGGCGAGAGGAAGAAGTGCTATAGCAGACGCCATGGACCCTAGAGCCCTCAGGACCAACTCCGGAACAGAACTTGAGTGGAGAATGGCCCGCACCTGGAGCTGCAGATTTTGAACTCTGTCCGCAGTGAGGAAGGCTTTTAAACTCCTTGTGTCTAACCTGGCCCCTATAAAATCTAAGAGCTGTGTGGGTGCTAGGTTGGATTTCTTTGTGTTTATAGTGATGCCCAGACTGGGAGCAAGATGGAGAAAGGAGTCTCGCGCCAATAGTAGTAGATGCCTTGTTGGGGCAGTAAGGAGCCAGTCGTCCAGGTAGGGGAAGACCTGCACCCCCTGAAGCCTCAGGTGGGCCGCTACCACTGCTAATACTTTGGTGAACACCCTGGGGGCTGTGGTGAGACCAAAGGGAAGGACCCGGAACTGGTAGTGACTGGCTCCCAGCTGGAAGCGGAGAAACCTCCTGGAGCGCCTGTCCATTAGGATGTGGTAGTACGCATCTTTGAGGTCTATGGAACACATCCAGTGATTTTCTCCCAGAAGGGGGAGAATAGATTGCAGAGTGACCATTCGGAACTTCTCCTTGGGAACTGCCAGGTTCAAGAGAGAAAGGTCTAAAATTGGTCTTAGATCCCCCGTCTTTTTTGGCACTAAAAAGAACCTGGAGTAGAACCCTGATCCGATCTGGTCTGGGGGGACGGGCTGGATGGCTCTTTTCTTTAGCAGATGGCCAATTTCTGCCAAAGCGGCCTCCCGCTGACCGGGTGGAACGTCTGGGAGGGATTTCAATTTTGGTAAGTGACGAAATGGGATACGGTATCCTCTGGATATAATCTGGAGAACCCAGCGGTCTGATGTTATGGACTCCCATGCCGTTAGGTGCCCCGAAAAACGTCCCCCGACTGCCTCCAGAGTGGAGCAGCCGGGCAACCCCTCAGGGTTGCTGCACGGGCCGTTCAGAGAAGGTTTCTCTGGACCCGAAGTTCCTGGGAGCCCCTCTGCCTCTAGGGCGGCGTCCTCCCTGTCCTCCTCTGCCACGGAAGGACGGGTTGTCCGGAGCAGGCTGGGACTGCTGCGACTTCCGGAACCACATCTTCTTCTGACCCTTTTGGTTCCTAGAATAGGGCCTCTGGGGTGCAGAGAAGCGGATTCCGATGGCAGACAGCGTCTTCCCGTCCTTCTCGCTCTGGGTCAAGGTGTCGCGAACGGTTTTGCCAAAGAGGGCAGAACCATCAAAGGGGGCGTTCGCAAATGACGCTTTGAAGGGCTCTGAGAAATCGCAATGACGGAGCCAGGCCTGACGTCTAGTGACTAGACCTGCCCCTGCGGCTCTAGCGGCGCCTTCCGTAGCATGGGAGAGTAGCCGCATAGAGGTATTGGTAACTGATCTAAGAGTGGCCATGCTGGTGGAGTGCAGTACTTTGTCCTCCTCCGACATGGACTCTGGGGGAGATGCAGCGTATTCTTTAATGAGATCGCGCTGCATCCTAATAACGTGTGCCAGGTAGTTCAGCGCCCTTACCGAGAAGGTCGCTGAACTAAACATCCGCTTCCCCAAGCGGTCCATCATCCGAGACTCCTTGCTCGGGGGATGGACTGAGGGACTCTCCTGAGCAAGTTCCCTCTTGGTGGCCGCCGTCAACATGGCATCTACCGGAGGCCCCTTACTCCAATGGGCACGGTCAGACGGTGGACTGAAGATCCGGTCGGGCCTCTTAGGGATTGGCTCCACGGTGTCCGGTTCCTTCCACGCCCTGGTGGTAATGAGGTCCACCAGGGGGTCGGCAGGAGGGGACACCCAAGAGGTAGACGGGCCCGCTTCAAATGCCTCCAAGAACACGGACTCGTTCGAGGAAGACTTGGGGGCAGACCCCCCCCCCTTATGCGGAGCATTTCCATGATGTCTCCAAATGAGACATCCTCGGGGTGACCGTGGGAGCCTTCCCTCCCTCCAAATCCGTGTCTTCCGGGGGGGGCTCGGGGGAGTCAATGTGCCTCCTTTTGCACGTATGCTTGCGAGGAACATCCTCTGGGGGGCTGTCAGAGGACTCCTCGCAAGCAGCAACCTGTTCCAGGGGAGC
Organism: Protopterus annectens; assembly: GCF_019279795.1. NCBI lineage: Eukaryota > Metazoa > Chordata > Ceratodontiformes > Protopteridae > Protopterus > Protopterus annectens. The sequence goes on along the minus strand of NC_056741.1, from coordinate 613,550,034 downwards.
ATCTTGGGGCACAGAAGCGGGCTGTCCCAAGGGCCGGATGGTGGAAGCCTGACCCAGTGCAGAGGGAGCGCGGGACGGAGCGAAACAAGTACCGGGGTCCGGAGACCCTCAACAGGGCCCTCTCCACTACATCAAAGGCGAAGGAGCTGACCTCACCAAAGGATCCGACAATCGGCTCCCCTCGGATCCGAAGAGTGGATCGGAGCCGGCGCCGCCGGATCCGGCGACAGTGCGCTCCGACACAGACGGCGCCGGCGAGCACTGATCCCCGGATCCGAGGCTCGGATCCAGGCTCCGAGGTCGGATCCGATGCACTCGAGGGCAGGGTCGGATCCGGTACCAAGTACTATCGGCGCCGACCCACCCCGCCCGGCTGCTCGGCTCCACCGGCTCGGAACCCGGGTAGTGGGTTGGAGAAGGAGCAATTGGCTTGAAAAAGGGGGTCGAGCTCCCCAGAGGGGAGGCAAGAGCACTCCCATCTGCATCTGGGCCTGGATGAACCTTCTCATCATCCGTCCAGATCAGCATCCGATAGGCTGCGTTGATCTCGACGAGGCTACTGAGGTAGGCCTTGAGTGCCTCCTCGATAGCCTCGACGGAGATCGGGTCTCCTCCTCCTCAGGTCCCGGTGCAAAACACACTGGAGACCGGAGCCGAGGAGGAGGAGAGTCAGGAGACAAGGGGCCGGGAGAAGCCGCTTGGCTGGCGGGCGAAACAGAGGTCTCGCCCGCCGCTTATGGTGCTTCTCCTCCGGTCCTTCTTCCTAGCATCCCTCTCCTCCGAACCAGAAACGGGAGGTTGAGTCCCAGGAGGAGGAGGGGAGCCAGAGAGGAATAACCGTGGGGACGGTTACCCCCGAAGGAGCGGAGGTCAGAGCCGAGTCCGGCGGCAAGAGACCCGCCAAAACAAGCTTGGACCTCCGCTCCTTCAATGCCCTGGGGTTGAACCCTGCACAAATGGAACATCCAGATGTGAGGTGTTCAACCCCCAGGCATCTAACACACCGTGTGGCCATCAGCTGGGGAAAGCTTATGGCCACACTCGGAGCATTTAGAGAAAATAGCCTTGGGCTGCTCAGACATCCCAAGCTAACAAAATAAAAGTTACTAGAACTAAAGTAAAGTAACTAAAAAAGAAAAATCACTCACAGGCCCAACACACACACTACGCTACCAGTGAGGGGAGGGATATAAATTTAAGATTAAACTCTAAAAAAAGTAATAATACAAGAGGGAAACCTACACTTTCACACAAAATTAACCAAAAATGTTTAAATTTGACTAATTTAAACACTGAATATAGCACTTAGCTGGAGAGCTAAAAAAACAATCTGGTCACCATGCGTGGCAAACGAGATCTGGGGTCATGAGGGTAGAGCAGGGCATTATGGGTGAGGGGAGGAGCTGAGAGCTTGGATCCATAGCTGGTAAACCATGCCGGTTCGGATCCGATATCGGATCCATAACCCACAGGTTGCAGACAAATGAATCTCCTACTTCAGATCGGAGCATTTCCACTGGGAGAGCCAAGATTATTCAGAATCTAAGAAAAGGCTCAGAGACTTCCTTTTACTACCTCAGCACAGGCCCCTTGCTATTCCATCTGTGTTAGACATTGTAGATGATGTTTTTTCAGAGTCCAGCCTGACTCCTGACTCCTTGCCTCCAGCTCCTGTTAAGCCAGACAGATACTGCAGAGTTCCTGATTCACATAAATTTCTCTTTAAAAACCCTGCTGCTGACCCAGAAACTATCTCTCAGGGTCCCAAAGGGGTCAAGGCTTGTACTGCAAAAAACCCTACCCCCTCTGACAGGGATTCTAGGGCACTGGACAGATGGGGATAAAAGATTTACACTTCTGCTACCTTGGCTATTAGGGCTTTCAATTGTCAATTTCATATGCTTAAATATCAGCAATATATTATGTCACTGCTTAAACAGAAAATGTTGATAAATTCTGAATGTGCAGAAAACAAATAAATGCAGGATTTATTACATGCAGCTGAACAAGTTGGAAAGCATACTTTGCAATGTGGTTTTGATTCTCTGGAGGCCTCCTGCAGGGCCGCTGTTATGGGCTCTGTCATCAGGAGGCATGCTTGGTTAAAGGAACAGAATCTGCCTGATCATGTTAAAGCAAAATTATCAGATGCTCCATTACAGCATGATACCTTGTTCGGTGTTAAAGCAGAGGAGGTGTTGAAGAAAATGGAGGACAAAGCAAAATCTAAGAAAACAGTCAAGGATTTCTTACAGGTACAACCTCCAAGATTTAGCAGACACTGGCCTACAAAGAATTGGTCCTTTCCAGTGTCACAGGCCACAAAGGGGCAGATACAGACGCCCTAGATGCAGATCCCAGCCTCAAGGCACATACAGGTCTAAACAATAGGGTGCTTCTACCTCCAAAAGCGGAGAAGACAAAGCACAGCCATACAGGAAACAGTCTCAATGACTTCCTTCTGCCTGCACCAAGCACTTATCTTCTGGCAGCACCTTTAGGGGGAAAACTAGCACTTTTTCACCAAAACTGGCACATAATAACCCAGGACAAATGGGTCTTGAACATAGTGTCACAAGGCTACAAGTTTCACTTTCATACCCTGCCAAGGGCACACGGTTTGCCAGACCTGCCAAAAAATCAATGGGCAGAGGCACAAAAGCAGGTTTCATCCCTCATGGTCATGAGGGCCATTAAGCAAGAGCAGGGACAAGGATTTTACTCAAGACTGTTCTTGGTGCCCAGAAAGGACAAAGCCTGGGGACCAATACTGGACCTATCTGTTCTAAACACATATCTGGACATTCCAAAATTCAAAATGTTGACTCTGCAGCAGCTTCTGCCCATGCTGGGCAAGAAGGCTTGGCTTGTGACTTTAGACCTAAAAGAGGCATACCTGCATGTCCCAATCAGACAATCATGCAGAAGATACCTAAGATTCATAGCTGACTCAGGGCACTACCAATTCTTTGCACTGCCCTTTGGCTTATCTACTGCACCCAGGGTCTTCACAAAATGCCTGGCTTCAGTAATTGCATTCTGCAGACAAAGAGGAATACAAATATATCCTTACTTGGACGACTGCCTCATTCAAGCAGAGAACAAAGACATTCTACTACAGCATCTGGCGTTTGTAAAAAGATTACTAACATGCCTAGCGTACACAGTAAACGAAAATAAATCAAAACTAGTACCCTCTCAAGAGATAATATTCCTGGGTGCAAGCTTAAATGCAACTGCCCAGATGGCTTATCTCACGCCAGACAAACAAAGGCAACTGACTACTTATTTCAAACTGTTGGCAACAAAGGCCCAGTTATCTGCAAGAAAAATTCTGCAGGCTTTGAGCTTCATGGCATCCTGCATTCTGCTAATTTCATATGCAAGACTGCATATGAGGAAACTTCAGTGGGATCTAAAAAGTGTTTGGACTCAACATTGCCACAGCCTGGAAACAATAATTACCCTCATTCCCTGCCTGCAACAGGAGTTTCGATGGTGGGCAAAGGCCTGTCACCACAACAAGGGACAGCCATTCACTTTACCCACAGCCAGGCAGACATTAACAACAAATGCATCAGATTATGCCTGGGGGGGGCCACATGGCAGGAAGATGTATACAGGGCACATGATCCGCAAGCCAAATGCATCTGCATATCAATCAAAAAGAGATGCTAGCTGTTCAGAATGCCCTGACAGCCTTCAATGATCAACTTCATCCGGAACAACTACGGACAATACCACAGTCATGTGGTACATAAACAAGCAGGGAGGCACTTATTACTATCCCCTTTGCAGACTAGCCATGACTTTGTGGGACACAGCACTGACTTACCAAGTACATCTGCAGGTGCAGTTCCTGCCAGGAAAGATAAATACTCTGGCAGACAAACTAAGCAGAAACTTCTTGGATCCCCACGAGTGGAAATTGGATCTGCAAGTCTTCAGCATGATGATAAGGAAATGGGGATGCCCGGACATAGATCTATTTGCCTCCCCTCACAACTGCCAACTACAGAGATTCTGCACAAGGATGTATCACAAGCAAGCATGGAAAGTAGATGCTCTATCTTTCAGCTGTAAAATCTTAACAGTATATGCCTTTCCTCCACTGCCCCTCCTCCCCAAGGTACTCCTAAAGGTCAGACAAGAAAAGCCAAAACTGATACTGATTGCCCCAGACTGGCCCCGCCAGCACTGGTACCCAATCCTAAGGAACCTGTCTCAATACCCAGCCTGGACATTACTTCAAATTCCTCACTTACTGTCCCAACAAAATCAGATCCTGCGCAGCCAATTCAAGACCTTAAATCTGGCAGCATGGCGGATAATGTAGTTATTCAAAACACCCCTCTTTCTAAAGTGGTGATGGATGTTATTTTGGAGGCCATGAGGCCTAGTACCAGAAAATCCTATGCTGAAAAATGGAAGAGATTCTGTGCTTGGAACCAGGCACAAGGGATTGATACGATTGTACCAAATATTCCTCAGATTTTGCAATACTTAACTGAGATGCTGGACAAAGGCCTATCCTTTTCATCAATTAAGATTCATGCCTCTGCCATTTCAGCTCATTACAATACAGAGCCACCTATTTTTTCTCATCCTTTACTAAGACAGCACCTCAGAGGAGCCAAAAACTTAAGGCCTCCAAGGAGATCACCAATACCTGCATGGGACCTCAATTATGTCTTGGAAAAACTCACCCTGCCTCCTTTTGAGCCAGCCAATACAGCTGATATAAAATTTTTAACTTGGAATACAGCTCTGCTCCTAGCAATAACCTCTGCAAGACGAGGCTCAGAGCTACAGGCACTCATGGCTGTGGAACCTTTTATCATTTTCCATCCAGATAGGGTTTCTCTGAGGACAAACCCGACATTTATGCCTAAGGTAGTGTCCAGTGTGGCCCTTAACCAAACTATTCACTTGCCTACCTTTTATCCTAACCCACAGAATAAGGATGAGAGACTTCTGCATTCTTTGGACATACACAGACAGCTGCGCTTCTACTTGGACAGAACCAAAGCTTTCAGAAAGACTGAGCAATTACTAGTGGCATATGCTGTAGGATCAAAAGGAAAAGCTGTCTCAAAGCAGACAATTTCAAAGTGGACAGGCCACTGCATTTGTTCCTGTTCCTCAGAAGAATCTGAGGAAATTGAGACCTGGTCAGAGGAAGCGTAGTCCTCCTCCTGTCTAGGCCTTTTATCAGGAGGGGGATGGGAACCCCTGATTAGGGTAATTAAGTCTTCAGCCATCTTAAGCATATGTTTCTTAGGCATGGGGCCTTGTACTGGAGACTGCTGTACAAGTCTTCTTTGCTTTTAAAGGAGTTTTCAGCTTTGCATAGGATTTAATAGTGAGTGTAGTTGGTCTGAAGACACCTTCTGCAACTGAAGGCGTTTCAACTGCACCGGAGTCTCCTTCAGCCAAGGAGTCGGAAGGGCCTAAAGATAAAGATTGTGGAGGCCTGGCAATCCCCTCTTAGGAATCGGATGCTGCCTGGGGTTCTGAATCAGCGGTCGTCAGGGGCTGCATAGGCGCCTCACTGAAAACCGGAGAACCGGTGACTGGCCTAGCAGAAGCCTCGGAGTCTGGTTTGAGTCTCGGCTGCCTGTCCTTATCTTTGTGTTTTTTATGCATTCCGGTCGTCGGTTGCTCCAACGGCATGGTATAATTAAATTTCCTACCAAAATAATGTTGGGCGAAATCAAACCAATGTTTTATAGTTCGTTTGTTAAACCTAGCACAAAACCGACAGCCTAGGCAAGGAATACAATAAGAATGAAAGTCCTTATGAGGTATTTGCTTCCCATAAGAAATGCAATTGTTAACTTTTTCTGACATCGGACTGAGGCAAGAAAAGGTTCCCCAACAGGGTACTTAGCTTTATTGAAGACTTCGGTCTGAAATTCGATTTGAAAATCTCAGGAGTCGGCCGACCGGCACTTGCGAACTACTTCTGCTTCGGGAACCGCACAGCAAGAAAGACTGAAGAAAATGTCATCTGATGCCTCTTATATACCCCTGGCGCACTGACATCAGGGAAGAAGCGACAACAACCTACGCCGGACAAAGACTTTGGAACTCCGGCCGACTGCGGGACCGCCTGACGGCAGGATAACCCAAGTGTGATGACTGCAGCAGTGCAACACGATGAACATCTATCATATTAGAATTTATGGTAAATACAACTGTAATTCAACTAAGGTGACTTACTGTGCCTTATGTTCTGTTTGCCCTTGTTTTTATGTGGGCAAAATGGAACTTAAATTAAAGCATCGGATGGCTGAACACCTTAGTGATATTAGGTTAACAAAGGATACTAATGCCCTAACCAGACATATCTTGTTAAATCAAGAACATAACTTTAAATTCATTGTATAGATACATTGAGTATATCAGTGTGTGTGTGTGTGTGTGTGTGTGTGTGTGTGTGTGTGTGTGTGTGTGTGTGTGTGTGTGTGTGTGTGTGTGTGTGTGTGTGTGTTGGGGGGGGGCATGTGGCCATTCCTCTTAGAAAAAAATGGAGCTTTTGCAGAAATTATGATTGAATGCCCATTTCTGGCCAGGGCTAAATGGTGCAGAATCTATAAAATGCCTTCTTAAATTTAAGGCTTTATATAAATAATTTAAATGTTTAAGGCACATTAACATTTTATGTGTTGCCATTTGAATGATGTTTTATACACTGTTATCATCACACTTCTTTGGAGGAGTGTTATTTTCTATTATTTGATTGGAGCCATCTGTGGGGGAGTATTATCTGCTATTATTTCTGACTGGGTGTTTGTGCTTTAAATACCCTTTTGTGAATGATAGTGTCATCTGATGAAGTCCCTTTTAAAACTAATTTTGGAACGAAAGCATTTATTTTTCAAGTGTAATTTTTATTGTTTTATCTGCTTCACTGTTTTATTAAAGACAGCTTCTACAATCTTGTCATTTTCTTTGGAGACGTCCTTGATTGCTGTGGTTATACGTTCTAGTTTGGATATTTCTTTCCTGATAAATAACAACATACAGTAATGGTAACAAAACCCAGCCTCCTAAAACCAGTACACTTTTTAACAATTAAAGCAGGAAACACACAGATCCCCTATAGGGTAATTATATATACTATGGAAGCCTGAGAAAATAGACAGCCTGACATGCTTAGAGCTCATACTAACCACTGCTTCTTCTTTATGATCTGTGGCAAGAAAGAACTAAAGATGACATGGGTGAATGTCGCTCTTATACTATAGATACCCTGACATCCAGGGGTTGGGCATTCTCTTACCTGGGAGGGGGCATGGGTAAAAAGCTATGGAAGCTGGCTAAATTCAGGCCTCCTATGGCAGGAGCCCCAAATGTAAGCACTACTACAACAACAAACAATACGGAAAAAGGTGATTATGGAATACATAATGTAAAAGTTAAAATATGAATATGAGTGGACTATTCCTGTTTTACTGAGTTTTTACTTGGCAGATGAATTATTAGTGCGGAACACGTGAAGGCCAGGTTAAAAAAAATTACTGACACGTTTACCTAATGTGGTGGATGAAAAAGACTATACAAGTTTTTCTAAGCAAGAAGACTGTGCAAGTTCAGTGGGACTGAAGGATAAGTGGAAACAACAGTATAACTAAAATGGAGAAGAGAGACTGTTTTTATGTAACTAAGGTAGAGAGTAATGGTTCGAGAGGACGGACATTTCTGCAAGAATGTAAACAAATTGGTAATATAATTGTTATATTTTGGTGAGGTAGAATTGTTTGTGAAGATAAAGCATTATTGATGGCCATGGCACCTATGAACACGAGCAATTTTAGCTTGTATGCCTATGCCTATAATGTGGCAATCTACTGAATTTAACTTTTGACTGACAGAAACAGGATACTTGATTGCATCTTCATTAGGTATACAAGGCTACAGCACTGTTCTGAATATATTCTGAACTGAGGCTATGCTGCTTTTTGCACACGATATAAATTAACTTAAAAGAACTGTTCTTAATTAATGTGCCTAATTGATGGAATTAGGATTTTTGATAATATTTCAGTTGAAGCAAAAGAAAATACTAGTGCTACTAAAGCTGAGATACATTATTTCTAATTGATGAAATCAGGATAATTTGAATGCAATGAATGGGAGGAAATTTAAACTGTTCTGACTGTGTTCCATATTAAGGATTTCCTAGACAAATACTCAACATAAAAGAGGTATTGCCTATTTATTCTTATGTAAGATACAAATGTTGAAGTCAGACTGCATAACATGATTGATGGATGCAACTAGGATATTTGACACTGTTCTACTGAATGGGAAAAGGAATTGAGGTACTGGTATTAGTGATGGGCCAGTTTACATACACAGATTTAAATTTAAAGGAGACTGTAATCTGTCTGACTGTGTGCATTAGGGATGAGGCAGTTCACATACAAAGCTTTAATTTTAACGGAGACTGTAACCTGCCCTTGACTGTACTAGTGATGAGGCAGTTTGCAGACAAAGATTTAAATTTAAAGGAGACTGTAACCTTCCTGGCCATGGGTACTGGTAATGAGGCAGTTCAGATACAAAGATTTAAATTTAAAGCAGACTGTAACCTGTCTGACTGTGTGTATTAGAGATGGGAGAATTTGCTTTTTACCACAGTGTTTAACAGTAATACCAAAAGACAAGGTGAATGATACAGGCTAGCCAAACAAGATAGCATTTATCACTGGGACAAATACAGAGGATTTTTATTTGATTTCAAATGGTAAAATTATACCTATATTTCAGTTACTTTCTACATGATACAGCCTTTACAATAAGCAGGCATGATTGTTAACATCCTCAGAATATTTGGACAGACGTATGATAACCAAATATATTTCTTTTGAAATTTTACTCCGAGTGGCAATTCAATATAATTAAATATAAGAGTTGTCAATGTGCTCCAATACAACTAGGCTGTTACTGAAATTTGAAATGACAATTGTTGATGTTTATTCATACATTAACCAAAATCCATTAGCTGCACTTAGATTTGTACTAAAAAGCTTAGTGCTGGAAGTCGATCTATGTAACAGTACATTTAAAAGTTAAAGCAGTAGTAACTTGGTTAACAGGTTAAAACAAACTAGAAATTTTAAGTCTCAGCAAAAGTTAAATTTATAATCACTTAGGATTGTTGGCAGCATGATACAAAAATATGTTACATATGGTTACTAGGTAATGATATATTGTATATTATACAATGAATGGCCATTAACATTAAAAAACAAGCATGCTGACTGGTCAGCCCAACCAGTGTGCTCGTTGTAAATCGAGAATATACCAACAGTAAAAGTTCAGCCGTTTAAGTATCATTGAGTGGCTGGACTTTATCGGCATATACAACTTCCAGTCATAACTCTCAACTGCACATATTTTTAAAGAATGCCCAGATTTTTGCTTCAAATACTTGGTCTGTTTCTTATAAAAGCGTTTTTTTTTTTTTTTTTTTTTTTTTTTTTGCAAATCATTGAAGGTTAAAGTTAGAAAAATAATGACAGACATTTCAGTTTCAGACTTCATACCCTTCAGAAAATTAATGCTAATGCAAAACCTGTTGATTGTAAATGAAGGTAACACAATCTTTTAGCCATTTAGACAAAGTAACTTTTGAGACAGATTTTCCCAGAGTTGGACCAGAAAAGGATTCAAATAACTGGTCCAATTTTCTAGATTCTTTACTTCCGCTGAGGTATGAATGTAATTGTTGGTGAACGTCCAACAAATGTAAACAATATTCACCTTTGTAGAGAAATGGGGGAAGAAAACGGGCAAATCAATAGTTTGACTAATACTGGATTCTGAGACCACCTTAGGGAGAAAGGAAGGGTTGGTTCTTAGTGAAACTCTATCCTTATGAAAAAAAAACAGATCTGGGGGTTTTGAACATGATGTTTGTTTTTCAGAAACTCTTCTGGCAGAAGTAATTGCGGTCAGAAAATGAGTTTTCCATGAGAGAAATTTTAGGTGGCAAGTCGCTGCTGGTTCAAAGGGGGGAGCACCAAAGACTGCAAGATCAAAGTCAGATCCCATCCCATAGAGCTATAGGATCTTTAAACAGATGTTTTAATTGCAAGACCCATTTAAGGAACACTTTGCATAAGTCATGGGAAATTAATGAATGGTCTTCAAAGTCACTGTGGAAGTTAGAAATGTTTGCTAATTGAACTTTGATTGTGGAAGCAGAAACTCCTTGATCAAAAAGGGTAGCTAAGAATTCCAAAACTTTCTTGACTGGTGCCAACAAGGGATTGAGGTCATTATCACAGACCCAAATCAAATATCTCTTCCATATGCTAAAGTAGAGAGTTTCCTGGTGGATGGTCTATGGGAAGCCAGTAGAATTTTTTTAACTGGGGAAGGTAAGTTATTCTGCCTGGCAACTAATGGAACTGCAGGACCCGAGCTGTAAGCTTGAGATTCTGAAGGTTGGGTTGCACCAGTCTCTGTGGGTGAGACAGCAGTCTGGAACTGGGTCCAGAATTCATGGACGGTGAATTAGGTAAGGCCATAGTAAGGAGAACCAGACTTGACGGGGCCAGAAGGGTGTAATAAGGATCACTCTGCTTCTCAACCTGTGAGCTTTCTTTAAAAAGAGAGGAATGAGAGGGGAGTGGGGGGGGCATAAAGAACACCTGAGGGCCAATCAAGAAGAAGAGCTGAGGGGGAATTAGGGCTGCATTTGTTGTTCATGGATGATGCAAAGAGGTCGCAGCAAGGCTGGCCCCAGCAACGAAAAATCTCCTTCATCACTCTGGGACTGAGACCACTCGTGAGACAGGAGAATGCATCTGCTCAGTTTGTCCATTTTCACGCTGGAGCTCCCCAGGATGTGCGTTGCTATTAGAAAGTGGTTGGAGGATGTCGCCATTGCCACACTATCAGTGCTTCCTGACACGGACGATAACAATTGGCTCCACCCTGCTTGCTGATGTACCATACCACCACCATGTTGCCTGATTGAATTGCAATCGTTCCTACAAGGAGGACAGACTGAAAGGCTTGCAACGCTAAGAGCACTGCCCTCAATTCCAGGACACTGATATGCAGGTTGGCCTCTAGTGGGGAACAAGTGCCTTGGACTGTTCTTCCCAGATAATGTCCCCCCACACACCATCTGGGAGGAGTCTGTGATCACAACGGCCTTGGGATGAGGGGGAATGAATGGATGGCCCAAAAGAATTTCCTTGGATTCCATCCACCAGGATAGGTCCTTCTTAAAGTGACTGGTGATAAGAATTGGGTACGTTATTGGATGCATTAGGATGGACCATTGGGAAGCCAAGAGCCATTGAAATAGCCTCATGTCAAATTTCGCTAAAGGAACCAAGGTAATGGTTGCTGCCATGGACCCTACAGTTGGGAGGACTAGAAGAGAAGGAATTTTGTCCCTGGAGAGAATGGCTTGTACTTGAGATTTTATCTTCTACAGTCTGTGAAGAGGAAGAGAAGCTACACAAGAGATTATATTCAGACAGGCTGCTATGAACTCTAGGTTTTGAGTTGGAGTTAGTTGAGATTTTTCTTGATTCACTGTAATACCCAGACAAGTGAACATGTGCAGAATGATGTTTGAGGCTTGCAGCAGTAGATGTTTGCTGGGAGCAGTGATGAGCCAGTCGTCTAGATAAGGAAACACCCCCAGAATCCATGCAGTCTCAAGTGAGCTGTAACTGCCACCATGCACTTGGTGAACACGCTGGGGGCTGTGATGAGACCAAAGGGCAGCATTCTGAACTGGAAATGACTGGCTCCTAGCCAAAAGTGGAGAAACCTTGTGGAGTGTTTGTCCATTTTTATGTAGTAATATGCATCTTGAAGGTCTATAGACCACATCTAATCCATTTTCCTCTAGAAAAGGAAGTATAGACTGAACCATGATCATCCGGAATTTTGTTTGCTGAACAAACTTGTTCAGAAGGCTGAGATCCAAAACTGGTCTCAAGTCCCATGTCTTTTTTGGTACCAAAAGAAACCTTGAGTAAAAACCCGGATCGTATCTGGTCTGGTGGGACTTTTTGGATGACTCTTTCTAGCAGCTTTTGAATCTCTAAGGCTGTTTGGTCCCTCTGATTGGGTGGCACAATGGGGAGCTTTCTTTGTGATCTTGGGAAAAGATTGAAGGGGATATGGTAACCTCTGGTAATAATCTTCTGCACCCAAGTATCTGAAGTTATTTGCCGCCAGGCTGTCGAAAGCAGTGGAAGTCTTCCCAGACTACTTCCAGAGGTAAGCAATCGGGCCTCCTTTCATGAGCATGGGTAGGGTTGCCCAGAGAAAGAATGTCTGATTCTGTGGGCCACCTCTGTCATGGGGTCAGCATCTTCCATTACAGCTCCCTCTTCTACCCCAAGGGGAGCCACCACCAAGTACATCCTGAAAAGGCACTTAGGACTTTTTGAACCATATCTTTCTGCTCCTCTGATTCCTACAGTAAGACAGTTGGAGGCGGAAAAACATATGCCCACTGCTAATACGGTCTTTCCATCCTTCTTGCACCTGGCTAGAGTTTCTCTGCCTTTGGGGCTGAACAAAGACGATTTGTCAGAGAGAGCATTAATGAAGGAAGAAAAATAGCTCCACAAACTCACACAAGCACATCCAGGTGTGAAGCCTTATGGCAATGCCTGAACCCACTGCCCTGGTTGTCCCTTCGGCTGCATGTCCAATGAGTCTCATGGATGACTTAGAAATAGACTCCAGGATGGCTAGCTGAGTGGCAACTTTATCCTGTACCTCTTCAAGCACAGCTCCTGCAAGGGTATCAGACAGTTCCTTGATCAGATCCCTCTGGAGCATAGTGAAATATGCCATAAAATTCAAAAGCCTTAGGGTGAAGGTTGATGAAGCCGTACACCAGCTTTCCAAATCTGACCATTGTCCTACTCTCCATTAAGGGGATGAACAGTGGGACTCTCATTGGCAAGTTCCTTTTTGGTGGCCACTGCCACCACAATAGCATCTACTCCTAAGCCCTTGGCCCAATGCTGGTGGTCTACAGGGGCTGACAAAATTTTGTCTAGTCTCTGGGGAATTGGCTCTATGGAATCAGGAGTCCTCCATGCCCGCTGAGCGATCAATTTAACAAGATAGTCAGTAGCAGGGTTCAACAATGAAGTAGATGGGCAAGCACCATAAGCTTGCAAGTACATGGATTCCTCAGAGATCGGGTCTTTGGGCTGCCAGTTACCCCTCTGTCTGAGCATCTCCAGGATGTCTCCAAAGGTGACGTCTTCTGGGGTGACTAGGGGAACCCACCCCATCAACGAAGCCTGTGTCTTTGGTGAGAGATACTTCTGGGGAATCTAAGTGCTTCCTCTTGCATGTCTTCTTTCAGGGTGGCTCCTCAGTGGGGATCTCTGAGGAGGACTGAAGAAGAGGGGCCCTATACAGGGGTAGCTCACAGCTTTGATGCTCACTGCCCGGATGTGGAAGATGATGGCAGCTCTGGGCAAGGAGGAGTCTGGGGATACAACTCTAACACAGAAGGAGCCAGCTGAGAGGCCTGCAGTGGCCAATGCCCTCTCCATAACCTGGAAGGAAGCCCCCCCCCCCAAACAGGGATGGGAGCCCAGAACCAAAAAAGACAACCTTGGAAGAAATGTCACACCCTGCTCCAAGAGACCCACCTCCGAAGCAGGAGCAGAGGAAGAGCCCACAGCTGCCGAAGTTCCCAGAGTTAAGGACGACCCCGAATAAAAAGCGGGGGCCGATCTGAAACAATCGAACCTGACAGTGGAACTACTGTCCCGTAAGTCCACTGGTTCCAAAGGAACCAAAGAAATCAGGGCATATTCTGGTACCAAAGGTGAATGGGCTGTCGGAACCAAAGCAGCTGGGACTGGAGGGATCGGAGTAGAAAGCTCCAAGCCATCTGATGAGGTTAGAGGAGGAAGATTTGTTAGAGTCCTGGGAGAAAACACCCCAACTCCAGAAGTGACCACTGGCCACTAGGAGCTTATCCACCAACCCCACGATGTCCACTTCAGTGAAACTCCTGGAGGAATGCACAGATAATCCAGAGGGGATTCTGGCCTCTCCAAAAAAAGGATGGGGAAGCTGCCCCATGAAGGGATCAACAGAAGGTGAATATCTTGTCCTAGGTAAGTATATCATTTCTGATTTTGGCACCGAGGGGGTGGGTAAAGTCTGCTGCGGGACCGACTGGGAAACTAAAGAAGTTGGTGCTGATGAGACCGGTGCCAAGATTTGTGGTGCTATACTAGAAACTGGTGTTGAAGAGGTTTTCTGTTCAGACAGTCTCGGAACCTTAGCCTTCGGTTCCACAGATGTGGAGGGGATAGAATGCTTATGCTTTTTTGCCACCTGTGTCGAAGGAGAAGTCGTCACCAAGTGACTTTTCTTCATACTATGATCAGATTTAGTTGGGGATGGAGCAGCCTTGGACAAGGCTTCTTCGAAAGAAAACTTAAGTAAGCTTTTCAATATTAATTTATTTTCACGCTCAACCAAGGCCCAGTTACTAAAGGCCTGGCAGACAGAACATTCTTGGTCCAAATGAGCTACATCCAGACAATAAACACAGGAAGAGTGCCCATCCGAATTGGACATCTTCCGTCCGCAATCCTGGCACTATTTAAATCTTGTAGTGTCTTTTGGTTTATCAGGCATGTTGACAAATGGAAGGACACGAGACAACTGATAGAACACACTCACACTCATGCAAAAAAGGACAACAGGGAAAAACTACCAACTATGGTAAAAAGAAATACCAAGGATTAGTAAAGAGAATGAAAATACCAACTATGGTAAGAGAGAGACAGAGATACCTGACGAGGTAGAGATGGAAAAGGAGGGGGGGCTACCAACAATGGTAGCAAGAATACTGTAAGGTATGGGGAGAAAGCACTCACTCAACCAGAAAGGGAAGGTAGACACTAATATATTAGAAATATAAAGAATACAAAAGAGATGAGAAAAACTTTCAAAAATAAAGACATTTTTACTTAGTTGTGAGAGGAATGGCTGACGAGTCTTGCAACAAGAGTGGCAAATGAGATTGGGGTAACATGGAGAGGGGTATTGTGTGTGGAGTCTTAGCTCAACAGTTTATGGCCGAGCCAGTTCCAAGGATTAGAACCAAGTGCACAAAGATTAAGGATGAATGAAGATTGACAATATCAGATCAAAAGTCTCATAATCAGTGACTCGAGTATCTTGTAGATAACATGGAATACCTCTCACGCGTGAACTAAAAAAATGTGCTCAGGCAATGTGCATAAGCTTCACTCTCCACATGACTGCTAAACCATGTCCAAATGCATTATTTGAGTCTGAGAAAGGTAAGCTCAGTGCCAGTAGGAAGGGGTGGGAGAGGGTGGGGGTGTAACTTAGCTTTTTATTCAGTGATAAGGAAGGGAATTTAAATTTAGAGTGGGGGAGTTTAGGCTTAGGGAATGAAAGAGAACTTTAGGTTTAGGGAGTAGGATGGAAGTTTAGAGTTAGGCAGCTATTGGGATTTTAGGTTTTGGGCAGAGAAAATGAATTTTAGGTTTTGAGAGTGCTTGAGGACTCTAGGTTTAGGAAAGGGCAGGGAAGTTTAACTTTCAGGGAGTGATCAGGGACTTAACGTTTAGCGACGGAGAGTACAGTTCTTTTTTTTTTTTAGGGTTACAAAGCAAAAATTCGTATTGGGGTTAAGGACCAGGTGGGAGTTTTAGGGTTTCAGTTAGGGCTCTGGTAGGGCTATGCAGTTCAGTAAAGTCAAGTAGTGGGAGGGCTAGGTCATTAAACAGGTCAGCCTGGTGGTAGTTAGAACACTTACTGGCTAGAGAAAGTGACAGCAGGGATTTCACAAGCTACTGGCATGTGAACACAGTAATTCCATTGTTTTACATGTCTAACTTTCATATGCAGGATGATGGATGCATTTTATGAGAAAGGAGCATCATTTAGGGACAGACTATGGGAGCTCTAGTAATATAACACATTCATATATCTTCAGGTGATTAAAACTGCTCAATCTTTGCTTGATATTCTACAGCTAGAGACAACCTTGTATTATTAAAGTCATAAATGGAAGTCAAGCTATGTGAAGATCTCTTTGAAGATCGTGACTGCTAATGGTGTTCAAGTACATCAGTGTTGCATTACTGTCGACTTCCTGCCATGTAGAAGTCTGTGGCCAGTCCAAATACCAGAAGCTTTCACCATCTTCCAGCAGTGGACATCCTTGCTAGCTATCAGTGGTACAAAGAGTCATCAGCTGTTATCATCTTCAGATCTTTCTTGGCAGAAGTACCGAAGCCTGAATGCAAGTGCCAAAGCCTGAATGCTCCCCATGTGGAACACAAAAGTACAGTTTTGTACCTTTCATAAATGTAGATGTTCGAGTGTATACCCTGCTGCAGTCATCACACTTGGGTTATCCTGTCGTCAGGCGGTCCCGCAGTCGGCCTGAATTCCAAAGTCTTGGTCCGGCGTCGGTTGCTGTCGCTTCTTCCCTGACGTCAGTGCGCCAGGGGTATATAAGAGGCATCCAACACCATTTTCTTCAGTTTTTCTTGCCCCAGATGTCAGGTGCCCCTCCAAAAGATGGTTAGTAGATAGTACCAATAATAAAAGCTTAGCACAAACAAAACATCCCTCCAGCTATAAGAAAATACACCACAAAGGTTGTATCAGATTTTAAGGTATTGAAAGGTTTTAGTTAGGTCAGAGGGGATGGAGGGAGGGTAACCTGGACTGCAGCAGGGTATACACTCGAACATCTACATTTATGGTAGGTACAAAACTGTACTATGTTCATCGTGTTACCCTGCTGCAGTCATCACACTTGGGTAGAATCCCAAAGCTAAGGATGGGAGGTGGAGTCAAACAGGGTTAGAGGAGGCTACAAGGCCCTGCAAAACTGCAGTGGCAAAGCCAGCTCTAGTCTTAGAGTAAAGTGGTAAATAATAGTGTTTGGTGAAGTTGTGTACTGAACTCGAAGTTGCAGCTTCCAGAATATCCTTGGTTGGCACCCCCCTGAGGAAGGCTGTAGATGTAGCTGCTGCCCTGGTGGAGTGGGGCCTTATGCTAGCAGGAACTGGTTTTCCATGGTGGATGTAGCAAAAACGTATGCAATGTCCTATCCATTTGGAAATGGTCTGTTTTGAGATCGCCTTTCCTTGTGATGCTGTACCATAGGATACAAAAAGTTTTTCAGATTTTCTGAAAGCCTTAGTTTTATCCAAGTAGTAAGGTAGTTGCCTGTGAATGTCCAAGGAATGCAGGAGTCTTTCTCCTTTGTTCTGTGGATTTGGAAAGAAGGTGGGTAAGTGGATGGCTTGATTTAGAGCCACACTGGATACCACCTTTGGCATAAAGGAGGGGTTAAGTTCGTAGAGAAACTCTGTCTTGACGGAAAATGAGGAAGGGCTCTACTGCCATTAGTGCCTGTAGCTCTGAGACTCTTCTGGCTGAAGTAATTGCTAGCAGCAGGGCAGTCTTCCATGATATAAACTTTAAATCAGCTGAGAAAGCTGGCTCAAAAGGTGGCAGGGAAAGTTTTTCCAGAACAAAATTTAGGTCCCAAGTTGGTGTTGGTGCTCTCCTGGGAGGCCTAATGTTTTTTGCCCCTCTGAGATACTGCCTTAGAAGTGGATGTGAAAATAAGGGAGGATCGGTGTTGTAGTGAGCTGAAATAGCTGAGGCGTGAATTTTAATAGATGAAAAAGAAAGTCCTTTGTGTAACATCTCAGTTAAATATTGTAGAATCTGAGGCATGTCCGGCTGAAGGGTAATTTGGCCTTTAGCTTGGTTCCAGGCGCAAAATCTTTTCCATTTGTCTGAGTAGGCTTTCCTGGTGCTGGGCCTCCTGGCCTCCAGAATGGCATCTATAACAGCTTGTGAAAGAGGGGCTGGCTGGTTGTTTAGGTGATGTGCCACGCAGCCAAATTTAAGGTTTTGAGCTGGCTGTGTAGAATCTGACAGCCTTGCTGTGTGAGTAGATGAGGAATTTGTGGTAAAATCCATGGTGAGCCTTGGGCCATGTTCCTTAGTAGTAGGTACCAGTGCTGGCGTGGCCAGTTCGGGGCAATGAGTATCATTTGAGGTCTCTCCATCCTGACTTTCAGCAGCACCTTTGTGAGAAGGGGCAATGGAGGAAAGACATACACTGTCAGCATTTTCCAACTGAATGAGAATGCGTCCACTTTCCAAGCTTGATGGTGAAATGTCCTTGTGCAAAATTTTGAAAGCTGATGGTTTTGGGGGTTGGCAAACAGGTCTTTGTCTGGGCGCCCCCATTTTTAAGTTATCATTGCAAATACTTGTGGATCCAGTTTCCACTCGTGGGGATCCATGATGTTTCTGCTTAGGTCGTCTGCCAATGTGTTCTTTTTTACTGGCAGGAACTGAGCTTGTAATTGAACTGGGTAAGCCAGTGCTGTGTTCCACAAAGTCATTGCTTGCCTGCATAGAGGGTAGGAGTCTGTACCCCCTTGTATGTTTATGTATCACATTACTGTGGTGTTGTCTGTCCTTATTATAAGCTGTCCTGGATGTTAAGAGGTCCTTGAAGGCTGTCAGAGCATTCTGTACAGCTAGCATTTCTTTTTGATTGATGTGCATATTCCTTTGATCTGCAGTCCATATGCCTTGAACGCACTGTCCTGCCATGTGTGCCCCCCAGGCACAGTCCGATGCATCTATTGTTACAGTTTACCTGGCTGGGGGTAAGGTGAAAGGCTGACCCTTGTTGAGGTGACATGCCTGTGACCACCACAGAAACTCCTGTTGAAGGCAGGGAATGAGAGATATCATTGTTTCCAAGCTGTGGCTGTGTTGTGTCCATACGCTTTTCAGGTACCATTGTAATTTCCTCATATGCAGTTTTGCAAATGGTATTAGTAGTATACAAGATGCCATGAAGCCCAAGGCCTGCAGAATTTTTCTTGCAGGGAGTTGGGTCTTTGTTGCCATTATTTTGAAGTATTGAGTTAGTTGTAGCTTTTTGTCTGGAGTCAGATAAGCCATCTGGGCCTTTGTATTCAAGCTGGCACCCAGGAATGTCATATTTTGTGAGGGCACTAGTTTTGATTTCTTTTCGTTTACTGTGTACCCTAGGCAACGTAGAAGGTGTTTTACAAAGGTCAGATGTTGTAAGGGAATGTCCTTGCTTTCTGCTTGGATGAGGCAGTCGTCCAGGTATGGGTATATTTGAATTCCTCTTTGTCTGCAGTATGCAATTACTGGTGCCAGGCATTTTGTGAAGACCCTGGGTGCAGTAGATAAGCCAAAGGGCAGTGCAGAGAATTGGTAATGGGTTGAACCTGCAATGAAACGGAGGTATCTTCTGCAATTTTGTCTGATAAGGACATGCAGGTATGCCTCCTTGAGGTCCAACGTTACTAGCCAAGCTTTCTTGCCCAACATGGGAAGAAGCTGCTGTAGTGTTAGCATCTTGAATTTGGGTACTTGCAAGAAGGTGTTTAGAATTGAAATGTCCAGAATGGGTCTCCAAGCATTGTCCTTTCTGGGGACTAGAAAGAGCCTTGAGTAAAATCCTTGGCCTTGCTCCTGTGTAGGTACCAGTTGAATGGCTCTCATGTCCATGAGAGCTGCAATTTGTTTTTGTGCCTCTGCCGATTCATTTTGTGGCAAGTTTGGCATTCCTTTTATCCTTGGCAAGGTGTGGAAGTGGATTCTGTATCCTTGTGAGATAATGTCTAGGACCCATTTGTCCTTTCTGACAATGCGCCAGTTGTCTATAAAAAATGCTAATTTTCCTCCCAAGGGAGCTGCCAAGAGATTTTTGCTTGGCAGTTTGAGGTTTAGGTCATTGTGTTTGTCTTCTAGTAGTTTTGGACCTGTCTTCTCCTCCCTTCTGTGTTGCAGTGCCCCATTGGCGTGGTTTGTAAGGGATTTGTGCTTGTCCTCTGCCCCTTGGGCGTCTGTATTTACCCCTTTGTGGTCTGTCAGAAGCTGGAAAGGACCAATTTTTTGGTGGCCAATTTCTGCTGAAGCATGGGGGTTGTACCTGTAAGAAATCTTTGACCGACTGCATAGATTTTGCCTTATCCTCCATTTTCTTTAAGACCTCTTCTGCTTTAACCCCAAATAAAACATCCTGCTGAAAGGGTGCATCTAGTAACTTTGCTTTAACATGATCAGGCAGAGTTTTGTTCCTTTAACCAAGCATGCCTACGTATAACAGACCCAGTAACAGCTGCTCTACAGGAAGTTTCCAAGGAATCAAATCCACATTGTAAAGTATGTTTGCCCACCTGTTCAGCTGCATGCAACAGATCCTGTATTTCTTTGAATTCAGACTGTTGAGGGTGCGTGCTCATCTTTTGTTTTATTTGAGACATTAGGAATTGCTGGTATTTCAGCATGTGAAATTGACAATTTAGTGCTCTCATAGCTAGAGTAGCAGAGGTGTAAACCTTTTTCCCCCACCTATCTAGTGCTCTGGAGTCCCTTTCAGAGGGTACAGGATTTTTTGCCATAGAAGCCTTAGCCCCTTTGGGACCCTGGAAGATGGTCTCTGGGTCAGCAACAGGGCTTTTGTAAAGGAATTTGTGTGAGTCAGCCACTCTATAATATCTATCTGGTTTGGCCGGAGCAGGAGGCAGAGAATCTAGATTTAGACTAGATTCTAAGTAAACATCATCCACAATGTCTAAAACTGGAGGGATAGCAAGTGGTCTGTGCTGGGGGAGTAAAAGAAACTCTCGGAGCCTTTTCTTTGAGTCGGAGTAGTCCTGACCTTCACAGTGGAAATGTTCCCTCATGGTATGTAAGGTTTCCCCAAAGGAATAGTCTTCAGGGGGAGAAGCTGAGGGAATGGAATCTTCAGGGGGAGAAGCTGAGGGAATAGAATCTTCAGAATCAGAATCTTCATAAGGGGGAAAGGAGTAATCCTGTTCCTCAGAGCAGCCTGAGGAAATAGACATTTGATCAGAGGAGGCATAATCCTCCTCTGGTCTAGACCTTTTGTCTGGGGGGGGTTGGGAACCCCTGATTAAAGAAATCAAATCTTCAGCCATTTTAAGCATCTGTTTCTAAGGCATGGTGCCTTGAACTGGAGACTGATGTGCAGTCTTTTTTGGTTTTAGAGGAGTCTTAAGCTTAGCATAAGATTTTATGGTGAGAGTAGTCGGTCTGAAGACACCTTCTGTAACCGAAGGTGATTCCGCAGCGCCAGCTTCTCCTTCTGCAATGTTATCGGTAGGGCCTAAAGAAAATGGCTGCGTCGGCCTAGAACACTCTGCTTGAGAATCCGAAGCGGTCTGGGGTTCCAATTCTGCGGTCGTCAGGGGCTGCGTAGGTGCCTCACTGAGAACCGGAGAACCGGCGACCAGCCCAACCGAGGCCTCAGAGTCTGGCTTGGGTCTAGGCTGCCTGTCTTTATCTTTGCGTTTTCTATGCACGCCGGTAGTCGGTTGCTCCGACGGCATAGTGTAATTAAATTTCATACCGAAGTAGTGTCATGCGAAATCAAAACGTCGCTTTATAGTTCACTTATTGAACCTAGCACAAAACCGACAACCAGTGACATCGTGGTTTGGGCCTAGGCAAGGTATACAATAAGAATGAAAGTCCTTATGAGGTATTTGCTTCCCACAAGAAATGCAATTGTTAACTTTTTCTAACATCGGACTGAGGCAAGAAAAGGTTCCCCAACGGGTACTTAGCTTTGAAGACTTCGGACAGAAATTATATTAGAAAATCTCAGGTGTCAGCCGACCGGCACTTGCGAACTGCTTCTGCTTCGGGCACCACGCGGCAAGAAAGACTGGAGAAAATGGCATCGGATGCTTCTTATATACCCCTGGCGCACTGATGTCAGGAAAGAAGCAACAGCAACCGACGCCAGACCAAGACTTTGGAATTTAGGCCAACTGCGGGACCGCCTAACGACAGGATAACCCAAGTGTGATGACTGCAGCAGGGTAACACAATGAATATCTGCCCCACTGCCCTACCAATAGCTATAGGAAATCCTGCTAGAAAACTGGAAAGTGAGGAGGGTAAGGTGAAGGTGATTAGAAAGGTATCCATCCCAATCTAAGGAGCAGAAAGATAGAGAGGTATGTGGGTGGGAAAGGATACTGCAACACTGATCTGCTTGAACATCTGCAATTATGGTAAGTTACCGACACAACTGCACTAAGTTGTTCTTAGTCACTGTTACAGTACAGAGTCTTGGAAGGACTGCCAAATCTATCTATATGGGGTGGTTAGTGGGTAACCTGTACCACGGATACCAATCTTTGCAAGATGACAAAGGCAGATCTGGCTGTGGAGAGAGCACCAAGATGATGAGTACAGAAGACCAAGTAGCTGCTTCCAGGATGGACTGGGTTAGTGTTCCTCTCATGAATACTCTAGTAGCTGCTTTTGCCCTGGCAGAATGACCCCGACTCTCCCAGGTATCTGTTGGTGAGTGCATCAAAAAGATACAGACAGCTATCCATTTTGAAATGATCCATTTCCTTACAGCTCTCCCCTCCTTAGCCTCTACAAAAGTTGATCAGATCTGTTTGGAAGCCTAGTTCTGTGGAGGGAGAACTTTAGCTGTTTGTGTACATCCAGGAAGTGAAACATCCTCTCTCCTTTGTTCTTGAGATTTGGAAAGAACACAGGAAGGTGGATGGCCTGGTTCAAGAAGACTTCTAATATCATATTGGACATAAAGGAGGGGTTAGTTCTCAATATCACTCTGTTGCTGTGGAATATGATGAAAGGGGGGGGGGGGTAGGACGTAAGATCACTTTCAGGAACTGCTTCATATGAGGGTGAGTGTAGCAGGCAGGCAGAAATAGTTGAAACATGCACTTTTACATGAGAGTAAGAGAGGCATTCTTTATACAAGCATGAGAGGTATTCCAGGACCTGTACTAATTTCGCTTTGGTAGGTAGAATACCACTTGCCTTGCTCTGAATAGAAAACCTTTTCCACTTTGCTAAACAGGATTTTCTGGCACTTGATTTTCTGGCCTTATTTAAAATGGCAAGTTCTTTTTCTGAAAGTGGACAGGATCAACAACTAACATTCAAGTTGTCAGACTGAGTATACTCAAGTTGGGATGAATGACAGTCCCTTTGCTCTGGGTTAGGAAGTACATGGTTTAGGGCAGTGTTTTGATTCCCTCCTTGCTAAGTGTGAGAAAGAGGGAGAACCACTGTTGTCTAGACCAGTAAGAAGCAATCTGTATCATCTTTGGTCCATCTGCCTTCACTTTCAGCAATACCTTGGGGATAAATGAAAGTAAAGAGAAGGCAAAGGAAAGAGGTCTGTCCAAGTTAAGCCGATGTCTGTTCTCCATTCCTCTTTCTGGGGCATTTTTGAACAGAACTTGATGATTTGATGTTCACTGTGGATGGAAAGAGGTCTACTTCTAGCACACCCATACGGGTCAGATCTAGAAACCCTTCTTTCTTCAGCATCCACTCACTGAGATTTAGAAGAGATCTGTTCAGACTATCTGCTGGCTGGTTATCATGTCTTGGGATATAAGAAGCTCTAGGGGTCAGATACAGTTGCTGTGCTACCTACTATGGTCCCGCTGCAAATTTGCAGAGGTGTTAGAAGTGAGTACCCCCTTGTTTCTTGATGTAAAACATCATGGTTATATTACTTGTCAGTATCAATATGGTTCTTAACATCAGTTTTTCTTTGAATGCGTTCATAGACAAAATTACTGCCATCATTTCCTTTAAGTTGATGTGCTAGCTGGCTGAATGGAACCTTGCTGTGAGAGGGGCTCTATGAGTGGTAAAATCAGATTTTTCTTTTGCTTGGAAAGAGCGAGAATGCAGAGAAAGGAGGGAGTTTTCCATAACTGTAGAGAGTACCCCCTCTTTTATGATCTGTATTTCCAATCTGTCCTGAGTAGTCTGCTTCCAATAGCTGAGAAAGGGAAAGAGTCTTTCTCCCATAAAGGCTGGGGATGGGATGGGGTATGATATGTCAGACGGAGGTGCTTAGCATAGTCATAGCCATTTCCTACTGTGGGTTGTCCTTAGACCCCTTCAGAGATAACATTAGTTGGTTTGCTACTTTCTTTCATACTGGAGACTTTTCCCCTTTTGAGATTTTGATTTTTTCCTGTTCTGGGGGGGGGGAAATAGTCTCGACTTGCTCGAATAGTTTCTACTATATTGAGCTAGTGAAAGAGACAATACCTTAACTGGTTTAATCCGTTTTCCCTTCTGGTCCAGTCTCTCAAACACCTTCTCAGCTGGGGTTCCAAAGAGAAACTGTCTAGTGAAGGATTAAGGAAATCTATTTTAACATGACCTGTTAAAGGGGTCGTGTCCTCAGCCAGGCACGTATCCTTGTGATGGATCCCTATATCACAGCCACCTTGCATGATGCATTCAGTGCATCATACTACAGATGAGTGAATGTCTGGACACCTGGAGGACTACTCTGCACAGTTCCTGTATGTTCTTCTGGAGGATCTTGCCATGAATCCCTATCTTAGCTTTGACTTGCTTCTGGACAGACTTGAGGTATTTGAGCACGTGTAACTGGCAGCTCAGAGGTCTCATGGCTAGAGCAGCTGAGATGTAGTTCTTTTAGCCAAATCAATCCAAGAGTCTACTCTCCCTATCATTTGGCAAAGGGTTCTTGGAAGCAGGCCCAGATGATCCCTTCATAGACCCCAAAGACTTCACAGCTGGGTCTACCATCAGATTCTTATAAGAGGTGCTCGTAGGATCCAAGCACTCTGTGGAAGTGATTTAAGGGAGTCAGGCTGCAGTGACATGTCAGAAAACGCATCATCCAAAACTTTGAGGACTGGAGAGATTACTCTCAGTAAAGCATAACTGGTCTTAGCCTGGGGTATCCCCAAACGATAATTCCTTGGGTGGTAAGGCTGAGCACAAGGTGTCTTCCGAGACAGTAACCATTGCATCTGGTCCCAGTCGGTTGAGGTGTTCCTACCTCACCTCCCCTGAAAGGCTTGTAAAAGCATATAGGGTCATTCCGGGAATAACAACAACTATGGAAGACTTTCCCCACCACGGAACGTGTTTTAATAAGGTGTTCCTACCTCACTTTCCCCTGAAAGGCTAGTAAAAGCCTATAGGGTCATTTTGGGAATAACAACTATGGAAGACTTTCCCCACCACGGAACTTGTTTTAACAAGGTGTTCCTACATCGCCTCCCCCTGAAAGGCTAGTAAAAGCATACAGGGTCATTTCGAGAATAACAACAACTATGGAAGACTTTTCCCTACCACGGAACTTGTTTTAATAAGGTGTTCCTACCTCACCTTCCCCTGAAAGTCTTGTAAAAGCATATAGGGTCATTCCGAGAATAACAACAAGTACGGAAGACTTTCCCCACCACGGAACTTGTTTTAATAAGGTCAATATCCACTAAAACACCTTGCCACCTGTAAACCTAACAAACTGGGTCCAAAAAAGCACTGGTGAATGTCCCCATAACTCCCACTTGTAATCTGTTTTGCTTGTAATCTGTTTATACTGATAAGCATTATGTTGGAAGGGTTATACTTTCCTGTTGCTTTCTTTCTTCCCCAATTAAGGTAAAAACAGCGTGCTTTCTACTGTTTAACAGATTAACGTAGTGTGCTCTGCACCTCTAAACAGCGCATTTCTCAATAAACTAAGTGAAACAAGCATACTACAAAAGGGAAGTGGAAAACAGGCTCGCTGCATTGTAAACTGAGAAGCAGGCAGGTAACTGTGTAGTTTTTAACAGTAGGGCCTAGGAAGAGAGTATTGGGTATGTAAAAAGAAACAAAAAAGCATCTGCTTTACTGGTTTAGCTGCACTCCGCATCCCACCCGCCCCCGGTAGTACTACATTTATAGTACCACTGGCACACCCCCTTAATTAGCTAACCTACTACACGTGCTCCTAGAACCCAGCAGACTCGTAGCACAATAATGCACCCTTTATCCACCCCACTATCCATATTAACCCACCCATAGCTATTCTATTCTCTCTAATATTTTATCCACCACATACACTCAATACAGACTAGTAACTTACTATAACGACAGTTAAAACACTAATGCTGCTACCCTTGGTACCCCTGCTATTCATTCCTTATCACCTAAGCTCCTATGAATATGTACAGCATCTTGAAATCCAATATCCAAACTCTCGGACACCAATCCAATATTTAATAAGTTTATCCACCACATAACCACCCCTCCCCTAATTCCTTGCTCCCCTCCCAATTACCATCACCAGACTAAATACCTCTAAATTAGCTTAAAAACCAAAAGCTACGAAAAAATCATAAACAAATTTTTAAGACTCATAAGCAACTTAAAAATTAATCTTATGAAGGATGGAGACATCCACCCCAACCCTGGCCCATCCACAACAGTAGACCCAAGCACACCATCTAACAACCCAACGTGTACTACCCAGATTGATAGACTTCCAAACTCATTTCTGGTCTGTCATCTCAAAATTAGAAGCCTAAACAGCAAGATCCATAGCCTACATGGACTCTTAGCTGTTCACTCCCGATTTCCTCTGCCTCACAGAAACCTGGCTAAAACCAATAACCAAAAATAATGAAATAACCCCCCCCCCGCACAGTACAACATCCTTAGACTGGACCCGATCTCCAGGAAAGGTGGTGGGGTAGCTGTACTATACAAGTCTACCCTAACAATAACAACTGACACCCAACAACCACCCTAGTTTGGCAATGCAGAAATTCTCATCACCAAACTAATAATAAACAAAAATAAATGCTGACACATTGTCTGCATTTATATTCCACCCGGCAAGAATGATAATACTCTAGAAAACATCTTACATTGGCTACCTTATAACTATCCCCAGGAAACCATTGTCTTGGGGGACTTTAACAGTGATTGGAACATCTGTTCCTCAACCTCCGTCCACTCATTTAAATCTCCACGGGTTTACACAGATCATTGCCACCCCCACCAGATTTAGCAAAAATAGAGTCAAAGATAGTATCCTTGACTGAATACTTATTAACAGCCACCCCCAAAGACATTACCCGATGATCTAAGTGATCATTGCCTTACCTATATTATTAGGCTCAAAGCCGACATTCCCAACCAGCCCACCTACAAAACTATAAGAAACATCAGGAACTTTAACCTTGACACTTTCCAAAATGAACTCAAAGCATGTAATTGGAATGTCTTGAAATGACTCCCATTACAGGAAGCAGTTGAGTACTTCAAAACCAGATTTCTGGCTATCCTTAACCATCATGCTCCTACCCATACCATCCGTGTAAAAGCCACAGTTGCACCATGGCTACCTAAAGAAACAAAAAACAAAATTAAACTAAGAAACAATGCCTGGGCGAGGTGGCATGTTACCAAAGCCCCTACAGACCAAGTAAGATAACGGCAGCTAAGGAACCAGACCAAAAAATCTGTCATTCTAGACAAAATAAATCACTACACCCTCCTACAACAAAAATATCAGCTAAAAACCTCAAACGTTCTGGGCTGGTATTAACAATATTCTACACCTAGGCCATTCCACCACTCCTACCCAATCAGCTGCCCTTGATAAACCCCCTGTAGAAATTGCAAACAGCTTCAAATCCTCTTTTATTGAAACTCTAGCTACCCATCTCACTCCATCGGACACAAACACCAGCTCTGGCACATCTAGCCCTGATCCACCCAGCACCCAACCCACCTTTACCTTTCAAACCGTACCTAAAACCTGATCCGGACCTTACTCATAAAGCTAAAACCTACTAGACTAGCTGATGACCACCTCCCAGGTGAATATCTTCAAAAAGCAGCTGATGTCATAGCACTTCCCATTTCTATTCTGATCAACAGATGCATCTCAGAAGGATCCATCACATCAATATGGAAAATATCACATGTTATACCTCTCCATAAAGGAGGAAGTTCCACAGAATTATCTAACTTTTGACCTATAGCCATTCTTTCACCACTTAGCTAAAATCATGGAGAGATGCATACACAAACAAATCATGTACTTTCTTATTCAAAACGGAAAGCTTGACGACTCTCAGCACGGCTTTAGTCCATCCCACAGTATCACCACGGCTCTTCTATCTTTCTCTAATGTCATCAATCTTCATTGTGACAACAACAAACTATCTTCAGCTCTCTTTCTAGATCTCTCAAAAGCTTTTGATATGGTCAACCATCAGCTACTGCTCAATGCCCTACAAACCATCAGTTTAGACCAACACACAATACAATGGTTTCACTCCTACCTAAACGGTAGACAGCAGGCTGTCTTATGGCAGAGCAAGCTGTCATCCCATCTTCCTCTAACCCTAGGTGTCCCACAAGGGTCCATACTAGGTCCCCTTCTTTTCTCTATTATTATCAATGATCTGCACACCACCATCCCAGGAGCCACCTGCATCCAATATGCAGATGACTCAACGCTAATATACTCTGCTTCCTCTCCAACACAACTTCTAACCCTCACCCAGACCACTTTCAGTACGGTAGAAACATGGCTAGCTAATAGTCACCTGCTTCTAAATCCTAACAAAAAACAAGGTACTACTTTTCTCCCCTAACCGTAGAATTTCTCCTCCTTCCTTCAACATCAAATCTAGCAATGACACCATTATCTTCCCTGTTGACCGTACAAAGCTTCTAGGCGTAATAACAGACAACAACCTTAAATGTGATAAACATGTCAATAACACTATTATGTCCATCGACAAAAAACGTGGCTCCCTGTACAGAGCCAAACCTTTCCTCATCCCCCTAGCTAGGGTAGCTATTACAAGATCACACCTCCTCTCTACCCTTATGTATGCCTCCCCTGTACTCACAAACCTATCCAAAATTGATTTCAACAAATTATCAGGATGTTACAATCATATAGCCAGATTCGCTACTGGCATGGCTTTTAGGACCCACCATTGCCAGAACTTCAAAGCACTGGGATGGCTAGAGTATCCTACCCTTCTACAGGTCAACCAGCTTATAGTAGTGCATAAAATACTCCATCAATCTGATAACACCCCTGCCCTCAAAAATATTCTCACCCCTCATAGTGCTCCCAGGCCATTACACTCAGCTGATAAACTAATGATACTGACCCAAAAATCTAACAACTCTGCAGACGATGCTATATTTGCCAACTCAACCGGTAAAATCTGGAATCTACTCCCTACTACCATTACCAAGGAAATCTCACTACCCCTATTTAAAAGAGAACTCAAAAAATACCTCACATCTCATTGGCTGTGCTCTTGTTCTAAACCTGACTAACAACAACACTAACATTTATTTATTTATTTATTTATTTCCAGTTTGATTACCGGGGAAGTCCACTGGGCCAGAACGTGCCCATTTTCAGTGGAGGCCCAGGGAGAAAAGCTCCATAAGCAATACGGATACAATCTAAGTTGCATAGTCTTGAAGGTAAAAAATACATGTATAAATGCATTCATACAGTGAGTAAAAAAAAAGCAAATGCATACAGTTTATATAAAAAACATCATTAAGGAAAGTAGATAAACAGATTTTCAGTTGTTACCCTTCAGAGCAGCAAGTTTCCACTGTCTGTAATATCGAGATCTGCGTTTACTTGATATTTACAATATTTACATACAAGGAGTAAAAAAGAGAAATTACTTAAACTGAGAAGTAGCTTAAGTTTGTTTTAGCAGCAATAGAAAAATAATAGTTCTATGGTAGTATGAAGTGAGGAGAGTGGAGGGTTCAATGGGGTAGTTATTTACATTTAAGTGGGATGAAAGCAGGAACATTTATGTTTAGAAGACAGGTAAGAGAAAAGTTGGGTTTTGAAGGATTCTGAGTTAGATGTTGTTCTAAGTGAAGGAGGGAGAGAGTTCCATTTCCTGCCTAGAGAGAAGGAGAGAAGGAGTTGGCCAGCAGGGCGTTTGGGCTTGTGGATTGAGATTAAGTTTTGGTGTTCAGATCTTAGAGATCTATTTGGGATGTATGGAGGAAGGATGTTTAAGGCTGGGCATTTATCAGGGTAGAATATTAATTTGTGAGCAGTGGTTAGTTGAAGATAGTCTAGGTGGTTAGAGAGTTCTAGCCAGTTCAGAGATTGTAAGGAAAGGCAATGGTGGGTAGAGGTTTTGGATTTGGTTGCAAATTTAGAGATCTTATTATAGCAAATTTCGAGTTTAGAGGTGTTGGAAGCAGACAGGTTAGTTAGGAGTGGAGCTCCATATAGTAAAGATGGTAGAAGATAGGTAATTGCTAAGGTATGCCTAGAGGAGTTAGAGAGAAAGTGGTTGTTCCTATAGAGCATACCTAGCTTTTGGTGGGTTTTCTTTATGTTTTGTTGTAAGTGGATATCAAATTTAAGGTGCTCGTCTATGGTGATGCCAAAGAGTTTTGCAGATGGCACCACTTCTATAGCAGAGTTGGTTTGGCTTAGGACTTTGAAAGCATTTTTGTCAAAAGTGAAAGCCTTGGAGGGAGGAAAAAGAAGAATTTTAGATTTATTAGAGTTGAGAGAGAGATGATTTTGGTGCATCCAGTTCTCAGTAGTGGAAAAAGCTATTTGGGTTTTTGTCAGTAGTTCAGGAAGGTTAGAGGCAGCAAAGACTAAGGTAGAGTCATCAGCATATTGGATAACTGTTGTGTCTGGGATGGCAGTGTGAAGGTTATTTATGAAGATGTTGAAAAGCATGGGTCCAAGGATGGACCCCTGGGGAATGCCAGTGGGTGTTGGTAAGAAGGAGGAGGTAGAGTTTTTCCATCTGACAGCTTGAGATCTGTCTGATAGGTAGCTGGAGAACCAGGATAGAGTATCGGGGGAGAGATGAAGGTTGGCTAGATGAAAGAGAAGGTGTTTGTGAGAGATGGTGTCAAAGGCTTTAGAAAAATCTAGCAGTACAGTGGAAACTAGTAATCCAGAATCCCTGGCTTGATTGACTGTTTCTAAGAAGGATAATAAGGCAGTAATGGTGCTGTGGCCAGGGCGAAAACCATGTTGAGTGGGTGTTAGGAGTTGATTCTGGGTTAAGAAAGGCATAAGTTGGTGGTGGACACATTTTTCTAGAATTTTTGATATAGGTGAGAGTAGGGCAATTAGGCAGAAGTTGGAGATATTAGTATTTTTGCCTCCTTTATGAAGAGGTACAATGTAGGCTGAGCGCCAAAGAATAGGCACGTACGAAGAGAGATCTGTTAATTAAGATGCTAATAGGGAGAGCAATACCTTCAGCAGCACATTTAAGGAAGGAGGAGGGGATGTTGTCAGGGGCATTAGAGCATGGCTTTAGTTTGGATAAGAGCCTTTTTATAAACGTGGTAGAAACATGTTTCAGCTGGAAATTGAAAGGGCAGTTAAAAGGGTTGTTAGGTGTAGAGGAAAGAGAGCTGGATGTATTATTGTTTGGAATGGATTTAGTTAGCTTAGCTATAGATTCAGTGAAGAATTTGTTGAAGTGAGAGCTTAGTTCTGTGTCAGTTATACTAGGGTCAGGGCAGGGGTTACTCCTGGATTCTGGATGGAGAAGGGAGTTAACTGATTTCCAGAATTGTTTTGGGTTCTTATTATAGCTGGACTGGAGTTTATTGTAGTATTTTTTTTTTGTCCAGGGTGATTAGTTTTTTTGCTTGGTTGCGGAGTTGGGTGTATTGGAGCAGGGATGAAGGCATTTTATTTTTCTGGTAGAGCTTCCAGGATTTGTCCCTTTGATGCATGATTTGTTTTGTTTCTTTGGATAGCCAAGGAGCAGAATTAGCTTTGACTCGTTTGTTTCTTGGTGGGGCTAGGGAGTTAAGAGTATTTAGGAAGATAGAGTTAAACTGCTCTACAGCATTGTCTAGGGGAAGAGTATTTAGGATCTGCCAGTTAATTTGTTTAAAAATGTTTGAGAAAATTGTGGGGTTGAAGTTGCTGAGATTACGGGTGTGGATGTAATGGTGTTGATATTGGCTGGAATTAGCTGAGCGGTGTATGAAAGCGGGGAGATGGTCACTAAAGGTGTCGGGGATAGTGCCAGAAAGAATTATTTTGTTTGGATGAGAGACTAGGATCCAGTCAATGATGGATCCTGGGGGATGTTTTTTGTTAGGACGGGTGGTTGAGTGGATTACTTGGGTGAAGTTGTAGAGGTTAATGAATAGGGAGGGGGAAGATGAGTTGATTTTGTTCCAATCAATGTTAATGTCACCTAGAATGTAGGTTTCAAATTTGATTTCTGTTGAGGCCCAGTAAAGAATATTTTCGAGGGTAGGGATGTTGTCACCTGGGGATATGTATAGGGAGATAATGCAGATGTTCTTATGTTTATTTAGTCGTAGGAGACTAGTTGTTAGTTGAGCATTTTTGAATTGTGGAGTTGGGATTTGTAAAGGGATTTCGGAGAGGAGGTTAGAGAAGATTAGTGCAGAGCCTCCACCTTTTTTATTTAATCAGTCACTTCTGTGGATTTGGAAACCAGGAGGTAAGATTTCAGAGTCAGCAATGTGGGGTTTTAGCCAGGTTTCAGAGATGGCAGATACATGTCTTGCTACCCAACCTGTTGTTTAGCCAAGTATCTATGCCTCATAGCATTTGAATGTCTAAGTATTGTGAATTATGAGATCTGATTGTATTCTATGTTCAGATTTTCTGATACGTCTTTGCCAATCAGATGCAAGTCTGCACATTGTGTGTAATGATATCTGCCTGCATTCTTTGTCTATATTTTTCTAAACATGTCTGCCTGAGTTAATCACTCAGTGATGTATGTACTGTCTCTTTTTGCTATGGGGAGCTTTTCTCCCCAGGCCTCCGCTGAAAATGGATATATATCCAGTTGGACTATCCCGGTCAACAAATATAAAATAAAAATAAATTATGAAGGTAAATGCTCCACATAAGCAAGTTCATCTTCTGAATCTGTGAAATCAAAGTCTAATGAAGACAGCACGTGTCCCTTTTTCTTTTCCCAGGGGAGGTTCCCAGGCACAGGTTCTCTTTCCAAGGCAGGTTACTTAGAATTTATGAAACCCATGAAGTCCTGCTCCAACCTGACTTGGTCCTGTGGGGTGACCTGGGCAGAAATGGTATTGATTTTTGTCAGCTGGGGGAACCCATCTGCTATTTTGTCTTGGGGATCTTGTGAATGTAAAGGGTGGATGACAATATCTCAGGTTGTGGGCAGGGGACTGCAACCTCAATCTGGTTACCGGGAACTTCTTCCTGAACAATCACCAATGTACTGGTCCTATGCAGACGAACCAGACATATACAACAATTGGAACGTTCACAGAGTTTCCTCACTGAAAGTATACAGGGCATACGTAAAATGTCCTATGCAGACTGCCTCTATCTCTGTATTCTGTCTCCTACATGCTTTTGAGGGGAGATCTATGGCTGGCATACAGGGCATTGTTAGACCCCACTCTGATGGACCGCCTGCATATCCACATAACAAACAGCACCAGAATTACCCGTTCTAAAGACTTAAACCCTGCCTGTGATGTAAATAGGACCTGCTGGAGAGATAGGTATGTATCCCAGAGACTACCCAGTATATGGAACAGGCTCCCAATCTATGCGAAGCAGAGTTCTTCCCTAACCCAATTCAAGTGCAACTTGGACAACTGGATGGGAAACTGAAAATTCATCCCTGGTTTGGCACCTATGTCTGTAATGGACAGAAGTAACCTGTAAATGGTACATCTCCCAGGCCCATGCTGACACTTATCAAGGGTATCAAAACTTGTCAAAGATTTGGGATGCATGGCTAAGCTTAAAAAGTCCCTTGTGGTTGTTAACCTAGTAAACACATATGAACTAAGAGAATACCACACTCAAAATCAGTCACTAGAGCTCTGGAGTTGGAAGCAATATTCTGCAAAGTGGTTTTGGACTAGAATGACATTGGTCTGGTGTTGCTAGCTATGATGCGAACTTGGCCAAAATCAAGGTAGTCTCAGAAGGGGACTTGGGCCTAACGTGTCAGACCAGTGGGTTGCAAAGGTTTAGTGCCCATGACTGAGATGGAGTGGGGAGTCAAGACACTGGAATGTTGGTCTCTCAAACATCGTTCTCCTTCAATCATTTCTCCTTACATTTTTCTGGACAATGACCTGGGAACCAGCAGATGACATAGCATGGAAAGGCCATGTACTACCTAGGTTCATAGGTAAATACTAGGCTATCTGCGCAAGGGCATCTATAAAGGTAAATACAAGGCTACTGCCCGAGGGCATCTATAAGCCTAGCTAGAATGTGTTGGCTTTCGCCGCCCCCTTAAATTAGTTCTCGGTGCCTCAGCCAGCACAGCCATTAGTTCCCAGTGCCTCTGTCCAGCAGAGCCACTGCAGTGATCCCCAGGGTATATTTTCTGTTTCCCATCCACTCGTCAAGGTTTCTCTTGAAGAGTGTAAGTGAGGGGCTCTGCCTAATGTAGATTGGAATCCTGTTCCAAAGCATGGGGAGTCTCTGGGACAGGAATCTATGCCTTCAGCACATCCTATTTATCATTGTGGTGAGGTTTAGATCCCTAGAGCAAGTGGCTCTTGGGGATTTATTTATTTTTTTTAGGTGGAGCATGTCCATCAATTCTGGGTTGGACATGGCCTTGTATGTCAGGCAGAGATCACCTCTGAGTAAGCAGTATGCAACCGAGTACAGCTGGAGTTTCTTCAGTCGGGCTGCATAGGGCATATGTTTGAGGCCAGTAATCCTCTTGGTGAGGCACTTCTGTGGTCTTTCCAGCTGTTGCAGATGTCCTGTAAGGTACATCCCAAATGGGGCATTGTACTCTATGACGGGTCTGATGAGTGATGAGTAGAGGGGCACAATAACTTCTTGTGTTCTAGATGTGAACCCTTTTGTGATTAGGTGGGCCACATAGGATTTTCTAACCACCTTGGCAATATGATTATCAAAGGAGAGATTACTATCTACTTGGGTCACCAGATCCCTTATTACATTTTCTGTATTTAGGGGACTACCACGTATGTGGTAGTTTGCGGATACTTTGTTTTTTCTAAAGGGGGCGACTATGCACTTTTTGGCATTTAGCTTGAAGCCATGATTTTGACACCAGATATCCGTTGCAGTGAGACCCTTCTGGAGGATGTCTGTATCAGCTGGAAAGTCAATTATGGCCCCCAGTTTGCAGTCGACTGTGAACCTGGTCATACATAGTCCTCCTGTGCTTGCCTGTACCTCTGAGAAGTATATACCGAACAGGAAGGGTCCCAGGACTGAGCCCTGGGGGACGCAACTTGTAAATGGTTTAGAGTCGGACCTAGAGCCTGCAACTCTCACAGTGTGGGTTCTATTCATGAGCCAATTGGCAACCCATCTCGTGACATAGGGGTTTATGTTCAGGCTGGTGAGCTTGTCTATAATACCAGAATGGGGAATGGTGTTGAAAACCTTTGTGAGGTCTAGGTAGGCTGTGTGGACCTCCTTTCCCTCGTCTAAAGCCTTGGTAACTGTCTCAAAGAAGTCCACCAGGTTTAGGAGGCATGATCTGCCCTTAAAGCCAAACAGGGCAGGGTCCACTGTTTGAAGGTTCCTAATGTCTCTGTTAATGAATTCCATGATGATGCGCTCCGTAGCCTTGCAGACCAGGCTAGTCAGGCTTATGGGGTGATAGTTCCCGGGGTCCACTGCAGCTCCACCTTTGTGGACCGGGACAACTGTTGCTGTGCCCCACTCTATGGGTACATAGCCTGTACAGAGGCAGAGTTTGAACAGTGGGTTTAGGTGAGGGGTTAGTTCATTTTGGAGCTCATGTAAGAGACAGCCTGGGACACCTATGGTCCCATTGAAGCTGTATTTTTGGCTTTGGATAGGACTGTTTTTAACTGTGTGTCAGTGATTGCCGGGGCACTACATTCTTCTGGTATGGTTATGGGCCCTTTAGGGCTGAGAGGGGGGTGAAGTTTGCACTAAACCTGTCTGCCAGAATGTTGATAATATCAGTCAGTTCAGTGTATTTTGTGCCATTCTGCACCAACTCAGAGTAGATCTGAGAGTTTCCACTTAGGTTCTTGACATAGCTAAAGAACGCTTTGTGGTTATCTTTGGAGTCCTTGGCAATTTATCTTTCAAAGCTAGCCTTGGAGGATTTTATGAGGGATTGTAGTTTCTTGCTGATACTGATCAGGGATGTCTTTCCCTCTTGGGATTTTACTCTTTTCTGCACTAGTTTCCTCCTGCTATTGTATAGCTTGTTTATGTCAGGGGTCCAGCAGACTGGTTTCCTTTTCTTGGAGGAGTGAGTCTTGATTTTTCTTGGGATAGCACGATCCATGCATTCTTGCAGGTGCTCAGAGTGCTTTTGCAAGAGATTCAGCAGCTTGGACAGCGTTGTCATTTAGCATGGGGCTGTGAACCTTTCCACCCGAGTCTTAAGTAAAGTGAAGTTTGCTTTTGAAAAGTTTTTCATGGTGGTTTCCTTGATTGGGGGTGGGGGCGGAATGTGGATATCCAGAGTGATTAGTCTATGGTTTGATCTAACCAACGAGGGTTTGACCTCCAGTGTAGAACACCGTTCGCCCATGTTGGTGATGACCATGTCTGATATGTTGTCACCTCTGGTGGGGGTGTTGACCAGTTGATCCAGGGAGTTCGAGTTTATAAATTCTAGGAAGCGTTGGGCAAGGAAGTTAGTACTTGAGTAGTTCTCCCAGTTAATGTTTGGGTAATTGAAATCACCCAATATTAGGGCATTTGTTAGAAACTTCATATTTTTCAGTGTCACCAGAAACGTGGAATGGGGGTCCTGGGTCATGGTTGGTGATCTGTAGCAACCTACAATTTGAAATGCAGTTTTGCCCGTTGTTAGTTGCTCATGGATGCTCTCTGAGGCATTGTGCTGTGCCACAAACCTGGGGGTGTGGGTAACCTTGATGAATACGGATACACCCCCACCTTTTGTGTTTCGGTCCGGGTTCTGTGGCAGAAAAGTATGGTATGAGTTATAGGCTGGTAGTGCTTGGGTGCTCTCTGGAGCCTTAAACCAGGTTTCTGTTACTGGACAGATATCAATGTTCTCCATACTGAGGAGTGCCTCGAGTACATGTATTGTGAGGTTTAGACTTCTGGCGTTGAGTAGCATTACCCTCAGTTTTTTTGGTTACTTGTGCTATTTACGGTGGTGGGTTTGTCTTTTGAGCCTTGCATAAAAAAGGCACTATGGGGGTGGCAAAAGCCTTAGCCAGTATTCGAAAGCCTAAGGGTGACAGGTGCAAGCCATTGCTTGCAAAGCAATGTGGCTTATCGAGCATGTCATCCCAAGTGGACAGATACTGGATCCCCTTTGAATGACACCAGAAACTTAGCCAATTGTTGAAATTGATCATGTTTTCCTTGTACTGTGGCATCATTCTTGGTAAGGGCAGGATGCTACTCAGGGTCAGGGTCATACCGGCCTAGGCTACGTGATCAGAGAGCTCTTCCATGTTTCTTTTCATGTAGTCCAAGGATGTACGTCTCAGGTCATTCACACCAACATGGACAATGACAGAGTCGTATTTGTACTTGTTCTGGAGTGACCTGAGTGCTTGTGTTATGTGGTGGATCCTGGCGCCAGACAGGCAGCTAACTGTAACCTTCTCCTTGTCCAGCCTAGTTAGTGGGACATCAGTGTGCCTGACTATAGAGTCGCCTATTACTAGTGTGTTGGGTATGTTATTTTGCCTTAAGGGCTGCGATTGCGTGGCACACTGATTATGTGAAATATGTGTTTCATGGTTTGTGATGGGGTGTGGAGGTTGCTTGGGTGTCTGCTTTGGAGGTCTCTGTTGCTTTTGCAGATTCTTATTTAGAGCCTCTGAGTATGTTTTTCTGTATCTGTGTGTGTTATTTGCCGGTGTTGGTTTAGTAGGTCTATGTGAGACTGGTGGTGTGTTGCAAGTATTTTCCTTCTCCTCTTGACTGTCAGTTCCAGTCTTGGGTTGAGAGAGCTTTGCCTCCAGTTTGGCTGTATAATTGCATCTCTCGCATATATTCGTGTCTGGTGGTAGAAGGAGAGGGTTGTCTGTGTACATGAGGCAGCTGTAACATTGCCTCAAAATGCCCAGATTTACCAGTTGGACTGGAGAGTACAACTGAAACTGCGGTTTGGACATGCCTGAATAGGTAAAGTGAGCTGTTTTACTGATAAGCTGGTAGGAACGAATAGAGAGCCTTGTCCTTCTGGACAGTATAGGGGGTCTAGTGCTAGGGATAATTAGTGCTTGCTATAAGTTTTGAGCAAGTGCTGAACTGTGAAATAAATGGTTTGAGTGCTTAAGTTGAAAGTTTGTCTAGTTCCAAGGGAAAATTTGAAGAGCAGACTTCGTGGAGCTGGGAATAGTTTAACCCTAGCTAACCGGCACTGCCCGGTTCGCAAAACTGCGCAAATGCAGTTTTTATAGCAGGGAAATGAAAGAGATAGTAAATAGCCCAAAATGGCCAATAAACTACTAATATCTGGGCTACAGCAAACAAGGTGCACAAATTTCAGAAAGAAACAGATCAAATAAGCAGGCACAACAAGCCTTTAACCAGAAATTCCTAGCTCAGAAGGAGAGAATCTAGCTTCTCCTCCCACAAGAGTGCAGACTACAAACCTACTTAATGTAAAATAACTGGCTTGACGCCCAAGTGCTTAAACCAGAACTAATGCGCTTTCAGAATAACAGACACTGAGCCTTCAATGAGCAATTCCCAACTTAGTAAGCTACCTGTCCTGCCTCAACAATGCAGTGCACAAATCTTAATGTAAAACAACTGGTTTGAAGCCCAAGTGCTTAAATCAAAAGGCTTAGAATAACAGTTACAATTTAATCAGGCTACTACCAAGCAGTAATAACTGCAGCAGAATAATACAATTTAAGAAGACACACAAGCAAAATAAAATACTAAAGTGGGAAGAAAAACAATTACAGTAAAAGTAGATGAATAAAGTGCATTTTTTTATATACAAGAACAGAAAACGAGCAAACTGATTTAAACAAATTACCCAATAAACCAGTAAAAAAACTCAAAACAGAGCCCTGTTCCAGCAGTCTTCAATCTGACAAGTTCTAACCGCACAACTCCTGCAACTAGGGTGCAGGGCGAACCTTCTCCAAATAAGATGGCCTGGATTAGTGCTCAAGTAATACAAACAAAGCTAGATTCAGCAGGCCTGAATCTAGTCTATGACACAGCAGACAGTAATAACTAGTAATAGCTTGTAATAAAGTTGATGAAGGGTATGCAAAAGCAAACCAAACAGCTCCAGTATGCAACTATTCAGCAGAAATAATTTCACAGATAAGGGACTAAGACTTTAGGGCACAGAGAAAGAGAGATCAGAATTTTCAGTAAACAAATAAATAAGCAGATAACTGCAGTACTAGTTTTAAACACAATATTCAATGAAACAATAAACAGAAAAAATAAAATTCAGTACTATCTTATAACACTGCAAGTTTGTACTTATCTCAGCTTGCAATAAAGTTGATGAAGGTTATGCAAAAGCTAACCAAACAGCTCCAGAATGTAACTATTCAGCAGAAATAACTTCAGAGATAAGGGACGAAGACTTTAAGGCACAGACAATTCCTCTAGGCTAAGACTTCTACACCGAATAACAATGAAGTGAGAAGAATAAACTAACTGCAGACAGGGAGAGAACAGAGAGAGAGAGAGAGAGAGAGAGATCAGAATTTTCAATAAACAAATAAATAAGCAGATAAATGCAATACTATTTTAACACAATATTCAATGAAGCAATAAAGAGAAAAAAATTAAATTCAGGACTATCTTATAACACTGCAAGTTTGTACTTAGTTTGTAATAAAGCTGATGTAGGGTATGCAAAGGCTAACCAAACAGCTCAAGTATGCAACTATTCAGCAGAAATAATTTCGGAGATAAGGGACTAAGACTTTAAGGCACAGTGAATTCCTCTAGGCTAAGACTTCTACACAGAATAAGAATGAAGTGAGAACAATAAACTAACTGTAGAAAGGCAGAGAACAGAGAGCGAGAGTTCAGAATTTTCAGTAAACAAATAAATAAGCAGATAAATGTAGTACTATTTTTAACACAATATTCAATGAAACAATAAACAGAAAAAATAAAATTCGGTACTATCTTATAACACTGCAAGTTTGTACTTCTCAGCTTGTAATAAAGTTGATGTAGGCTATGCAAAAGTTAACCAAACAAGTCAAGTATGCAACTATTCAGCAGAAATAATTTCATAGATAAGGGACTAAGACTTTAAGCACTTTAGGCTAAGACTTCTACACCGAATAACAATGAAGTGAGAAGAATAAACTAACTGCAGACAAGAAGAGAACAGAAAGAGAAAGCTCAGAATTTTAAGTAAAATAAATAAGCAGATAAATGCAGTACTATATTTAACACAATATTCAATGAAACAATAAACAGAAAAAATAAAATTTGGTACTAGCTTATAACACTGCAAGTTTGTACTTATCTCAGCTTGTAATAAAGTTGATGTAGGCCATGCAAAAGTTAACCAAACAGGTCCAGTATGCAACTATTCAGCAGAAATACTTTCAGTGATAAGGGACTAAGACTTTAAGGCACAGAGAATTCCTCAAGGCTAAGAATTCTACACTGAATAAAAATAAAGTGAGAAGAATAAACAAACTGCAGACAGGGAAAGAACAGAGAGAGCGAGCTCAGAATTTTCAGTAAACAAATAAATAAGCAGATAAATGCAGTACTATTTCTAACACACTATTCAAGAAAACAAACAGAAAAAAATTTAATTCAGTACTATTGTAAAATACTGCAAGTTTGTACTTAGCTTGTAATAAAGTTGACGTAGGGTATGCAAAAGCTAAGCAAACAACTCCAGTATAAAACTATTCAGCAGAAATAATTTCGGAGATAACGGACTAAGACTTAAAGGCACAGAGAATTCCTCTAGCTTAAGACTTCTACACCGAATAACAATGAAGTGAGACGAATAAACTAACCAAAGACAGGGAGAGAACAGAGAGAGAAAGATCTCAGAATTTTCAGTAAACAGATAAATGCAGTTCTATTTTTACCACAATATTCAATGAAACAATAAACAGAAAAAATAAAATTCAGTACTATCTCAACACTGGAAGTTTGTACTTATCTCAGCTTGTAATAAAGCTGATGTAGGGTATGCAAAGGCTAACCAAACAGCTCCAGTATGCAACTATTCAGCAGAAATAATTTCATAGATAAGCGGCTAAGACTTCAAGGTGCAGAGAATTCCTCTAGGCTAAGTCTTCTACAGCGAATAACAATGAGGCGAGAAGAATATACTAACTGCAGAGAACAGAGAGAGAGCTCAGAATTTTCAATAAATAAATAAATAAGCAGATAAATGCAGTACTATTTTTAACACAATATTTAATGAAACAAACGGAAAAAATAAAATTCAGTACGATCTTATAACACTGCAAGTTTGTACATATCTCGGCTTGTAATAAAGTTGATGTAGGGCATGCAAGAGCTAACCAAACAGCTCCAGTATGCAGCCATTCAGCATAAATAATTTCAGAGATAAGGGACTAAGACTTTAAGGCATAGATAAATTCCTCTATGCTAAGACTTCTACACTGAATAACAATGAAGTGAGAAGAATAAACAAACTGCAGATGGAGAGAACAGAGAGAAAGCTCAGAATTTTCAGTAAGTAAATAAGCAGATAAATGCAGTACTATTTTTAACACAATATTCAATGAAACAAACAGAAAAAATAAAAATTCAGTACTATCTTATAAACACTGCAAGTTCGTACTTATCTCAGCTTGTAACAAAGTTGATGTAGGGTATGCAAAGGCTAACCAAACAGCTCCAGTATGCAACCATTCAGCAGAAATAATTTCAGAGATAAGGGACTAAGACTTTAAAGGCACTGATAATTCCTCTAGGCTAAGACTTCTGCACTGAAAAACATTGAAGTGAGAAGAATAAACTAATTGCAGACCGGGAGAGAAAAGACAGAGAGCGCTCAGAAGTTTCAGTAAACAAATAAATAAGCAAATAAATGCAGTACTATTTTTAACACAATATTCAATGAAACAATAAAAAGAAAAAAGAAAATTCAGTACTGTCTTATAACACTGCAAGTTTGTACTCATCTCAACTTCTAATAAAGTTGATGTAGGGTATGCAAAAGCTAACCAAACGGCTCCGGTATGCAACTATTCAACAGAAAAAAAGTCAGAGATAAGGGACTAAGACTTTAAGGCACAGAGAATTCCTCTAGGCTAATACCTCTACACTGAATAAGAATGAAGTTAGAAGAATAAACTAACTGCAAAGAGGGAGAGAAGAGAGAGCTCAGAATTTTCAGTAAAAAAAATAAGCAGATAAATGTAGTACTATTTTTAACACAATATTCAATGAAACAATAAACAGAAAAAATAAAATTCAGTACCATCTTATAACACTGCAAGTTTGTACTTATCTCAGCTTATAATAAAGTTGATGTAGGGTATGCAAAAGCTAACCAAACAGCTCCGGTATGCAACTATTCAGCAGAAATAATTTCAGAGATAAGGGACATAGACTTTAAGGCACAGAGAATTCCTCTAGGATAAGAGTTCTACACCAAATAACAATGAAGTGAGAAGAATGAACCAACTGCAGACAGAGAGAGAAGAGAGAGAGAAAGCTCAGAATATTCAGTAAGAAGAATGAACCAACTGCAGACAGGGAGAGAAGAGAGAGAGAAAGCTCAGAATATTCAGTAAACAAATAAATAAGCAGATAAATGCAGTACTATTGTTAACACAATATTCAATGAAACAATAACCAGAAAAAATAAAATTCAGTACTGTCTTATAACACTGCAAGTTTGTACTTATCTCAGCTTATAACAAAGTTGATGTAGGGTATGCAAAAGCTAACCGAACAGCTCCAGTATGCAACTATTCAGCAGAAATAATTTCAGATATAAGGGACTAAGACTTTAAGGCACTGGGAATTCCTCCAGGCTAAGACTTCTACACTGAATAACAAGAAATGGAGAAGAATAAACTAAAGTACAGTTTTGTACTTACCATAAATGTAGATGTTAGAGTGTTCACCCTGCTGCAGTCGTCACACTTGGGTTATCCTGCCGTCAGGCGGTCAACAGTCGGCCCAAATTCCAAAGTCTTGGCCCGGCGTCGGTTGCTGACGCTTCTTCCCTGACGTCTGTGCGCCAGGGGTATATAACAGGCATCCGACACCATTTTCTTCAGGTTTTCTTGCCCCAGATGTCAGGTGCCCCCAATAGGTAGGCTATATATACATATATATATATATATATATATATATATATATATATATATGGCTATATAAAAATAAAACAAAATCCTTAAGTACAAGGAAATACACCACGGAGGTAGTATAGGATAAAATGGTAGAGATAAGTTCAGTTAGTTCAGAGGGGATGGAGGGAGGGTAACCTGGACTGCAGCAGGCTGAACACTCGAACATCTACATTTATGGTAGGTACAAAACTGTACTATGTTCATCGTGTTACCCTGCTGCAGTCATCACACTTGGGTTGAATCCCAAAGCTAAGGAGGGGAGGTGGAGTCAGACAGGGTTAGAAGAAGCTAGTAGGCCCTGCAAAACTGCAGTGGCAAAACCAGCTCTAGTCTTAGAGTAAAGAGGTAAGTGATCGTGTTTGGTGAAGGTGTGCACTGAACTCCAAGTAGCAGCTTCCAGAATATCCTTGGTTGGCACTCCCCTGAGAAAGGCTGCTGACGTAGCCCTGGTGGAGTTGGGCCTAATGTTAGCAGGTACTGGTTTCCCATGATGTGTGTAGCAGAAACATATGCAATGTCCTATCCATTTAGAAATGGTCTGTTTTGAGATGGCTTTTCCTTGTGATCCTGCAGCATAGGCTACAAAGAGGTGGTCAGTTTTTCTGAAAGCCTTAGTTTCATCCAAGTAGTAACGTAATTGCCTATGAATGTCCAAAGAGTGCAGGAGTCTTTCTCCTTTGTTCTGGGGATTTGGGAAGAAGGTGGGCAAGTGAATGGTTTGGTTTAGGGCCACACTGGATACCACCTTTGGCATAAAGGAAGGATTAGCTCGTAGAGAAACTGTCTTGATGAAAAATGAGGAAAGGTTC
Source organism: Protopterus annectens (assembly GCF_019279795.1). Taxonomy (NCBI): domain Eukaryota; kingdom Metazoa; phylum Chordata; order Ceratodontiformes; family Protopteridae; genus Protopterus; species Protopterus annectens. The sequence goes on along the minus strand of NC_056741.1, from coordinate 613,506,016 downwards.
CACTGCCATTAGTGCCTGTAGCTCTGAGACTCTTCTAGCTGAGTTTATTGCTAGTAGTAGGGCAGTTTTCCATGAAAGAAATTTTAAATCAGCTGAAAAAGCTGGTTCAAAGGGCAGCAGTGTAAGCTTTTCCAAGACAAAGTTGAGATCCCAAGTAGGTGTTGGAGCTCTCCTTGGCGGTCTTAAGTTCTTAGCCCCTCTGAGGTACTGTCTTAGGAGTGGATGTGAAAAAGGAGGACCATGCTGTAATGAGCTGAAATTGCTGAGGCGTGGATCTTAATAGATGAAAAGGAAAGTCCTTTGTGTAACATCTCAGTTAAATATTGTAGAATCTGAGGGATATTCGGCTCCAGGGGATTTAGGCCTTTAGCCTGGTTCCAGGCGCAAAATCTTTTCCATTTGTCTGAATAGGTTTTCCTGGTGCTGGGCCTACTGGCCTCCAGAATGACATCCATAACAGCTTTGGATAAGAGTATTGTCTGGTTGTTTAGGTAATTTGCCATGCAGCCAGGTTTAAAGTCTTGAGCTGGCTGTGTAGAATCAGATTGTCTCAATGGGTGAGCAGGTGAGGAATTTGTGGCAAAATCCATGGTGGGCCCTGGGCCATGTTCCTTAAAATTGGGTACCAATGCTGACGTGACCAGTCTGGTGCAACGAGAATCATTTGTGGCCTCTCTAATCTGACTTTCAGCAGTACCTGTGCTAGAAGAGGCACTGGAGGCAAGGCATACACTGTTAATGTTTTCCAACTGAATGAGAGGGTGTCCACTATCCAAGCTAGTGGATGGGAGGTCCTTGTGCAAAATTTTTGAAGTTGGTGGTTGTGGAGGCTTGCAAACAGATCTATGTCTGGGTGTCCCCATTTTTAAGCTATCATTGCAAATACTTGAGGATCTAGTTTCCATTCGTGTGGATCCATGTTTCTGCTTAGGTAGTCTGCCAATGTGTTTTTCTTTCCTGGCAGGAATTGTAGACAAAAGACAGTGCAGTGTTCCACAAGGTCATTGCCTGCCTGCATAGAGGGTAGGAATGTGTGCCCCCTTGCTTGTTTATGTACCACATAACTCTGGTGTTGTCTTGTCCTTATTAGTGGTTGTCCTGGGTGAAGAAGGTCCTTGAAAGCTGTTAGGGCATTCTGCACTGCTAGCATTTCTTTTTGATTGATATGCAGGTGTCTCTGATCTATAGTCCATTTGCCCTGAATGCACTGCCCTGCCATGTGTGCTCCCCAGGCATAGTCTGATGCATCTGTTGTCATAGTTTGCCTGGCTGTGGGTAAGGTGAAAGGCTGACCCTTGTTGAGGTGACATGCCTGTGCCCACCATAGAAACTTCTGTTGAAGGCAGGGAATGAGTGGTATCATTGTTTCCAGGCTGTGGCTGTGCTGAGTCCATACACTTTTCAGGTACCATTGTAATTTCCTCATATGCAGCTTTGCAAATGGTATTAGTAGTATGCAAGATGCCATGAATCCCAAGGCCTGCAGAATTTTTCTTGCAGGGAGTTGGGTCTTTAGTTGCCATTATTTTGAAATATTGAAACAGCTGTCGTTGTTTGTCTGGCGTGAGATAAGCCATCTGGGCCGTTGTATTCAAGCTGGCACCCAGGAATATTATGTTTTGTGAGGGCACTAGTTTTGATTTCTTTTCGTTTACAGTGTACCCTAGGCAACTTAGAAGGTGTTTGACAAATGCCAGATGCTGTAAAAGAATGTCCTTGCTTTCTGCTTGAATAAGACAGTCGTCCAGGTATGGGTATATATGAATTCCTCTTTGTCTGCAGTATGCAATTACTAGTGCCAGGCATTTTGTGAAGACCCTGGGCGCAGTAGATAAGCCAAAGGGCAGTGCAGAGAATTGATAATGCGTTGAACCTGCAATGAAGCGGAGGTATCTTCTGCAATTTTGTCTGATAGGGACATGCAGGTATGCCTCCTTGAGGTCCAAAGTGACTAGCCAAGCATTCTTGCCCAACATGGGAAGAAGCTGCTGTAGTGTTAGCATCTTGAATTTTGGTACTTGCAGATAGGTGTTCAGAATTGAAAGATCCACTATGGGTCTCCATGCTTTGTCCTTTCTTGGGACTAGGAAGAGTCTTGAGTAAAATCCATGTCCTTGCTCCTGTGTAGGTACCTGTTGAATGGCTCTCATGTCCATGAGAGCTGTAATTTGTTTTTGTGCCTCTGCCCATTGATTTGGTGGCAGGTTTGGCATTCCTTTGATCCTTGGTAAGGTATGAAAGTGGAATCTGTATCCTTGAGAGACAATGTTTAGAACCCATTTGTCTGTTGTGATGATGTGCCAGTTGTCTGCAAAAAATGCTAATTTTCCTCCCAAGGGTGTTGCCAGGAGAGATTTGCTTGGTAGTTTGAGGATACAGTCATTGTGTCTGCCTTCTGCTAGCTTGGGGCCTGTCTTCTCCTCTTTTCTGGGTAGCAGAACCCCATTGGCGAGGTTTGTAAGGGCCCTGTGCCTGACCTCTGCCCCTTGGGCGTCTGTATTTGCCATTCTGTGATCTGTCTGAAGCTGGAAAGGACCAGTTTATTGTTGGCCAATTTCTGCTGAAGCGAGGGGGTTGTACCTACAAGAAATCCTTGACCGTTTGCAAAGATTTAGCCTTATTCTCCATTTTCTTTAAAACCTCTTCTGCTTTGACACCAAATAATACATCCTATTGTAAAGGTGCATCTAATAATTTTGCTTTAAGATGGTCAGGGAGGGTTTGCTCTTTTAACCAAGCATGTCTACGTATGACAGAGCCAGTAACAGCTGCTCTACAGGAAGCTTCAAATGAATCAAAACCGCATTGTAAAGTATGCTTGCCCACCTGTTCAGCTGCATGCAACAGATCCTGCATTTCCTTGAATTCAGGCTGTTCCGAATGTGTGCTCATTTTTTGTTTTAACTGAGTCATCAGGAATTGTTGATATTTCAATATATGAAACTGGCAATTTAATGCTCTCATAGCCAGAGTTGCAGAGGTGTATATTTTCTTTCCCCATCTATCTGGGGCTCTGGAATCTCTTTCAGAGGGCACAGGATTTTTAGCCATAGAAGCTTTTGCTCCCTTAGGACCCTGGGGAAATAGTTTCTGGGTCAGCTACAGGGCTTTTATAAAGGAATTTGTGCGAGTCAGGTACTCTGTAGTATCTGTCTGGTTTAGCTGGAGCAGGAGGTAGAGAGTCTGGATTTAAACCAGACTCCAAGTAGACATCATCCACAATATCTAAAACAGGAGGGATAGCAAGAGGTCTGTGCTGGGGTAATAAAAGGAACTCTCGGAGCCTTTTCTTAGAATCTGAGTAATCCTGGCCTTCCCAGTGGAAATGTTCCCTTATGGTATGTAATGTTTCCCCACAGGAGTAATCTTCAGGGGGAGATGCTGAGTGAACAGAGTCCTCAGCATCAGAATCCTCATAAGGTGGAAAAGTGTAATCCTGTTCCTCAGAAGAATCTGAGGAGAGAGAAACCTGGTCAGAGGATGCATAATCCTCCTCTTGTCTTGGTCTTTTATCAGGAGGGGGATGGGAAACCCTGATAAGGGTAATTAAATCTTCAGCCATCTTAAGCATCTGTTTCTCAGGCATGGGGCCTTGACCTGTAGACTGATGAACAGTAGTTTTCTTAGGTTTTAAAGGAGCTTTAAGCTTAGCATAAGATTTAATGGCGAGTGTAGTCGGTCTGAAGACAACTTCTGCAACCGAAGGTGTTTCCTCTGCACCGGTGTCTAATTCTGCTCCGGTGTCGGTAGATCGTTGCGTCTGCCTAGTAGACTCCGCTTGGGAGTCTGCAGCTGTCTGGAGTTCCAGGTCTGCAGTCGTCAGGGGCTGCGTAGGCGCCTCACTGAAAACCGGAGAACCGGCGACAGGTCCAGCTGAGGCCTCGGTGTCTGGCTTATTCCTAGGGTGCCTGTCCTTATCCTTGTGTTTTTTATGAATTGTGGTCGTCGGCTGCTCCGACAGCATGATATAATTAAATTTCCTACCAAAGTAATGCCGTGCGAAGTCAAAAATGGCGTTTGATAGTGCGTTTATTAAACCTAGCGCAAAACCAACAACCAGTAACGCCGTGGTCTGGGCCTAGGCAAGGAATACAATAGGAATGGAAGTCCTTATGAGGTATTTGCTTCCCACAAGAAATGCAATTGTTAACTTTTTCTGACATCGGACTGAGGCAAGAAAATGTTCCCCAACGGGGTACTTAGCTTTATTGAAGACTTCGGACTGAAATTCAAATCGAAAATCTCAAGTGTCGGCCGACTGGCACTTGCGAACTGCTTCTGCTTCAGGCACCGCGCGGCAAGAAAGACTGAAGAAAATGGCGCCGGATGCCTCTTATATACCCCTGGTGCACAGTCGTCAGGGAAGAAGCGACAGCAACCGACGCCGGACCAAGACTTTGGAATTCGGGCCGACTGCAGGTCCGCCTGACGGCAGGATAACCCAAGTGTGATGACTGCAGCAGGGTAACACGATGAACATCTGCAGAGAGAGAGAGCTCAGAATTTTCAGTAAACAAATAAGCAGATAAGAGCAGTACTATTTTTAACACAATATTCAATGAAACAATAAACAGAAAAAATAAAATTCAGTACTATCTTATAACACCGCAAGTTTGTACTTATCTCAGCTTGTAATACAGTTGACGTAGGGTATGCAAAGGGTAACCAAACAGCTCCAGTATGCAACTACTCAGCAGAAATAATTTCATAGATAAGAGGCTACGACTTTAAGGCACAGAGAATTCCTAATGAAGTGAGAAGAATAAACTAAATGCAGACAGGGAGAGATCAGAGAGAGAGCGAGCTCAGAATTTTCAGTAAACAAATAAATAAGCAGATAAAAGCAGTACTATTTTTAACACAATATTCAATGAAACAATGTTGTTGTCTTTCGGCTTTTCCTGGTTAGGGGTCGCCACAGCAGTCCGCTAATGATTGGCAGTAGATTTTCATGAACGCTGAGGTACCAGCTCGACGTTCAACCTTCAGCGAAGGCACAACCATTTACGCATGTCTTTCAAATGCCCACCAAACTGCGGAGAGGACATGCAGACTCCACAAAGAAGGCACTCCAGCCAAGAATCGAACGGGAGAACCTCTTGATGTGAGGTAACAATGCTACCGCTGCACCACCACAGACTGTCAATATTCAATGAAACAATAAAAAGAAAAAAGAAAATTCAGTACTATCTTATAACATTACGAGTTTGTACTTATCTCAGCTTGTAATAAAGTTGATGTAAGGTATGTAAAAGGTAACCAAACAGCTCCTGTATGCAACTATTCAGCAGAAATAATTTCATAGACAAGAGGCTAAGACTTTAAGGCACAGAGAATTCCTTTAGGCTAAGACTTCTACACCGAATAACAATGAAGTAAGAAGAATAAACTAACTGCAAATTGGGAGAGAACAGAGAGCGAGAGCTCAGAATTTTCAGTAAACAAATATATAAGCAGATAAATGCAGTACTATTTTTAACGCAATATTCAATGAAACAATAAACAGAAAAAATATATAATTCAGTACCTTGTCATAACACTGCAAATTTCTACTTATCTCAGCTTGTAATAAAGTTGATGTAGGGTATGCAAAAGCTAACCAAACAGCTCCAGTATGCAACTATTCAGCAGAAATAACTTCTGAGATAACGGACTAAGACTTAAGGCACACAGAATTCCTCTAAGCAAAGACTTCTACACCAAAAAACAATGAAGTGAGAAGAATAAACTAACAGTAGAAAGGGGCAGAACAGAGAGGGAATTCAGAATTTTCAGTAAACAAACAAGCAGATAAAAGTAGTAATTTTAACACAATATTCAATGAAACAAATAGAAAAAATAAAATTCAGTGCTATCTTATAACACTGCAAGTTTGTACTTATCTCATCTTTAATAAAGTTGATGTAGGGTATGCAAAAGTTACCAGTCAGCTCCAGTATGCAACTATTCAGCAGAAATAATTTCAGAGATAACGGACTAACACTTTAAGGCACAGAGAATTCCTCTAGGCTAAGACTTATACCCTGAAGAACAATGAAGTGAGAAGAATAAACTAACTGCAGATAGGGAGAGAACAGGGAGCGAAAGCTCAGAATTTTTAATAAACAAATAATTAAGCAGATAAATGCAGTACTATTTTAACACAATATTCAATTAAATAATAAACAGAAAAAATAAAATTCAGTGCTATCATATAACACTGCAAGTTTGTACTTATCTCAGCTTGTAGTAAAGTTGATGTGGGGCATGCAAAAGCTAACCAAACAGCTCCAGTATGCAACCACTCAGCAGAAATAATTTCAGAGATAAGGGACTATGACTTTAAGGCACTGAGAATTCCTCTAGGCTAAGACTTCTACACCGAATAACAAGAAATGGAGAAGAATAAACTAACTGCAGAGAAGGAGAGAACAGAGAGAGAGCTCAGAATTTGCAGTAAACAAATAAATAAGCAGATAAACACAGCACTATTTTTAACACAATATTCAATGAAACAATAAACAGAGAAAATAAAATTCAGTAATATCTTACAACACTGCAAGTTTGTATTTATCTCAGCTTGTAATAAAGTTGATGTAGGGTATGCAAAAGCTAATCAAACATCTCCAGTATGCAACCATTCAGCAGAAATAATTTCAGAGATAAGGGACCAAGACTTTAAGGCACAGAGAATTCCTATATGCTAGACTTCTACACCGAATAACAATGAAGTGAGAAGAATAAACTAACTACATACATGGAGAGAACAGAGAGAGAGAGAGAGCTCAGAATTTTCAGTAAACAAATAAATAAGCAGATAAATGCAGCACTATTTTTAACACAATATTTAATGAAAGAATAAATAGAAAAAATAAAATTCAGTACTATCTTATAACACTGCAAGTTTGTACTTATCTCAGATTGTAATAAAGTTGATGCAGGGTATGCAAAGGATAACCAAACAGCTCCAAGTATGCCACTATTCAGCAGAAATAATTTCATAGATAAGGGCTGAAGACATTAAGGCACAGAGAAATCCTTTAGGCTAAGACATCTACACCGAACAACAATAAAGTGAGAAGAATAAACTAACTGCAGATAGGGAGTGAACAGAGAGAACGAGCTCAGAATTTTCAGTAAACAAATAAATAAGCAGATAAATGCTATTTTAACATAATATTCAATAAAACAATAAACAGAAAAAATATAATTCAGTATCTTGTCATAACACTACAAGTTTCTACTTATCTCAGCTTATAATAAAGTTGATGTAGGGTATGCAAAAGCTAACCAAACAGTTCCAGTATGCAACTATTCAGCTGAAATAATTTCAGAAATAAGAGACTAAGACTTAAAGGCACAGTGAATTCCTCTAGGCAAAGACTTCTACACCAAAAAAAACAATGAAGTGAGAAGAATAAACTAACAGCAGAAAGGGAGAGAACAAAGAGAGAGAGAGTTCAGAATTTTAAGTAAACAAATAAGCAGATAAATGCAGTACTATTTTTAACACAATATTCAATGAAACAATAAAAAGAAAAATAAGATTCATACCATCTCATAACAATGCAAGTTTGTACTTAGCTTGTAATAAACTTGATGTAGGGTATGCAAAAGCTAACCAAACAGCTCCAGTATGCAACTACTCAGTAGAAATAATTTCAGAGACAAGGGACTAAGACTTTAAGGCACACAGAATTCCTCTAGGCTAAAACTACTACACCAGATAACAATGAAGAGAGAAGAATAAACTAACAGCAGACAGGGAGAGAACAGAGAGAGAGAGAGCTCAAAATTTTCAGTAAACAAATAAATAAGCAGATAAATGCAGTACTATGTTTAACACAATATTCAATGAAACAATAAACAGAAAAAAATAAAATTAAGTACTATCTTATACCACTGCGAGTTTGTACTTATCTCAGCTTGTAATAAAGTTGACCTAAGGTGTGCAAAAGCTAACCAAACAGCTCCGGTATGCAACCAATCACCAGAAATAATTTCAGAGATAAGGGACTAAGACTTTAAGGCACAGAGAATTCCTCTAGGCTACGACTTCTACACTGAATAACAATAAAGTAAGAAGAATAAACTAACTGCAGACAGGGAGAGAACAGAGAGAAAGTATTCAGAATTTTCAGTAAACAAAAAAATAAGCAGATAAAAGCAGTAGTATTTTTAACACAATATTCAATTAAACAAACAGAAAAAAATAAAATTCAGTACCATCTTATAACACTGCAAGTTTGTACTTATCTCAACTTGTAATAAATATGATGTAGGGTATGCAAAAGCTAACCAGTCAGCTCCAGTATGCAACTATTCAGCAGAAATAATTTCAGAGATAACGGACTAAGACTTTAAGGCACAGAGAATTTCTCTAGGCTAAAACTTGTACACCGAAGAACAATGAAGTGAGAAGAATAAACTAACTGCAGACAGGGAGAGAATAGACAGCGAGAGCTCAGAATCTTTAGTAAATTAATAAGCAGATAAATACAGTGCTATTTTTAACACAATATTCAATGAAACAATAAACAGAAAAATAACATTCAGTACTATCTCATAACAATGCAAGTTTGTACCTATTTCAGCTTGCAATAAAGTTGATGTAGGATAAGTAAAAGCTAACCAAACAGCTCCAGTATGCAACTATTCAGCAGAAATAATTTCAGAGATAAGGGACTAAGACTTTAAGTCACAAAGAACTCCTCTAGGCTAAGACTTCTACACCGAATAACAACGAAGTAAGAAGAATAAACTAACTGCAGACAGGGAGGGAACAGAGAGAGTGAGCTCAGAATTTTCAGTAAACAAATAAATAAGCAGATAAATTGCAGTGCTGTTTTTAACACAATATTCAATGAAACAATAAACAGAAAAAATAAAATTCAGTACTATCTTATAACACTGCAAGTTTGTACTTAGCTTGTAATAAAGTTGATGTAGGGTATACAAAAGCTAACCAAACAGCTCCACTATGCAACCATTCAGCAGAAATAATTTCAGAGATAAGGGACTAAGACTTTAATGCACCGTGAATTACTCTAGGCTAAGACTTCTATACCGAATAACAATGAAGTGAGAAGAATAAACTAACTGCAGACAGAGAAAGAGCTCAGAATTTTCAGTAAATAAATAAGCAGATAAACGCAGTACTATTGTTAACACAATATTCAATGAAACAATAAATAGAAAAATAAAATTCAGTATTATCTTATAACACTGCAAGTTTGTACTTATCTCAGCTTGTAATAAAGTTAATGTAGGGTATGCAAAAGCTAACCAAACAGCTCCAGTATGCAACCATTCAGCAGAAATAATTTCAAAGATAAGGGACCAAGACCTTAAGGCACAGAGAATTCCTCTAGGCTAAGACTTCTACACTGAATAACAATGAAGTGAGAAGACTAAGCTAACTGCAGACAGGGACAGAAGAGAGAGAGAGAACTCAGCATTTTCAGTAAACAAATAAACAGATAAAAGCAGTAGTATTTTGAACACAATATTCAATGAAACAAATAACAGAAAAAATAAAATTCAGTGGTGCTGTGGTAGCGTTGTTGCCTCACAGCAAGACGTTGTTGCATTTGATTCTCAGCTAGAGCGTCTTCTGTGTGGAGGCATGCGTGAATGCACGTGCCTTCGTTGAAGGTTGTGCGTCAGGGCTGGTAACTCGGCAATTAAAAGTCCACAACCAAACATTAGCGGGCCGGAGTTCTGCTGTGGCGACCCCTAACTGAGATAAACCGAAAGACACAACAACTATCTTATAACACTGCAAGTTTGTACTTATTTCAGCTTGTAATAAAGTTTATGTAAGGTATGCAGAAAGTTAACCAAACAGCTCCAGTATGCAACTCTTCAGCAGGAATAATTTCAGAGATAAGAGGCTAAGATTTTAAGGCACAGAGAATTCCTTTAGGCTAAGACTTCTACACCGAATAACAATGAAGTGAGAAGAATAAACTAACTGCAGACAGGGAGAGAACAGAGATAGAGAACTCAGAATTTTCAGTAAACAAAAAAAAATAAGCAGATAAATGCAGTACTATTTTTATCACAATATTGAATGAAACAAACAGAAAAAATAAAATTCAGTATGGTCTTTTAACACTGCAAGTTTGTATGTATCTCAGCTTGTAATAAAGTTGAAGTAAGGTATGCCAAAAGCTAACCAAACAGCTCCAGTATGCAACTATTCAGCAGAAATAATTTCAGAGATAAGGGACTAAGACTTTAAGGCACAAAGAATTCCTCTAGGCTAAGACTTCTACACCAAATAACAATGAAATGAGAAGAATAAACTAACTGCAGACAGGGAGAGAAGAGACAGAGAAAGAGCTCAGAATTTTCAGTAAACCCAAAAAAGCTGATAAAAGCAGTAATATTTTTAACACAATATTCAATGAAACAATAAACAGAAAAAATTAAATTCAGTACTATCTTATAACAATGTAAGTTAGTATTTATCTCAGCTTGTAATAAAGTTGATGTAGGGTATGGAAAAGCTAAACAAACAGCTCCAGTATGCAACTATTCAGCAGAAATAATTTCATAGATAAGGGGCTAAGACTCTTAAGGCACAGAGAATTCATCTAGGCTAAGACTTCTACACCAAATAACAATTAAGTGAGAAGAATAAACTAACTGCAGACTGGGAGAGAACAGAGAGGAAGAGCTCAGAATTTTCAGTAAACAAATATATAAGCAGATAAATGCAGTACTATTATTAACACAATATTCAATGAAACAATAAAGAAAAAATAAAATTCAGTACTATCTTATAACCCAGCATGTTTGTACTTATCTCAGCTTCTAATAAAGTTGATGTAGGGTATGCAAAAGATAACCAAGCAGCTCCAGTATGCAACCATTCAGCAGAAATAATTTCCGAGATAAGGGCTACTTCTTTAAGGCACAGAGAATTCCCCTAGGCTAAGACATCTATACCGAACAATAAAGTGAGAAGAATAAACTAACTGCAGATAGGGAGAGAACAAAGAGAACAAGCTCAGGATTTTCAGTAAACAAATAAATAAGCAGATAAAGTCTATTTTTAACAAAATAGTCAATAAAACAATGAACAGAAAAAATATAATTCAGTACCTTGTCATAACACTGCAAGTTTCTACTTATCTCAGCTTGTAATAAAGTTGATGTAGGGTATACAAAAGCTAACCAAACAGCTCCAGTAAGCAATTATTCAACAGAAATAATTTCAGAGATAAGGGACTAAGACTTAAAGGCACAGATAATTCCTCTAGGCAAAGACTTCTACACCAAAAAACAATGAAGTGAGAAGAATAAACTAACTGCAGAAAGGGCGAGAACAGAGAGCGAGACCTCAGAATTTTCAGTAAATAAATAAGTAGATAAATGCAGTACTATTTTTAACACAATATTCAATGAAACAATAAACAGAAAAAATAAAATTCAGTACTATCTTATACCACTGCAAGTTTGTACTTATCTCAGCTTGTAATAAAGTTGATGTAGGGTATGCAAAAGCTAACCAAACAGCTCCAGTATGCAACCATTCACCAGAAATAATTTCAGAGATAAGGGACTAAAGACTTTAAGGCACAGAGAATTCTTCTAGGCTACGACTTCTACACCGAATAACAATGAAGTGAGAAGAATAAACTAACTGCAGAGAGAGAGAGCTCAGAATTTTCAGTAAGCAAATAAGCAGATAAATGCAGTACTATTTTTAACACAATATTCAATAAAAGAATAAACAAAAAAAAAGAGAATTCAGTACTATCGTATAACACTGCAAGTTTGTACTTACCTCACCTTGTAATAAGTTTGATGTAGGTTAAGCAAAAGCTAACCAAACAGCACCAGTATGCAACTATTCAGCAGAAATAATTTCAGAGATAAGGGGCTAAGACTTTATGGCATAGAGAATTGCTCTAGGCTAAGACTTCTACACCAAATAACAATCAAGTGAGAATAATAAACTAACTGCAGACAGGGAGAGAACAGAGAGCGAGAGCTCAGGATTTTCAGTAAACAAATAAATAAGCAGATAAATGCAGTACTATTTTAACACAATATTCAAAGAAACAATAAACAGAAAAAATAAAATTCAGTACTATTTTATAACACTGCAAGTTTGTACTTATCTTAGCTTGTAATAAAGTTGATGTAGGGTATGCAAAGGCTAACCAAACTGCTCCAATATGCAACTATTCAGCAGAAATAATTTTATAGATGAAGGGCTAAGACTTTAAGGCACAGATAACTCCTCTAGGCTAAGACTTCTACACAGAATAACAATGAAGTGAGAAAACTAACTGCAGACAGAGAGAGAAGAGAGAGAGAGTGAGAGAAAGCTCAGAATTTTCAGTAAACAAATAAGCAGATAAATGCAGTACTATTTTTAACACAATATTAAATGAAACAATACACAGAAAAAATAAAATTCAGTACTATCTTTTAACACTGCAAGTTTCTACTTATCTCAGCTTGTAATAAAGTTGATGTAGGGTATGCAAAAGCTAACCAAACAGCTCCAGTATGCAACTATTCAGTAGAATAGTTGCCTCCAAAAACTCACTAAAAGATTCAGCCCTATGCTTTACGACTCAACCATTAAAGTGGGCACAAAATGGGCCTACACAGAATAGCAGTATGAATGAACGTCTTTGCAAGGGATCTGTTTTCCACACAAAAGACACCTGTTAACTTTCTTAAACACCAAACAGCTAAATAATAGTAGAAATAAAAAAAGAGACTGCCCAACAACGTATTTAGCTGAATCTTTTAACTTTAGGCAGAACAGACTAACAATGTTTTTCAATGCACAGGACTGACACTGCAAGAAAGAAAGTACAGTTGTGTACCTACCACAAATGTAGATGTTCGAGTGTATTCACTGTTGCAGTCATTACAATTGGGTTATCCTGCTGGCAGGCTACCTGCAGTCGGCCTGAGTTCAAAGTCTAGGTCCGGCATCGGTTGCTGTCGCCTCCTCCCTGATGTCAGTGCGCCAGGGGTATAAAAGATGCAGCCGACACCATTTTCTTCAGTTTTTCTTGCCCCAGATGTCAGGTGCCCCTAAAAAGGTAGGCTAAATTATGCCAATAAGCATGCATACACAAAAAACAACTTTTCCTTCATCTACAAGCAAATACACCACATAGGTTGTATAGAATAGAGAAGTACAGATAAGTCCCAGCAAGGAAAAGGGGGATGGTGGGAGGGTAACCTGGACTGCAACAGTGAATACACTCAAACATCTACATTTATGGTAGGTACACAACTGTACTATGTTCATCGTGTTTCACTGTTGCAGTCATTACAATTGGGTTGAATCCCAAAGCTAAGGTTGGGAGGCTGGCTAAATAGGATTAGGAGAGGCTATCATGCCCTGGATTTAGAGTAGAGAGGTAAGTGATAGTGCTTTGTAAAAGTATGCACTGAACTCCAAGTTGCAGCCTCTAAGATGTCTTTGGTTGGTACTCCTCTGAGGAAGGCTGCTGAAGTGGCTGCTGCTCTGGTTGAATGTAGCCTAATGCCTTTAGGCACTGATTTGCCATGCTGTGAATAGAGAAACGAATGCAGTGGCCTATCCACTTTGAAATAGTCTGTTTTGAGACGGGCTTTCCTTGAGATCCTGCAGCATATGCCACTAGAAGTTGTTCAGTCTTTCTGAAAGCTTTGGTTCTATCCAAGTAGAAGCGTAGCTGCCTGTGAATGTCCAAAGAATGCAGAAGTCTCTCACCCTTATTCTGTGGGTCTGGGTAAAAGGTAGGCAAATGAATTGTTTGGTTAAGGGCCACACTGGACACTGCCTTAGGCATAAATGTAGGGTTTGTCCTTAGCAAAACCCTGTCAGGATGGAAAATGATAAAAAGGTTCCACCGCCATGAATGCCTGTAACTCCGAGACTCGTCTAGTGGAGGTTATTGCTAGGAGCAGAGCTGTTTTCCAGGAAAAGAATTTTATATCAGCTGCAGAGGTTGGCTCAAAAGGAGGCAGTGTGAGTTTTTCCAAGACATAGTTGAGGTCCCAAGCAGGTACTGGTGCTCTCCTTGGAGGTCTTATGTTTTTGGCCAAGTACTGCCTTAGCAATGGATGAGAAAAAATAGGTGGCTCTGTATTGTAATGCGCTGAAAAGGCAGAGGCATGAATTTTAATTGATGAAAAGGAAAGGCCTTTATCCAGCATCTCAGTTAAGTATTGCAAAATCTGAGGAATATTTGGAACAGTCGTGTAAATACCTAGTGCCTGGTTCCAAGCACAAAATCTCTTCCATTTTTCTGCATAAGATTTTCTGGTGCTAGGCCTCCTGGCCTCCAAAATAACATCCATCACTGCTTTAGAGAGAGGTGGGTCTTGAATGGCTACATTATCCGCCACGCTGCCAGGTTTAAGGTCCTGAGTCGGTTGTGCGGTATCTGTCTTGTTGGGTCAATAAGTGAGGAATTTGAGGTAATGCCCAAGCTGGGCATTGAGACAAGCTCTTTAGGATTGGGTACCAGTGCTGGCGGGGCCAATCTGGGGCAATCAGTATCATTTTTGGCTTCTCTTGTCTGACCTTGAGGAGTACCTTGGGGAGGAGAGGCAAAGGAGGAAAGGCATATACTGTTAGGTTTTTCCAGCTGAAAGATAGAGCATCCATTTTCCATGCTTGCTTGTGATAAGTCCTTGTGCAAAATCTCTGTAGTTGGCAGTTGTGAGGAGAGGCAAATAGGTCTATGTCCGGCCATCCCCAGTTCCTTGTTATCATGCTGAAGACTTGTGGATCCAATTTCCACTCGTGGGGCTCCATTAGGTTTCTGCTTAGTTCATCCGCCAGAGTATTTATCCTTCCTGGCAGGAATTGTGCTTGCAGATGTACTTGGTAAGTCAGTGCTGTGTCCCACAAGTTCATGGCTAGTCTGCAGAGGGGGTAGGAATGCGTGCCTCCTGCTTGTTCATGTACCACATGACTGCAGTACTGTCCATCTTTATCAGTAGTTGTCCTGGATGAAGTTGATCCTTGAAGGTCGTCAGGGCACTCTGAACAGCTAGCATCTTTTTGATTGATATGTAGATGCATTTGACTTGCGGACCATGTGCCCTGAATACATCTTCCTGCCATATGGGCCCCCCAGGCATAATCTGATGGATCTGTTGTCAATGTCTGCCTGGCTGTGGGTAAGGTGTATGGCTGTCCTGTGTTGAGGTGACAGGCTTTTGCCCACCATCGAAACTCCTGTTGCAGGTAGGGAATGAGGGTAATTATTGTTTCTAGGTTGTGGCAATGTTGAGTCCAAACACTTTTCAGATACCATCGAAGTTTCCTCATATGCAGTCTTGCATATGGAATTAGCAGTATGCAGGATGCCATGAAGCCCAAAGCCTGCAGAATTTTTCTTGCAGATAACTGGGTCTTTGTTGCCAACATTTTGAAATAAGTAGTTAGTTGTCTGTGTTTGTCTGGCGTGAGATAAGCCATCTGGGCAGTTGTACTTAAGCTTGCACCCAGGAACATTATCTCTTGAGAGGGTGCGAGCTTTGATTTCTTTTCGTTGATTTCTTTTCGTTTACTGTGTACCCTAGACATGTTAGTAATCTTTTTATAAATGCCAGATGCTGTAGTAGGATGCCCTTGTTCTCTGCTTGAATAAGGCAGTTGTCCAAGTAAGGATATATTTGTATTCCTCTTTGTCTGCAAAATGCAATTACTGGTGCCAGGCATTTTGTGAAGACCCTGGGTGCAGTAGACAAGCCAAAGGGCAGTGCAGAGAATCGGTAGTGCATTGAGCCAGCTATAAATCTGAGGTATCTTCTCCATGAATGTCTGATTGGGACATGCAGGTATGCCTCTTTTAGGTCTAAAGTCACAAGCCAAGCCTTCTTGCCCAGCATGGGCAGAAGCTGCTGTAGCGTTAACATTTTGAATTTTGGAATATCCAGGAATGTGTTTAGGATAGACAGGTCCAGTATTGGTCTCCAGGCTTTGTCCTGAGTACCAAGAATAGCCTTGAGTAAAATCCTTGTCCCTGCTCTTTCTGTGGTACTTGCTGAATGGCTCTCATGTCCATGAGGGATGAAACTTGTTTTTGTGCCTCTGCGCATTGATTGTGAGGCAGGTCTGGCATACCGTTTGGCCTTGGCAGGGTGTGAAAGTGGAACCTGTAACCTTGGGATACGATATTTAAGACCCATTTGTCCTGGGTGATCACGTGCCAATTTTTTTGAAAAAAGTGCTAGTTTTCCCCCCAAAGGAGCTGCCAGAAGAGAAGTGCTTGGCGTTGGCAGGGAAAAGTCATCGAGACTGTTTCCTGTATGGCTACGACTTTTCCTCTCCGCTTTTGGAGGTAGAAGCACCCCATTGTTTAGGCCTGTATGAGCCTTGGGGCTGAGATCTGCCTCTGGGGCATCTGTATCTGCCTCTTTGTGGCCTGTCCTTGGGGCTGAGATCTGCCTCTGGGGCATCTGTATCTACCTCTTTGTGGCCTGTCTGACACTGGAAAGGACCAATTCTTTGTAGGCCAGTTCCTGCTAAATCTGGGAGGCTGTACCTGTAAGAAATCCTTCACTGTTTGCATAGATTTAGCTTTGTCCTCCATTTTCTTCAACACCTCTTCTGCTTTAACATAAACAAGGTATCATGTTGTAAAGGAGCATCTAAATAGCTTTGCTTTAGCATGATCGGGCAGATTCTGTTCTTTTAGCCAAGCATGCCTCCTAATGACAGAACCTGTAACTGTGGCCCTGCAGGAGGCCTCTAGAGAATCAAAACCACATTGCAAAGTATACTTTCCCACTTGTCCAGCTGCATGCAATAAATCCTGCATTTCTTTGTTTTCTGCGCATTCTGAATTTGTCAACATTTTCTGTTTAAGCTGCGACACAAGATATTGCTGATATTTAAACATATGAAATTAGAAGTTATGTACCTACCATAACGTTCCATGTTAGTTGTCTTCTCTCGCCTTCTTTCTTGCTGGATGGGTTCGGAGCCGATCCTCGGCTCCGACTCGGCACTTGCTAAGCTCGAGAGTCACTTTTACCAGCTCGAGGCAGCCCCATATCCCATGATGCAAGGCGGTAAATACCCAGATATCGTTTGGTACCTAGAGGGAAAACTACCTAGCATAAAAACTTTCCACTAAGGAAAGAAGAGCAATAAGCCTAAAAAGGCTGTAAGGGGAAACCAGATAACTAAAACTAGAACTAACTGGTGCCCAAAGAAACAAAATCTTCCAGAGCCAAGGGAGATCAAGGTCTGTCCAGGCAAGGGGGCAGTAGGGAGGGTCGCAAGAAAGAAGGCGAGAGAAGACAACTAACATGGAACGTTATGGTAGGTACATAACTTCTAAATGTTAAGTTGTCAATCTCGCCTTCATTCTTGCTGGATGGGACCGTGTCCCTAGCACCTCTAGCCTGGGTGGCTCAATGGAACAGACTCTTGAGAACCGTGGAACCAAAACTGGCTCTATCCCTGGAGGCCAAATCCAATTTATAATGAGAAACAAAGGTATGAGGAGTGGCCCAAGTGGCTGCTGCACAAATAGTATCTAAGGGTAGCCTAGCCTGAAAGGCTGTAGAAGTGGCTAAGCCTCTAGTGGAATGTGCCTTTGGTTTTGAGCACAGCTGTTTGCCCCTAAGTTGATAAATTTCAGAAATGGTGGTAGACAGCCATCTAGACAAGGTCACTTTGGAAACAGGGAGACCTTTCTTATTTTCAGCATAAGAAAGAAAGAGCTGATCAGACGTTCTGAATTGTTTTGTTCTGTCCAAATAATATCTTAGTTGGCGGTGAACATCAAGATAATGTAATTTTTGTTCCGATCTGTTAGAGTAATTAGGAAAAAAATACAGGGAGATCAATAGATTGGTTTAAATTTGTTTTTGAAGCAACCTTGGGCAAAAAGGATGGATTAGTTCTCAAGGATACTCTGTCCTTGTGGAAGACCAAATATGGGGGACGAACAGAGAGGGCATGAAGTTCTGACACTCTCCTAGCCGAGGTAATAGCGACAAGGAAGAGTGTCTTCCACGAAAGAAACTTTAGTGAGCATGAAGCAGCTGGCTCAAAGGGAGGAAGAATTAAGGATGTCAGCACTAGATTTAGGTCCCATTGAGGAGGAGGACTCCTGACAGGAGGTTTGAGGAGAAAAACTCCTTTCAGAAAAGCTCTACAAAGCTTGTGGGACATAATGTTGTGATCTGCAAACCCGACATGAAAGTTTGAGATCGCAGCCAACTGAACTTTGACCATGGAAGATGAAGAACCCGAGTGAAAGATTTCCGCTAGAAAATCCAAAACTGCATGAACAGGGGCAGTAAAGGGATCTATGCTCCTTGACTTCGCCCAAAGGGAGAAGCGTTTCCACTTGCTAGTGTAAATCCTTCTAGTAGAGGATTTAAGGGAAGCCACTATGATATCCCTAACAGGGTTAGAGATCATAGGAAGCCTGGCTAAGGAAGGAAGTGGAGCAACCAAGCTGTGAGGTTGAGAGAAGGAATGGACCGATGCAGCTGACCCGATTGGTGGATCAGAAGATCTGGCACTGGGTCCAGATGCCACGGCTGCACTAAAAGGTGATGATGGAGGAACGGAAACCAAATTTGTCGAGGCCAATACGGGGCAATGAGAATCAATTTGGCTCTCAAAACGGTAGCTTTCTGGAGTACCTGTGGTATCAATGGAAAGGGAGGAAAGGCATAAAGAAGTCCCTGGGGCCAATCTTGGGTAAGAGCGTCTCTGGGGGGATGGCCCGGAAGTGGGAAGAGAGAGAAGAAGGCTGGGCATTTGCTGTTTTGGGGAGTAGCAAAAAGATCGCAACATGGGCGGCCCCACTTCTGAAAAATCTCCTCCACTATAGATTGTTTAAGAAACCACTGGTGAGGCATGAGTATAGCTCTGCTCAATCTGTCCGCTAAAATGTTGGTTTTCCCAGGGATATGCGTTGCTACCAGAAACCGATGAGAGGAGATCGCCCATTGCCAAAGTCTGAGAGCCTCTCGACACAAGGGGTAGGACTTGGTTCCGCCCTGCTTGTTGATGTACCACACTACGGACAGGTTGTCTGTGTGAACTGCAATTGTTCCCAAGGGAAGAAAGTCGTTGAGGGCTTGCAACGTTAAAAGCACTGCTCTCATCTCTAGGACATTTATGTGCAGGTGGTATTCGAACGGTTGCCACGTCCCATGAACCATCCTGCCCTGATAATGACCCCCCCCCCACCCGATCAGGGAGGCGTCCATAGTGACTGTGGCTACCGGGGCCGGGGAAACAAAGGGTCTGCCCTGATGAACCTGGGGAGAAGAAATCCATCAGGATAGGTGGTTTTTGCAAGTTTGTGTCACCAGAACTTGGTGACGCATGGGAAGTTGTTGGTAGGACCATTGGGTGAACAACATCCATTGAAGGAGACGCATGTAAAAGTGGGCCAAAGGAAGAAGAGTAATGGCAGCTGCCACGAGGCCCAATACTTTCAGGACCAGTCTGGCTTGCACTTTTTTGCTGGCAAGGATGATCCGCACATGGTTTTGGATATCTAGGATTCTCTGGCTTGTGAGGTTTGCTGACATCCGAACAGTGTCTAAATTTGCGCCTATAAAAGTAATAGACTGGCAGGGCAATAAGGAGGATTTTTCGTAGTTGATCGAAATTCCTAATTGAGTGCAGAGATTTAGGGTGTAATCCCTGGCTTGGAGAAGTTGATGTCTGGTGGTGGCTGAGAAGAGCCAGTCGTCGAGATATGGAATCACCTGGAATCCTTGACGTCTCAGGTGGGCCGTGACCACCGCCATGCATTTGGTGAACACTCTGGGGGCTGTAGTGAGACCAAAGGGCAGGGCTCTGAATTGAAAATGACTGGACCCCAGCCGAAAGCGGAGAAACCTTCTGGAGCGTCTGTGGATTTTTATGTGATAGTACGCATCCTGAAGATCTATTGAGCACATCCAATTGTCTTTGCCCAAGAAGGGCAAAATTGACTGAAGTGTGACCATCCGAAATCTTGTCTTTTTCACAGACTTGTTGAGTCTGCTGAGGTCCAATATTGGTCTCCAATCTCCCATCTTTTTGGGAACCAAAAAGAACCTTGAGTAGATTCTGGGCTCTGAATGGTCTGTTGGAACTGGCTGAATGGCCCTTTTGTGTAGAAGCTTTGATACTTCTAATTTTGCGATTTCCCTTAGACCGGGTGGAACATCTGGAAGGGAATTTTTGTGAGTGAAGGGACTTTCCTCGAAAGGAATCTTGTAACCCTCGGATATGATCGACTGTACCCATTTGTCTTGTGAAAGGGAAAGCCAGGCTTCTGGGTACAGCGATAATCTTCCCCAGACTGCCTCCAAGGATGGACAGTCGGGCAACACCTCAGGGATGCTGGAAGGGCTTGTCAGAGAGAGGCTCTCTGCTTCCCTGGTTTTGCGAACCCCATCTGCCCCTAGGGCGTCTGTTATTATTATTACCCTCTGCCCTAGGGGTAAACTGACCACGTGTCCGGGCGTGACTCCTGAGATTTACGGAACCACATCTTTCCGCCCTTCTGTCCTTTAGGGTAAGGCCTAGAAGGGGTGGAAAAACGGACTCCTACGGCAGAAAGAGTCTTGCCGTCTTGCTCACACCTGGTCAACGTATCTTTCACCTGAGGACCAAACAATGTTGATCCATCGAAGGGAGAGTTTGTGAAGGACGCCTTAAAGGGATCTGCAAAATTACAGAGCCGCATCCAGGACTGACGTCTAAGAGCCACTCCTGTCCCTGCAGCTCTACTCGCTCCATCTGCTGCATACGAAATCAGCCGCATGGAGGAGTTGGCTATGGAGTTAAGGATTCCTAGCTGAGAAGCAATCTTGTCCTGAGCCCCTGCAGCTGTAGGATCCTGTACTACTTCACCTAATTCTTTAAGGATGTCCCTTTGAAGTCTGGTGAAGTGACATATAATTCAGCGAACGCATGGCAAAGGTCGCTGAGGAAAACATCCGCTTACCATACCTGTCCATGGTCCTAGAATTCTTGTTAAGAGGATGGACTGGTACGGAAGGATCTGCAAGTTCCTTCTTGGTGGTGGCCGCCACCACCATGGCATCAACAGGGACACTTTTTGTAAGAAATTGTTTCTCGGAAGGGGCTGCAATAAATTTAGAAGGCCTCCTGGGAACTGGTTCTATGGAATCAGGAGATGCCCACGCCTTCCGAGCTATCACCTCCATGAGGGGGTCGAAAGGCGGAGACACCCAGGAGGTGGAGGGTCGAGATCCGAACGCCTCTAGGTATACCGACTCATCCTCAGAGGGATTAATGGAGGGCCAGTTTCCCCTCTGTTTTAGGAGTTCTAGGATGTCTGAAAAAGAGACATCCTCAGAGGGGGATCTTGGGGACCCCTCCGACTCATCTAAGTTGGTATCTGAAGTAGTAGACTCAGGGGAGTCTAGGTGCTTCCTCTTACAGGTCCTCTTATGCGGAGGATTTCCTGAAGGATCAGGAGAATCCTCAGAAGAGGGGGTTCTTCCCAGTGGGGAAACCTGAGGCGGTGGATCTCTCGGTCCGGGAGCAAGAGAGTGGGAAGCGACATCTACAGGCACAGTAGAGGGAGGAGCTAAGGGGATAGACTGATGACTGAGCCCAGGGGCCAGCACACTCCTCATCACCTCGAAGGCTCACCTCCCAGGGAGATCCGAGAGACCCCGCTCCGAAGAAACAGGGACTCCCGGGCCCATCGAAATGGAAGGCTCTGAGGCAGATGTTGGGGCTGAGCTCACCAAGGCCGAAGCCCCGAGGGGAAGAGCAGGGTCGGACAAGGGTCCGATGCCACTCACCCCCTCGGAGCAGACCAGGGAAGCCCGACCACCAGATCTCTCCAAGGAAGGTCTCGAGGAGGAGATAAGAGTAGAAGCTGAAGGAGGAGAAAGGGGAGGTATCTGCCCCACAGCCATAGCAGTAACTATTCCCATAGACTCCAGCTCCGAGCTCTGGAGGAGAGTCGAAGGAGGAACTTGAAGAGGGTGTGGACTAATAGTCGTCTGTTGAGACGGACTATGAAGCATTTGGGCTAGTGCCTGTGATTTTAACAATCTGCTTACCACTCTCTCTAAATCATGGTCTGAGAGCCTGGAAGACCTAGATGATCGGCTCCGATGGCTCCGCTCCAAAAGAAGAGGAGAGGCTGGAGCCGATAGTATCGGCTCCAAAGAGGGAGACCTGGACCGCTTCCTCGACGGAACCATCGGAGCCGAAGAACCCTCGGTTCCAGACAGAGCCGACAACTTCTCGGTTCCGAGTCTGGTCAAGGATGTATCGGCTCCGGCCGGAGCCGATACAGGCAAGGAAATAATGATATCAGAGCCGGTCGGCGCCGATACCGAAGCCTTAGTCACATGGTGATCGGAGCCGGTCGGAGCCGACACCAATGTGGCAGTTAAATATCGGCACCGATAGCCATCGGTGCCGAAGATTTAGTCAAGATAATATCGGCTCCAGCCGGAGCCGATCTCGACTCCAAAGGAGTCGGATTCAAGGCCAGAGGCTTAGAAGCAGAAGCCTGGGCCTTGGAGGTCTTAGAGGGCTTGCCCGAAACAGACTTGGCCGGGGAGCCCTCCGGTTTAAGAAGTCCTCTCAAGATTAATTTATTTCTCCTTTCCTGCAGGACTCTCTGGCTGAAAGAGTGACAGATAGCACAGGAGTCCTGCAGGTGGAGAGGTCCCAGGCAGTAGATACAAGAAGTGTGACCGTCTGTCAGAGACATCTTCTGACAGCACGAGTCACACTTCTTGAAGCCTGAGACCCTCTGTTCCTTGGACATAGTGAGTACACACACACACCCAACTCACACAGTCCCAGACTCAGAAATTATAACTTAAAAGGGGAAAATATAAAACCACACACACACCTTGACAGGAAGGGATGGGAAGGGAATGAAGGCCCGACTAAATAAAAACAAGTAGGGAAACAGTAAAACTAGACTAGCGACCCTACAACTACCTAAAAATGACAATTATACTAATATATAAGAGAAAAACTAGGAATGGAGTGTCTAACAACTGTAAAACAATTTACTTACCATGAGCTGGCAAAAGGAGTACCTCATAAGCGAAGCGCCAAACGAGATCTGGGTATTTACCGCCTTGCATCATGGGATATGGGGCTGCATCGAGCTGGTAAAAGTGACTCTAGAGCTTAGCAAGTGCCGAATCGGAGCCGAGGATCGGCTCCGAACCCATCCAGCAAGAATGAAGGCGAGATTGACAACTTAACATCTGACAATTTAAAGCTCTTACAGCCAAGGTAGCAGAAGTATAAATCTTTTTCCCCCATCTGTCCAGGGCCCTTGAATCCCTATCAGAGGAGATAGGGTTTTTTGCAGTGGAAGCCTTGACCCCCTTGGGATCCTGAGAAATAGTTACTGGGTCAGCAGCAGGGTTTTTGTAAAGAAATTTATGAGAATCAGGAACCCTGTAGTATCTGTCTGGCTTAACAGGAGCTGGTGGTAAAGAGTCAGGAGACAGACCGGACACTGAAAATACATCACCTACAATGTCTAAAACAGGAGGAATAGCAAGGGGTCTGTGCTGGGGTAATAAAAGGAAGTCTCTGAGCCTTTTCTTGGATTCTGAGTAATCTTGGCTCTCCCAATGGAAATGCTCCCTCATAGTATGCAGGGTCTCCCCAAAAGAATAACCCTCAGGAGGTGAGGCTGAAGGGATAGATTCTTCAGCATCAGAATCCTCATAGGGAGGAAGGGAATATTCCTGTTCAGAAGAGGAATCAGAAGAAATGGAAACCTGATCTGAAGATTCATATTCTATCTCTTGCCTAGGCCTCTTATCAAGAGGGGGATAGGAACCCCTGATCAAAGTATTTAGGTCTTCGGCCATTTTAAGCATCTGTTTTTTAGGCATGAAGGCCTGTCCAGGAGAATGCTGTACTTGTTTCTTTGTCTTTAGAGCTGCTTTAGTCCTTGCCTTTGAAGCTGAAGATGGCTTTACACATAACTGTGTAGGCCTGAAAACACCCTCAGAAGCAGATGCCTGCACAGCGGCTCCGGACCCATCTGAGGGAATAGTTTCCGAGTGTCCAATACCTTGAGTTTCCAGTGGCCTAGTCGGCTCCACGTGGGAGTCGGAAGCAGCCTGTGGCTCTGAGGTAGCAGGCCATCAGGGGCTGCGAAAGCGCCTCACTGAGAACCGGCAACAAGCCTAACGGAAGCCTCATCGTTGGTTTTGGATTTCGGATGCCTGTCCTTTTCTTTTTCTTTGAGCTTTTTATAAACTCCGGTAGTCGGCTGTTCCGACGGCATTACATAATTGAATCTTTTGCCAAAGTAATGAAATGCAAAATCTTACCAACGCTCAACAGTGCGTTGGTTAAATCTAGCGCAAAACCGACAACTAGCAACGTCGTGGTCAGGGCCTAGGCAAAGAATACAGTAAGAATGAAAATCCTTATGAGGTATTTGCTTCCCACAAGAAATACAATTATTAACTTTTTCTGACATCAGTCTGGAGCAAGAAAAAAGTTTCACCAATGGGGTACTTAGCTTTAATGAAGACTTCGGATCTGAAATTCGAATTTGAAAATCTCAGGAGTCGGTCAACCGGCACTTGTGAACTGCTTTTGCTTTGAGCACCGTGTGGCAAGAAAGACTGAAGAAAATGTCGTCGGCTGCATCTTTTATACCCCTGGCGCACTGACGTCAGGGAGGAGGCAACAGCAACCGACACCGGACCTACACTTTGGAACTCAGGCCGACTGCGGGTAGCCTGCCAGCAGGATAACCCAACTGTAATGACTGCAACAGTGAAACATGATGAACATCTGAAGATGGTGTTGAAAGACTACCCTTTATACTATCAACATACTGACACTGGGAAGCAAGGGCATCCACTAGTTGGGGAATGGTGAAAGTGTCTGGCATTTGGGCCGGCAGCAGGCTTCGGCACTTCAGGAAGTCCCATGGCTACGTACTGCAACAATGACTATGAAGAATACCCCATGTTACACCACAAGCACAATAAAGAAGGAAAATTGTGTTGGGCTTGAGGTGGCAACAAGATATTACTGGTCTTCCAGGTAATGCAAGGAAAATGATACAGTGTGCGTGATGACTTGCTTTATATTCTGATGGGAAGATTTGGTAAATTCTTGCTTGGAAACAGGAACAGATTACCTACTTGGAGGTAGACAGCCATATGTGCTTAAAACATAATGGAAGAGGTCAGTTAAGTAAATACTGCACTCTAGCAGTATTCACATGTAAGAGCTGGATCTGGGTCTATTAAGGACCTGGAGATTTTTGAGTTAAAGATTAAAAACTGAAGACTAAAAGAAAAACGTATTAAACTAGGAAAGTACAGTTGTATAATTAAATCTCCTATAACAGCATATGTTCTAATAAATAACTGTTGCAGCTATTAGGGTTATACCTTGCCAAAGATATGACTGACTGGCCAGCTGTCAAAGCTTAAGGGCAGCTTCCAAAACATCCTGAATGACAGGGACTTAAAGTCCACCCACATAAAAAAGCAGTCAGGGCTCCTAAAGCTTCAAAGCTTTCTTGCTTCAGAAGTGGGGGCTAGCCCAGAAAACAAAAAAATGCAAGCAAAGAAAGATAAACCAAGTAAATTATTTACCAAACGGGAAATGAAACAGAGGTATACACATATATCTTTCTATACATCTACACCTATGTCTATATCTATATAGCAAGTACAGTTGCAACAATGACTACGACAGTGACGTATTACATCTACTGCTATGGTACGTTTACTTACATAACTGCACCACATTTAACATTAAATAATAATTGTACTACTGTAAGCTATTAGGGTAGATTACCATAACTTAGTATCATATAAGGAAGAGGAGGAAGATTAAGAAATCCAGCAACCCCTGAAAACTGGTCCTACCAAAACCTGTTCCAGACCTGGAAAAGGAAACCAGTTTGTATACACAGAGGACCAACTTGCTGTATCTAGAATATTTCTAGAGTCCACTCATTTCCAGAAAAGCCACACAAGAAGCCAAAGTCCTGGTAAACTGGCCCACAACACTGCCTGGAAGTGGCTTATTAAGGTGAGAACAAAAAAAAAAAAAAAAGACATACAAGACAACCATCTCAAAACTGTCTGCTTTGACACTGGCTGTCATTTTTTTTTTTTTACCTTCATAAGAAAAAAAAACATAGGATCCAATCAGTTGATTGGCTTTCCTGAAAGATTAAGTTCTAAGTAGTATCAGAGCTGCTTGTGGACATCCTGAGTAAGTAGAATTGTTTTTCCCTTGTTTTCAGGTTCTGAACACAGGGAGATTAATCGACTGGCTCAGAGTAAACACTGAAAACAATTAAAGCATAAAAGAAGGATTTGTTCTTAAAAAAAGTCCTTGTGAAAAATGAAGTAGTGTTGACTCACCATAAGAGTCTGTAATTTGGATATCCTTTCTTGCAGAAGTCAGAACAATGTGTAATGCATACATCCATATTAAGAACCTTAAAACAGTCTGATGAGCTGGTTCAAATGGAAAAGTTAGCTTTTCCAGCACAAAGTTAAGATCCCATGGAGAAGCTACCCGTTTTCTAGGTGAATGAAAACCCCTTTCAAAAACTGCTTGACTTGAGGACATGTAGAAAAGGAAGTATCCAAGGACAGACAAGTAAAAATAGCAGACAAATAAATCTTGACAGAAGAAGAAGTAATGCACAGAAGAACATGTACCTGCTAGCATGATTATTCAAGAATCAATCCCCTTGTAGAAGTCTCCAGACGAGACCACTGTTCTAGCAGAATGAGCCTTTGCTGGAAAATGTAAGGATTTGCCATGCTGAGTATAGCAAAAGGTAATGGATTTAGAAATCCAGTTAGCAATAATTTGCTTAGAAACTGGGTTCCCTAGTTTGGAATCCTGGAAGGATACAGACAGTTGATCCTATTTGCAGATATCTTTAGTCTTATCCATAAAGAATCTGAGGTGTCTATGCACATCAAGAGATTGTAAAATCCTCTCTCCCTTGTTTTGTGGATTAGGGAAGAAAGTTGGAAGATTTATGGCCTGTTTAAGAGACTATTCATTTATCACTTTAGGAAAAAAGAGGGACTGGCCCACAAAGACACTCTATCCTTGTAAAAAATAAGACGAAAAACTGGTGGCAGTCAAGAGATCCAGTAAAGGCCTCCAGTCTCCTTTTCTTGGAACAAGGAATAGCCTGGAATAGAACCTATTTTCTGCATATTGTACAGGTACTAGTTCTATGCTGCCTTGCTCAAGTAAGCCTTGAATGATGGGAGACAGCAATGGTATCGGATTGTGAGGAAGAAGATGGTTGCCAATGAATGGAGGAACTCATTCATATATCTTTCTGTACTTGTTCTGAATGATGGGAAGAACCCATTTGTCTGAAGTGATGAGTAGTCAGTGTTTTAGGGATGAGCATTTTGGGGAGGGGTAGGGATGGACCAAGGGGTGGGGAAGGTGACAGAAATTAGTCAGGCAAACTTGTCTGGGTGTGGAGGCTTAGTATTCCCTGTTTGGGTTGTTTTAGAATGTTTTTCCTAAGCATTTTTTAGCCTTATGAAAAGGCTTAGACTCCCTTGCATGCAAAAGAAATGGGTATCTGGGGAAAAGAAGTGATAAAGATCTTTTTACAGTCCTTCATAATTTTGTCTTGCTTTTGTAACTGTTTGAAAAGACTAGCAGCATCTAGAACAAAACAAAAGATCCTTGTTTAAAAGAGAGTCAAAGTTTTGCCTTAATATCCTCCAGAAGGGGCTGAGAATGCATCCAATGTAACCAAGCATACCACTTGATCACAAAACCTGTAGCAGCTGCCCTGAATGAAGGTTCTACTGCACCTTATGGTGTGCCTAGCCTCCTAGGAACCCTGAGCCACCATAGAGAAAGGCCTGTTGATTACTGCCTGGTTCCTCAGGAGAAAACAATATTTTATTTAAATTGCTCAGAACAGACAAGTATTTATTCATTTGGGTATAATAATTCAGAGCTATAAAAGCCAGAGTGGAAGACTTATAAACCTTTTTCCACAATCTACCCATTGCCCTGCTGTCCTTATCTGAATGAAGAACACTGACAGCAGGCAGTAACTCAGAGGGCTTGTCTGTAGCTATGGAAAACACAGAAGTGTCTGCCATAGGGTTTTGTGCAAAAATTTCAAGACTTTAGTAGCCCTGTTGAATCTCAGAAACCAGCTATGACTCCCATACAGTGTTTCATCATACTAATAATAGTTTCCTCAAATGAAGCTTCTTCACCAGGGGAGTCAGGAGAAAGGGAATCTTCATCATCAGAAGCCACTTGGCCTGGTGAGTGGATCTGGGCTGAACAGGTCAGGGAGTGCTCATCAGAGTCTGATTTTGTCTCTTCACCCTCAGAAGAATCTAAATGTCTCTTTTGAGGATTGGTAGGAGAAACAGAGGAAGGAGCAGGGCCTGCAAAGGCTGTTGGCCTGAGTGCCATTATGGCTATAGGCCCTGTGAAAAATCCATCCACTCCTTTTCTTTTGACATCTGAGGGGAGGAAACATTTTTAGTTTTTTTTTTCTTTTCCTAGGTGCGATGTCTGCTTTGATTAAATGCAGAGGCAGCAATCCCTGACGAACCTCAATGAGCGACCCTGGAATTTCCCCAATGAGGATCTGTGGTATGCCTTTGGGTCCTTCAGAAATTATTAAGCAGGGTTCCCCCTTCTCATTATCACTGGAAATTTCAGTCATTTCAACATGTGAACTCAGATGCCATAATGGTCTCTGGCGGGGTTGCAACAGTAGGCATATGAGAAGGTGTCACGTGTACCACAGGTTTCAAAACCTCTATGGGTACATCTGAGTCTGACTAGGTAGTCATGATTTCAGTCAAGGAATCAGGGGTAGAAGAATCCACCATATCTGGGCATGCAGCTTAAAGTGCTGAGTTTCCAAGTAGGAGTTGAGAGACAAATGTTGTGTTCGTAAGGCCTTCAGGACAAAGGACTGACAGATCATACAACTTTTATACTCATGCTCTGGACCTAAGCAAAAAAAGGCACTGGGAGAGGGGATCCTTGTAGAGAATCTGCTTACTACAATTGCACTTTCCCCATCCTAACTGACATCTAATACAGCAATAAACAGCAATGCAACTCAGAAAAAATAAAGGTTCCCCAAAGAGGCACTTGTCTGAACAACTGAAGGCCAAAGTTACCAATGACCATGCACAGGACACACCAACAGATGCAAGACTTGTGTTCAGACTGGCAGAGAAACAGTCTGACGATTTATACTCATACGTCCACTTCTGTACCATTATGTCCATGGGCTTTGATTATACGTCAGACATATGGTTCATAGGTGTGTACTAGGCTAATGGCCCTGGAGCCTTTGCAAGCCTAGCCCATAGGATTACCCTGGCATCGTGCCACCTGGTCTGGCAGTCCGCTATGACTCTAGGAAGGTTTTGGCTTTGGTATTCCAGCCAAATTACAGCGATAACTCAACAGTTTGGAATACTGCTACAATGATCTACGGAAGGACATAAAATAACTAAACTGTATGAACAGGTCCTGAAAGTAAGTAGGCCATTAACAGAATATGTCAAAAACAATGATAAAAATAGAAGCTATGGAAGCAGCCCTTAAAAACCACTCAGATCATACATCTGTTCTGCAAAGAAAGGAAAATGAACATACTGTACAACTGGCAGAGCTGGAAGCTACACATGAGGAAATTAAGGAAAAACTTCCAGAGACTGAAAACAGAGGCAGAATAGAAACTGTGTGAATCAGCAATGTTCCAGAGTGAGGAGAAGGTAGAGGTCTTGAGTAAATGGACTAATTTATCAGAAAAAAATATTTTACTAAAGAGGAATGTCACATTTCTTGACACCTACTTTGGTGAAAGTCCAAATATTCCAGTTAAAAGAGCACCTGTTAAGTTTACTATGCAAGAAGACGGAGTTGACGACAGAAGAAAAAAGGGTATTCATAGACCATGATTATTCACTGGGGATGAGACTAAAAAGAGGCAAATATATTCTGCACTTCAAGACCTGTATAAATCAGATTTAAATTACTCTACCTAGAGGTTACTCATGATTTTTTTTCTCACAGGAGTAAAACATTTCTGAATGAATGACCTGCAGAAATATGAACAAGCTTTCCAAGTGATAAAGCTTTGGGGGAAAATAAAAAGACTCCCAGGGAGAAGCAAAAAAAGATGAGAAACCTAGGAGAGAGATGGCCAGTAAAACCATTTCCTATGTTCAGAAAGGAAATGCAAGAAAGGCAGGAAGTACTGAAAGACTCAAAAAAAAAAAAAAATAGAGACTCCTTAATAAATGGACAGATCGTAAGAGAGGTAAACGTGCTGCAGGAGGAAATCAATAAAACAGAAAATCAGACTGAGCAGCAGAGTTACTACGTGGACTACTAATAAAAAGAGAAAAGATAAGGACTAAGATAAAAGAATCTATATAAAAGAGGGATACACATTTCCCTGCATCGAATGCTGAATATTTTCATTTGCATGCCTTCTTTTGTTTGGTATTGTTGTACATTTTCTTCCTCTATTCACTTCCTCTCATCTTTGTAAATACAGCTGCATTACTAAAAAGTAAGCATTAAGTAAGAAATGAACAGAGACAAGGTCACAATTTTTAATTTATTAATACTTAATGTGGTATACCAGTTATAGCAATCTTCAGAATACATATATTACAAAAAGTAAAAATGGAGATGGGGTATTTGTTTAAAAATTATTAAAAAGAAATGATCATAAGATTTTTAAAAACACAGATGAGCACAACTACTTAGAAAAGAGTATTGTACCATCCCTTTGTGGACAGCCACAATGCCGATTTTCTTAAGCAAGAGAAATAAGGGTAGGTGAGGAAAGTTAAGTTGGCAGAGAACAGGGGAAAAGTAAAAATATTAAATTATTTTCTGTAGCGCTTCAGCTCAAAAAACAGCCTTCAAGGAGTACTAAAAATTAAAATCATACACACCACCTATGTATTTAATGCAATTAAACAATTAACCAATAAAATACCAAATAAGCATTTTCCAATGACAATCCAAATTAAGACCTGAGGGAAATAGTTCCTTTTAATTTTTGTTCTGATAATGCTTTTAAGAGAAAACTTTTGTATAAGGAAACAGTTTTTATTTTGAAATTTAATATTTTATGTCTCTCGGGTCTTAATTTGGATTGCAACTGGAATATGCGTATTCAGTATTTTATTAGTTAATTGTTTAATTGGGTTAAATATATAGGTAGGGTTTATGATTTTATTGTTTAGTACTCCTTGAAGGCTGTTTTTTGAGCTGAGGTGCTAGAGAAAATACTTTAATAAAGCCTTTCCATTTTATCAAGTGGTTCCTGCCTGTGGTTTTTTTGGACTTTTGCTTTTTTGTGGTTTTGCTGAAAAGTAAAAATATGACTGGTAGAGATGTGCGGCATCAACAGAAGTGCAGAATCCTCCGGAGCAAAATGACTTTCTAAGGACAGATCGGCAGACACACAGAAAGTGACAAAAAGAATGAAAAATATACCTTGAAACAAAAAAGAATTGTAACACAGCAATACAATATGGGAACAATGCATTATCAACAAGCTGAGAATTTAAAGGGACAGTTGCAAAAATTAGAGGGGTAGCAAAGTAATGATAGGAAGACACACCTATAAATAAAGTGGAGCACTGCTAAATTAGATAAGGGAAAGTGAGTTAGTAAATAGGGACTGAAGTATGGAGAGCTGAACAATAAAAAAGGAAGCAAATTATGGGGGGGGGGGGGCTACAAATAATGAGAAGGAAATTAGTAGAGGACTGAGACACCATAAACAACCATTTGCTCTTGTGATTAGGTAGAAGACTATAGTAACACAAGTCTTTTAGTTTCTGGACAGACAGTTAAAATTATAGTTAAGTTGTTTATTGTTATACTGCGGTGGTGGTGCTGCGATAGCGTTGTCACCTCACAGTAAGACGTCCTGTTCGATTCTCAGCTAGAGCGTCTTCTCTGTGGAGACATGCGTGAATGAGCGTACCTTTGTTGAAGGTTGTGCGTCAGAGCTGGAAACTCGGCATGTAAAAATCTACTGCCAATCATTAGCGGACCGGAGTTCTGCTGTGGCGACCCCTAACCGGGAAAAGCCAAAAGACACAACAACAACATTGTTACAGATAAGTTACAGAAAGCTGCTAATGAATAACTACAATGTGCACAATCTAGTGAACAGGGATCTAAAGTTATAGAAATGGGGATAACTCCTGAAGTGGCACTAAAAATAAATTGTCAACAGTAGATGACAGAAAAGGGTTGGCACAAGGATGGTTCTGAAACTACTGAGTTGGAATGTATATGGTCTCACTGAAATGTTAAATATGAATAAAATAATAACTGCTATCAAACAATGAGAGTCACAAACAATAACACTTCAGGAAATGCACAAGAAAAGTCAAATATGAAGAATTAACAAAACAAGAATTTAGACAAGGATATCATTCATAGCTACTGGAAGGACAAAGTAGGGAGGGTGATTATTTTAATTGAAGAACTATAGAAGAGCAGAAAATAGAAGAACATAGGCTTCTGTCACCAACAGGCAATGCATGTTGGTAAGGTTATTGAGAAAGTAATCTACATGCAGCTGTACTTGTTTCTGTTGTCACATAACATACTGGATTCCAAGTCACCTGCATTTAGATACAGGCACAGCATAGACAATCTGTTTGTTTGAATGTTTAATGGCCTATTGATGGTGAGGGATTAAAAAAAAAAGTCTTGGTCCTTCTTGGCCACAGATTTGCTGTGAATTATCTGGCACTGTCTTGAACTGGATTACATCCTATTTGTTAGTCTGTTCCCAACATGTGATGTCAGGAATATAACATTCTAGCTCCTATTCATCAGAATGTTGTGGACTTCAGATTTCAGTCTTAACTGCCTTGTGACTGACAGTGTACAAATTGTCACTATGTGAGATCAGGGTATAGAATAGCACTTTTTATTAATTGTATGCTGATATTCAGCTTTACCTCTTCTCTATTTTGAAGTGTATACACGATTTTACTTCTTTGGAAGACTGCATGGATCTCACCTTGACTGGATGACTTGTAAATGAATGAAGCTCTGTGCAGCAAAGACTGAGGCACTGTTGATCCATGTGGCCTCCTGTCCGTTAACTTTCCTATGCTTTCTCCACTGACCATTGTTAGGAACTACTTGGAATTTGTTTCCCCACTTCTGTGATTTGCACATTATTCTTAAAGGCAGACTGATAATTATGGACCAGGAGATGGATGTTATCAAAACATCCTTTTACAATCTGCGAACTTTTGTCCATAAAAGGTGCTGTATATCATCTTTGGAGCTTGTGATGATAGAAAACACTTTACTGGTGTACTATCTTGACCACTGCAGTACTCTTTACCTGAAGCTTTCAGATGGTGATTTGAGCCACCTATAGCAGGTGCAAAATTCTGCAGACTGGCTGGGACTGGTTATTTAGAACAGTTCACTGTATTCCTCTGAAGGATTTATGCTGGTCAAGATTTGTGTCCAGATGTGTATTTGAGATCCTTACCCTTAACTTCTGTGCACTACAGGAGCTTGGTCCTGGTTATATGAAAGCATTGCTGAGATGGTAAGAACTACCAGACAGCTGAGATAGTCATGAATTGGGACTGGACTGCTAATTGTTCTGAGGGCTCAGTTAGACACACCTGTCAAACTCTCTTTTTTCATAATCTGCCCCAGTCCTGTGGAATCAGCTATCATCCCTGAATCAGACGTGAGAAGAAGACAACCTTTATGAGGTTACTTAACATTTCATCTCCTCAAAAAAGAGTCTACTGTGATTCTGGCAGGGGTATCTGTACTGAGTTTAGAGTTCTGATTTTCTAAACTGGCTTTGAATAGTTTTATTACAAAATAATTTAGATCTTTACTGCACTGCAACTGTAATTGATTTTAATTATTATTATTTAATTATTATTAACTGCCTTTAACTATTTTACATCTGTACATACTTAGGTTTAAGCGTTTTACTTCAGTAAAGAATAATATAAACATATTCCATCATTAACTTTATCTAGTTTAATTCAGTCATACATTATTACATCATAGTCTTGATTCAGATGTAATCCTGTTTACAGCAATGCAAATGAACATTTGTATTTTTCCTAAATCATATCCATCCTAAACAAATATGAGCTCATAGATATCTTAGCTAAGCCCTAAAAAGCAACAGTGGTATAGAGTATATCTTACTTTCACCACCTTAAAGGAATTTAGTTTATAGTTAGAATTGTAAAAAGTTGATGCATATTATTTACAAGACACTTTCGATTCACATATTTCCCTTCATTAACTCAAGTACCAATTTCTTCACTTCCCAATACTAAACTCCTACATGGCACATTATATCTAGTTTGTATCTCTTTTCCACACCATTCACTACACAAAATCTTCTTAATCAGTCAGTCCTTATCTTGATCCACCACCTGAATTTTATCTATCTATTAACAAAAAGGGCTTAAGTAACACTAGAAGGTATTTGTTTGATGAACTGCAATAAAAATTCATTACCTGAATTTTGATAATTCGTTCTAACTTTCCAACAAATTCTCTATCCGTGTACAGACAGATAGCCCAACCTATTGGCCTAAGACAGCAAGATGCTTAGAATTGCTACCTTACATTCCTTCTACTCCCTGCAGTGCACATGATTATTCCCAGAAGTCTTTTCTACTCACTATTTTATTTCCCAGCTTTGTAGATGTTCAACATTAGATCTCTCTACAGTATCTTAAGCTGTTAGGGTTATATTCTGCTAAGGATATGATCAACTGTCCAATTCTCAAAGCTTAAGAGCACTATCCTTGCAGCCTAACAGCCAGGGGCTCAAACAGTGCAGCATAAAAAAGGCAGTTAGGGCACCAAAAGCTTCAGCGCTTTCTTGCCTCTTAATTGTGCTCATTCTGTAGGCTTTGGGGAACTAACGGTCAGCTAGCAATCCTTCAAAGCTGGAGAGATAAGTCTCCTGATGGGGGAAAAACCTTGCACAGGTTTGATTTTCCGAGGAAAACTTATATTTTTGCATGAGATCACCGACTTTAGGCTAGTGCATGCCCTTGGAACAGCATCTAAAAAAGGTCCGTTAAACTAACCATGACACAGTAAAAAAGTACTAACTCAATTACCGCGGTTTTACACTTGAGGGAGAAATGGCAAAAGCATATGAACTCCTCCACACTAACATATTCACTTGCTGAAATTACTGGAGTATCCTGATGGACTTCACAATGCTGACATCTAGATGACCACAAATTATTACTTTAGTGCACAATGCAAAGTACATACTTTAAGCAAGATCAAAATTTACCTCGACAGTTGCTTTCATATTCTGAAAGTTTTGATCATTCCTCTTCTCATTTTCCTTTTCCCGTAGTTTCAGTTTTGCAAAATCTCTTTGGGCATTTTCTAACAGCAGTTCTAGATCTTTCTTTCTGCATGCAAAATGAACAAACACAAGGCACAATCTTCCAGCAAAAACTGACTTTTACTTACTAAATATTCAAACAAAACATGCTGTACACAGTGTACTGGCTTTGGAGATACCCCATGTTAAAAGACATCTAAGCAATGCAGCTCTAATACATGGATACAGCACCTAAAGTAGTGGTTTTCAGAAGGTTTTTGTTTTAATTTATTCATTTGTTAATCAGGGAAGTGAATTTGCCCTCAGATCATTTTTAGTCATAACCCGGGACACCTACAAAGCTACTTGGCTGTCTCACTGAAAACCAATTAAAATAAGATCTTCATGTGAAAAATGTCATCAATAAAACCATACAAATTGTCCATGCTATACAAGACCTTTCTTCATTGATAGTGCCAAACTTGTCTGTTCCCCTGTAACAAAAAACAAAATAAGCAGATAAAAGAATATCTAGATTTTCTGCTGGCCATAATAATGGTAGGATGCACCAATGTCTGTAACCGAGGAATAATTAATAGTTAAAGTTCAGTCATCACTCATTTGTAACTCTGGTATGCTTTGTCCATAAAATGCATTCCTCTGACTAGCCTTCCACATCTGTAGCTATGAACTATCAGCAAACCATCCTGTGAACGTCAAGCAACTGTGGGGGCAGGATAGTGGAAAACCCAGCAGACATAGAACTTTAAGGTTCTCTGTCACTAATACAAATGGGAATAAACTCCCCCCATAACTGTACATGTATCCCTAAAAGGCTAAAAGAAGCACTGTCCATCCATCCAAAGCCCCTTCCCATTTCTGCACATGGAGTCAAGGTGTCACTTCAACAGTGACAATCTACAGCCAAGGTTCACACCGCCGGCTAGCTAGCCCTTTCTTGGCTGTTCTTACACAAACACACACACTTACACCTATGGACAATTTAGAATGTCCAGTTCACCTACTGCATAAGTCATACCTCACTAATTAAAAAAAAATCTGCAATGCAACTGGTCCTGCAGCTGCTTTGCCATAATGCAGCCAGTGCAGCCTTTCCAACCAATTTCAGCCTTCTGTAATCTGTATTCCTATCAGTCCTAGCAATACTTACACCCCGGGATTCATGAAGCTCGGCGTAAGGCTTGCGCCGTCCGTGCGGCGTATATATGGAGTAATCACGCCATATGCATATTAATTAAGGCGGGCAGCCGCCACAGCCATGTGCATAGGAAACGTGCACAAGTGCATGGGGCGTAACGAAGTTGCGCATGGAGGCATGTCAATGTCGGCTGTCGATGAGTAACCTAAACTGCTTAATATTATATTCTGCCTGCAATAGTAATCGCACCTATCAGTCTCCGTGGATACTGAAATGTATGCAAAGCCTGCAAGATAGTCCCTGCGAACAGAAAATGAAGAATCAAACACAAATGCACGGTAGGGAATAACGGGTCCCTACTCTTGAACAAATGACATGAAAACCATGTGCCCGTAGTCCAACATAGTGTTGATAGCTATACCATGTGGAAGTGAAACGTATCATATGTTAGTGCGCCGCCAGTAGGTACTTCCAGCCCAATGGAGAGGGTCACCAGCTGACCCATAATGTGAGGGAGGGAACATAGCTGTGCAGATGTGTCCATAACAAAATACACGAGAAGAAATGTAGATATATGTAGTGACCGTATGCCTGAATCATATCCCACAAGGCATGTAATAGTCACATACAAAAGGTATGTTCGTATTTCACATACCAAATGTGATAGGAAAGAGCATACGCATGTAAACAAAACAGAAGGAGTATATAAACAACTATAACAATACGGACACATGTAGGCCGAAAGGATCAGTATGATCCGTACCGTCGACTAAGATTACCACCTGTCCCACTTTGCGAGCGACAGTCCCTCTGTGGGCAGATGTGTCCTGACACAAACATGTAAAAATGGCAAATGTCCAGAGAATATAGGACATAATTATTCCGTAGACGTCATGTAATAGTTGCATTAAACATATTTCACTGAACGTATATTACATAAATGTCATGAGAAACAGAATAAGACACCGAAATGCTACAAGAATAAGCTTAGATATAGGCAT
The DNA here is from genome assembly GCF_019279795.1 of Protopterus annectens. NCBI lineage: Eukaryota > Metazoa > Chordata > Ceratodontiformes > Protopteridae > Protopterus > Protopterus annectens. Next base: position 613,468,514 of record NC_056741.1, on the reverse strand, counting down.
GAATTGTAAGTTCCATCTGCCGAACTGACCGTGGGTATGTGTCGGCCTGTAAAATATGCTGTGTTCACCGCAAATGTCACACTGTGGCCAGTTGAAAAGGTGGAAACACAACAGTCGACTGTGGGGAGGCATTGTCCACAACAGTCGGACATGTGAAAGGAATAGTTTGGACATAGGAAAAGGTGTCATCCTACCAATGAGTACAACAGGCTGGCAAAATCCGGTAGTCAGCTGTATAATCCGAATGTGTATGTGACACAGTCAAACAGGTAGTACCCGGATATACCAACCAAGTAATGAAAGTGAAGTATGGGCGTGTACCTATGTGCGTGAGGTATAGCATGTGGAAAGCAAACATGGCAGGGTAGTCCACACAACCATAAAGGTACCCGACACATGTAGGGTAGTCAATGTGTAACTCTGGCTGTGTCATGGGCCAACAACCAAAGTAGTGCTCTATGAGGTGTGATGAATTCGCGTGTGAGGGGTGGGTGGTTAATGGTAAAACCCTCAAAGGCGATACTGTGTTGTATGCAGAAAAGGTGAGCCGAAGGTGCATGAGGGGGCAGCGGGTGAAATGGAAAGAAACACAACCACATGTAGAAACAGCTGCAAGACAAGCAGACAGGCCATAGTGTAGAACACAATCCCACAAACATATGAATATGGAAATGTGCGAGACAAATGTATAGATACGTCACCGTCACATACCCACAGATGGGTCCTGATGGAACTGGCCATAACAAACGCAACACACCTGGATGCATAATGGCCTACCCGGCATACCCTCCACAACACACAACCTGCCTCCATACCAGAACGTCCACCAAAGCCAGCCATACTTGGTCCACTGGTTTGTTGCAGACACAGCTACACACAGTGATCCCTATGCATATGTAGTAGGTATTGTCACCCTAGGCAGTGTCAGGATTGCAAACCATGTATCCCCTGCATGTAAAACCCCCTGCACATTTTCGTAAAGCCACAAAAATCTTTGTTATCTGACTTGTTTTGGTCTTGCTCAATTTTTGGGATATCCCTCATGGGATAACCAACCTGTGTAAATAGTAGAATGGGTATGACAACATTATGTCCAATCCTGTAGATATCTGGACAAAGTCAGAATGTGCAGTGGAGGTCCATGACACTGTCCAGCCCTAAGTGGGCATGCATAACTTACTACCCAGGATAAAACAGCTTCCCGTGATGCACGTGTCCAGACACGAATAGGAGGGAGACTATAATGCACACATTTGCATAGTGGCAAACGACATGAGGGTGAGGAAGACACTGACGTAAACAGGTCAACCCTGATCAAGTGTGAGGGACGCTGACTGTGTGCAGCCGTGACCGACCATACCTGTCAACCTGTGTGAGCAAGATATCTGGACAGAGCCATGAATACAAGTGAGACAAAGGTCCAAAAAATAGAAGTTATGTACTTACCATAACGTTCCATGTGGAGTGTTCATCTCGCCTTTGTTCTTACACATGGGTTCGGAGCCGATCCTCGGCTCCGTGCCGGCCTCTTGCAAGCTCTGCATCGAGAAGAAGCTCGAGACAATCTAATACCCACAATCCCCCTCTGCCTTTACCTCAGATCTAGTTTGCAAGCAAACCAATCTACATAACAGTACATTCATGCCATACATCTATACATACATAACAGACACATATAAGTATATGTGTATACCAACTATGTACAGAGAATAAAGACAGTAGTAAAAATGCTTCTGGCCAGGCATCAAAGAACGTTCCTCCTAAGGGTGGGAGGGTGGGACTGTAAGAACAAAGCGAGATGAACACTCCACATGGAACGTTATGGTAAGTACATAACTTCTATATGTGATAGTGTTCAATCTACCGCTTGTTCTTACACATGGGTAGCGTCCTAGCTCCTAAATCCTGAGGAACTCACGGGAGGACGTTCTTGAGCACAGTGGAACCAAAGGTTGCTCTGTCCCTAGAAACCTTATCTACTTTATAATGAGAAATAAATGTATGTGGCTTAGACCAGGTAGCAGCCGCACAAATAGCATCCAGAGGTAGGCGAGCTGCATGAGCCAAAGGCCTAGATATTGCTCTTGTGGAATGTCCCTTGGGTTTGTTTAGAAGGGTTGATTTGCAGAATCGTATACATAGATTATACAATCAGATAACCACTTTGAAAGAGTTCTTTTGGTAACTGCAAGTCCTTTCCTGCTATCAGCAAAAGCCACAAAGAGTTGATCTGTTTTCCTGTGATCTTTTGTTCTATCCAAATAAAACCTTAGCTGTCTGTGAACATCCAATTTGTGCAACATATACTCCATTTTGTTGGAGTGGTTTTTGAAGAAAGTGGGTAATTCAATGGACTGATTAATGTTGTTAATAGAACACACTTTAGGGAGGAAGGATGAATTGGTATGAAGAGAAACTCTGTCAGAGTGAAAGATTAGATAAGGGTGCTTGATGGAGAGAGCCTGAAGTTCAGACACTCGTCTAGCAGAAGTAATGGCTACCAGAAAGAGAGTTTTCCAGGACAAAAATTTTAATGGGCAAGAAGAGGCAGGTTCAAAGGGGGGCAACATTAATTTAGATAGTAACAAGTTTAGACTCCAAGGTGACGTAGGAGATCTGACCGGAGGTCTAATATGAAAAACTCCTTTTAAAAAGGCTTTACAAAGTCTGTGAGCCATGATAGGAGCTCCACACTCTTCCACATGGAAATTCGAAATGGCAGCCAATTGAACTCTTAGAGTAGCAGGAGAAGCACCCTGATGAAATAAGTCTGTCAAGAACTCTAAAATCTTATTCAAAGATCAACGTGGTGTGTATTCGCCCAGAATACAAACCGTTTCCATTTGCTAGTATATGTTTTAGTAGTGGAGGCCTTATGAAGCCACTAATATATTCTGAACTGCTGGTGACAAGAGATCAGACCTGGCTAAGTTGGGAATTGGAGCAGCCAAGCTGCTAGATGGAGTGACAGGAGCGGGATGGGGAACCCCTGATGAGTGAGTCAACAGATCCGGCTCTGGGTCCAGAATCCAGGGTCCCCGAATGCAGTGAGTTTTCAGGAGGAAACCAAATTTGACGAGGCCAGAATGGAGCAATGAGAATTATCGTCCTGTGAAGGTTCCTGGCTTTCTGGAGAAATTTCGTATCAGAGGAAATGGAGGAAATGCGTACAGGAGTCCCGGGGCCAATCAGAAACCAGTGTCCTGGGGACTTCCCTGGAGGGGTAATAGGGCAAAGTAGCTCCTGCATTTGGTGTTCATTGGAGACGCAAACAGGTCGCAGGAAGGCTGGCCCCATGTGCGAAAAATCCTTTTCGCCACTGACTGTTTCAGAGACCACTCGTGTGGTAGCAGAATTGCTCTGCTCAGCTTGTCGGCTATGACGTTGGATGACCCGGGATGTGCGTTGCTATTAGAAAGCGACCCGTGGACTCTGCCCACTGCCAAATTCTCATGGCCTCTCTGCATAGTTGATAGGACCTGGTTCCCCTTGTTTGTTTATGTACCAGACTACCGACATGTTGTCCGTCTGAACTGCAATAGTCCCTAGAGGAAGAAGGGGAGCAAAGTGTTGCAACGCTAGAAACACTGCCCTCAACTCTAGTACATTGATGTGCAGATTGTACTCCAAATTGGTCCATTCGCCTTGGACTGTCTGTCCCTGAAAGATGCCCCCCCACCCTATCAGGGAAGCGTCCGTGGTCACCGTAACTGTAGGTGTGGGTAGCACAAACGGCCTCCCTGGGAAAGGTTGCACGTTTGGAGCCACCAGTTTAGGTCTGTTTTGCAAGTCTTTGTTATGAGAATCTCGTGTGTTAGAGGTAGCTGTTGAAATGACCATTGAGCAAACAGTAGCCATTGTAGAACTCTCATGTGCAGCCTTCCCACCGGAATTGCAATAAGGGAGGCTGACATGAGGCCCAACACCTTCAGAACTAGTATTGCAGGAGATTTCCTTGACAAGAGCAGAAGACGATGTGAGTCTGCAGCGATACTATCCTTTCTGTGGGAAGCCTCAGAATTAATTGCCGTGTGTTTAACTCTGCTCCTATGAACAAGATATTTTGTGATGGCTGAAGTAAGGATTTTCCGAAATTTACGGAGATCCCTAGGTGAACACACAGTTGAAGAACATAGTCTCTGGCCTGCAGTAGTTGGCGCCGGGTGGTGGCTGAAAGGAGCCAGTCGTCCAGATACGGAAACACCTGGAATCCCTGACGTCTCAAGTGAGACGCTACCACTGCCATGCATTTGGTGAAGACCCTGGGGCTGAGGTCAGACCAAAGGGCAGGGCTCGAAATTGAAAGTGACTGGCTCCCAGCCGGAAGCGCAAATGATCTCTGGATGCCCTGGCCATTTTGATGTGGTAGTATGCATCCTCTAGATCTATTGAGCACATCCACTCGTCCTTCTGTAGAAATGGAAGGATCGACTGAAGCGTGACCATTCGAACTTTTCTTTCTTGACGAAAGTATTGAGGTAACTCAGGTCTAGAATGGGCCTCCAGTCCCCTGTTTTCTTTGGAACTAAAAAGAACCTTGAGTAAGTCCCGAATCCTTGCTGGTCCGCTGGGACTGGCTGGATGACTCTTTTGTCTAACAACTTTGAAATTTCTAAAGCTGCTGGCTCGCAGATGGGGCGGTACATCTGGGAGTCTTTTCTTTGGAATGGGATAAGATAGAAAGGGTATGGTGTAACCTCTGGTAACTACGCTTTTACCCAATTGTCTGTAGTTATATCTTGCCAGGCCTGAGGGTAAAGGCTAAGCGACCCCGACTGCCTCCAGAGCAGGACAGTCGGGCCTCCTCTCAGGAGTGCTGGAAAGGTTTACCAGGGAGTGTATCTCTGTCACCTTGATGTTGCGGACCCCTCTGCCGCCAGGGCGGCGTCTTCCACCTCTGCCCCTCCTCTGCCTCTAGAGGGGCATTTTCCTGTGTGCCCGGAAAGACCCTTGATTTTGTTTCCGAAACCACATTTTCCCACCGCGTTGCCCTTTGGGGTACGGTCTGGTTGGGGTGGAAAAACGGACTCCGACAGCAGACAGAGTCTTTCCCTCTTGTTCACACCGGTAAGGGTCTCCTTTACCTTGGGGCCAAAAGAGTGGCACCGTCAAATGGGGCGTTTGTAAAGGAAGACTTGAAGGCTTCCAAAGGAGCATAGGCGCATCCAGGATTGTCTACGAAGAGCAATCGCTGAAGCTGCTGCCCTACTCGAACCTTCGCGTAGGAAATCAGCCTCATGGACGAGTTAACAATCGATGTTAGGGTATTAAGTTGCGCTGTCACTTTCTCTGAGACAGCTGCATCTGTAGAACCCTGGAGGGTATCTCCCAACTCTTTGACTAGATCCCTCTGCAGACGTGTAAAATGGGTCAAATAGTTCAGGGACCGCATGGAAAAAGCCGCTGAACTAAAATGCGCTTCCCATATCTATCCATCGTTCTAGAATCTTTATTAGGCGGATGGACAGACGAAGACTCCGACATCTCCTTTTTCGTGGCTGCAGCCACCACCATAGCGTCTACTGGAACTCCTTTAGTAAGGTAGGACTTATCCTGAGGTGCTGTGATGTACTTGTTCGGTTTCCTAGGAACAGGTTCCACTGTGTCAGGAGCCTCCCACGCCCTTCGAGCAATAAGTTCCATTAGTTCGTCGAAGGGCGGAGTGACCCAGGAGGAGGAAGGGCGAGCACCAAATGCCTTCAGCAGAACTGACTCATCCTCAGAAGGGGGAAGGGACTGCCAGTCACCTCTCTGCTTCAGGATCTCCAAAATGTCTGAAAAAGAGACATCTTCTGAAGGTGACTTAGGGGACCCTTCTGACTCATCTAAGTCAGTATCAGATGTTATGGATTCTTGCGGAGAATACAAGTGTCTCCTCTTACACAGTCTCTTCCTAGGGACTTCCTCGTGGGAGCATCCAAGAAGCCTCGGAGGAAGAGGGGGCACCCTCCAGGGGTGGCTGAGACACTGGTGCCCGACGCTTGGATGTGGCCGTGGGTGCAGATGAAGACAAAGGCCCTTTATGGGGAGGAGAAACTGCTTCCACTGATGTGGTTGTCTGGGTAGACAACACCTTCCTCATCAGGTCGAACGCTCCCGGGTCCCGCATCGAAGAATCTCCCGGCTCCGAAGAAATGGGAAGAATCCCGACACGGGCACGAAGGCATCGACCCGAGGACGGAGCAGAATCGATCCGTGCGAGGCCCGAGGGAGAGTCGGAACCGACACGTCGGTTCGACTCGGCCCGAACCAAGAACAGACCGTCGGCTCCGAGACTCCGGTACGGGTCCGGAGTCGAGGTGAGGAACAGACCGAGAAAGGACGGTTCTGGACCCGAGGGCTCCACAATCAGCAGATCAGCCTCTTCCGGCTCCAAGACTGAATCGGTCTCGGAGGAGGAATGGATGGAGATACAGGAAGGCCTTCAAGTTTCACACCAGCTGGGTGGAAACCGAAATAAGTTTAGAGAGGGCGAATGCTCCAGCAGCTTCTGCACCACACGATCCACATCGACATCCGAAAGTTTAGAGGAGGAACGGGTCGAAGGAACCAAGACGGAGCCGACCTCAATATGGCGAAGGAGGGAGCTCCATCACCGGTTCCAAGACTCGAGGCTCAGGAACCGACACCAGTTGAACACTCGGCCCGAAGTCTGTGGAACCGGTGATCTAACCTTTGAAGAAGAGCTCGGAGCCGATGACTTGGGCTCCGATGTCTTCGATTCCTTAGAGGACTTCGATGCCTGGTCCGAAGCATCCAAAGCCTCTTGGAAAGCTGGTTTCAACAGACCCCTGTCCATTAGTTTCCTGCGCCTATCTGTCATGACCCTCCCACTGAAAGAGTGACAAATGGAGCAATCCTCTTGTAAGTGGAGAGGGCCAAGGCAGTAGACACAGGAACTATGGTTGTCAGTGACCGACATTTTTTGGCCACACTGACAACGCTTGAAACCAGACTTAGCCTTCTCAGGCATTGTAGGTAATAAACAAGTCTAGAAACAAACACACAGTCAAATCCGGGAAAAATAGTCACAATCAGGTAAATGTCACAATCAGGTAAATGTCAAATCCGGTTAGTCACAATCAGGTAAATTTGACTCAATATAGCAGTATATGGTAAGGGTGTAGGCCCCGGTACAAAAATACCGATAAAAGGGTTAACGGTACCAAAGAACTACGGAACCAGAACACAATCACACCAGGTAATACTAACAATATTAAGTTAAATAAAATTCTCAGTAAAATACAACAAAAAGTTATATCTTAGCTTAGAAAACCCTCGAGCTAGCTCCCAACGATGCGAATGCAGCAGCGGCAAACTAGATCTGAGGTAAAGGCAGAGGGGGATTGTGGGTATTAGATTGTCTCGAGCTTCTTCTCGATGCAGAGCTTGCAAGAGGCCGGCACGGAGCCGAGGATCGGCTCCGAACCCATGTGTAAGAACAAACGGCGAGATTGAACACTATCACATCAGGGACATTCTGTAAAGATAGCTCTTAGAAACACAGAATATGACAGAATAACAGTTTGCACATTGGCATTAATGTCGGCAGTATGAAGTCTGAAACCCAACTGTCTGTCAACACGTTCCGACTGCAGTCTTTAATGCTGAGCTACTGCTGTGCCAGAACACAACAGCGTATTACAGAGGTCCATACCATACCACTCAACTGTCCTGATATTCGCAGAATGACTAGGGTTACCACCTGTCCCACTTTGTGCGTAACAGTCCCTCTCTGTAGGCAGTTGTGTCCTGTGAAAAAATATCAAGACATAGCAAATGTCCTGAGAATTTAGGACAAAGTTATTTCCTAAGTTTCTTTAATAGTTGCATAAAACAGTTATTTTATATATGAAACTTCTAGATGTTATGTGAAGTAGCATAAGCAATTCAAACGTTACTAGAATAAGCTATTATTTGTGCAAAAAAGGTTAAGTTTTGTACCATGCACGACTGTTGGTATGTTTTGTCCTGGAAAATCTGACATTTCTACAACCCTAAGAATGAGCAGAGGTTTGCCACATATTGTTGTTGTGTGCCTCCGACAATCTGCACCAGTGTGGTAAATAGCTGAGGATTGACGTCACTAAAGAATGAGAAATATCCTGAGTTAAAGACTCCACATCCTTCAGAAAAGTCATGCTAATGCAAAACCTAGTATTCTATCAACGTTCTAAGCTTGTAAGAGCAATCGTTAAAATGTGTCCCTAATTGTCCCCCCCATCGTGTAGGTTTTGTGCAGTTTTGGTGCTCTAAGAGGTTGAGAGGTATGGTCCCGTACAGATTTACAGTAACAACCCTTCACATTTGTGTAATGTACAACTGCATACCTGTAGTCACTTAATGCCCAAAATAATAATCCCCGTATGACTGTATACAGGTAATAGTCAAATGTGAATGGGAACACCCCTCACCGTGGAGTATGGACTGTAACAACCCCACCCATAATATGTATTGCCAACAGAATAAGCTGCTGACAGGTGCCCAAACACCTGTGTCTATAAACACAGGTAAAACTTCATAATAGGGAGAAAGTCCCTGTCCATATGCTAAGTCTGACATTTGAACTCGGCCAGGGAAGTTCCGTTCACCAGGTGGACAAGCATAAACCCAGATCACTACATGAACACCCTGACAATCAAAGACCTGTATGTGCTTGGAATATATGCCTTGGTGTTCTGCATATCCTCGGAGTGATTAACAATGCAGCTGTGGTCCACAGCAGTAGGCAACAGGGAATGTGTAATATGTAGTACTGCATTTTTCCCAGCAGGAGAATGGATGCCTATGTTGTAGGTGAAGCGGTGAGGCGTATGTTGATGTAGCTAAGTACTATGGGTATGCATATCAATGAGGGAGAACACCAATAGAATAGTGGTTCCGGCATCCGGCCAACGTGAATGCAGTCCCGATTGACCTACGACCACTGCACATATAACTTGAAAGTGTAATGAATGCGTTTGTGCTGTACACACATTTAAATATGTAAAGATGAACGTGTGTTTCGCAGCAGTCCGTAAACCGGAATACAGATATGCATGCAACTGTTACGGTCAGAATTATGAAAGTTCACGTAAGCACAAATATCTATGAAACTTATGTAACCCACAATAAGGATAGGCAAGTGCGCCTGCGCGTGTGTAATCCGCTCACAGCATAGCAAATAAATGCTGTTTTCCCCACGTTCTATGTAAATGGCTCATACCTGTTAACCCCGTAAAGTACGAAACCAGACAAAGCCATGAAAACAACTGGTACAAATAGGGACAATCCCCAGATATTGCCCTAACAAACATAGAAAGTGGATAGAATAACAGGTGTGTCACTAGCATGGATTCTCTGAAGGGTATGAAGTCGTAACCTGAAATGTTTGTCATTATTTACCAACGTCAGTCTTTAATGATATGCCACTAAATTGCCAGATAGACACAAGGTTATGAAAAACGGACCAAAGTTAAGAGGCAAACAGCTGTACATGCAGAGAAAATCTGTACATTTGAAAGGTATGATATGGATATATATATATATATATATATATATACACACACACATATCCACAGACATAAACCAAAGCAAATTATGAAATGAGAAATGTACAGACATATGTATATATGTACATATATATATATATATATATATATATATATATATATATATCTATACACACACGATACATGAATAGATATATATACACAACAAACATACGTCCTGTACATATAACACATGTACATAAATAGGTCACGGTATAGCTATTATGGATAGACAGAAAGACATGCATGAAAGGAGAATACACCGCTGCTTTCCAAACCATTGCCCGGAAAGTACCAGTGTGACAGGGCATGCAAGTTCTACACGTTAAACATGAATATATGTGTCCTTTGCAGGACCCCAAAAATTGATTCCGTCATTGATGCAAAAGACGTGACAACTGCAACTACGATATAGTTGTACATGCAACAGTAGCAGGTGCAAGGGTGATAACACATGGGTCGATGGAATGTATGACGTACGACCTGATATCCGCAGAGTGGGAAGTGCTCAGGAGTGTCCTCACACTATTATCGCTCACATTAAACATGTCTAATGGGTACTGTGGAGGGGTGTCAGGTATGGGAATCATGGGTATGCAGAAATGGGCATAGGTGTTGGTTGGCACAGATCTATTAGGTACGCCCCATGGGAGTGATCAATATACCTATGTGGATATAGCACACGCCTATATTCTCCAAAAAGGTGCAACCCATCTACTGGATATTGTGTAAACCATTGGGGGAAGACGCAGGGACCTATATCAGTGTCATGTAGGCGATTATCATGGATGGACATGCGTACGACCAAGATGGTAACCATACCTGCCAAAATGTCAGAATAAGACAGCTGGACTAAGGGATAGTACATGAAATACAAATAGGGACTATATTAAATATACCCCAGACAAAGTCAAACCATTGATAGAATAATGGCGTGGTCAGGAATACGAATGTTATGAGAGTTAGTAATCATGAAATAGAAATGTCAGTCATTATTACCTAACCGCACAGTCCGTCATGCCTTGCCAGCAATCTACCAGAAAGGCACATTATTATGACAAATGTAACAGAATCATAGGTCAAACCTCGGGGCGTTAACCAATAATGTGTACAGGTGAGAGGTATGAAGGTAACCCGTCCTAAATAAATGTACAGAAAGTACAGTTTTGTACCTACCATAAATGTAGATGTCCGAACAGGATAGCATCTGCAGTCCTTACAAATGGGTTGTCCTGTCGTCAGGCAGCCCTTCGGTCGGCCGGATTCCAAAGCCTGGGTCTGGCCTCGGCTGGTGTCGCACTTCACCCGACGTCATCTCTGCTGGTCTTCGGGTATAAAGGCATCAGCCGACGCCATTTTCCTCAGTGTTTCTTGCCCCAGATGCCAGTTGCCCTCTTGGATAGCTAAATTTTTGGGTAAATGCCAATGTTTCCAAAAACGTAGAAGGCAAATAGAAAAAATAAGCATGTATGTACATATATATACAAACAAATACACCATAAGAGATCCCCCCCAGCTAGCTATTAGGTGGGCAAATACCTTAGGAGTACCACAGAGGGGAAGGAGGGTGGGTAATCCTGACTGCAGATGCTATCCTGTTCGGACATCTACATTTATGGTAGGTACAAAACTGTACTATGTCCTTCAAGGATGCATCTGCAGTCCTTACAAATGGGTAGAATACCATAGTCAAACTAGGGGAGGAGGAGGAAGAATTATGGTGTAGTTAGGATCCCTTGCAAAACAGCAGTGGCAAACCCCGCTCGGGATCTAGAGTATAGAGGTAAGTTATAATGCTTGGCAAATGTATGCACGGAGGTCCAAGTAGCAGCCTCAATAATGTCCTTGGTAGCCACTCCTCGTAAGAAAGCTGTGGTAGTGGCTGTAGCCCTTGTAGAATGAGGCCTTATGTTCTGTGGAATTTGCTTTCCATGGTAGGAGTAACAGAATCTTATGCAATTTCCTATCCACTTGGAGATTGTTTGTTTGGAAATTGCTTTTCCTTCCCTTCCTGTTGCATAAGCTACTAGAAGCTGGTCAGTTTTCTATTGCCCTTGGTTCTGTCCAGGTAGTAAAGCAACTGTCTATGTACATCCAAGGTATGCAGCAGTCTTTCCCCCCTGTTCTGTGGATTGGGAAAGAAGGTAGGTAGGTGTATTGCCTGGTTTAGAGACACTCTGGATACCACCTTAGGCATAAATGTAGGATTAGTTCTCATGGACACTCTATCTTGATGGAAGATTAGGAAGGGTTGTACTGCCATTAAAGCCTGTAGTTCCGAAACCCTTCTTGCTGAAGTAATTGCCAGTAGGAAAGCAGTTTTCCAGGATAGGTGTTGAAGATCTGCTGTTGCTGCTGGTTCGAATGGAGGGAGTGTCAATTTTTCTAGCACAAAGTTCAAGTCCCATGCTGGTAATGGTGGTTTCCTAGGGGGTTTTACATTCTTAATTCCTCTCAGGAACTGCCTGAGTAGAGGATGTGAGAAGACAGGGGGATCGTAGCTGTATTCTGCAGAAATAGCTGATGCATGTATCTTGACGGAGGAATAGGACAGGCCTGTATGGAGAAGCTCTGCCAAGTACTCCAGGATGTTGGCAATATCTACCTTTGACACATCTTTCCCTCTTTCAGTACTCCAAATGACAAACCTTTTCCATTTTCCTGCATGGTTCCTTCTTGTTGAAGGTCTGCGGGCCTCAAGGATAATGTCTTTAACCCTTTGGGATAAATCTGGGTTAGTTGCTCTTATGTAATGTTCCAGGCAGTCAGTTGTAGAGTTTTCAGGTTTGGATGCAGGATGTTGTAGTCGCTCTGAGTTAACATCAAAGGAATCAGGGGCAGTGTCCACGTTTCCCCCCCGAGACATGCTCCTCAGCAATGGATACCAATGTTGTCTTGGCCAATTTGGAGCTATCAGAATTATCCTTGGACGTTCCTCTTTGATTTTTAGTAGTACCTTGTGCATCAAAGGAAGAGGTGGAAATGCATATGCTGTCAGGCCTTTCCAACTGAAGGATAGAGAGTCCACCTTCCAAGCAAGTGGGTGGTAGGTCCTTGTGCAGAATTTCTTGAGCTGGTGATTGAGTGGGGATGCGAATAGGTCTATTTGTGGTATTCCCCATTTCTTTGTGATGGCCTTGAAGATGTCCGGGTGTAGCATCCATTCGTGAGCATCTGAGGTAGTTCTGCTTAACATGTCTGCTAGGATGTTTTCTTTTCCCGGTACAAATATTGCCTGTAATTGAATGTTGTAGCTCAGAGCCATATTCCATAGGTCCAGAGCCATTCGGCATAGGGGGTATGAATGAGTGCCTCCCTGTTTGTTGATGTACCACATGACTGTGGTGTTGTCTGTCCTTATCAATTGGCCTTCTTTGAGGAATGGTCTGAAATTCTGGATTGCTAGTTTTACTGCCAGCATTTCATTTTGATTTATGTGCAGGTGCAGCTGATCTGGAGTCCATAAGCCTTGAATGCACTTGTCCAGCATGTGGGTCCCCCAACCGAGGTCTGAGGCGTCCGTTGTGATGGTTTGGCTTGTTCGAATGTTGTGGAAGGACAAACCTGGGTTTGACTGGCATGCCTGAGCCCACCATAGGAACTCTTCTTTCAGGCATGGGATTAGTGGTATTTCGGTTTCTAAGCTGTGCTTGTGTTGAGACCATAAATTCTTTAGGTACCACTGTAGCTTTCTCATATGCAGTCTGGCATGGGGGACCAAGATTATGCAGGATGCCATGAAGCCCAAGGCCTGCAGTACTTTCCTTGCTGTTAGTTTGTTCTGCTTTGTTAATGCCAGGAAGTAAAGAGGAAGTTGTTCTTGTTTTCTGCAGTTAGGAATGCCATCTGTTTTACTGTGTCCAATTCTGCACCCAAGAATGTTCTTGTTTGGGATGGTATCAGTCTTGACTTTTTAAATTGACTGTGTATCCCAGGGCTTGTAGTAAGCAAATGACTCTTTGTAAGTCTTGTGTCAGCTTGCTTTTGTTGTCCGCTTGTATCAGGCAGTCGTCCAGGTATGGATAAATTTGGATTCCCTGAAGCCTGCAATGAGCGATTACTGATGCCAGGCATTTCGTGAACACTCTGGGCGCAGTAGATAAGCCAAAGGGCAATGCTGAGAATTGATAATGCTCTGATCCTGCAAGAAATCTGAGGTATCTTCTGCAAATTGGTCGTATGGGGACGTGCAGGTATGCCTCCTTGAGATCTAGAGTTACCAGCCAATACTCCTTGCCCAGCATGGGAAGAAGTTGCTGTAGGGTCAGCATTTTGAATTTTGGAACAATGATGAATGTGTTTAAAGCGGACAGGTCGAGAATAGGTCTCCAACTTTTCTCTTTTCTTGGTCTTTTTACTGGTAGGGTGTGGAAATGAAACCTGTAGCCTTGGTCTATAGTTTGCAAAATCCACTTGTCTCTTGTGATATAGTGCCAGTTTTTTGAAAATAAGGCTAACTTTCCGCCTAAGGGTGCTGCTATTTGTTCCCTGGTAGGCGGTGTCAGAGCCAAGTCACTATGATTGTCCTGTTGCAGTGGTAGTGGTTGTATCTGTGCCTCGTTGGTTATTGCCTTGCCACTGGCGTCCCCTGTAGGCACCTCCTCTGGATTGATTTCTGCCTCTGGAACGTCTATTCCTGCCTCTCTGATTTTAGAGGAGTCTGGAAAGGACCAATTTTGGAAGGCCAGTTCCTGCTGAACCTTGGGGCTGAACCTGTAAGAAATCTTTAACTGTTTGTACAGATTTTGCCTCTCTTCCATTTTCTTCATTACTTGTTGGGCAGGAGAACCAAATAGACTGACCTTATCCATAGGAGCATCTAATAGTTTTGCTTTAACATGATCCGCAAGACCTGTTCTTTCAACCATGCATGCCTTCTTATAACTGTGCCAGTCATGGCTGATCTAAATGAAGCCTCCAGTGCATCATAGCCACATTTTAAAGAATGGTTACTAACCTGCTGAATGTTATTCACCATTTCTAGAACATATTTCTTATCTAAGGAATCATCAGAGGACAGTTTCTTAGTTAACTGATCAAGCATAAACTCTTGGTATTGGATCATATGAAACTGACAGTTCAGAGCTCTAGCTGAGAGAGTAGCAGAGGTGTATACTTTTTTACCCCATCTCTCTAAGGACCTGGATTCCCTATCAGAAGGGAGAGGGTTTTTGCTGAGGTCGGCTACTGCCTTAGGCCCCTGGGAGATAGTCTCAGGATCTGCAAAAGGAGCCTTGTATAAGTGGTGATGAGTATCCGGTACCCTGTAAAACCTATCGGGCTTAGCAGGGGCTGGAGGTAAAGTATCAGGAGCAGTGCAAACATCATTAAATGCATCATCCACAACAGGAAGAACTGGAGGTATAGCTAAGGGCCTATGTTGCGGTAAGTGTAAAAAGGTCCTAAGCCTTTTTCTTGAATCTGAGAAATCTTTATGAGGTATTTGTTTCCCACGAGTTAAACAGTTATTCACTTTTTCTGACATCGGCTGAGGCAAGAAAGAGTCCCTAGCAGTACTTAGCTTTTAGAAGTCTTCGAAGTAGTATTCGGTAGTAGTAATCTCTGGATCTGACCGACCGGCACTTGCGAACAGCTTCTGCTTTGGGTGCCACGCGGCAAGAAAGACTGAGGAAAATGGCGTCAGCTGATGCCTTTATACCCGAAGACCAGCAGAGATGACGCCGGGTGAAATGCGACACCAGCCGAGGCCAGACCCAGACTTTGGAATCCGGCCGACCGAAGGGCTGCCTGACGACAGGACAACCCATTTGTAAGGACTGCAGATGCATCCTTGAAGGACATCTAGTGATACTAGGTGGACAGGTGAGAAGAAAGATGTCAGGACAAATGACAAAACATGTACAAGTCAAAAGCATGACTTTCCACAAATGTGAATGACAACGTATGCCCTGTGAAAGTCAATGTGGAAGGTTAATAGACTCAAAAGACATGTGTCCCTCAGGGTGTCATGCAGTGTCATGGATACAGTGTCCAGTCTCCCATACTTGTACGTGAGCTCGGCCACTGACGGAAAGCACAAATACCGGCGTACACATAAGGTACATGATAGAATAATTAGTGTGGATAAGCACCTGTTGGCCTGTGTGAGGAATATAACCCTCTGGGTGGGTGTGTCCTGCAATAGGAATTTAATGGCATCTGGCCTGTGATGGCACCATATATTGTGTGTATTGGTGTAAGAAAATTGATATCCTGTATCAGAAACATACCTCGCAACTGTACAGAGTCTCGCAGAATGCAAAGATGTATGTCTCATATGTTTGGTGTGTTCCTCTTACAATCTGTACCTGTCTGCCAAATTCCTGAGAACTGACGTCATTAAATAATGACAAACATTTGAGTTCAAGACCCCAAATCCCTCAGAAAAGTCATACTAATGCAAAACCGATTATACTGTCAACTATCTACGTTTGTAAGAGCAATATTTATAACCTTCCCCTATTTGTCCCCCCCATCATGTTACGCTTTGTACAGATGTTTTGCTCTACGAGATTGAGAGGTATGATCAGAAACAGATACATGTCTGAGGAAACAGCATTATTGACCGCAAGATAACTCAGAAGGTATGAAAAGCGCTGCAGTAGGAAGTTCAGTATTGGCCAGAGGTATGTGCAAACATGTCAAATGATACAGCAGTCTACATGAAGTACCTATAGGGTGTCACCTTTACCAATGATGACAGTGGGACATACCCACAGCCATGCATACACCACAAATAGACATAGCACACAGCAAAGCCTAGGCCATGATACACGAAGCCTCCGGCGTGTATGGATTGAGTGAGAGTACAGCAAGGAAAGATGACTGCCAGGCTATTCAGCAAACACCTGTATGGGCGTGCAAGACTGCCCGTAACACTAACATTGCACGGACAATGTTGAGATTTGCAACATACCCCATTTGTATGTGAAAGCTATGCAAATGATGTAATTACGCGATACATGAAACAGTAAACTGTCCGTGCAAGAGCAGAGTTATGTACAGAAATGTACCCGGATGTTAGGCGACTAACATTCTGCATGTTGCTAAACGGAGCAATGACAGCTGCATATACAGTATGAATACAGTCGAAGAAGCATGCCAATGTCCAAGTCCAAGGCCAGTGGCAGCTTTGTCCATTGGATATCAATAGAACAGTAGTTGTCCTCCCCTGATCTCCGGTGTGGAAGCATAGCGCAGCGCCACGTGAACGCGCTGCGCTTCAAAGCAAGTCATATATGTATAATATACATACAAAATGTAGGTTTAGTTAGATGTTAGTACGCCATGCAGATGAATGGCAAGCTGGAGACAACATGGCTACTGCGTACTGGTTCTTATGTGTGGAAGTGCTCTGTCAGAGATGTAACGAAGCATTTGTAGGCAATGTGATGCAAGTGAGGCTGAGGATAGTGAATCACATGTCATGCCATATGGGCCAAGCCTCTACAGTGTAGTGTAGGTTAAGGGGACTATTAGAGTAGAAGATAGGTGACAACATGAGTGTGTATGTATAAAACACTGTAACCTCACCGGAGCAGTGTCACATGTTTGCTGTCAGTACTCAGTGGAAGAGGCATGTTATGAGCTATCCTAGGGAACATCAGGAGACTGACGGTGTATGCCATGGATACCACTGATGTGACCTGCAAACCTGCCCACAGTGTGTCTGCGCCCGTGCGCGCCAGTAAGCCCGAGTAAGCATGTGTGTGCGCATGTGGAGTGTGGAAGAATGAGTAAGCTAGTGTACGAATGGTGAAGCCTGTGTAATGTCGTGTATGCATCTGTAAGCATGTATACATGTGTACTACACACATCACACACGTACTGCACACTCAGACACACATGCTGCCAATACTACACACATCAGTGAAATGGCACATGGATGGAGAATACATCAGAATTAACAGTGCTGTAAACTATGCTACAGTGATGGTCATAGCTGCAATGCATCATGCCTGCTGATATACACCTGGAAGTAACACACTGTGTGTTAACAGCATGCTAACATCAATGCAGTGGAATAAAGCCACCATGTGCATCAGTACCAGGTTAGTCTGATCCTGCATCAATGTTACACATCACGGGTGACATCATATGCACAGGATGTGGTGTTACATTACCAGAGCTGTCATTGTGCCATCCAATGTACACGTAGGTGTGTGTGTGTGTGTGTGTGTGTGTGTGTGTGTGTGAGGGACATTGGTTATTGCATGGCCCAATGGTGATGCAATGGGTTTGTGTACGTGTGTGTGTCTGCATATACACAGGTACAGCATGTGTCAGCCATATACAGGAGGTTGTGGGACAGTCACAGACCGTACCTGCCAGGCTGTAGAGATCCCTATTACTGGCCATGGACGCCACACCACAACCCAGTCCTGCACCTATCAATGTATATACATACAGTCCTGGGATCTGAACCACAACATATGGATAAACGTCAGTCTGTAATGTTAACTCGAGGTGCATAGAATTGTCAGTTACTACATACAGATATGAGCCATACTCACACTCCAATGTAATAACCACTGTTGACTGTTGCCAAGATGTGCATATGACCATTCAAAGGTGCTGTACTAACATTGTTTCTAATGCCCGTGTAATACCCAGCAACACAATAACCGGTCACTACACAAGTATAACCCACGATCACTACAGCACACAGTATGTGCACTATCACAGAGCCATAGCAGATGTACATACATTCAAGGTGCTCACGTACAGATAATGCAACACATTCAAGAGTGATAATCCCAACATACATATCTATATACAATATGATATATATATATATATATATATATATACATATATATATATATATATGTAGATAGATAGATACATACACACACACACACACTCACACAACACAAGTGGCAGGGTTGGGAGCAGAACACAAACGTAACCACTGTACCACACGACAGAATTACGCAGTTACAGAATGCGCTACTGTGATTAGTTGATCACTGGATTCACACAGGCATACGTCTAGCCTGCAGACAGCAGCATCAAAGGCAAAGACGCCGCACGGATGTTATGGAGAGTGACTACTATAAAAGCAATGTACTGTTGTCATGCAGCTGGAAACACACACACACACACACACTTGGCAGGACTGGGAGTTGAACATACACCTAACTACCCTATCACACTACAGCATGACACATTTACAGAATGTGGTACCGAGATTACTAAACACAGCAGTCCCAGAGGCAGACATCTAGGTGCGTGTCATCATCCGCAAAGACGTCGGTAGGGAATTTCTGTGGTGTGAGGCGTCTAAAAGCAAGACCGAGTCCCCAGGCAGACGGGAGCATGCGTACAGACACACACACACACACACACATTTGGCAGGACTGGGAGTCGAACATACACCTAACTACCCTATCACACTACAGCATGACGCATTTGCAGAACACACTACAGAGATTACTAAACACAGCAGTCCCAGAGGCAGACATCTAGGTGCGTGTCGTCATCCGCAAAGGCAAAGATGTCGGTAGGGAATTTCTGTGGTGTGAGGCGTCTAAAAGCAAGACTGAGTCCCCAAGCGGACGGGAGCATGCGCGCAAACATACACACACACACACACACTTGGCAGGACTGGGGGTCGAACATACACCTAACTACCCTATCACACTATAGCAAGACGCATTTACAGAAACGAGCTACCGAGATTACTAAACACAGCAGTCCCAGAGGCAGATAACTAGGTATGTGTCATCATCCACAAAGGCAAAGATGTCGGCAGGAAATTTCTGTGGTGTGAGGCATCTAAAAGCAAGACAGAGTCCCCAGGCGGACGGGAGCATGAGCGCAAACACACACACACACACACACACACACTTGGCAGGGCTGGGAGTCGAACATACACCTAACTACCCTATCACGCTACAGCATGACGCATTTACAGAACGCGCTACCGATATTACTACACACAACAGTCCCAGAGGCATACTTCTAGGTGCGTGTCATCATCCGCACTGACAAGGACGACGACAGGGATTGTACAGAGAGTGATCAGTCTGAAAGCATACAGACATATTACTGTCCCATGGTAGATGTAGACAAACACACGGCAGTGGTGTGATCGGGGCAACGTAGGATTTACGGAGCACCACAACAACATGACATAGACAAGGGACGCGCCACAGACAGTACACCCTTCAAGATAGTCGACCAGTGTGTACTCGGTAGGCATCCATCGTGACGTTGAAAATGGACATCTGTTGCCTGGATGACTACCATGGCTATAAAGGATGTCAACGGCCATGCCCATGCACAGAGGGACATCACCGACACAAGGTGTCACTGGGCATGGCCACACGCTTAGTAATACACGTCCGTTCGGACTGTACTGTGTGTCAATCTACACAATGGCGTACTGGGCATGCTCACACACTAAGCAGTTGCAAAGGGCCGTCTTGCATGCAGACTGAGTCTCAACACGCAAGGGCTCAGTTTGGACTGTCATGTGTGTCCAACTACACACCAGCGTACTGGGCATGCTCACACACTTAGCAGTTGCAAAGGGCCATCTTGCATGCAGATGGAGTCTAAACACGGAAGGGCACAGTAAGGTATAACAGTCCCCACGCACAGGGCGGGCCGTCCTGCATGCAGATGGAGTCTAAACACGGAAGGGCACAGTAAGGTATGACTGTCCCCACGCACAGAGCGGTCACACACATGCAGTAACCAGTACACACACGGCTGCCATCACAGCTGTCACAGGTACAGATCACAGACGTACACACCGCAGTCTACACTGTAGCCCTCGAGACATCACCATGTCGTTGCTGCAGCAATACACAGCCATACATTACCACAACACCATGTGACACATAACCAGTGGACTGTACAGAGGTCTACAGCAACTGTGCAGAGTACACATGTACTGACAGGGTTCCAACAGGTGTTATGCATTGCAATTATACCACTAAACATGACCAGGTCAGCTCAAGACATACCAGGGGCCCCAGGTCTTACACAGCTATGACAGATGAGTGTTGCTGTGCACCAACGAACACACGTTTGGATATGTCAAACATGTGATTGTAGTGGATGTGTGCATGGACCACACACACAACACATATGTACATAGCTAAGCCTTTGCTGTCCCCCGTGCAGAACAGTGGCCTAAGCAATCATACGCACACAAATGGAAGGTGGGTCCATGTCTGTTGAATGCTCACAGTACAGGAGGTAGCAATGTTGACGGAGGACACATTCCCCTGTAGTAGTCGCCCATGACACCCGTGATATCATACCACAGTCCATGTGTTATGTATGTCAACACATGTCCGCCAACAGCAATGCATACAAACATGGCTACAGGAGACGCATGTAGGACCAACGCACATTTACGATCTGTGCTGTGCATGCAGCAACCATGCATGTGCAGTGGCTGATGTCCATAACACAGCTGTGCCTAACTACAACATGCAGTCGCAATGCAGCACCATCATTGACACCTGTATATGGTGACATACAGACAGTATGGTTGGTTGTACATCACGTATAGAGGGATGTGTGTACATAAAGTGGTGATCCACCTGTGTAGATGTATGTGTGCCAGGGATGGTTCACAGGTGTGTCACACGCCATCCTACCATGCCATGTGCAAACAGTACGCTATGTCACTGTCACTTGACGGTGATGACAACGCATACACAGCGGTCAGGTGTTACCAACTGTATGTCACGTGACACCTGTATCACTGACATCCTCCAGTGTGCATATAGCCACACAATTGCCAGACATGGCGTTGGTACACATACTGCGGACATTACCGCTGCATGTCTATCAAACGGCTCATCATATGGCAGGTGTATCATTCCCAACACTGCCATGTGTGTCCGCTTGCATGACCACACATGCCACATATGGTGGGGACTATGTCCCAGTTGTAACACATCCCTGTACACCGTTGTAGAGATCTGTACATACTGCAGTGTGGAAAGCATGATGTCGGCAGGTGTGGTGCATCACACACATCGGCTATCCGTACACACATATCTGGTCGCCACAGTGTGTGTGTGTATGTATGTATGTATGTCTGTCTGGTGCTTCGTGTGAGGGTATTTGCTACCATACTGTGGAAACAGGATCACTAACCCCTCATGGTGATGCAGTCTACTACCCTGTTGATGCCATCGGTCCCAGCCATACTGGCTACCTGTGCATGTCCCTTCTCTGTGCCATGTCTTGTGGGTGCAAAGTACTGAGAGGGTGATGACCACATAGGCAAAAGTCCGCACCTCAACATTATGGGGTGTGTGTTATAGTGCTGTACACCCCATGAATGTGGCCCTGTTCCTGTACTGTGACAGGGTATTACTGCTGCACAGTGTGGCCTCATGCTATCAGGTGGCCTCTAACATCACTGGCCAGACCGCTGTGTACAACCCCTGCACCATGTCAACATACCTGTAATGTTTCCCGGTATGTATGTCACATCTCTGTCCGCTGTAGCCTGTTCAACTGACCACATGCTTCAGGTGCAGTATATGTGCGGACATCTGTGTCATGTTCGGACATCTGTGTCATGTTCGACTTTCCAACAGTCAGGTTGAGGGTACGTTTAGCATGCTGATATTGCCATACATGCCTGTGAGTACTCCACAGTTACACATGGGGGACTGCAAACACTGCTACCTGTAGGCACATGCCAGTGCACCATAGGAGGGAACCAGGGCATCATTACCAACATGCTGTTACTGTTGTAACCGAGACACATACTGTGAACATATCACAATGCATGCTGCACCTGGACTACATGGTATGACTGGTGCATGTCGACAGTACACCACTGAGGTCACATACACATCTCTCAGTATTCACACACGTCCAATGCAACATACACATCCCTCAATATGCATACAGAAGTAATGTTAGATACACCTCTCACATCCCAGTATTCACACACGACCAATACAACATACACATCCCTCAATATGCATACACAAGTAATGTTAGATATACCTCTCACTATTCTGTTCACCCTGTCCATCAGACCATATGAGCATATCCCTGCACCGATGGTGTGGATGACAGGGATGCGGCACAGACTTCATCATATGCACAGGGTGATACTGTTTGCCAGGGGCATAGGCTACACCAATGGATGACATCATGTGTGCGGGTAAGGGCCGGTGATTTGAATGGACATGTCTGTTCCGTATGCATGTGGGTATTGTGGAGCCCTACAGTTGTGTTTGCTGTGTGCGTGTATGTGTGCACACAGTTCTGTCATTTGTGAGGCCTACACAAGGGTATTCTGGACAGCTCCAGATTGTACAGACCAGGTTGTACAGCTCACTGTAACCGGACAAGGCCACATGTCCTGTGCCTGCCAGGGGTTGCACGGGCACTACCAGGCAGAGAACCGATGACACATGGCCATTGGACCCGTGTCCCCGCCGGGAACGTCCAGGGCCATGTCCACGTGGCCTGCTGTGACCTGGTGTGGACAGCGCAGCACCAGCTGTACTGCTACTGCTACCAGCACTATAGGAGCGGCCATGTGAGGTGGCACGCTCACGTTAACCTGCACTAGGTGGTGTAGCTGGCCTACGTCCATGTGTCCTACGCCTCAACCCTACCAGAAGTTCCAGCACAGACAGCTCACGCTCGTGGATTGCCATGCCACAGTCGAGGATTCTGACCATGTCACCCAATCGCCTGTCCAGAACATCAGCAAACTACTGTTGAGCACCTGCCAATGCCTGGATGTTGTTGTTTAGGGTACTGATAGCAGCCCTCTGCAGCCTCTGTCCTTCTCTGTTCTGCAATTTGGCACGTGCCTGTGCCGCCATTACAGTCTGGAACATGCGTCTGGTGATCCCAGCTGTTGCTCTATGTCCTGCAGGTGCATGTCTGCCAGAGGTCCTCCTACGAGCAGCACCAGCCACATGCCTGTGTGGCACATCAGCAGTTAGTATACTGCCACCATGGTGTGGGGAGACACCTTCTGTAGCCACCACACGTTCCTGTTCAACGCTAACAAACGCTGACTGTCCTTCCCCTATGGCCACTGTAGATGTGGTATGTGTTGGCAGCTGAACTGTGTGCAGGGAAGAGGGGGACATAGCTGGGATGGCAACCGTTGGCACAGATTCCGCCCCTGACATCCCTGTCTGTACCTCGTGCATATGTTCATCACTGCTAGCATCTGTGGGGACACTATCAAATGGACTGCAGGAGGGTAATGCACTTACATCACCTGTGAATGCAAAGAAAGACTTTAAATTACAATAGACACACACACACACACACTGACACACACACGGACACACACACTGACACACCATGCATGTGAGATGACAGATGGCATGCAGCATGCTTGTGATACAGCTGACAGCATGCAGCTCAGACATCAATAGTGTTTGTAAGCATACCCCCTGGAATGCACACTACAGCAGGCAGGTGTCATATCATTATCCATGCAATTCACACGATCATGGTAGTACGCATGCATCCCCATGATACACCATGTGGACCAGAACAGGATAACAGTACACATGGCTGATGTGACCTTGAAATGTAATCTGCTGACGTGCATTAACATGCATGCATGCCTGACAAAATGGTGCCCTGACACATGTACAGCGTCATACTGGGTATCACATTGCGGTGTTGTCCATATGCCCTACAGATAGAATGAATGTTGAGCAAATGTGCATGTGCATGGTAGGGGACTGTGAGCAGTCTACATTGCTGTACAGTGTGATGTACAGACACTGTGCCATTGCATGGCATCATGAGACGTCTATACTGCTAAACAGTGCATGTTATGTACGCATTGCATATCCAGAACTGCATGCATACCCATGACATACCTGTGGATTGTGACCTACGATGCTGAGGTGTATACACACCCAACCATGCTGTGTCATGTGACAGGTCACTGGAGGACATACAGATGACACCCCTGCACGATGTCTACAGAGTGTTGGTTGCCTGGCAACCATGTCCACACATAGCGGACGTGTCACGTCACCATTTCACACATGCCATTGATGTACCACGCACACAAGGTGCACAGCTAACAGTGTGTGGACAAAGTGGGACAGGGTGTATCCACATCCCATCTTCTGTGTGGCTACGTGTCTCTGGCCATCCCCCATGGCCATGTGGTCATGTATGTGATGGCCGTCTATCACACATGTCTGTGTTGTCCCATATGACATACACACATAGATGTTGGATATGTCACCATCCACAGGACTATGCAGACAACAGGTGTATGTGTGATATGTGGGGTATGGGTTATGGGAAATTGTGACAATATTGCAACAAAAACACTGTGCGTCTCAGACATGTCGGATGGAAAAATCACAATATGTGAAACCATTGCAGGGGCATATAAAGTACAGTTTTGTACCTACCATAAATGTAGATGTTCGAGTGGTTATGCTTCTGCAGTCATCACACTTGGGTTATCCTGCCGTCAGGCGGTCCCGCAGTCGGCCTGAATTCCAAAGTCTTGGTCCGGCGTCGGTTGTCATCGCTTCATCCCTGACGTCAGTGTGGCAGGGGTATAAAAGAGGCAGCAGACAACATTTTCTTCAGTTTTTCTTGCCCCAGATGTCAGGTGCCCCAAACTAAGAAGGCAAAATAAGATGCTTGCAAAACATACCTTAGTGCAAAACAATGGTACTAGTTGTAAGCAAATACACCATACAGACATGCATCCCAAAGGTTGAAGTACATGGAGGTATAAGAAAAGCCTTGTTAGGTAGAGGGGATGGAGGGAGGGTAACCTGGACTGCAGCAGCATAACCACTCCAACATCTACATTTATGGTAGGTACAAAACTGTACTATGTTCATCGTGCTATGCTGCTGCAGTCATCACACTTGGGTAGAGTCCCAAAGCTATGGTTGGGTGGTAGGAGCTAAACTGGGTTAGGTGCAGCTAAGATGCCCTGCAGAACTGCAGCGGCAAACCCAGCTCTGGTTTTTGAGTATAGAGGAAGGTGGTAATGCTTGGTGAAGGTGTGCACTGACCTCCAGATAGCTGCCTCCAGAATGTCCTTTGTTGGGACTCCTCGGAGGAAGGCTGCTGAGGTTGCTGTAGCCCTGGTAGAGTGAGACCTAATACTAGCAGGCACTGCTTTCCCATGGTGTGAGTAGCAAAAGCGGATGCAATGTGCTATCCATTTGGAGATGGTCTGTTTTGAAATAGCCTTTCCTTCTGAGCCTGGTGCATAGGATACCAGGAGTTGGTCTGATTTTCTGAAGGCCTTTGTCTTGTCCAAATAGTAACGTAGCTGTCTGTGAATGTCCAAAGAGTGAAGGAATCTTTCTCCTTTATTCTGTGGGTTTGGATAAAAGGTGGGCAAGTGTATGATCTGATTGAGAGCCACACTGGATACTACCTTTGGCATGAAGGAAGGGTTGGTGCGTAAAGATACTCTGTCCTGATGGAAAATGATGAAAGGTTCCACTGCCATAAGTACCTGCAGTTCTGAGACTCTGCGTGCTGAGGTGATAGCCAGCAGCAGGGCTGTCTTCCATGACAAGTATTGAAGCTCTGCTGAAAAGGCTGGTTCGAAAGGAGGAAGTGTCAACTTTTCCAGTACAAAATTGAGATCCCAAGTTGGAGTTGGTGGTTTTCTGGGGAGTCTTATATTTTTTGCCCCTCTGAGAAATTGCCTTAGCAAAGGATGAGAGAAAATGGGAGGAACTGTATCATATTGAGCTGAAATGGCTGAAGCATGGATCTTTATGGATGAGAAAGAAAGGCCTTTGTGCAGCATCTCAGTTAGATATTGGAGTATGTGCAGAATAATTGGAATGCCAGGATTTAGGCTTCTGGCCTGGGCTCCATACACAAAATCTTTTCCATTTGTCTGAGTAAGTTTTTCTGGTGCTGGGCCTCCTGGCCTCTAAAATGACATTCTGGACGTCCTTTGAGAGAAGTGTTGTTTGATAATTTAAGGTATTTTCCATGCAGCTAGATTTAAGGTCCTTAGTTGACTGTGAAGGATCTGAGAGTTTTGTTGGGTTAACAGCAGAGGGAATTGAGGTAAGATCCATGGAGGGCTGCGAGTCAAGTTTCGTAGTAATGGGTACCAGTGTTGACGGAGCAATGAAGATCATCTGTGGTCTCTCTGATCTGGCTTTCAGTAATACCTGGGTCAGTAGAGGCAGAGATGGGAAGGCGTAGACTGACAATGCTGTCCAACTGAATGATAGGGCATCCACTTTTCAGACCTGGGGATGATATGTCCTTGTGCAAAATTTTTGTAGCTGACAATTGTTGGTTGAGGCAAACAGATCTATGTCTGGTGGTCCCCACCTTTGAGTTATCATTGAGAATACTTGTGGGTGTAGTCTCCACTCGTGAGGGTCTGTCAAATTTCTGCTTAATTTGTCTGCCAAAATGTTTTCTTTTCCTGGCAGGAATTGTGCTTGCAGTTGTACTTGGTAAGTTAATGCTGTGTTCCACAAGTCCATTGCCTGTCTGCATAGTGGGTAGGAGTGCGTTCCTTCTTGTTTGTTTATGCACCACATAACTGTGGTGTTGTCTGTCCTTATTAGAAGTCATCCTGGATGCAAGAGGTCCTTGAAGGCTGTTAGTGCATTTTTTACAGCTAGCATCTCCTTTTGATTGATGTGTAGTTGCCTTTGGTTTGCAGACCATTTGCCCTGTATGCATTGTCCTGCCATGTGTGCACCCCAAGCATAGTCTGAAGAATCTGTTGTCAAGGTTTGGCTTGCTGGAGGTGAAACAAAAGGAAGGCCCTTGTTTGCTTGGCATGCTTCAGCCCACCATAGAAACTCTTTTTGAAGGCAGGGAATGTGAGTTATACTTGCTTCGAGGCTGTGTCTGTGTTGGGACCATACACTTTTTAGGAACCATTGTAGTTTTCTCATATGCAGCCTTGCATATGCAGTTAGTTGAATGCAGGATGCCATGTACCCCAATGCCTGCAGGAATTTCCCTGCAGTGAGCTGGGTAGAAGTTGCCATCTTTTTGAAGTACTGAGCCAGTTGTTTTTGCTTGTCTGGCGTGAGGTAAGCCATCTGGGCCATTGTATTCAAGCTGGCACCCAGGAAAATTATTTATTGTGAGGGAATTAGTTTTAACTTCTTTTTGTTTACTGTGTACCCTAGGCAACTTAGCAACTTTGTTACAAATGCCAGATGCTGTAGTAGGATGTCTTTGCTGTCTGCTTGGATCAGGCAGTCGTCCAGATATGGATAAATTTGTATTCCTCGGTGTCTGCAGTATGCAATTACTGATGCCAGGCATTTCGTGAATACTCTGGGCGCAGTAGATAAGCCAAAGGGCAATGCAGAGAATTGATAATGCGTTGTGCCTGCCAAAACTCTGATGTATCTTCTGCAATCTTGTCTGATAGGGACATGCAGGTATGCCTCTTGGAGGTCCAACATTACCAGCCAAGACTCCTTGCCCAGCATGGGAAGAAGCTGCTGTAGTGTGAGCATTTTGAATTTGGGAATGTCCAGGTACGTGTTCAGAATTGAAAGGTCTAAGATGGGTCTCCAGGCCTTGTCCTTTCTTGGTACTACAAACAGCCTTGAGCAAAATCCTTGACCTTGCTCTTTTGCAGGTACTTTTTGAATTGCTTTCATGTTCATGAGAGCTGAAATTTGCTTTTGTGCCTCTGCCCATTGGTTTGTTGGCAGATTTGGCATGCCTCTCATCCGTGGTAAAGTGTGAAAATGAAATCGGTAGCCTCAGGTAATAATATCCAGAACCCATTTGTCCTTTGTTATGATGTGCTAATTTTGTGGGAAAAGAGCCAGTTTTCCTCCTAGAGGTGCTGCCTGGGCAATTTTGCTTGGCAGGCGAAGAGGAAAGTTGAGTTTGTTTTCTGAAGGGTTGAGATCTGTCGTCTCCCCCTCTTTGGAGTTGTTTGCCATTGTCTAGGCCTGAAGGTACTGTGTGCCTGGCCTCTGCCCGTAGGGTGTCTGTACCTGCCCCTTTGGGGTCTGTCTGAAGCAGGAAAAGACGAGTTTTTTGATGACCAGTTTCTGCTGAAGCGAGGAGGTTGTACCTGTAAAAAATCTTTAACTGTTTGCATTGAATTTGCCTTTTCTTCCATCTTCTTTAAAACTTCCTCTGCTTTGACACCAAATAATGCATACCTTTGCAGTGGAGCATCCAGTAACTTTGCTTTGACATGTTCTGGTAAGGTCTGCTCTTTTAGCCAAGCATGTGTACATATGACAGACCCTGTGACTGCTGCTCTAACATGAGGCCTCCAAAGAATCAAAACCACACTGCAAGGTATGCTTTCCCACTTGTTCTGCTGCATGCAACAAATCTTGCATCCCTTTGAAATCTAGTTGATCTGTTTGAGGGCTCATTTTCTGTTTTAAGTGAGTAAGCAAGTACTGCTGGTATTTAATCATGTGGAATTGGCAGTTTAATGCCCTCATGGCCAAAGTGGCAGAGGTATACACTTTTTCCCCCCATCTTTCTAATGCCCTGGAATCTCTTTCCGCAGGTAGTGGATTCTTAGCAGTAGAGGCCTTAACCCCTTTGGGACCCTGGGAAATAGTTTCTGGGTCTACAGCAGGGCTTTTATATAAAAAAACTGTGAGAGTCAGGGACTCAATAGTATCTGTCTGGCTTGGGTGGTGCTGGAGGTAAGGAATCTGGATTTAGATTGGATTCAGTGTAGACATCATCCAGAATGTCTAAAACAGGAGGAATGGCTAGGGTCTATGCTGAGGTAGAAGAAGAAACTCATGGAGTCTTTTCTTGGAGTCAGAGTAGTCTTGTCCTTCCCAGTGGAAATGCTCTCTCATGGTGTGCAGGGTTTCACCAAAAGAGAAGTCTTCAGGGGGGGAGACAGAGGGAATAGACTCCTCAGCATCTGAGTCCTCATAGAGAGGGAAGGGGTAATCCTGTTCCTCAGAGTCTGCTGAGGAAATGGATTCCTGGTCTGAAGGAGGTAAATCTTCCTCCAGTCTAGGCCTTTTGTCAGGAGGGGGTTGGGAACCTCTGTTAAGGGTAATCAGATCCTCCTTCATTTTGAGCATCTGTTTTTTAGGCATAGGGGCCTGTATGGGAGTCTGTGGACCCGGTTTCTTAACCTTTGGAAGCTTAGCGTATGACTTAACGGAGAGAGTCGTCGGTTTAAAGACGCCTTCTGAAACCGAAGGCCTGTCCATAGTCTCCGGATCGCCACCAGGGCTGGCGTCCACGAGTTGAGGAGGAACCGGCTCCAGTGGCCCAGTAGATTCTGACTGAGAGGTAGTCGTATTTTCTAAATCTGCGGTAGTCAGGGGCTGCATAGGTGCCTCACTGAATACCGAAGATCCGACGGCAGGCCTAACCGAGACCTCGGTATCTGGTCTAGGCTGCCGGTCTTTGTCCTTGCGTTTTTTTAAACATAGCAGTTGTCGGAGGTTCCGACGACATAATGTAGTTGAATTTTCTGCCAAAATAATGTCGGGCGGTATCAGCCCAACACTTAATAGTGCGTTTATTGAACCTAGCGCAAAACCGACAACCAGAAACGTTGTGGTCTGGGCCTAGGCAAGGAATACAATAAGAATGAAAATCCTTATGAGGTATTTGCTTCCCACAAGAAATACAATTATTAACTTTGTCTGACATCTGTCTGAGGCAAGAAAAGTTTCCCCAACTGGGTGCTTAGCTTTATAGAAGACTTCGGCTGAAATTCTGTTCGAAAATCTCAGGAGCTGGCCGACCGGCACTTGCGAACTGCTTCTGCTTCGGGCACCGCGCGGCAAGAAAGACTGAAGAAAATGGCGTCGGCTGCCTCTTTTATACCCCTGCCGCACTGACGTCAGGGAAGAAGCGACGACTACTGATGCTGGACCAAGGCTTTGGAATTCAGGCCGACTGCGCGACCGCCTGACAGCAGGATAACCCAAGTATGATGACTGCAGCAGCATAGCACGATGAACATCACAATGGTGACGCCTGTGGTCTGCCCATATCACTGCTCACTGTGCGGTACTGGTTTGTGTACCACACATTTTGTTCCACTGTATAATATATATGCCTCCATTGTAGAACACCTCCACCGCTGTATGCACAGCTGGACACACATGTAGCAATGACAAATACTGTAGTTTCATGTCTGTGTATCATTTCAGTTGTATATATTGCACATGGGTGGCCTGTGTGGATGATGGGTGATGCGACCTGTATATCCATGTATTAACTGGCCACATGGCGAATAGATC
Organism: Protopterus annectens; assembly: GCF_019279795.1. Lineage (NCBI taxonomy): Eukaryota > Metazoa > Chordata > Ceratodontiformes > Protopteridae > Protopterus > Protopterus annectens. Next base: position 613,437,784 of record NC_056741.1, on the reverse strand, counting down.
TATGCTTTGACACGCCTGATACCGATGACAGTCTCACCTACAATGGACTCTTGTCTGTGCGGCATGCCAGAGGTACCTGTATAGGGTGACACAGCAGTATGAACATTATCCATGACTGTATGACAGCCACAGGGTGCACAGTGCAAGTTAACACATTCGCCTGTACAACAGCATATAGTCAGCACATGTGTGCATACCATACCTCTCAACCTCTTAGAACAATAAATGTGGACAAAGCCTATTATGATGGGGGACATATAGGGACAACTGTGACATATTGCTCTTACTAACTTAGAAATCTGCTAGACTAATAGGTTTGCATGCACATGGGTTTTACACGGAATGTGCAGTCATAAACACAAATGTATGTCATCATTTAATGACTCCATTCCTCAGCTATTCGCCAGAAAGGGACAGATATTAAGGGGAACACACCGACAATATGAGGCAGACATCTGGACATCCTGCAAATACCTGCACAGTTCAGAGGTATGGTGCATACACAGGGTAGCATAAAGCATGTGTGTCCACATACCTTGCATATGTTGTTAAATAACATGATGTACACTGACACATGCACGTACGTGGGATATACTGGCCATATGTTCAGTACTGACTTACCAGGCAACTCCAGGCTCATTGGTTGGGAGACACCCACCTCCACGAAGGCAGCTAGTGCTTGTGGGGGCTGTTCTGAGGGTGTTCCCAGACTGGCCAGTAGCTCCTCTGTGTGTGTGAGTGGAGGTTGGGTTGGTGACCCACCACCCGTTCCACCTGGTTCCCTGGCGATTGCAGTGGCACGCTGTTTTGTATGATGTATCAGGTCCGTGCAGTGTCTAACCTGCTGGTAGGTGCGGTTGTGGCAGCCCACTTCGTTGACCCTCCTGCGAAGATCCTGCCACAGGTCATCCCGCTGCTATGCATGCTGTGGCACATGGCTAAATAACACCTCGTAGTTCTCATGGAGGTACAGGATTACGACATCATCCTCCTGTCGGCTGTATGCTGGTAGGCATGTACGCGGCATTATCTGTAAGACATGATGAAGGTGACAGGTCACATTTACAGACATGTACAGTGATACTGCTGCACATACATTTCTAGTACATCTGCACAGTTATCTTTGCAAATCAACATGACACTAACATGACTGGCATGTATGTGTCACACACATTTAACACCCAGTATGCACTGGATATCATCCCCATATATGTGTGTCACCTCATTAGTGTTCCTACTGCATGTGACGTCTGTCTCCATGTGGGCATGTCTGTTTGCCTGCACTGGTGTTCTTACCTATCTACTCATGCCTGATGTATCCACGGTAATGCTGTTGACCTTGATGCTGTGGATATGTCACATATCAACACAGACACAGCCTTACTGGACTTGGGCAGTGACAATGCACCAAGTACGCATGGAAACCTGTACATGCATCTGTTTTGCCATAGACATGTACACTGCACTGTACAGCTGTTCAACATCCCGCCACGGATCGCTTGTGTTGCACATGTGATAGACATGGGACAATGGCTAGTCGGACGTCATTCGCAGGTGAGGTAATCGGCTATAGCATGTACGGGCTAGGTTTCCTAGCTGTATCCAGCACCCATTACGCCACCTCGAGGGGCATCAGTGACACGTTACTGATCCAGATAGATGATACTACATCTACCATACGGCCATCACACCATGTATGACAGGGATGATACGTGCAGCTATGTGGACAGGGCTGCATGGTATGGCAGGAGTATGCCACAGGTATGGCACAGGGATCTGTCCAGCATGTGGCCATCCTAGTCGTAGGATGGTGGTTGTCCATGATGCATGTCTTTCAGATCAAGCTATGGACATGTAGCATGTCTAACAGCATAGTGTGGCATATGTCTGTATGCAAGGTGGATAGCATGCTGCACACTGGAGGTGAGTATTGTGGAGGCTGGTATCGGCCATGCACGCATGGGCCCTACCCATGGAGGGTGATGTGTATTCCAATATTGGTCACACGGGTGCTGTGTATGCCTGTCCAATGATCTCCGTGCTCATGGATACCACCCTGTCATGTCATGGGTACCTCGGATGACTACCTAAAGTGCCAGGGAGATGTCTCCAGCTCAGGGAGGTGTACTACACTACACCATCCCTAACACAGTGTCCATACTGTTGACCACAGCCTAGGTGCTTCTTAATGGGTACGGGGGTATTCCCCTAGTGGTGTCATTGCTGATATCATCCACCGGAATGTGCACATATATCACACACACAGCCCATTCTGTATGTTGTTCGCAACACTGTGACAACTATTGCCCATAGGTCATGGCCATTAACATCCTCACATACACAGATGGCTGACATTTGTCTATGTAGTCTGGACTACAATGCAGGTGGGGTACAACACATTAACGCTGGTTTACTGTAGCTGACACCGTGTAATATGCACATCACTGTAGAACCTTTAGTAGTTGTGAGTCTGTCAACAGGCCACTAGTAGAACACTCCTGTGACATACAAAGGCATCTGTAGCCGAACATCCGTACTGTCTTGTACATCTGTACTGCTAACATCGACAATGATAATGGTTCATGGACTTGCAGACCATACCCGGCAGTGTTCTGATGCGGTGCCACCAATCATGACTGTTGTCAACACTTGTGGGTTGATATTATCCAACACCCTATCTGTAATGTATGGGCATGCTCGGCACTTGTTCAGAGCTTCTTGGCATGTTATGAGCTACTGCTTAGTTTAGCACCCATTTCACACCAGTCCTCACAGGTACACTGTCTGTCCATACATTTCCAGCATGATAACTGTACAATGGCTGTCGTACACACATCACTCACATACCTCGTGAGACATGGTGGTTTATACGGCGTGGCCACCTGGCACGTACCACTTATATACAGGCATGTCCAACTGGCACGTAACAGTGCTATTGCCTGTCACTATGATGACTATGTTGTACATGTGGCATAAGAGCTATTCTCATGTACACAGTCAATGCACACCTCCCAACATACAACAGTACAGCCTGTGGGGGATGCACATTATGCAGCCCTGCTGGGGGTTATACTGTCACCGACCCTGACTGCACCTGACAGTCATGTGGGGATGTGCAACATTGGCAACGCACCCCACACATCACAGTCCCACATGATCCCCACCACAGGCCACACATACGGAGGCACCTTGTACAGTACCCCTCCATACTCTGTGTGGGCACCGACAGTCCACATTGCCAAACACAACCACACCAACCTATAGCCCACAGATGTGTGCCCATCACATACAGTCAATATGGTGTCATAACATACACAACACACGTGTCTTAGGTGACTGTCAGCAGTCACACTGCTGTTCCACTCAGCAGGCTACACAAGGCGATAGTCACTTACATCCTGCTGTCAAGTAACTGGTTCTGCAACATAACCTATAAACACATGCCACAAGTCAGCAGGTACGATGTGACTCATCTTACATGTTTGTGTGACTGAAGTTGTATCTCAGGGCACAGACTACGTGTGCAGGGACATGCAATAGCCCACCAGTGTTGTAGCCCTGATGGTGTGGTCCAAGCCCTGGGAAGCATTTTGCAATCATCTGGACCTGTTACCACTGTACTACGAACGACTGTGTCACTCCCAACAGTTGTCCATGCTTCTGCTGTCATTCCACAGGTGTCTAGTATACGTCCACTTTGACAGACCCGGCCAAACAACATGATGCTGTGGCACAGTTGACCTGCACCTGTCAGCCCTGGGAGTATGGATCATATGTTGGACTCTTGCTGCTTTTATACTGCCTGTCTTGCACAGTGTCCAACAACAGTCACCACCAGAACGGGAACTGGCTAGCGAAGCATGTGGTCATGTCACACAATGCTTGACATCATCCTCTGTGACGCACGCAGGCAAGGCACACCTGATACTGCACCACTTCAATATCTCTGCAGTGACTGGGGACCTGCCTCTTGGCCCTGCAGAGCACACCTGCAATGACTGGTTATAGACAGACCGAACCTCTCAGGCACTTACCTGGACTGGCACACCCACGGCTGAGGTGTCCCCATATTCCACTATGTTGTACACATCCCGGCTGGTTACTTAGCACAATGCATCACAGGTGCTCCACGTGCATATAACTGTGTCCGGAACTACTGCTGCTACTAATGTGAGACTGACAGTAACCCACACTTAACTGTGATATCAGCACATGTACTGACACATTAGGCATATGCTGTGCATGAGTCATAACCTCCGCTCGGCTGGTTCGACCCATACACCACCTCCAAGACCAACAGTATCCTTGACATGGACACTACCAACATGTGACTGCTGCTCCACACCTGGGGTTATCCCCTCACTGATGGAATCCGAACATCTGCTACCCACCCTTGTTAGCCATATACCAGCACCACACACTTCACGGCATACACAGTAGATGAGTACTACAACACCAACTACAGATGTCATATGACAGCAGTGGTTGTTGTCGTGACACACGTGCAGGTGGACAATGCACATGCAAACGCTGAGACATACCCCAGTGCACTTCAATAGCACGTACACGACAATATGGTTCATGCTATTCCACACAGAGCCATGATGGTACACACCAGATTACAGACGACACTCTGGGGGTGCGGTCTCACGGACATACTTTACAACAACAGGTGGGGGCTGTTACACATTGATGTACATTCCCATGGGTGGGGTGACTTACTGGTCAGCCTCGGTAGGGCCACAGGATCCCTCATCACATACTCCATAACTAGCAATGTACACATTACTGCGACACATTCCGAGATGTACCACAAGGCATTATGGTGGTATGTCAGTAGTCGTATGCAATACCCACATCTGCTCACACATACAACTGTCACTCTGGAACATGACAGAAGCAGGTGATGTTGGCAACATGCTGTCTGATGGCTTCAATGCTAACATTACACCCTCTCACTCCCTGCAGGGCCACATTCCTTGCAGGAACATTGCGGTGTACCTGCAGTCACACCTACACAGTACTGACCTGCACTCTATATGTCCTAGGACACAGGCCCCTTGTCACTCTGCAATATCCCAGGCTGTGATGTCCACAGACCTCTGAACAGCATGTCTCCCCACTGGGACACCATATTCAGTAATAGCCTTGTACCAGACATTGTGGCCCCTGACTGGCACACAGTGACAGTAACACTCCACACAGGTGGCGCCACAATGCACGACTGGGACTACTGCCCTACACACCTCACTGGACTGTTATGCATGGCTAAAGGGCACATCATCATGGACATAATTCGCTGAGTCTTTGCTGTGCTCTGTCCTTTGATGCCAACTGGGTTGGTCTTGTTGGGGCCACAGCATGCCTCCTACACCTGTTGAACACCTTTCATACAGTCGCCAGAGTAGTTGATGATGACACGGGGGTCCACACGGCCTGCATTGTCCTCTCGCTGCCATTCAGCACCGTTCTCCATTCTGGTATTAACTACATACACATCCACCTGCACATCACAACATATGTCTCCGGATGTTATGCAAAGTGGCTAATGGATGGGACACTCACACTGAGGGTGGCATACCATATCACATACTGCATTCCAGTTACACTTGGCTTACCACAGTCCTCAGTCATGGGGCCCCCCATGTTCGGTATATGCTCCCTGAGGTACAGGCTACCACTGAGGGGACTTCCCTGCCTAGCTTTACAGACCACTACATACCCAGCGCCGTTGTTGCTCCACCAGCTGATACAGACCCCATCCATACGGGTGTCACTGTGACGGATACCGATATGAACATCATGGCCTCTACCTGCATGACACTTGGTATGAACATCACCTTTGCAGTACACCATCCACCCACTGGTTATCACATAGGTGTTAGTCCCCTACATACATGTCGCATTGTTCATGTTTGTAAGACACATGTATGTCGCACACACTCCTGTGATTACCACTTTGCCACTGTGGCGTGGATATCCTTCTACATGACCACACATGTCTGTACTGGGTGTGTAGCTGGTACGTAGGCACCCACTGTACCTCTGAACACCGGACTTATACACACATCCATGGGTACATCACCCCACTTAGGCTGTACCTTACACAACAGCTTTACGTAACTCAACATTAAAATGCCATGATGTTTATTGAGCTATGACTGTTACAGTTTGTGGCTTATGTACAGACACCACGTCTCTACACATTTGCGGACTACATACTCAGGGGTGATGTCTGCTGCAAAGACAGGGATATACTCCCAATACACGACATACACAATAGCCACTATGAGCATGACGCTCATGGATATGTGCACACACGCGACAGTGTGTGGCATGTGCTTGGGGGTTGCATTCCCAGACCGGACACTCGCCATGCTTTGAGACATGATTCCTATGTACATCACGCATGGACAGTCAGCAGCAGTGTTCATGTGATACCTCGCTTGGTGGATTGTGGACACATGTACGCTAGGGATCACTGCAGTGGCTGTACTGTGCAGTGATGCAGGTTACACATGGCTCTTCTGTTGACAGGACACTACCCTAGAGAGGTGCCACTGGTGTGCACACTGTAATTGTTGTTACACATTGACTTGCCAAACTGCATGGTACCCCACTATGAACCTGTGGAGCTATTACATGTCCTTTGTGCATGGTTACTGGTATAGCCCTTCCAGTTAGATTGGCTGTCCCGCTGTTACAATGTCCCGTGACTACAGGCCATATATATATACTGTTATTGTACAAGCCAATCATGTTCATGTTTGTCTGTCACATCTCTTCTGCTATTCTAGTATGGGAGTAATGTTTGCGTCCTTTGCAAATGCACAGAGTGGATTACATATTATTTATTTCATCATAACTATTTATACATATATTAATTACATACTACTCACATCACTACATGATACCTTTGTTATGCATCATATGCCTGTTCTCCTGTGTAGCATATCTGACGTATCAATCTACTGTACTACACACTACATATGTTTTACATGGTATCCCATAATTCAAAGCATACTTGCACAGAGGGTCCCACCCTTAGACATGTCATTGACGTTATATTCCCATACACATGTGTACTGTTACAGTATATCTACATATACTATCCCCTGCTATGGCATGTACTTATTGGACATACCCTGCCACTGACGGCTGGTCGTATGACATTGCTCTGTTTAAAGCCGTCATGTTGCATCCCTTGTGGTGTCTGTGCTGTTTACCATGTGGCCCACTGCTGGATGCACATCTTCTACAAGCATTAGTATGATCAGCAAGACATCACTACATAAATACCATTCCCCACTTTATGCATGGCGGACACTTTTAATTACTGCAAACCAGGCTATGCATACACTGACATTACGCAATACAGAACATACTATACATACAGTTAGTGTTCTACATACCTTGATATCGTTCTGGTGTTTTGTCTCTATCTCGCTCCTCTGTATCATACTTTCAACTGTTATACGGTATGAGCATACAGTTCGCATATCTGGCAAATCATACTTATATACGTCTATACCTGCAACATGTGGTTTACTGCCACCAACTGGCAGTCCGGTGTGACTAATTACGTGCACATCAGCTGTGCAGCTACTCCATTCGCCAATTACAAGGCAACAGTGGGGTATAACTGAATTCTCCACTTGGGCGTTGGCCATTTGCCCTGCCTTCGGGGAGATGGCCTGTATTGTGTTTTGTTGTGTGTAATTGCAACTGCTATGTGTAAAGCCAAGTCTATTTTGGGGTCATGTCCCCCGTGGATTGCATGTCACGACTTGAGTATGTGGTTCTACCTGTGACTGTACCTGTCATCCCACCTGTCTGATAAAGGACTATTGCAAACACCTGTAACATCACCGTTTGTTCCGTTATACGACGGATACAATTTTGCATGGCGCCTTTAAATGTGTCTCTCACAAGGTATGTAAACGGTTCAGCAGATGTAATTGACTAACTAGATGTTTGAGCTGTGGTTACGGTCTGTATTGCTATTGTTTCCAGTGTGGGGGATGTAGGCGGGTGTACGTAGCATATACGGTTTTGTGGGGCTTGCATTTCTATGTGGTCAATCTATATGTGTGTGGGCCCCTTCCCTAATTACAGTGCTATCACTTAATAGACTTCTGTTACGGCAATTTACTTTGGGCCGTTCTTAATTGGTTTCTATATGGTATGCAGGTGCAGTTGATACTTCCATACCTCCGGATGTACGGCGATATGTGCAGGGATATTTGTAAATGACCGCTATCCCGTGTATTTCTGTCCCAGATATTTGCAGTCATTACAGTGGTGTTGGTGTCAGACCCTCTGTCACATGGCTTGCCACCTTTTCATATGGCCATAGTTGGGACACTTGCGGGTCAAACAGTGGTGTTTACAGGCTGACATATGGCCATGGTCAGTACACAGGATAGCACATACTTTTATCCTCATTACATACCAATTGTTCTTGGTCCTTCACTACTTATCAGTTTGATTGTGACATTTCCGTTTCTTACATACAGGCATGAGTATTTCCTGCAACTATTGCACATTATTTGGGACATACTAATGTCCTAAACTCTCGGACAGTTGCCCTTTGTAATGTTTCATGTCAGGACACACCTGGCCAGGGGGGGCTGTCCCTCCCAATGTGGGACAGGTGTTTACCGCATGCCTATGGCTAGCTATACCCGCACCTACCGTAATCATCTACCTCCGAGTTGCCACCTACAGACACATATGTGTTCACACACACACACTTTAGTCAGACGGGAACACACATGGCACCCTCAACACACACGTACACAGGCTGCATCACTCACAACCACAGTTGTACACGGTACCTACGTGGACCGCACCGCCGCCAGCGGTGACTACATGTCCTTACTATTGTCATATTGCTCGTGGTTCTACTGTTCCAGTACTGTGTTCTTTCTGTCTTTCAGCCTCCTGGTTACACACGACAGTGTGCGACACATTTCATAGTTGGCGGTATCCTGTTTATTTGTACCTCAAAGGTGTTTTGAATGTCGTCGACCTAGCCATATATTTGCAGATGTCAGTGACCCCTTGTATAATGACATATATCACACTATCGCCCTTTCTATCTGTAATATATATATATATATATATATATATATATATATATATATATATATGTGTGTGTGTGTGTGTGTGTATATATATATATATATATATATATATATATATATATATATATATATATATACATATATATACATATATATATATATATATATATATATATATATATATATATATATATATATACATATATATATATATATATATACATATCTCGGACAGGGGTGGTGACAGGCACGCTACGCCTTTCATTGTGTGTTTGTCAGTGTATACTGTGTTTCCTGGACTCCGCACATTTGTCTGCACCTGTCACATTACACACCTGCCATAGGTTAAAGTTTACCTCCCATCCCACTTTGCGAAGGACAGTCCCTTTTTGTGCAGTTGTGTCCTGCAAAATATTTGTGAACATAACAAATGTCCTGCGACTTTGGGACAAACATATTCCCTATAGTTTATGTCATAGTTGCATAACACACTTATTCTGTATCTGACCCACCTACATGTTACAGGACACGGAACACGTACCTGTGACCATTACTAGACTAAGCTTTTTATCTATGCAAAACACTGACGTTCTGGTTTTCGTCCTGGCCGGGTGTATGTGTCGTCCTGCAGACATCTGGCGTATGTCCCACATTGGTCATTTGAACTGTGGCAACCCTACCATAACGTACATCTTGTTTAACAATAGTGTTGGGTGATTGTATAGATGACTGCTTGTTCCACTCCTGGCAGTGGTTGTTTTACCCTTCAGAGCAGGCGCTATTTGTTCGGGGGTGACTAATGCTGGTGTCACCTGTTCTGTACATCATTGACCGTGATCTGCGCAGTGGTCGGTGACGGTTAGCCCTGTTTCGCATATCCGTATAGTCGTATTTAAACATCGCTTACCAGCTGTGGGCAACGCTTATTCCCGCTAATGTGTGCTACACATATTCTGATGACCTGCATCTGGAATGCATTACCCATGCCGTCGGGATTATGTTACATCCCTTGCGGGACGTGGGACCGGGAACATGCATGAAAGTCACTGCATGTACCACTTGGACATCTGGGGGTTGTACACGAATTATGTCATTTTGTATGTGCAGTACACTACAGCAGTTACTCCACACTACACTCACATGGATAACTCCGTTAGTTTATAACTTGATAGGTCCAGTTAATGGTATGTCCATGTGATGTTTACTGGCTGTACTCCGGCACTGGGTATGTATAACACAATTAGTTACACCCGATAATTTGTTACACCTTCATACGACCGTGGATGAAGCATGCCGGGGTGACGAATGCCTGTCATGGGTACATCCCCTGCCTTGACACAACATCCATGATTACATTTTGTGGAGCTCCTCAGTAACACGGCGGGTAATCCGTGATAGTGCTTACACACATGTACTCCCACAATTGCCTCTGCTCCAGTACGCAACAGTTGCTTACTCGATATTGTGGAGACGGGAGTCACTGTTTCCCCATTTGGTGTTTTGCCTCTGACAATCGGGCGTGTACCTACCGATGTACCTGAGAACCTATACACACAGCACCGACAGATGCTGATAGGTGCATCTACTGTTCAGGTGTTGACATTTCCGTGTTCCAATGGCTGTTGTGTGTACAATGTTTGAGGGCTACCTATGAAGGATTCCACAGTGGGCCACCTATACATCACAATTTACAGGTAGTCATGTTTGTGTGCCATCCATGTTACTGTGTGTGCAGGTGGGGAGGGGGTGTCAGTCCATGGGAGCCTACACTGTCAAGGTATGTGCTATACATTCCTTCTTTGCCAAGGCGTAGGCATATTGGGCACACCTCCGTCTGCCTACTGGGGCTGGCACAGTGTGTCCATGGTCTGGATCCCTCTGTGCCTGTGTTGGCCTTGGCACTTGCGGTGGGCTGTGAGGCCCTCCCCCATTTTGACCCTGCTGCAGCTGTTTCCGCAGGATCATATTATGTAGCATGGCACATACTATGAAGATGTGGGCACACGTGCCTGGAGAGTACTGCAAGGCTCCACCAGATGTGTCCAAGCACCAGAACTGTGATTTCAGCATCCCGAGCACACGCTCTATGATGATTCTGGTTTGTGCGTGTGCCTCATTATGGCGTTCTTGCATTGGTGTGTGTGCATTTCTGATGGGGGTCATCATCCACGGCTCCTGTGCATAGCCAGCATCCCCCACAAGGTGTGTCCTTGTGGGATGTCCCCCCTGACAAATACCGGATACAGCTGTGAGGCATGCCAGATATGGGAGTCGTGGTAGCTTCCAGGGCTGCCAGCACACACATCCATGATAATGTCCTGGGCATTGCACACGACCTGGCAGTTGATGGAGTGGAATCCCTTGCGGTTTATGTAGCGCCTACCATACTCACTGGATGGTGACTTGATTTGTATGTGCATGCAGTCTATCGCACCCAGTACCTCCGGGTAGTTTGCCACACGGTGGAAGTGACGCATATTGCTGGCCAACTCCTCCTGAGTTCGGGGAAATATATATGCTCATTGGCATGTGGTAACATGGCATCCAGGAACTGGTGTAGTACCCTGGATGCCGATGCCTGTGAGATCCCCATTATATCTCCAGTTGGCCTCTGAAAGGTACCCGTGGCTAGTATTCACAAGCTTACACATACCTTCATATCCACTGGGATGGGTTCCCCTCTGTTGTTTCTGGTTCTCAGGCTTGGCCGGCACAGCTCAATTTGCTGTAAGATGTCCCTGTCCACCCTGTAACGCTCTACTATCTCCAGATCATGTAGCCCCTGGTAGGTTACCCTTGGTCTGAACACTCTTCTCCTCCTCCGAGGCCTACGGTGATTGTCGGCATCATCCTCCACAACACAGTCGGTCTGTAACGCATGCTGATGAATCACAGCTATGGCAGCTCCCAACATGTACATTTTAAAAGTTCCCCGTCTGTTTACACCTATGGTGCGTTGTTTGGGAATACACAGGTGTGTGTTGGGTGCTTTCACACTTTATACTGTTTTGTTGTGAACACTGATGATGTCATAGGGTGTGTATGTATGATCGTGGCTACAGGGTATCTTCTGTGTTTTATTAACGGAACCACTATTGTGCTGCCTTTGGTGTTGCATTACATTTGGATGCCGTGAATTACCTCCGGCCATTCCGTTTATATTTGTGCACGTTACACCTACCATTTGCTGGCAAGCATCCAGCTGCCTGCTTTCATTTGTACTTTCCTAGACCTGGCTTATCTTGCGTAATGTGCGCTATTGCCGATCTACTGTGGGTTTGCTTTGCTTTGCTATGACAGTTCTATCTTTGCATTCCAGGTCCTCCCCTCCTTTCTTTGCAATCCTATGCCTCCCCTATCCTGTTTTGCAGGTTTCTGCATGCAGGCTTGTCTACTGCTGTTGATTGGCCGCCGTGAGTTGATTGGTGTTAATTGCTCATTAGTACGCCAATTACCCTGCTTCGGCATTTCCTTCTTTTCTTCCCCTGACCTTCCTGTCTGTGCTATTGTTCACGGCGCGTGCATCCGCTTACCGGGTTTCGGGCAAGATTTCATCCCCGTACACATGCGCTTTTGGCCACCATGTGTGCTCTCAGCTAAACGGTTCTATACCCTCCTCCCCACCTCTGTCCTGCAGCTTTGCCTAGCAACGGCCAGGCCAGATTTGCATTGCTCCATTGTGCTTACTGATACGGTGGCACACCCCTCTGCTGATGTCATGTATCACCTCTGATACACTCCTCGGTGTTATAGCGCTGCGCCATCAGGTACATCCTTAATCCGGCAGAACGTTTGCGATTCATTATTACCTGCCTCATTTGCATGGCATTGACTACTAATTCATAGTTACAGCACCGAACACTGTCGCGGGCCCCTGGCAACCCTTGCGCCTTGCTTGTGGTGTGCCATGCCTACCATTGCATATTATGGTGCAATCCTAATTTGTCTTTCATTGCGATTTTATGACATTTGTATATATTTCCTTTGTATTCCTGTTTGCACACACGTGTCCTGCGGTTGTGCTGTGTGTTACTGTGGACATGACATTAAATGTTGTTTTTTAGGTGTTGTACATCTTTTCTTGTGCCATTGGCTGTGTATTTCGCCACTGGCATATGTTAAACTTTGTAATACATGAGTCTGGTCCGCTTCCATAACTCCAATGTTCTGTTTGGGAAAATGTAAACCATGTTTTTTGGTTTACATTTACATGGGCTTGCACTACGCCTGCACCACTTCGTGAATCGCTGTATGCCTTTATTAGCATGGTGTGACACTGCGCATGGGGTGATTTGCATACCTATGCCGAGGGCTGCATAGATCTGGCGTACGCCGGTAGTGCATGCGGTGTTGGTTCGTACCTGAATCGCTCGGCGGACATATTTGCCATTGTCCCGCATACGCTACGCCTGCGCCTGGCGCAGGCTTCATGAATCCAGGGGACAGTTTTCACCACTTTCCAGTAAACTCCTCCTCCTTTATGAAGTACACACATTTTCAATTACTGACAGCTCACCCTGCATGGCTATAATCTCACTTTCATTGAAGAATCTGCAAATATATTTACAGCCTTCATACATGTAATGCATCTTCACCTGGTTACCTCTCTCATCTACCATCTCAGTACTCAGTTTTGTATCCGTTCACTTCATCATCTGTATAAGTAATCTGTATGATTTAGTGACTTTTACTTACTGTCTGATTTGTAAACTGTAACATTATTATTATTGTTGTTATTACTATTATGGGTTTTGTTTTGAGTATTTGTCTTTGAAAAGCCTATGAAAATGGGATTTCCCAAATAGACAATCTTGGTTAACAAATTAAATAAGTAATACAGAAATCTTCATAATTCTTTTAGATTCCTCTTAAAAAAATCTCAGAAAACAATTCACTGTTAAGAAATACAGTGACTCCTCCAGACTGTTAACATGAGAAACTTCAGTCTGGGATGAAAGAACCTACCCCTGAAGCAAGCTTAACATATCCACCATCACGGACACCGAGAATATAGCATGCGGCACACAGTGGCATATCTAAAATGGGAAAAATAAGCCTGCCTCATGGGCAACAGACCTATCAAAAAGATGGTCTATTTTTTACCCTTTTGCAATCTGAATGCTTTCAGCAACACTTTGGAAATAAGAGTGACTGAAGGGGATGGGTAAAATAGTTTTGAACATCTGTGGCTAAAGCTTTGTGACAACTGTCCACAGTATAAAATACAAGCAACCAAGTAACTAGATTGGGATGCAGACAGATTTTGTCTTTGAATATGCTGCTAAACTTTGAAACTTAATTCCAAATCATACTATAAATATTTGACCCCACCAACAAACTGCTACCTCAATAAAAATACATCAAGCAATAAACTGGCCTGCCCATGGACCAAGCCCCATCACTAAGTCCTCCTCCATCTAGAAATGTCAAATACAAGAAAAAAATGTAACTTCTACTCTTGTAACCCCTGAGTGTATGACTGAAGTACATATGCAACCATCTGTATACAACATGCTCATGCCTAACCTACGGTCTTGTGCATAAAATTACAAATATTGTTTAGAACTGTAGTCTGTACGACTGGACTCTGATTTACACTGTTGAATTCCTACACTTACTCACTTATCCAGCTGCAGTATTGTTCTAAGATTAACATACATTTTGAAATGCTGAAATCTAGGGTAACTGCAGTTAAAATGTACTTAGCCACAAACATGTATGTAGTAGGATACATACATACATATATGCATGTCTCATCATAATCACCATCATCAACCCCCCCCCCTTTTCTCTCTCTTGATTCAGTGCTACTCTTTTACCTTCCTCAACATTTATGCCTGACTTTCACAGGTCTTCTCTCACACAATCCATCCATCTCTTTGGTGGATGCCCTCACTTCCTCTTACCTTCCTCCTGTCTGTCTCAAATCTTTATCACCAGATTGCCTTCTGCTTTCCTGCATATGTACCCAAACCACATTAATATGTTCTCTCTGACCTTCTCTGTAATTAGATCTACTTTGGCTTCTTCTCAGATGTCCTCATTCCTCTGTCTGTTTCACAACGTACATTCTATCATCCATCTTATGCACTTCAGATCTATCCCCTCTAGCTTCCTGAACTGCTCTGCCTTTACTGCTCAGGTTTTTATATCAAAGAACAGTAATGGCTGTATCACTATTTTGTACACCTTACTGCCCACTTCTTTGGCATTATTCTGTTATACACTATCCCTGACACACTGTGCCACTCGGATACAGCCCTTCTGATTCTAGCTTTGACCTCCTCAAAGTTCACCCTCCTGATGACTCTAATTTAACAGTTACCGAAATGGCAAGGAGTAGCAGAACAAGACCATGATAGGTAAGAATGTTCAACTTCAGTCTGCAGAACAGTCTTTCATCAAGATATAGAGGATACAATACCAAATTAAATTGGCAATGGTGTGGTGTGCTTTCCACCTTGGCCTCCACTGAAAATGGGCAAATCTGCCCAGTTGGACTTTCCCAGTAAACAAATGTAAAATAAATAATAAATGTAGTTTAATTGGTATCACAGCAGATTTAGTAGGGGATGCAGGGAAGGGCCAGTATCAAGACCCCTTTCCTTAATGAAATTCAGCACACAGGAAGAGGTACTTTCTGCCACTCAGAAGGATGAAGCCAACCCATGAGGGGCAGCAGTGCTTCCTCACTGAACAAGGGACCTCCTGTTTGGGACCCAGCTCAGGAAATCTAGAAAAGAAATGGAAGGAAAGAAGGAATCCCTGGTGGTCTAGTGTTTAGTATTTGGCGCTCTCACTGCCACAGTCCAGGGTTAATTCCCAATTAGGGAATTTCAATGCATTTTTTTTCAAAGTGTTTACCTCACAGGTACAAGGTACAGGGCTTGATTCTCACCTTTGAAAGGGAAATTGGCAAGGCTTAATATTAACTGAATTTTAAACCACCCTCCCATCCTGGTGCTGTTGTGCTTTTAAGCTCAACTGTCTTTCTAGTTGCCTGCCCTTTATGCTAATTTGATGTAATTTATAAACAAAGGTATGGCATCTAGGCCCAAGGAGGTCATTGTTTCACTGTATTCAGCATTCATCAGACCTATCACTGAATGCAATCCTCCCTTTGATATCTACCTAACCAGGCACATCCATTGTAATGTCCACATAGGTTCCTCATTAAAAGAATACAAGCCCTAAGTAACATGTCCTATGCAGACTGCCTCAAGGCCCTATCCCTGTATTCTGTCTCCTACAGACTATCGAGCAAGAGACCTATACCTGACATAGAAGACACTGTCAGACCCCAAGCTGATGGACCTCCTGCATATCTGCAAAACAAAAAGCACCAAAGTTACCCACTCTCTAAAGACTTAAATCTTGCCTGTGATATAAACAGGACCTGCTGGAGAGACAGGTAAGTATTCCAGAGACTACACATTCTCTGGAACAGGGTCTTGGGCCATATGAAGCAGAGTTCCTCCCTAACCCAATTAAAGTGCAACTTGGACAGTTGGATGGGGAATGGGAAATTCATCCCTGGTTTGGCACCTATGTCGCTAATGAACAAAGGCAGCCTGCAAATGGCTCATCTCCCAGGCCTCTGCTTGTAAATGTTTTATCTCCAAGTCTTGCTTACACTTATCAAGGGTACCAGAACTTGTCAGAGATTTGGAATGGATGACTAGGTTTAAAAAGGTCCTGGTGGTCATTAGCCAAGTACACACCCGTGAACCTCTAAAACTACCCAGTCTGTATGGCCAATTTTTGACACCCAAGTTCCTAGACACAGGTGTAATTTTGCAAGAAATACTTGGCTTTTCACTCTAATCAGGACTGTGCTTGACCTGGAAATGGGCAGAAAGGGAAGTTTTAGAAAGAATGATAAGCTAAACCAGGAGACGAGCATTGGGGTTCTTAGGGCCAAGACACTCAGAGGGATCCATCTGTGGCTCAGCCAGTCTGCCCCTCCCATACCCTCCTCAAGCCCACCTTTACCCATAATTTTCTCTGGGTGAATCAGAATTGATGAAAAAAAAAAACATCTGGAGGGTTGTTGTCCTTCTTTACAAGAAATTAGGAAGAAAGCATTCAAGGAAGAATAGTTGTGTAAAATCTTACCATAACGATAGATGTCCTTCTCTTCACTGTTGCTGTATTCATTACATGACGGAGTTTGCTGCCATAGGCGACTTGAAGTCTGCAAGTATACAAAAGACTTTTGCTACTGTAGGGTGTGTGGTATGTCGTACGTAGGCTGCGATCAGATGTCGACCATAAAAATGACATATGCACAACCATCCTCAGACCTGACTGCCCCAGGAGGAATGTCAGCCTAAGGAGGTGGGTAAGAGTCATCGGAAGCAAGGTCAGGGGGAAGAAGGGAGGGAAAGGAATACTGCCACAGTGAAGAGGAGGAGGACATCTATCGTTATGGGGAGATTTTACACAACTATTCTATGTCCTTCCAGAAAGCCATGCAGTGCAGCCCTGGCAAACCCTGCTCTAGATTTGGAGATTTCATCTAATTTATAGTGTTTGGTGAAGGTATGGACTGAGGTCCATGTAGCTGCTTCAAGAATTGCATTAGTATCCAATCCCTTGAAAAAGGCCCCAAATGAGGCAACAGCCCTGGTGGACTGGGCTCTAACAGAGGGTCTTGCCATGGTGAGTGTAGCAAAAGGTAGTCTTGGAAATCCAGTTAGAAATAGTCTGCCTGGACACAGCCTACCCCAGAGCCTTGAGGTGGAAAGAAACAAAAAGCTGATCTAACTTTCTAACTGCTTTGGTTTTGTCTAAATAAAATCTAAGCTGTGAACATCTAAAGTATGGCGCAGCATCTCACTAAGTTTCTTTGTGGAAGGGAAAAAGTATGTAAGTGGATGTACTTAAAGACAAGTCACTGACTACCTTAGACATAAATGAGGGAGTTGTGTACAGGGAAACCCTGTCTATGTGGAAGACTAGAAAAGATGGGGATATCATAAGGGCCTGTAGCTCAGCCACTCGTCTGACTAGAAGCAACACAGTTTTCCAGGAGCAGTAATGTATGGAAGCTGAAGAAGCTGGCTCAAAGGGCAAGACAGTCAGCTTTTCCAAAACAAAGTTAAGGTCCCAGGGAAGAGGAATAGGTTTCCTGGGAGGTCTAATGTATAGGAATGCCTTTAAGAAATTGTTTAGCCTCAAATCTGCTAGCTAAGGGGGGAGATAGAAGCAAACAGGCAGATAAAGCTGACATATGGGCTTTCAGTAAAAAGAGTGAGATAAGCCAGTGTTGAGCAGGTCACACAAATAAGACAGTGGAGCCTGGTTTCGTTTCAGACACCAGATTGAAAATCTCTTCCATTTGGCTAAATAAGATTTTCTGGTATTTGGTTTCCTGTCCTCCTGCAGGACTGTCAGTATGTCCTCAGAGAATAGGTTTCTGAAAGGAATTAGTACCATATCATCCACAGGGTCAACTGGAGAGTCCACAGGTGGTATTGGATAAGGGTCCTTTGTCCTGTGTGAGAAGGTCCACTCTGAGTAACTTGTGGTGACTGCCCTTGGCTAAATGCAGGAGGAGAGGGAAACAGTGCTGTCTTGGCCAAAAGGGAGTCACCAGCATGATTTTTGGTTTGTCCTGCTGAATTTTGGACTGGACTTTTGGAAGGAGAAGAAATGCATATAGAAACATCCCATTCTAAGAGAAAGAAAGATTGTCCACTTTCCAGACCACAGGATGAGGCTCTCTGGCAAAAAACTGTGGATGTTGTCTGTTCAAGCAAGAGGCAAAAAGGTCTGTTTGAGGAATACTCCATTGGTGGACAAATCATGTTTGGGACCTGCTCAAGTAATCTGGCACACAATTCTGTGAAGACAGGATGTACACTGCCTGAAGGGTCACCTGGAATTTTATTGCCTGCTCCCAAGCCTGAAGAGCTAGCCTGCATATTAGGGAGGATTTGGTCCTCCCATTTGTTCATATACCAGAGGACTGTCATATTGTCTGTGAACAGCTTTAGATCTCCTGGTTGGAAGAAGGGATGGAGGGTCTCTGCATGGCCAGTAGCAACACCCTCATATCTCCCTTACACTGATGTATTCCTTCAGTTGAGAGGGAGACTAGACCTTTTGTGCTTTCAGGTGGCTGAAGGTTGCATCCCAGCCTACGTCTGAGGTGTCTGTGAAGATCTCTTAGTGAGGAGCAGGAGGGTATATGGGGAGTCTTGGTTGAGGGACACGATGTATCCACCACTGACATTCTGAAGTTCTCTCTTCAGAAAGGGGATGAGAGGAATGGAAAATTTTAGGGGTGCTGGTGTTGCATCCAAACTGACTTTAGATACCATTGCTATTTTCTCATATGGAGTTTGACTAAGGGGAGCATGGGAATGGTAAATGCCATGAGGCCAAAGACCCTTAAGAACTCTCCGGTTGTAATGTTGTGGATCAGCAGAAGATTTTTTGAAGTACAGGGTGAGCTCCTGTACCTTTTGTGGGGGTAGAGAGACTTTCATAAGATCTGTTTGTATCCTGCACCCCAGGAAAATCTGATCATGTGAGGGGGTGAGAACTGATTTCTTTAGGTTTATGGTGAACCCCGAGTTTGTAGAAGATTGCTCTTAAAGGCAGTACTCAGTTCCAGCTCCTCTGTGGAGGTAGCTAGCATGAGAAGGTCATCCAGATAAGGAAAAATGTGCATTCCCTGAAGTTTGCAGTGGGCAATCACAGGGGCTATGCATTTTGTGAAGACCCTTGGTGCAGTAAAAAGTCCAAAAGTAAAGCATAGAATTGAAAATGCCATAATGATACAGAGAAACGTAAAATCTTCCCATAGTTGGGATGGATGGGAATGTGCAGATATGCATCCTTGATATCCAGGGTAATCATAAAAGCTTAAGGCAGTATAAGGGGAAACAAAGTCTGGAGGGTCAGCATGCGGAAGGTGGGTAACCCTTAGAAAGGTACTGAGATGAGACAGGTCAAGGATGGGTCTCCAAAAACCTTCCTTTCTGGGCACCAGAACAACCTGGAATAACATCCTTTTCCTACTTGTTTTTTGGGAACATTCTGGATGGTCCCCTCATTCATCAACTCTAACAGAACCTCTGGGAAAAAAAGGTACTTACTCCCTGCAAGGTTGAGGGATGCCCCTGAAGGAGGGTTGTTGGTCTTATACCGTAAAGAACCTCTTTTGAATAATGGAGAGGATGCAGGAGTCTTGTGTTATGCTTTCCCAGGCTGGCAGGGACAGGGGGAGGCACTGGGAAAGTGGAATGTGGGTGAGGGGGGACAGTCAAAGAGAGGACTGTCAGGAAAGGGCTGCTAAGTGGGCTGAGTTATCAGAGAGGTCCTAGGCTGTTGTGGTCTCCGGTCACTCTCATTTTTGTTCTGGGTTGTGGGTAACGTGAATGCCTACACAGGTTTTGCAGGGTTGTTTCTTTGGAACTTGGGTACTGGAGAAACACAAATGTGTTTCAATTACTGCAATTCCTTACCCTTTTCCTGTAGTTATTTGAACAAGTTAGCAGCTGCAGGGCCAAACAAAGCACAGCTGCCCAAAGGAGCATCCATAAGTGTGTGTTTGTGTCCTTAGGTAAGGGCTGGAGCCCTCAGCCAATAGAATCTTCTTAATACTGATCCAGATGCAGCTGCTCTGGCGGAGGCATCTGAAGCATCATAGCTGCATTTTATGGAGTGTCGTGCTACTTGGGAAGATGCATCAAGCAAAGAAGTAACCACGGTTTTATGAATTAAGTAAGTCTGCAATTACCTGTGAAGGTTGGGACATAAGCTCTAAAGCAAATCTGGTTATGTGCATTTGGCAATTTATGGCCCTAAATACTAGAGTGGGGAAGTGTACACCTATTTGCCTAATCCAGCCAGGGTCCTGCTATCATTATCTCATGGTAGGAGGGCAGTAGAGGGCAGTAATCTAGATGACTTGTCAGAAGCCACAGAAATTACAGAAGGGTCTGCAGAAGGGCATCTGAAGAGGAACTTGCAGTCCTCTGGGACCTTACAGAAGCGGTCTGGATTCTTGAGGACAGATGCTGGGAATCTGGTGTCTGTGAAGCAGAGGCAAAAGCATCGAATAAGGCAGGCAAGACAGGAGGAAAAGCAGGTGGGCTAGGCGATTCCACCTGCAATAGTTCATAGTATCTTTTTTGTACTTCAAATACTTGGGTGCTGTCCCATTTAAAATGGTCTCTCATTTTAGCTAGTCTCTCTCCATAGGAAAGGTCTTCCATATGTGAATCTGTTCCATTGGATTCCTCTTCTGGGAGGGCATAATCCACATGGGGAAGGTATCTGTGAGGAGTAGTCCAGAGATTCCTCTCCTGAGGATGCTTCTTCCTCTGAAGAATCCTCTGCCCCAGTCCTTTTAAGTGGACAGGCCATACTGGGAGAGGGAGCTGAAAACCCTGGGAGAGGTATAAGGGACATAACAGCATTAAAAAGGCCTTGAGTGAAATGTTGCCAGGTGCTAAGCAGATTCTTTTTGCTGAGAAAACTGTTTGATTTTCTGTTTTTTTTTTTTCATGCAAGTCTGCTCTATGTAGGGTAGAAGACCCTAAAATAGGCCTACATTCTATCACATTGGAATCTACCTCTTCCCTTAAAAGGACCAGAGGAATCCCCTTAGGGCCTTCCATTTTCATGAGCAGTGGTTCCCCTTGGACATCCAAAACAGATGCCTGCTCGGCCTCTGGGGACGTGCTTATGCTCAGGTTCAAGGTGGCCTGGATGCCAGGCTTGGCTTGTGGATCTGAACTGTGAACAGGTTGAGTGTCCGGGCTCTCCTCCACCTCAAGAGAGACATCTGTATCCCGAGGCGCAGCAGAAGGTTCAGTCTTTTGCTTTTTGGCCTTCCACTTCAAACTTGGCTCACCCTCGGGCCCCGAGGATCCTTCCATAGCGCTTTCTGCTAGCAGCTTTAAACACTGGTTCTCTAGGTAGATAGCTAAAGAGGATAATCAATTCCTTAAGGTTTGGTGAAAAATACCTGACAAATAGAGCAGTTTCTGTGGTCGTGGTTTGAACCTAGGCAGAACAGGCCACTGGAGGTGGCTATCCTTGTGGAAATTTGTCGTCCACACTGGCACTTGCCCCTCTTGGACGGCATTAATCCTAACCAAAGACCGTAGCAAATTAGTCAAAAAAATTCCCCAATGGGGCACTTATCTGAAATGTGAAGAATCGCAAAAGACTCTGAGTCAGAATGTACTTTGGAATCTGGCAGCAGACAAGTTCTAAGGCTGGTGCATGTGTACATCACTTTTATGGCCGACATCCAATCTCAACCTGTGTGTGACATACCACACACCCTACAGTAGTAAACGTCTTTTGTATACTGGCCGATGTTGGGTCTCTCACGGCAGGGAACTCCCTCATGTAATGAATACTGCAACAGATGAATAGAAGGACAACAGTGATTGTTAAATATCGTCAAAAAAGTTGTAAATTATAATTTCTGCACATTGCAAAAATAAGAGGCATTTCACCAGTCCTCAAGGATCTACTAGCCCTTATTTCTGCAGTCATTCAAGAAATTATTCAGTCTGGGGTCATAGATGAGATTCCTTTGATGAAGGAAGGACAAGGCTCTTACCCAAGACTGTGGGGCAGAAGGATAAATAATTTACTGCACCCCACACAGCCTGCACCATGGCTGCTGCAGGGGCCACATGGTGGAGGATGGGAGCAAGTAGCCAGTGTTGGCCTGCCCATCCTGGGGGAGGGAGGCAGCCAGCCTAGGATCACTGCAACAGCATCATCATCAGGAGCCTGACAAGCTCCATGCTGCAGCAGGTATACCTCTTAATCTAGAGGTTGTGTATGCATGAAATGCACAAGTACCTCCTTTAAGAGCAATTGTAGAGCTTACAAGGTGTACAGCTCATAAGGTGCATTAAGGTTGTGGGAGATGGGCAAACTCCCAGACAGCGGTTCAGCATCCTTGACCTCCTCATCAGTGCTGGATGTGGGTCAAGTTGAGCCTTTGGGAAGCTAAGGCTTGTCTGGTAGTCCAAGTGAACAAATAAGAGCATGAGGCAGCTGATGGTTAAATGGCATAAATCTCAAAGAAAGACGGTCTAGGAGATCCATCCTACAACTCTCTCTACCCAAACAAATGTCTTAAGAGTTCCAAAATTCAGAATGTTTACCTGGCAAAGTGTATTGCCACCTCTTCCTTCCAAAAATCATGGGCATTGTAGATCTGAAAGATGCCCATCTCCATATGCCCATTGCAAGGACGCAGAAAACAAATTCTAAGATTTTTCAGAACAGGGAGATAATTTCCAGTTCATCTCATTACCCACTGGTTTGCCCACTGCTCCCCAAATATTTAAAAAATGGCTGATTAAATTGATTGCCTATTGCATCTCAAAAGGTCTACACATTTACCCCTACCTGGATAACTGTTGTATCCTGGCTGAGTCCCAGCAGGTAATCCTTCAGGCTCTGGGCTTCACTCTGAGCTGCTACAGGAACCTGGGGCTCACTTTAAATAAGGATAAGTTCTACCTGAATCACTCACAGAAACTAGTGTTCCTGAGGGCATGTTTAGGTATCAGCCTGATCAAAGCCTTCCTTTGCCCGGGACAAAGTGGCCTATTTGACTCAATACTTTGGAAGCATTCTGCAGTAGACTGCCAGGTCTCATGGCATATTGCTTCATAATGGTTCCCTTCACAAACCTGCACATGGGAAAGTTCCCTCTTCTTCTCCAAGGGAGAGATATCATGGTAAATTCAGCAAGGAATGCACTTTCAGGGTACCTCTACCTACAGTGACTGATCATGCATTACTCAGACATGGTTGGGGGGCTGCCTGTGGGAGCCTTTCATGTCTTGGATACTTGGGAGAGCAATATGAGAAAAAAGCACATAATCATAAAATAAATTATGGTAGTCACACTTGCCCTGGAAGCCTTCACCCCTGTCCTAAAGTAGGGGAATCTTTAGATGAAGAAAGTGCAACTGTGAAGTAGTACATAAACAAAGAGGAACACATTCTAACCTGCTTTGCAGACTGTCCATGCCAAAACAGGAGATAACCTTGAAAGAAGGGGTTACACTGAATGCAATTCGTGTCCTTTCCCAGTGAAATGCAATATTGAACAAGCTGAGTAGATCTCAAGCAGACCCCTGTGAAGGAATGCCAAACAGAGATGCCATTCTTGATCTGCTAGGCTATGAAGTCTACTGGAGATAGACATGTCTGTCCCCCATCTGAACAAGCAACTTCAAAAGTTATGTGGCAGAGCATCAACTCCAGAAGCATGTAATACAGATTTCTTCTCCCTGAACTGGACAAGTCTATTCCTTTAGCATTTTCCTCCCAGCACCTTGATTTCCACGACATGGCAGTGGTATCAACACATAAGCTCCTAAGAAGCAAGGTCTTCCCCTACATAGATGACTGGCTCCTTGGTGCCCTTTTACCAGCTCAACTAGACCATCACTCAGCCTGTGATGGAATTGTTCAGTCAACTGGGCATTGCATTGTACCTCCCCAAGGTGCTGCTTACTCTTACTCAGCTTATCACCTTATTGTTATATACCTTAGATACCTAGGCATGCAAAACTTTTTTTGCCAATGGATAAAATGTCAGAATCCTTCAATCCACCTTGAGCTATTTGCATAATTCCCCAGGAAGCATGGCAGAACAGATCTTCAAGATATTAGGATATATGGATGTGGCCATCCACATGGTGTGCTACACACTCTTACACTTGAAACTTGCACAGTGATGTTCATTTGTAGTGGTGTCAGCAGGAACAGCAAATGTCACAGCATATTATCATTGTGGACTCCTGCAAGGAACACCTTGTATGGCAGCTGTACACATTCAACTTAACCAAAGGCACCCCTTTCAATATTCCCCTCTTGTCCTTTTCAGAAACAAGCGGTCCACATTTCCTAGGGTGTTTGAGGGGGAATACTTTCAGGGCAAGATGCCATATGGCTGTTGGTCTCACCAGGAATCCCATTTACACATCAATGTGTTGAATTATGAGTGATATTACTCTTGTTACAGACATTCAAAGATCACCTCCTTTGTTGGTATATCATCAATCAGGGAGGTACCTACACCATTTCTCTGTGCAGGGAAACAATCAGGTTATAAGACCGTCAGTCACCCATAATCTGTTCCTGGTGGTAACACACATTCCAGGAGAGATCAACACCACAGCATACATGTTAAGTAGGAAACAGGTTCTTTCCCATGAATAAACCCTAGACCACAGAACAGTGAACAGAGTTTTCTAGATATGGGGTCAGCTACTGTTACAGCCCTTTATTTCATCAAAAGATGTGAAATGCCGAAGCTCTTCACCTGAAAAAAAAAAGATGAATAATACTGTGGTAGAGAATTCACCCCATGACCTGCTGCTGGCCTACCTATACATGTCTGTCATTTTGATGACAATTCATGGAGCCCAGAAGTTGAAGTCCAGCCTGGTTCTGGTAGTACTTTGTTGGCTCAGATAGTATAGCTCCTGCTGCTGGTGTTTCACACTCTACAGGGCCCTCAGACTCATAAGCTTTGAGGGCCTGGTCATCAGGTCTCATGGAAGAACTGAGGCTAATCAGTTCCATTAGACTAGATTTTCCAATATTTGGCAGAATTACTTGAGCAGTTCCTTGACTATTCCACCATCAGTATTCATTTGGTGGTCATTTCTAATCTGCATGAAAACCAACACACAACAACCTTAGCTGCCATGAAGGTCAACAAACCCTTCTTCAAAGGCACCCGTTTTTCACTTAGTAGTGAACACACTGCCTTGAAACGTGCTGGAACTTCATCCCCTTTCAATCAAAACACCATACTTTACATTGCTTAAGAATAAAATAGTGCATAAGAACCAGTAATTTGTTTATGCCCCAGGATCAGGACACAAACCAATCAGAATCAACCTGTCTGCCATTCTTTTTTCTCAACTACCAAAACAAGGGTGAAAAGATAGTTAACATGACGGTTTGATTACCTGATTAGAAGGGATACTTTAGGCTCACACATATAACAAAAGCAGAAGGCTGTAATTCAAAATAGAAAGGAATGATTATGAAGCAGTGACGAATTTCAAGAAACAGAGAGAGAGTGGGATTTTGGATGCTGATCCTTAAGGAGAATAACAACCATACAGAATATTGTATTCATATAATAACAAAGTTTAAAAAAAAAACTAAGCCAACATGAGAATGGAGAAAAGAGATTTTGCCAATAGGAATGACTGCAAGTAGGGGTACAGAAAATAGGCAAGAGGAGGTTGTAATGTACTGGAAAAAACTGGCAAAGGAACCAAGGTACTAAGATCAAATTACTACATAGGGAAAAGTAATGAGTAGAATGAGGCCAAGAAGATGTTTGGACTGCAGGCTAGTGACTGCCTTCCCTACCAGGGATTGATATTAGAACACAGGCAAACAGAAAGGGATAGGAGAATCCTAAGTGAAAAACCTGCTCTGGTAGATTTTTTATTTGAATCTAGTTCACTCTTTCGACTTTTTCTCATACAGCAGTATTTCCCAAATGCAATTGATGCTTAACAGTCTCACATTTACTAATTTCTGTGTTGTTGGTGGTCTTCTTATTCATCTCCATCTCTCAACTCTCAATTCCAAAGTACACCAGATTCTTCTAGTCAACTCTTGTGCTTTTCTCTGTCTCTCAAGCATTTTCTTTTGGAGCAGTGGAAAAAGTTTCACTAGCAAAGTCTGTCTTTTTTATCATCTAGGTCTATGAATGTGTTACTACATGAAGAAGACAATATGATTAAATGTGTACTATGCCTTTTGGAGTCTTCTGAGGAATGCTATAGGAACTCGATGAAACCAGTCACTTCAAGGCTTCTTGTGGAAAGAAAAGACTGCAGAAGGCTCTTCAGAAATGCCTGTGATTTGGCCTGGTCACCCTCAGCAAGACTACTAGGTACTGGATACATTTGCTGGGACTGCTGCAGTGCTTAAACTGATATGGTTTTCTGCATGATCTTTGGAACGGGGTGTACCAGCCTCATCTGCACCAGTATCTACCTGATGGATTTGCCTCAATGTCTGCTGGCGTGTGTAGTAGGTTGTAGGTGCTGAGAGCATGGACACAAACTATATAAGCGATGGTAAAGGTTATTTAAGACTGGAAAATTAAAGCTGGACAGGTCAGAAATACTGACATTGGCAGCAAAGACAGAATTAATGCAGCTATGCAGTGAGGCAGTGCCTGGACTGGTGTTAGCATGACCAATGCTCTATGTCAAGGGTGAGAAGGAATCAACATCAGGTCATCCTACCTATCAAGGACTTGACAGACTACATGCAAAGAGAAAGAAATAGGGGAATCCTAAGAGAAAGACCAGCACTGGTAGAGTTTTTAGTAGAATCTAGAAAGTACAGTTGTGTACACTTACCATAAATGTAGATGTTCGAGCGTATTCACTGTTGCAGTCGTCACATTTGGGTTATCCCTGCCAGAGTAGCCCTCAGCTGGCCCGAATACCAGAGGCTTAGTATTTCTGCATCGGTTGCTGTCACTTCACGACTGACGTCAGGTCATCAGTAGTATAAAGTAAGGCAGCCAACACCATTACATCAGTTTTTCTTGCCCTGTCAGGAGCCCCCAAGTGGGAGCCAGGATATGGTGGAAGAAACCCTACCAGTAGAAAGCAAATACCAAAAGTTCCTTGCAAGGAGACACAGAAAGAAGAAAAGGGGGATGGAGGGAGGGAAACCAGGACTGCAACAATGAATACACTCGAACATCTACATTTATGGTAAGTGTACACAACTGTACTAGGTTCTTCGTGTTTCACTGTTGCAGTCATCACATTTGGGTTGATTCCCAAAGCCGAGGAAAAGGGTGGAGGCAGTCAATAAGACTAGGGGCTGGCTAGGATGCCCTGCAAGACTGCAGTGGCAAAGCCTGCCCTGGATTTGGAGAAAACAGGCAGGTGGTAATGCTTGGTGAAGGTGTGAACAGATGTCCATGTGGCAGCCTCCAGGATGTCCCTGGTGGGGACTCCTCTGAGGAAAGCTGCAGAGGTGGAGGCTGCTCTGGTAGAGTGAGCCCTGACCCCCTTAGGGGAAGGTTTCCTGTGTTGCTTGCAACAGAAATGGATGCAGTGTGCTATCCATTTGGAAATGGTTTGTTTGGATATGGCTTTGCCCTCTGCCCCTGCAGCAAAGCTAACTAGAAATTGATCAGTCCTTCTGAATGATTTAGTCCTGTCTAGATAGAATCTGAGCTGGCTGTGCACATCTAGAAAGTGCAGGATCCTTTCCCTTTGTTTTGTAGGTTAGGAAAAAGGTGGGTAAATGAATGGATTGGTTGAGAGCCACACTGGACACCACTTTGGGCATGAAGGCTGGGTTAGTCCTGAGGGACACCCAGTCAGCATGGAAGATGATGAAGGGCTCTACAGCCATGAGTGTTTGTAGCTCAGATACTCTTCTGGCTGAAGTGACAGCCAGAAGCAAGGCTGTCTTCTAGGAGAGAAACTTTAACTCTGCTGAAGATGCTGGTTCAAAGGGGGGCAGGGTGAGCTTTTCCATCACAGAGTTTAGGTCCCAAGCTGGGACAGGTGCGCTTCTGGGTGGCCTCAAGTTGCTAGCCCCTCTTAGGAACTGTTTGATGAGAGGGTGTGAGAAAAGCGGGTGATCAGTGTTGAAATGAGTAGAGATAGCAGAGGCATGAATTTTAATAGAGGAAAGGGAGAGACCACTGTGTAGTAGG
This sequence comes from Protopterus annectens, assembly GCF_019279795.1. Classification (NCBI taxonomy): domain Eukaryota; kingdom Metazoa; phylum Chordata; order Ceratodontiformes; family Protopteridae; genus Protopterus; species Protopterus annectens. Next base: position 613,408,981 of record NC_056741.1, on the reverse strand, counting down.
TCAGCTAGGTAATCCAGGATGAGAGGTAGGGAGGGCTGTGCCATATCAGCTCCCATAGCCTGAATCCAGGTGCAGAACCTTTTCCATTTGTCAGCCTACCACTTTCTAGTGCTAGGGCATCTAGCCTCACTTATAACACCTAGAACCTGTTTACTGAGATTGGCAGCTTGATCAGTGATCAGGGAATATGCCAGGCTGCCAAATTGAGGGTCTGCAATTGGGGATGCATGAATTCTCCTTCCCTCTGGGTCAGGAGGGTTGGGGTCTGAGGGAGATGTCATGGTGGCAGTGGTGCTGTTCAGCAGTGGGTACCAGTGCTGGCAAGGCCAGTCTGGAGCAATCAGAATTGTCCCCAGTTTTTCCTCTCTTATTTTGAGCAGTGCCCTGGTAATGAGAGGTAGTGGGGGAAATGCATAGACCGAGAGGTTGACTCAGGGGAAGGATAGGGCATCCACTTTCCAGGCCCTGCAGTGAGGCTCCCTGGTGCAGAACTTGCTGAGCTGATGGTCGGAGTGGAAAGCAAAGAGGTCAACCCGTTTCGGAGTTATTAGGGTGAAGGTTCTTTGGGCTAGCTGCCACTCATGTGGGTCCAGAAAATTTCTGCTTAAGTTGTCTGCCAGAGAGTTTAGAGAACTTGGCAGGAATTGTGCTAACAGGTGTAGTTGCATGGCTGAGGTTGTGTGCCAAAGGGTCATAGCGAGCCTGCATAGAGGGTAGGAACGAGTCTCTCCCTGCTTGTTGATATACCACATCACAGTGGTGTTGTCCATTTTGATCAGGAGAGCCCCTGGGGAGAGAAGGGGCCTGAAAGCTGTCAATGAGTGCTGGACAGCTAACATCTCTTTTTGGTTGATGTGAAGATGTATTTGCTGTGGGCTCCAATGGTCCTGTATGCACCTGCCGTCCAAGTGTGCATCCCAGGCATAGTCTGATGCATCTGTCGTGAGGGTCTGGGTAGCGGGGGGGGGTGAGAAAGGTAGTCCCTTGTTGTGGTAGCATGCTGCTGCCCACCAAAGAAAATCTTTCCTTAGGCAGGGTATCACTGGAATAAGAGTTTCGCAGTCTTGAGAGTGCTGACACCAAAGGCTTTTTAGGTACCGCTAAGGTTCCCTCATATGCAGTCTGGCTTATGGAATGAGTAGAATGCAAGATGCCATGAATCCCAGAGCTTGCAGGATTTTCCTTGCGGATAACTAGGGTCTGGTGGCTAGCTGAGAGAAGTAGGCTGTCGGCTAAGTTTGCTTTTCTGGTGTAAGGAATGCCATCTGGGATGCTGTGTCCAGGCTTGCTCCTAGGAATATAATCCTTTGGGTGGATTTCTTTTCGTTGATAGTGTACCCTATGAAGGTCAGCAGGGACTTTACAAAGGCCAGGTGCTTGAGCAGCTTTTCCTGACTGTCTGCCTGAATTGGTCGTCTAAGTATGGGTAAAATTTGTATATTTCTTTGTCTGCTAAATTATTCACCATTTCTGAATGAAATTATAACTATTATTAGTAAATATTGGAAGAATCTTACACTTGCTGATGAAGTTAAGCAAGTATTAGGTGACAAACCAAAGTTTATTTTTAAGATGGGGATGAATATAAAGAAACTATTACAAAAAGAAAGTAATGGAAAGTCAATAAATAATAATATAAAGAGAGCTACCACTAAATGTGGAATGTGTAGTCAATGTAAGTTTATAAATGAAAGTGAAGGTATAAAATTGAAAAATGTAAATAGGACGTATATTAAATTTAAGAAAGGGAATTGTAATTCAAAGAATATAATTTATCTAGCATCATGTTCTTCATGTTCAGCCTATTACATAGGAAAAACTGAGAGGAATTTTAAGAAAAGAATTTATGATCACGAATATAGAATTAGAGTACATGCTACAAAAAATGCTTTGTATAGGCATATAGAAAAGAATGGAACTCATCATAACTTCAGTTTTGCCATAATAGATCAGGTTTTATATAATAATAGAGGCGGAGATATAAAAACTACTTTAAGTAAAAAAGAAAGCATCTGGCAGATATTATCAGATGCTACTAGAACCAGGTATCAACGATTATGTATCTATAAAACCATTTTTAATGTAGCGTTAATACTGGTTAATAGGTTGTATTTTGTGAAGTTACACAATTGTATATATTTTTATTGATAGGTTTTAAATTATATTTTAATAGCACAGTACAATATTTTATATGTCTTATACAATATTATTATTATATATTTTTATTGATGAGTTGTATTATAGGTTTGTGTTGTACATATAGGATATGAATTTTGTCAGTTCATAATTAAATGGAGCACTTGCACTTTAAATGAAACATACAAAAAGTTTTGGCGCCAAAAAGATTTTAAATGTTCTGTGTTTTGAATGTAACAGCTGTTCTGAAGAAGTTTGCGTATTGCAAATGAAAGCGCTTAACAGCAGTGTGTATATTAGCACGAAATTATTTGATTCTGGTCTTTCACAATAAACTTCAAGATTGTGGATTTAACTTTCGTGCCTTATTCAAGTATTGCCTGCATCTGGGTTCTCTAAACTAGCTGAGACGGTAAAGTGAACCATCGCTTTTGGTGTTGCTGTTCAGTGAGGAGAAGCTTGTCTGCAAAAAGCAATGGCGAGAGCCAGACATTTTGTGAAAACTCTGAAAGCAGTAGATAAGCCAAAGGGAAGCGAAGAGAACTGAAAGTACAGAGGTCCTCCTGCCCTGAAACGTAGATATTTCCTGCATGATTCCCTGATTAGGATGTGGAGGTAGGCCTCTTTTAGGTCTTGGGTGGCTAGCAAAGCATTTTTGGAGAGCATAGGTAGTAGTTGCTGGAGGGTGAGCATTTTGAATTTTGGTATTACCAGGAAGGTGTTTAGAATGCATAGATCGAGGATGGGGTGCCAGGTGCCCCCTTTTCTGGGTACCAGAAAGAGCCTGGAGTAGAAACCTTGGCCTATCTGTTCTGCAGGAACGTGCTCTATTGCCCTCATAGAGAGCAGGGAAAGGACTTGTTTTGTGGCCTCTGCCCACTGGATTGGAGGAAGATCTGAGAAACCTTTTGGGGTTGGGAGTGTGTGGAAAGAAAATTTGTATCCCTGGGACACTATGTTGAGGACCCAACGGTCGTTGGTAATGGTGGCCCAGGTGCTTGTGTGGAAGGAGAGTTTTCCTCCTAGGGGCAAGTGCAGGTGGGCAGAGGGAGGGGGTGGAAGTGGAGAGTCATTGTGAGTTCTTACCATGGAGGGTGGCTTTGCATTCCCTGGTTTTGAAGTGGAAGAACTCCACTGCTTTGATTTCTCCATTCTCTGTGGCTGTTGTGTGTGTGTGTGTGGGGGGGTCTGTTTCCCTGGGGTCTGGGCTGAATTGACCTGGAGGGGGCAGGAAAGGACCAGTGCTTGGAGGGGCAATGTCGGCTGGACCTGTAGGAAATCCTTAATTATCTGCATAGATTTAGCATTTTCTTCCATCTTTTTTAAGACCTCCTCTGCCTTGGTGCCAAATAAGCTGTCTTTGTGCAAGGGTGCATCCAATAATTTAGATTTGACATGGTCTGGCAAGGTCTGTTCCTTAAGCCAAGCATACCTTTTAAGGACAGAACCGGTGATTGCTGCCCTGCAAGAAGCTTCTAGGGCATCAAAACCACAGTGTAAGATGTGCTTAATTACTTGACTTGCAGAATGCATTAACTCTTGCAACTCTATTTTCTGCACAAGCAGGAAAGGATGATATTTTTTGTTTGAGGAGTTCAGTGGTATGTTGCTGAAATTTTAGCATATGGAACTAACAATTCAGTGCTCTGATAGCAAGAGGAGCAGAGGTATGTACTTTTTTTACCCCATCTGCCTAGTGCTCGGGAATCCCTATCTGAGGGGGTGGGATTCTTAGCAGAATTTGCTTTAATTCCTTTAGGTCCTTGAGAAATAACCTCAGGGTCAGCAGTAGGATTTTTGAAAAGAAATGTGTGCGAGTCAGGAACTCTGTAATACTGTCACATTTCCTGGGAGCAGGAGGGAGGGTGTCAGGAGTCAAACTAGATTCCATGAAATCGTCATCCACAACATCCAGGACAAGAGGAATGGCCAGGGATCTGTGCTGTGGATGATCTAAAAATTCAGAGTCTCTTTTTAGACTGAGGGTAATCCTGACATTCCCATTGGAAATGCTCCCTTAAAGTATGAAGGGTTTCCCTAAAGGAAAAGTCCTCGGGTGGGGAGGCTGAAGGAATGGATTCCTCTGCATCAGAATCCTCAAAAAGCAGAGAGGGGTTGCATGTCTTCGTATTCAGATGCATCAGAATCATCAGACTCCTGTTCAGATAAAACTACTGGGGACAGATCTCTTTTTCTTTTGGAAGGGGTAGCTTGGCTTCTCCTGATCAGAATTATAAAGGTCTTCTGCCATTTTAAGCATTTGAGACTGAGGCAAGGAAGCAGGTGCCTGAGATTGGGACGTCGGTTTCTTGGGTGTGGTTCATACTCTGGACCTCAGAAACTTGGTAGTTTTCGAAAGAATGGTAGACGTGAAAGAAGTAGTCAGCTTGTGTCGGGAATCGGTAATGTGAAGTACTTCCTCGGAAGCCGGTGCTTGCTCAGTGGCTCCGAACCCATCCAAGGTAGAGACAACCGCAGGATCCTTAGTCGAAGAGTTTTGCGGCATGGCAGACTCTGAAAGGGTCTCGGTAGTGGCCTGCACCAGAGAACTGACGACTAGCTTAACGGAAGCACTGTCGGTAGGTTTGGACGTGTGCGGTCGGTCTTTATCCTTATGTTTTTTTCAGAAGATCTGCTGTCGGATGGCTTACCGAAGCCATATCGGAATTCGAAGGCTGTAAGCGAAAATATCTAGCTACAATAAGGGCCTGACAACATATAGATCTGGTGTTGAACAAAGCACAAAAGCAACAGCGAGGGACGTCGTGGTCTGGGCCTAAGCAAGTGACGCATTAAGAATGAAAGTCTTGGTGTGGTATTTGCTTTCCACAGGTGAGACAATTAACTTTTTCTGACATTGGTTAGAGCAAGAAAAAAAGGATCCCCAACGCTACAGAAGACTTCAGCTTCAATTCGGAAGACGAAAGTCAGGTAGAGGCTGACCGGCACTCATGCGAACTGCTTCTGCTTTGGGCTCCTCCGCAAGAAAGACTGATGTAATGGTGTCGGCTGCCTTACTTTATACTACTGATGACCTAATGTCAGTCCTGAAGCAACAGCAACCGATGCAGAAATGGTAAGCCTCTGGTATTCGGGCTGGCCGAGGGCTACCCTGGCAGGGATAACCCAAATGTGATGACTGCAACAGTGAAACACTAAGAACATCAGAAGCTGCTGTTAAAAAAGGAATAATTAGTACAACATACAAAATATTGCATGAAAAACATACAAAATATTGCATGAAAACTAAAAGAATCAATCACAGGAGGATATAAAGGATTGGGAAGAGAAAGAGAGACTGGATAAGCAAATCACAATGGAACAATGGAGGGATAAATGCATGCCTCCCAAATATGCAACTAAGTTTAGAAGATTTAGGATCTTTACTTGTAAATGTGTTTACATAGCTAGTTTTATATCCCAATTATACTCCAAAGAATTTTTCCTCAGCTAGACAGCAAATGTTGGAGGTGTGATAGGGAAGAATGAAGTAATTGGGAACATATGTTCTGGGAGTGCAATCAGTTGGCAAACTTTAAAGATTTTCTGCAGAATACTCTGTCAGAAATAAAATACTGGGTGAGCAAATAGGTTTAACTAAGGAAAAAAACATTTTTGAGCTATGGTACAGAATCGGAATTACCTCGACAAAGTAAGGCCTTGCTGAATCTAATTATGGTGGCTGCCAATAAAGCAATTACTAGAAATGGAAATCAAAGTCTAAACCGACTTTACTAGAAGTAGTAACAGAGATATAACAACTGGAATTGGGATATTCAGAAAAGGGTAGGAGCAAATTACATACTAAAATTGGAACTATGGGAACAATACATGCACAGGAGGAAAGTACAGTTGTGTACCTACCATAAATGTAGATGTTCAAGTGTATTCACTGTTGCAGTCATTACTCTTGGGTTATCCTGCTGGCAGGCTACCCACAGTCAGCCAGAATTCCAAAGTCTAGGTCTGGCGTCGGTTGCTGTCACCTCTTCCCTGACGTCAGTGCGCCAGGGGTATAAAAGATGCAGCCGACACCATTTTCTTCAGTTTTTCTTGCCCCAGATGTCAGGTGCCCCAAAACAGGTAGGCTGAAAAATATATCAATAAGAAATGCATACACAAAAATAACATTTCCTTCATCTACAAGCAAATACACCAAAAAGGTTGTATAGGACAGAGAAGTGCAGATAAGTCCCAGCAAAGAGAAGGGGGTGGTGGGTGGGTAACCTGGACTGCAACAGTGAATACACTCGAACATTTACATTTATGGTAGGTACACAACTGTACTATGTTCATCGTGTTTCACTGTTGCAGTCATTACTCTTGGGTTGAATCCCAAAGCTGAGGAAGGGTGGCTGGGCTAAATAGGATTAGGAGAGGCTATGAGGCCCTGCAGAACTGCAGTGGCAAAGCCTTCTTTGGACTTAGAGTAGAGAGGCAAGTGGTAGTGCTTTGTAAAGGTGTGCACTGAACTCCAAGTTGCAGCCTCTAAGATTTCTTTGGTTGGTACTCCCCTGAGAAAGGCTGCTGCTCTGGTGGAATGAGGCCTAATGCCCTTAGGCACTGATTTGACATGTTGAGAATAGCAGAAATGGATGCAATGGCCTATCCATTTAGAAATACTCTGTTTTGAGATAGCCTTTCCTTGTGATCCTGCAGCATATAACACTAAAAGTTGCTCAGCCTTTCTGAAAGCTTTAGTTCTGTCCAAGTAGAAGCGTAACTGCCTGTGTATGTCCAAGGAATGTAGAATTTTCTCACCCTTGTTTTGTGGATTTGGATAAAAGGTAGGCAAGTGAATGGTTTGATTGAGGGCCACACTGGACACCACCTTAGGCATAAATGTAGGGTTTGTCCTCAGAGAAACCCTCTCTCGATGAAAAATGATGAAAGGTTCCACAGCCATGAGTGCTTGTAACTCCGAGACTCGCCTTGCAGAGGTTATGGCTAGGAGCAGAGCTGTTTTCCAGGATAAGAATTTAATATCCGCTGTTGATGCTGGCTCAAAAGGAGGCAGTGTGAGTTTTTCCAAAACAAAATTGAGGTCCCAGGCCGGAATTGGTGCTCTCCTTGGAGGCCTAATGTTTTTGGCCCCTCTGAGGTACTGCTTTATTAAAGGATGAGGAAGAGAGGTGGTTCCGTATTGCAATGTGCAGAAATGGCAGAGGCATGAATCTTAATTGATGAGAAAGAAAGGCCTTTGTTCAGCATCTCAGTTAGGTATTGTAAAATCTGAGGAATGTTTGGTACAGATGTGTCAATGCCTTGTTCCTGGTTCCAAGCATAGAATCTCTTCCATTTTTCTGCATAAGATTTTCTGGTACTGGGCCTCCTGGCCTCCAAGATAACAACCATAACAGCTTTTGAAAGAGGAGTGTTCTGAATGGCTACATTATCCGCCATGCTGCCAGATTTAAGGTCCTGAGTTGGCTGTGCAGGATCTGATTGTTTTGTTGGGTCAGCAAATGAGAAGTTTGAGGCAATATCCATGCTGGACCTTGAGATAAGCTCTTTAGGATTGGGTACCAGTGCTGGCGTGGCCAGTCTGGTGCAATCGGATTCATTTTTGGCTTCTCTTGTCTGACCTTTAGGAGTACTCTGGGAAGGAGATGTAGTGGGGGAAAAGCATATACTGTTAGATTTTTCCAGCTGAATGATAGGACGTCCACTTTCCATGCTTGCTTGTGGTAAATCCTTGTGCAAAATCTCTGCAGTTGACAGTTGTGAGGGGAGGCAACTAGATCTATGTCTGGGCATCCCCATTTCTTTATCATCATCCTGAAGATTTGTGGATCCAGTTTCCATTCGTGGGGATCCATGAGGTTTCTGCTTAGTTCGTCTGCCAGAGTATTTGTTTTTCCTGGAAGGAATTATGCTTGCAGGTGAACTTGAAAGGCCAATGCTGTGTCCCATAAGGTCATTGCTTGTCTGCAGAGGGGGTAGGAATGAGTGCCTCCCTGCTTGTTTATGTACCTCATGACCGTAGTGTTGTCTGTCTTTATCACTAATTGTCCTGGATGAAGTAGGTCCTTGAAAGCTGTCAGGGCATTTTGAAAAGCTAGCATCTCTTTTTGATTGATGTGAAGATGCATCTGGTTTGCAGGACATGTGCCCTGGATACATTTTCTTGCCATATGCCCCCCCCCCCGGCATAATCTGATGCATCCATTGCCAGTGTCTGTCTGGCTGTGGGTAAACTGAATGGCAGACCCTTGTTGTGGTGACAGGCTTCTGACCACCATCAAAACTCCTGTTGTAGGCAGGGAATGTGTGAAATTACTGTCTGGAGGCTGTGGCAATGCTGAGTCCACACACTTTTCAGATACCACTGTAGCTTCCTCATATGCAGTCTGGCATATGGAATTAGTAGAATGCAGGATACCATGAAACCCAAGGCCTGCAGGATTTTCCTTGCAGATAGGTGGGTTTTTGTTGCCAATTTCTTGACGTAAGTAGTCAGTTGTTTTTGCTTGTCTGGCGTGAGATAAGCCATCTGGGCAGTTGTATTTAAGCTTGCACCCAGGAATATTATCTCTTGAGAGGGCACTAGTTTTGATTTCTTTTCATTTACTGTGTACCCTAGGCCAATTAGTAATCTTTTTTCAAACGCCAGATGCTTTAGGAGAGTGTCTTTGTTCTCTGCTTGAATTAGGCAGTCGTCCAAGTAGGGATACATTTGAATTCCTTTTTGTCTGCAAAATGCAATTACTGGTGCCAGGCATTTTGTAAAGACCCTGGGTGCAGTAGATAAGCCAAAGGGCAGTGCAGAGAATCGGTAATGCATTGAGCCAGCTATGAATCTGAGGTATCTTCTGCAAGATTGTCTGATTGGGACATGCAGGTATGCCTCTTTTAGGTCCAGAGTTACTAGCCAAGCCCTCTTGCCCAGCATGGGTTGTAGCTGCTGAAGAGTCCACATCTTGAATTTTGGAACTTCCAGAAACGTATTTAGTGTAGACAGGTCCAGAATCTGTCTCCAGGTTTTGTCCTTCCTGGGTACTAAGAAAAGTCTGGAGTAAAATCCTTGCCCTTGTTCTTGTTGTGGTACTTACTGAATGGCCCTCATGTCCATGAGGGCTGCAATTTGTTTTTGTGCGCATTGATTGTGTGGCAGGTCTGGCGTGCCCTTTGACCTTGGTAGAGTGTGAAAATGGAACCTGTAGCCTTGGGACACTATGTTCAGAACCCATTTGTCTTGGATGACCATTTGCCAATTTGATGAAAAAAGTGCTAGTTTTCCCCCTAAGGGGGCTGTCAAAAGAAAACTGCTTGGAACTGGTAGAGGAAAGTCATTGGGACTGTTTCCTGTAAGGCTGTGATTTGTCTTCTCGTAGGAGCACCCCATTGTTTAGGTCTGTTTGAGCCTTGGGGCTGAGATCTGCCTCTGGGACGCCTGTATCTGCCTCTTTGTGGTCTGTCTGAGACTGGAAAAGACCAATTTTTAGAAGGCCAGTTCCTGCTAAACCTGGGTGGCTGTACCTGTAAGAAATCATTGACTATCTGCATGGATTTTGCTTTATCCTCCATTTTTTTCCAACACCTCTTCTGCTTTAGTTCCAAACAAAGTATCATGCTGTAATGGTGCATCTAATAATTTTGCTTGAACATGATCAGGCAGATTTTGTTCCTTTAACCAAGCATGCCTTCTAATAACAGAACCTGTAACAGCGGCCCTGCAAGAGGCCTCCAGTAAATCATAACCACATTGCAAAGTATGCTTTCCCACTTGTTCAGTTGCATGCAATAAATCCAGCAATTCCTTGTTCCCTGAACATTCAGTATTTGTCAACATTTTCTGTTTAAGTAATGACTTTAAATATTGCTGATATTTAAGCATATGAAATTGACAATTTAAAGCCCTTATAGCCAGAGTGACAGAAGTGTATACTTTTTCCCCCCATCTGTCTAGAGCCCTAGAATCCCTATCAGAGGGGACAGGGTTTTGTGCAGTGGAAGCCTTAACCCCCTTGGGACCCTGAGATATAGTTTCTGGGTCAACAGCGGGGTTTTTATATAGGAATTTATGAGAATCTGGAACCCTGTAGTATCTGTCTGGCTTAGCAGGTTCAGGGGGTAAAGAGTCAGGGGACAGTCCAGACTCTGAAAATACATCATCTACAATGTCTAGAACAGGTGGAATGGCAAGGGGTCTGTGCTGCGGAAGAAGCAGGAAGTCTCTGAGCCTTTTCTTAGACTCAGAATATTCTTGACTCTCCCAGTGGAAATGCTCACTCATACTATGCAGCGTTTCCCCAAAAGAATAGTTGTCAGGAGGTGAGGTGAAGGAATGGATTCTTCAGCATCAGAATCCTCATAGGGAAGCATGGAGTAATCCTGTTCAGAAGAGGAATCAGAAGAAATAGATACCTGATCAGAAGAATCATACTCTGTCTCTTGCCTAGGCCTCTTATCAGGAGGGGGATGGGAGCCCCTGATCAAAGTAATTAGGTCTTCGGCCATTTTGAGCATCTGTTTTTTAGGCATGGTAGTTTGAATAGGAGAATGCTGTACTTGTTTCTTTGTCTTTAGAGCTGCTTTAGTCTTTTTCTTTGAAGCTGAGGATGGCTTAATGTATAGTTGTGTAGGTCTGAAGACACCCTCAGAAGCCGATGCCTGCTCAGTGGCTCCGGACCCATTTGAGGGATTGATTTCCGAATGTCCAATACCTTGAGTTTCCAGAGGCCCAGTCGGCTCCACGTGGGAGTCAGTAGCGGGTGCCAGGGGCTGCGAAAGCACCTCACTGAGAACCGGCAACTGGCCTAGAAGAGGCTTCGTCGTCGGGTTTGGACCTCTGATGCCTATCCTTGTTCCTTGCGTTTTCTTTGTAAACTCCGGTTGTCGGCATTATGTAATTAAATTGTCGGCCAAAATAATGAAATGTAAAATCGAACCGACGCTTGATAGTGCGTTGGTTGAATCTAGCACAAAACTGAAAGCTAGCAATGTTGTGATCAGGGCCTAGGCAAGAAATACAGTAAGAGTGAAAATCCTTATGAGGTATTTGCTTCCCACAATAAATACAATTGTTAACTTTTTCTGACATCGGTCTGGAGCAGGAAAAAAATTTCCCCAACGGGGTACTTAGCTTTAATGAAGACTTTGGTTCTGAAATTCAGCTTTGAAAATCTCAGGAGTCGGCCGACCGGCACTTGTGAACTGCTTTTGCTTTGGGCACCGTGCGGCAAGAAACACTGAAGAAAATGGCGTCGGCTGCATCTTTTATACCCCTGGCATACTGACGTCAGGGAAGAGGCGACAGCAACCGATGCCGGACCTAGACTTTGGAATTCTGGCCAACTGGGGTAGCCTGCCAGCAGGATAACCCAAGAGTAATGACTGCAACAGTGAAACACGATGAACATCGAGGTTTAAAAGATGCCAGGATTTGAAGGAGTTATGTAATGTTTGACTGAAAATGACTGGATAGATTATAAGTGATGTATAATGTTTGCAACTACAATTATGTCAATATGGTTTGTTTTCATTTATATAAATGTACAATTGCCTATGTCATACATGATAATTTAATAAAAATGTCTCTTGTTAAAAAATCAGGTCATCACAAAGAATGAATGACAAAGCTGCCTGCAGTATGGTCTCCAGGGGAGCAGGCTTTGGAAACAGCAGTCTCAAGGTCAACATGGGAGATCTGCATGCCAGTGACTCCACAGCCAACTGTAAAGGGAGACATAGACAGAAAATATGAGTCAGTAAAGTTTACCCTGTATCCTTTAGCAGACGGCTTAGGTAGGAGACAGTGCATCCAGCACCTTTTGCTTGACTTCCCCAGACGGCCTTAATAAGAAGTTATGTACTCACCATAATGTTCCATGTTTGTTGTCTATCTTGCCTTCATTCATTGCTGGTTGGGACAGCATCCCTAGCACCTTCTTTCTTGGGTGGCTCAAGGGAAAATACTCTTCAGAACAGTGGACCCAAAAGAGGCCCTGCTCCTGGAGGCCAAATCAACTTTTTAATGAGTGATAAAGGTATGCGGCTTTACCCATGTTGCTGCTACACAAACTGAATCCACGAGGAGCCTTGCCTGAAAGGCCAACAAGGCTGCTATAGCTCTTGTGGAGTGGCCTTTTATTTTTCCTGGAAGTTCTCTATTCTGAGATATGTATGTGAAAAGTACAGTTTTGTACCTACCATAAGTGTAGATGTTCGAGTGTTCACCCTGCTGCAGTCATCACACTTGGGTTATCCTGCCGTCAGGCGATCCCGCAGTCGGCCAGAATTCCAAAGTCTTGGTCCGGCGTCGGTTGTTGTCGCTTCCTCCCTGATGTCAGTGCGCCAGGGGTATACAAGAGGCATCCAACGCCATTTTCTTCAGTTTTTCTTGCCCCAGATGTCAGGTGCCCCCAATAGGTAGGCAATACATACTGCTATATAAAAATATACAAGTAAAAATAAAACAATACTTTCAGTCACAAGCAAATACAACACAGAGCTTGTATAGGATAGAAAGGTATGGATAAGTCCAGCTAGTTCAGAGGGGATGGAGGGAGGGTAACCTGGACTGCAGCAGGGTGAACACTCGAACATCTACATTTATGGTAGGTACAAAACTGTACTATGTTCATCGTGTTACCCTGCTGCAGTCATCACACTTGGGTTGAATCCCAAAGCTAAGGATGGGTGGTGGAGTTAAACAGGGTTAGAAGAAGCTAGTAGGCCCTGCAAAACTGCAGTGGCAAAGCCAGCTCTAGTCTTAGAATATAGAGGTAAGTGATAGTGTTTGGTGAAGGTGTGCACTGAACTCCAAGTTGCAGCTTCCAGAATATCCTTAGTTGGCACCCCCCTGAGAAAGGCTGCTGATGTAGCTGTAGCCCTGGTGGAGTGGGGCCTAATGCTAGCAGGTACCGGTTTCCCATGATGCGTGTAGCAGAAACATATGCAATGTCCTATCCATTTTGAAATGGTCTGTTTTAAGATAGCTTTTCCTTGTGATCCTGCAGCATAGGCTACAAAGAGCTGGTCAGATTTTCTGAAAGCCTTAGTTTTATCCAAGTAGTAATGTAATTGTCTGTGAATGTCCAAAGAGTGCAGGAGTCTTTCTCCTTTGTTCTGGGGATTTGGAAAAAAGGTGGGCAAATGAATGGTTTGGTTTAGGGCCACACTGGATACCACCTTTGGCATAAAGGAATGGTTAGTTCGCAGAGAGACTCTGTCTTGATGAAAAATGAGGAAAGGCTCCACTGCCATTAGTGCCTGTAGCTCTGAGACTCTTCTAGCTGAAGTTATTGCTAGCAGCAAGGCAGTTTTCCACGAAAGAAACTTTAAATCAGCTGAGAAAGCTGGTTCAAAGGGTGGCAGTGTAAGTTTTTCCAGAACAAAGTTGAGAGCCCAAGTAGGTGTTGGTGCTCTCCTAGGCGGTCTTATGTTCTTAGCCCCTCTGAGGTACTGTCTTAGGAGTGGATGTGAAAATAAAGGAGGATCCGTGTTGTAATGAGCTGAAATTGCTGAGGCGTGGATCTTAATAGATGAAAAGGAAAGTCCTTTGTGCAACATCTCAGTTAAATATTGTAGAATCTGAGGAATGTTTGGATCAAGGGGATTTTGGCCTTTAGCCTGGTTCCAGGCGCAACATCTTTTCCATTTGTCTGAATAGGTTTTCCTGGTGTTGGGCCTCCTGGCCTCCAGAATGACATCCATAACAGCTTTGGATAGAGGTGTTGGTTGATTGTTTAGGTAATTTGCCATGCAGCCAGGTTTAAAGTCTTGAACTGGCTGTGTAGAATTTGATTGTCTCGCTGGGTGAGCAGGTGAGGGATCTGTGGTAAAATCCATGGTGGGCCGTGGGCCATGTTCTTTAGAATTGAATACCAGTGCTGGCGTGGCCAGTCTGGTGCAATGAGTATCATTTGTGGCCTCTCTAATCTGACTTTCAGCAGCACCTTTGCTAGAAGAGGCAGTGGAGGAAAGGCATACACTGTTAATGTTTTCCAAATGAATGAGAGAGTGTCCACTTTCCAAGCTTGTGGCTGGAATGTCCTTGTACAAAATTTTTAAAGTTGGTAGTTTTGGGGGTTGGCAAACAGATCTATGTCTGGGCGTCCCCATGTTTGAGTTATCATTGCAAATACTTGTGGATCCAGTTTCCACTCATGGGGATCCATGATGTTTCTGCTTAGGTCGTCTGCCAATGTGTTTTTCTTTCCTGGCAGGAATTGTGCTTGTAGTTGAACTTGGTTAGACAGTGCTGTGTTCCACAAGGTCATTGCTTGCCTGCATAGAGGGTAGGAATGTGTGCCCCCTTGCTTGTTGATGTACCACATTACTGTGGTATTGCCCATCTATTATTAGTTGTCCTGGGTGTAAGAGGTCCTTGAAAGCTGTTAGGGCATTTTGTACTGCTAGCATTTCCTTTTGATTGATATGCAGATGCCTTTGATCTGTAGTCCATTTGCCCTGAATGCAATGTCCTGCCATGTGTGCTCCCCAGGCATAGTCCGATGCATCTGTTGTCATAGTTTGCCTGGCTGTGGGTAATGTGAAAGGCTGACCCTAGTTGAGGTGATATGCCTGTGCCCACCATAGAAACTCCTGTTGAAGGCAGGGAATGGGTGGTATCATTGTTTCCAAGCTGTGGCTGTGCTGAGTCCATACGCTTTTCAGGTACCATTGTAATTTCCTCATATGCAGTTTTGCAAATGGTATTAGCAGTATGCAAGATGCCATGAATCCCAAGGCCTGCAGAATTTTTCTTGCAGGGAGTTGGGTCTTTGTTGCCATTATTTTGAAGTACTGAGTCAGCTGTTGTTGCTTGTCTGGCATGAGATAAGCCATCTGGGCCATTGTATTCAAGCTGGCGCCCAGAAATATTATGTTTTGTGAGGGCACTAGTTTTGTTTCTTTTCGTTTACTGTGTACCCTAGGCAACTTAGAAGGTGTTTGACAAATGCCAGATGTTTTAAAAGAATGTCCTTGCTTTCTGCTTGAATAAGGCAGTCGTCCAGGCATGGGATTATTTGAATTCCTCTTTGTCTGCAGTATGCAATTACTGGTGCCAGGCATTTTGTGAAGACCCTGGGTGCAGTAGATAAGCCAAAGGGCAGTGCAGAGAATTGATAATGGGTTGAACTTGCAATGAAGCAGAGGTATCTTCTGCAATTTTGTCTGATAGGGACATGCAGGTATGCCTCCTTGAGATCCAACGTTACTAGCCAAGCCTTCTTGCCCAGCATGAAAAGAAGCTGCTGTAGTGTTAGCATCTTGAATTTTGGTACTTGCAGATAGGTGTTCAGAATTGAAAGATCCAGAATGGGTCTCCATGCTTTGTCCTTTCTGGGGACTAGAAAGAGTCTTGAGTAAAATCCGTGTCCTTGCTCCTGTGTAGGTACCTGTTGAATGGCTCTCATGTCCATGAGAGCTGTAATTTGTTTTTGTGCCTCTGCCCATTGATTTGGTGGCAGGTTTGGCATTCCTTTTATCCTTGGCAAGGTATGAAACTGGAATCTGTATCCTTGTGAGACAATGTTTAAGAACCATTTGTCTTTTGTGATGATGTGCCAGCTGTCTGCAAAAAGTGCTAGTTTTCCTCCCAAGGGAGCTGCCAAGAGAGATTTGCTTGGTAGTTGGAGGGTTGAGTCATTGTGTTTGCCTTCTGCTAGCTTGGGGCCTGTCTTCACCTCCTTTCTGGGTTGTGGCACCCCATTGGCGAGGTTTGTAAGGGCCTTGTGACTGACCTCTGCCCCTTGGGCGTTTGTATTTACCCCTCTGTGGTCTGTCAGAAGCTGGAAATGACCAGTTTTTTGTTGGCCAATTTCTGCTGAAACGAGGGGGTTGTACCTGTAAAAAATCCTTGACCGTCTGCATAGACTTTGCCTTATCCTCAATTTTCTTTAAAACCTCTTCTGCTTTGACACCAAATAAGACATCCTGCTGTAAAGGTGTATCCAATACATTTTGCTTTAACATGATCAGGTAGGGTTTGTTCTTTTAACCAAGCATGTCTGCGTATGACAAACCCAGTAACAGCTGCTCTACAGGAAGCTTCCAATGAATCAAATCCACATTGTAAAGTATGTTTTCCCACCTGTTCAGCTGCATGCAACAGATCCTGCATTTCCTTGAATTCAGCCTGTTCAGAATGTGTGCTCAGTTTTTGTTTTACTTGAGACATTAGGAATTGCTGATATTTCAGCATGTGAAACTGACAATTTAATGCTCTCATAGCCAGAGTAGCTGATGTGTATATCTTCTTTCCCCATCTATCTAGGGCTGTGGAATCCCTTTCCGAGGGCACAGGATTTTTAGCCATAGAAGCTTTGGGACCCTGGGAAATTGTTTCTGGGTCAGCCAGAGGGCTTTTATAAAGGAATTTGTGTGCGTCAGGTACTCCGTAGTATCGGTCTGGTTTGGCTGGAGCAGGAGGTAGGGAGTCTGGATTTAGACTAGACTCTAAGTAAACATCATCCACAATATCTAAAACTGGAGGGATAGCAAGTGGTCTGTGCTGGGGTAGTACAAGAAACTCTCGGAGCCTTTTCTTAGAATCAGAGTAGTCCTGGCCTTCCCAGTGGAAATGTTCCCTCATATTTATGTAAAGTTTCCCCAAAGGAGTAGTCTTCAGGGGGAGATGCTGAAGGAATAGAGTCTTCAGCATCAGAATCTTCATAAGGGGGAAAAGCGTAATCTTGTTCCTCAGAAGAATCTGAGGAAATAGAAACCTGGTCAGAGGAAGCATAGTCCTCCTCTTGTCTTGGCCTTTTATCAGGAGGGGGATGGGAACCCCTGATTAGGGAAATCAAATCTTCAGCCATCTTAAGCATCTGTTTCTTAGGCATGGGGCCTTGAACAGGAGACTGATGTACAGTCTTTTTTGGTTTTAATGGAGTTTATAGCTTAGCATAATTAATGGTGAGTGTAGTCGGTCTGAAGACACCTTCTGAAACCAAAGGCGTTTCTACTGCACCAAGATCACCTTCTGCTCCGGTGTCGGAAGAGCCTAATGAAGATGGTTGCGAAGGCCTAGTACACTCCGCTTGAGAATCCAAAGCTGTCTGGGGTTCCATTTCCGCGGTCGTCAGGGGCTGCATAGGCGCCTCACTGAAAACCGGAGAACCGGCGACAGGCCCAGCAGAGGCCTCAGAGTCTAGCTTGGTTCTAGGCTGCCTTGTCCTTATCCTTGCGTTTTTTATGCATGCCGGTCGTCGGCTGCTCCGACGGTATGATATAATTAAATTTCCTACCAAAGTAATGTCGTGCGAAGTCAAAATGGCGTTTGATAGCTCGTTTATTAAACCCAGCACAAAACCGACAACCTGTGACGTGGTCTGGGCCTAGGCAAGGAATACAATAAGAATGGAAGTCCTTATGAGGTATTTGCTTCTCACAAGAAATGCAATTGTTAACTTTTTCTGACATCGGACTGAGGCAAGAAAAGGTTCCCCAACGGGGTACTTAGCTTTATTGAAGACTTCGGACTGAAATTTGATTCGAAAATCTCAGGTGTCAGCCGACTGGCACTTGCGAACTGCTTCTGCTTCGGGCACCGCACGGCAAGAAAGACAGAAGAAAATGGCATCAGATGCCTCTTATGTACCCCTGGCGCACTGACATCAGGGAGGAAGCGACAGCAACAGACACCAGACCAAGAACTCTGGCTGACTGCGGGACTGCCTGACGGCAGGCTAACCCAAGTGTGATGACTGCAGCAGGGTAACACGATGAACATGTTATACAGTCAGTAAGCCACTTGGAAAGCGTGACCTTTGATATGGGGGCATCCTTCTTTTTATCTGAAAAAGATACAAACAGTTGTTCTGATTTCCTGAGCTCTTTTGTTCTATGGAGGTAGAAATGCAATTGTCTGTGTACATCCAATTGGTGTAATTTGTACTCTGACTTGAAGCCAAGTCGATGGATTCATTTAAATTCGCTTCTGAACATACTTTGGGGAGGAATGAAGGGTTAGTTCTCAGGGAGACTCTATCTTTGTGAAAAAATCATGTAAGGGGGACGTATTGATAAAGCTTGGAGTTCTGATACCCATCTAGCAGACGTGATAGCTATCAAGAAGGTAGTTTCCCATGTTAAAAACTTTAGTGACATGATGATGCAGGTTCAAAGGGAGGAAGGATCAAGGTGGACAACACAAAGTTTAGGTTCCATGGTGCTGGTGGTTCTTTCACTGGAGGCCTTAGTAAGAAAGTACCTTTCAAGAAAGCTTTGCAAAGCCTGTGGGACATGATTCTTAGTCCCATTTCTTCAATATGATAGTTTGATATAACAGCTAATTGAACTCGAATTGTAGCTGCAGCTGTACCTTCATCAAAAAGCTTAGCTAGAAAGTCTAATACAGCTGTTATAGGGGCAGTAAAAGGATCAATGTGGTTGTGGAAAGCCCAATGGGAAAAACTTTTCCATTTGCTAGAATACAACTTTCTGGTTGAAGCACTATGGGATGAAATCAAAATATGTTTCACTGCAGGGAAAATATCTGGAAGCCTAGCTATGAGTGGAACTGGAGCAGCCAGGTTGTCAATCGGACGGTTTGAATTGATGGATGAAGCGTCCCTGAGGGATGAGTCAGGAGGTCTGGAACTGGGTCCAGAATCCACAGCTCCTCTTGGAGATGGGGCCATAGAAAGGGGAACCAAATCTGACAAGGCCAGTACAGGGCGATGAATATCAAACTGCTCCTCAAAGTGCTTACTTTCTGAAGGACTTTGGGGATCAAGGGAAATGGGGGAAAGGCATACAGGAGACTCGGGGGTCAATCATGTAAAAGTGCATCCCTCGGTGACTCCCCTGGAGGGGGGATCAGGGCAAAGTAGCTGCTGCATTTGGCATTCACAGATGTGGCAAAGAGGTTGCAGCAAGGCTGGCCCCTCTTGTGGAAAATCTGTTCTGCAGCTTCCTGTTTTAGGGACCACTTGTGAGGCATCAGAATAGCTCTGCTGAGTTTGCCTGCTATCACGTTGG
This sequence comes from Protopterus annectens, assembly GCF_019279795.1. NCBI lineage: Eukaryota > Metazoa > Chordata > Ceratodontiformes > Protopteridae > Protopterus > Protopterus annectens. The sequence continues at coordinate 613,389,913 of NC_056741.1, read as the reverse complement.
ACATCCCCAGGATGTGTGTTGCTGTCAGAAAACATTGGAAAGAAACTGCCCAATGCCATACTCTCTGGGCCTCTTGACATAGGCAGTAAGACTTGGTTCCTCCTTGTTTGTTTATGTACAACACCACTTACATGTTGCCTGTCTGAATTGCAATTGTTCTTAGTGAAAGGCAGTTCTGGAATCCCTGCAATGCCAAAAGCAGCGTTCTCATCTCTAGGACACTGATATGCAAGTGGTTCTTGTGTTCCTGCCAAACACCTTGGGCAGTCTTTCCCAGATAATGCCCCCCCCCCCCCGGGAAGTGTCTGTGGTCATTGTGGCTATTGGTTGCGGAAAGATGAATGGTCAGCCTAAATCCACTTGAGTGAAGTGAAGCCACCAGTGCAGATCCTTCTTGCAGGATTCTGTTATGATAATCTTGTGAGACATGGGCAGCTCCTGCATGGACATTGAGTGAATAGTAGCCAGTGAAGAATCCTCATGTGCAGATGAACTAAGGGTATCAAGGTTATTGCTGCCACCATGGTACCTAAAACTTTCAAAACAACCTTCGCTTGCACTTTTTTTCTTGGTTAAGAGGTTTTTGACTTGCTGACATAAGGTTTGAATCCTCTCGGGGGGGGGTTGGCTAACATATATTTTGTATTTAAATCTGCCCCTATAAAGACAATATGTTCTGATGGCAACAAGGCAGATTTTTCGAAGTTTATCGTGATGCCTGGCTGTAAGCAAAGATGAATGGTGGTATCTCTTGCTCTTGTAAGTAGATGCTTGGTGGTGGCGATTAAGAGCCAGTCATCTAAGTACGGAAACACCCAGAATCCTAGACATCTTAAGTGAGCCATTACCATTGCCATGCATTTGGTGAACACTCTGGGGGCTGCAGTGAGACCAAAGGGCAGAGCTCGAAACTGGTAGTGACTGGCTCCTAGCTGAAAGCGCAAACATCTCCTGGACTGCCTGCTCATTTTTATGTGGTAGTATGCATCCTGAAGATCTATCGAGCACATCCAATTGTCTTTCCCCAGAAAGGGGAGTACTGACTGCAGTGTCACCATCCGGAACTTTGACTTCTTGATGGATTTGATTGGTCTGCTGAGATCCAAAATGGGCCTCCAGTCCCCTGTCTTTTTTGGAACTAAAAAGAACCCCGAGTAAATTCCGGATCCAATTTTGTCTGTGGGGACATTTTGGATGACTCTCTTTTCTAGCAACATTTGTACCTCAAGAGTCGCATAATCCCTTAGACTGGGTGGAACATCTGGGACTGAATTCTCTTCTAAGGGGGGGGGGGGGTATGTAATAACCTCTGGATATAACTGTTTGTACCCATGTGTCTTTGGTTATTTTTAGCAAGGCATTTGGGTACAACGACAAGCGACCCCCTACTGCCTCCATAGATGGACAGACAGGCCTCCTTTCAGGAGTGCTGAAAGGGCATACCAAGGAAAGAATCCCTGTTGCCCTGGTTTTGCGGACCCCCTCTGCTCGGTGTCTTCCATTGTTACTTCCCCCCCCCCTCTGCCCCTGGGGGAAGAATCACCATGTGCATCCGGGAAAGCTCTCTGAGACTTAAGGAACCACATTTTTCCCCCCTTCTGGCCTTTGGGATAAGGCCTGGTAGGGAGGAAAAAATGGACTCCAATGGTAAAAAGAGTCGTTCCTTCCTGTTCATACCTGGTTAGAGTCTCTTAACTTTTGGCCCAAACAAAGGCAAGCCATCAAAAGGGGTGTTAATAAAGGAAGACATGAAGGGTTCTGCAAAATCACATAAGCGCATCCAGGAATGCCTCAAGGAAATTCCTGTACCCGCTGCCATACTTGCTCCATCGGCTGCATAAGAGATGAGCTGCATGGAGGAGTTTACCACAGAGTTTAGGGTGGACAGCTGGGAGGACACCTTGTCTGAAATCCCCGCAGCTACAGAACCCTGCATCTCCTAGCTCCTTCAGGAGATCCCGCTGAACCCTGGAAGATATCTCCTAGCTCCTTCAGGAGATCCCTCTGAAGCATAGGGAAATGGGTCAGGTAGTTCAGTGACCTAAGGGCAATGGAAGTTGAAGAAAACATACGCTTTCCGTATCTGTCCATCGTTCGAGGCTGTTTATTCGGTGGATGGACAGATGAGAATGTCTCAGACAACTCCTTTTTGGTGGCTGCTGCCACCACCATAGCATTTACCAGGACATCTTTACTGAGGAACTCCCTATCTGAGGGTGCAGTAATTTATTTGGCCTCCTAGGAACAGGTTCCACCAAGTCCGGAGAGCCCCACGCCTTTCGACTGACTCCATTCATGAGCTGGTCGAAAGGCGGAGATGCCAAAGAGGTGGAAGGGCAAGACCCAAAAGCCTCCAGGTACAGGTACATAGACTCATCCTCAGAAGGATTGATAGCCTTCCAGCCAACTCTATGTTTAAGGATCTCTAGGATGTCTGCAAAGGAGACGTCCTCAGAGGGTGACTGTGGGGGACCCTTCTGACTCATCAAGGTCAGTGTGTGAAGTGATGGATTCTTCAGGGGAGTCTAAATGCTTCCTCTTGCATAATCTCTCCTAGAGGACCTCCTCGGAGGGATACTCTGGTGAGGTCTTGGAAGAGATTGCTTTGCCCAATGGAGCATCCTGGGGTTTTGAGTCTGCACACCTGGGTGGAAGCGATGGCACAGAGACTGACGCTGGCTCTTTGGGGGGAAGAGTACTTGGACCTGAGGGCAGAGCAGTCTGAGGTGACAGCACTCTCCTCGTCACCTCTAAAGCCCCCCGGCCCTGATCCGAAGAGGCCCCTGGCTCCGAGGAACCAGAAACCCTCCCCCGGACCAAGGCAGTGGGCTCCAAGGCTGATGGAGGCACCGAAGCCCCAAGATGTAGATTGGGATCGGAAGACTATCCAGCCCGACTCTCCTCCCTGGACCTGAAGGGAGAGCATCAGCTGCTAGACCCCCCGAATTCTGATGGAACCGACGAGGTCAGAGCAGTAGTCGGGCCTGAAGATCCCGGAGCAGGTCTTGGCACCAACGGTTCCGCTACAATCGGATCCAATCACTCTGGCTCCGAAGCCACAGAATGTGTCGAAGAAGGAATCGACGAAGGGGAAGTGATGTTGTTCAACTCCGAATCCCTCTGGGTCTGAGTCGATAGTATCTTGGCCAGCGCCAGTGTCCGTAAAAATCTCTTCACTACCCGCTCCACATCATCATCCAAAAGGCTTCTGGAGGATCGAGAGGACAGGGTCAGGGACCTCACTGGCTGTAGTAAAGAAGATCTCAAAACTGGGGAGACTGGTTCCAAGACTGGGGAACAGCTCTGAAACTGGAACTCTGTCGGCCCCAAAATCACTACGGGAGCTGAGGAGGGAGATTTCTCATGCCCGAAAGTCTTTGGGTCCGAAGAGGACTCTCTAGCCTATTTTTTTACCAGCTCCGAAAGTAGAGCAGCAGCAGATTTCCTGATTTTTCTGATCTGGAAGACGGGGGTTTCTGAGTGGTTTTAGAGATACTCTGATTCTCTTCCAAAGCCTCAGAGAATGGAGTTTTTAATAAGCCTCTTACTATGAGTTTGTTCCTTCTTTCCATCAGTATTGTGGAACTAAAGGCATGACAGAAGGAACACGATTCCTGAAGCTGGACAGCACCCAGACAATACACACAGCTGGTATGTCCATCAGTCAGTGACATTTTTTGACAGCACTTATCGCATTTTTTAAAACCTGAAGGTTTCGCTTCTTTAGTATTCTTTGACACCTTTTAAAAATTAACACATAACCAAACAACTAAGCCAACTAGAAAAAAATACTTTTTAAAATTTTTTTACAAAGGGAAGTTAACACACAATCAACTAACTCTATTTCACTAATTACAGGAAAAAAAAGGAGCAGCACTAATTAAAAACGAACTGACTCCTACTACAGAAGAAAAAAAACAGGAAAAGAAAGCCCTCTAAGTTAAATGGGCTGAGGGGAGCCCTCTAACTTAAACGGATTACCCAAAGGGAAAAGAAGAGGACTATTAGTCCAAAAACTCTCTAATTTAAATGAGTTTGGAGCCGGAATAGGGAAAAAAGGTCAGAGAGGCCTAGTGGTAGGACGACGGCCACCAGAAAAAAACACAAACAACAATAACGAACACTCAAAACTACAAAATACTAGTCCCAATACTCTAAGTTTTTAAACTACTACAACAACAAAAACAATTTTTCAATAATTTCATAAAGCTAACAAATAAGAAAAGATTCCACTTAGCCTAGAACCTGAATGGAAGCACCCGATCTTGTTTAGCAACAAACGAGATCTGGGAAATCTTCCCTGAGCATGATGGGATAGGGTATAGCCAAGAGCCGGTGGAAGCTCTCGAGCTTTTGTATAGGCTGAGTCGGAACCGATTCTCGGTTCAGAAACAACCAGCAATGAATGAAGGTGAGACAGGACAACATAATATCTACTGTTTTTTTTATAATTCAGTTCTAAGGTAAGAGAGGCACAGGAACAACAGGACCAGGCTGACTTTGCAGAAAGTTTAGGTTCCACACAGTAAGAAGATGGTCCGAGGAGTAAAATAGTCTCTGAATGTTCCTTGGCTAGAGCAGGTCTGGAACATACACATCCAGATTCAAATAACAATGGTGTTACTGGCCGTGATACAGTTGCCAAAGCAACAGAGCCAGGAAAATTGGCATGGTTCTGGTCTAGGGATGGAGGCCTCAGGCCTACATGCCACAAAATAGAGAAGGAAGGAGGGGGGGGGGGGAACTAAGATTAGCAAAAACAGGTAAAGAATAAAAAAAAAAAAAAAGGAAACAGGATTACATGTACTGATGCTTCAAAGATGTAGAAGCAGCAATGATGAATAAAATGAACTTTTATCAAACATTCAGATGGCAAAACCTATAAAGAAATGTAACAATGGGAGCGAAGCAGTGTGATGGGAGATGGAGGAAGAGACAAATAGCCTGAAGGGCTCCAGGTACCAAGTGTTCCTAATTCCTGCAGCACATAGTTCTACTTGTTACTAGAAAGGGACCACTTTTTTACCAGATACTATGTCCTATCTGAGTAAAATGATCTAGCTAGAGAAATAGTGGTGGTGGTGGTAGTCGGGGGGGGGGGGGGGTGAAACCGAAGCTATGGAAGAGATGGACTTCTGCCTCACTGACAGTGAGTACAGTTGTGTACACTTACCATAAATGTAGATGTTCGAGTGTATTCACTGTTGCAGTCATTACATTTGGGTTATCCTGCTGGCAGGTTGCCCTCAGTCGGCCTGAATTCCAAAGTCATGGGTCCTGCATCGGTTGCTGTCACCTCTTCCCTGATGCTAGGTCGTCAGGGGTATAAAAGATGCAGCCAACGCCATTTTATTCAGTTTTTCTTTCCCTAGATGTCAGGTGCCCCCAAAAGGGTAGGCTAAATTTATGTAAATAAAACATACATGCACCAGAAATAAGCTTTACCTTCATCTATAAGCAAATACACCACCTAGGTTGTACAGATTAGAGAAGTAAAGATAAGTTCCAGCAAAAATAAGGGGGATGGCGGGTGGATAACCTGGACAGCAACAGTGAATACACTCGAACATCTACATTTATGGTTAAGTGTACACAACTGTACTATGCTCTTCGTGTTTCCCTGTTGCAGTCATTACATTTGGGTTGAGTCCCAAACCTATGGTTGGGGGCTGGAGCTAAACAGCATTAGGAGAGGCTATGAGGCCCTGCAGAACTGCAGTGGTAAAGCCTGCCCTGGATTTAGAGTAAAGAGGCAGATTGTAATGTTTTGTAAAAGTATGCACTGAACTCCAAGTGGCAGCCACTAAAATGTCTTTGGTTGGTACTCCCCTGAGAAAGGCTGCAGAAGTGGCTGCAGCTCTGGTTGAATGTGGCCTAATGCCCTTAGGCACTGGTTTGCCATGCTGTGAGTAGCAGAAACAAATGCAGTGACCTATCCACTTTGAAATAGTCTGCTTGGAGATGGACTTTCCTTGTGATGCTGTGGCATATGCCACTAGTAATTGTTCTGTCTTTCTGAAAACTTTAGTTTTGTCCAAGTAGAATATAAGTTGTCTCTGTACATCCAAAGAATGCAGAATTTTCTCCCCCTTGTTCTGTGGATTTGGATAAAAGATTGGCAAATGAATAGTTTGGTTAAGGGCTACACTGGATACCACCTTAGGCATAAATGTAGGGTTTGTTCTCAGAAAGACCCTATCTCGATAAAAAAATGATAAAGGGTTCCACGGCCATGACAGCCTGTAGCTCTGAAACTCATCTTGCAGAGGTTATTGCTAGGAGCAGAGCTGTTTTCCAAGATAAGAATTTTATATCTGCAGTAGCAGCTGGCTCAAAAGGAGGTAAGGTGAGTTTTTCCAAGACATAATTGAGGTCCCATGCAGGTATTGGCGTTCTCCTTGGAGGCCTTAAGTTTTTGGCTCCTCTGAGGTACTGCCTTAATAAAGGATGAGAAAAGAGTGGTGGCTCTGTATTGTAATGAGCCGAAATGGCAGAGGCATGGATTTTAATTGATGAGAAAGATAGGCCTTTGTCCAGCATCTCAGTTAAATATTGCAAAATCTAAGGAATATTTGGGACAGCTGTATCAGTTCCTTGAGCTTGGTTCCAAGCGCAAAATCTCTTCCATTTCCCAGCATAGGATTTTCTAGTACTAGGCCTTCTGGCTTCTAAAATGACATCCATCACAGCTTTACTGAGAGGTGTGGTTTGTATGGCTACATTATCCGTCATGCTGCCAGGTTTAGGGTCCTAAGTTGGCTGTGCAGAATCTGATTGTTTTGTTGGGGCAGTAGATGAGGTATTTGAGGTAAGGTCCAGGCTGGGCATTGGACAAGTTCCTTAAGATCGGATACCAGTACTGGTGTGGCCAGTCTGGGGCAATCAGAATCATTTTTGGTTTCTCCTGCCTGACCTTTAGGAGTACCTTGGGGAGGAGAGGTAGTGGAGGAAAGGCATATACTGAAAGGTTTGTCCAGTTGAAAGATAAGGCGTCCACTTTCCAAGCTTGTCTGTAATAAGTCCTTGTGCAAAATCTTTTTAGTTGATTGTTTTGAAGGGAGGCAAATAGATCTATGTCTGGGCGTCCCCATTTCTTTGTCATCATGCTGAAGACTTGTGGATCCAGGTGCCACTCGTGGGGATCCATGAGGTTTCCGCTTAGTTCTTCTGCCAGAGTGTTTTCCTTTCCTGGCAGGAATTGTGCCTGCAGATGAACTTGGCAAGTCAATGTTGTGCCCCATAAAGCCATGGCTAGTCTGCACAGGGGATAAGAATGAGTGCTACCCTGCTTGTTTATGTACCACATGACCGTGGTGTTGTCTGTCTTTATCAGTAGTTGTCCTGGATGAAGTAGGTCCTTGAAGGCTGTCAGGGCATTTTGAACAGCTAGCATCTCTTTTTGATTGATATGTAGATGCTTTTGGTTTGTGGACCAGGTGCCCTGAATGCCTCTTCCTGCCATGTGTGCCCCCCAGGCATAATTTGATGCATCCGTCGTTAGGCTCTGCCTGGCTGAGGGTAGTGAGAATGGCTGTCCCTGTTTTGGTGACAAGCCTTTGCCCACCATTGAAACTCCTGTTGCAGGCAGGGAATTAGAGTAATCATTGTTTCCAGACTGTGGCAATGTTGCGTCCAAACACTTTTTAGGTACCACTGAATTTTCCTCATATGCAGTCTTGCCTATGGAATTAGTAAGATGCAGGATGCCATGAAGCCCAAAGCCTGCAGAATTTTTCTTGCAGATAACTGGGCCTTTGTTGCCATTTCCTTGAAATAGGTAGTCAGTTGCCTTTGTTTGTCTGGAGTGAGATAAGCCATCTGGGCAGTTGTATTTAAGCTTGCACCCAGGAATATTATCTCTTGAGAGGGTACTAGTTTTGATTTCTTTTTGTTGACTGTGTACCCTAGGCATGTTAAAAGTCTTATCACAAACCTCAGATGCTGTAGTAGAATGTCCTTGTTCTCTGCTTGTATGAGGCAGTCGTCCAAGTAAGGATATATTTGTGTTCCTCTTTGTCTGCAGTAAGCAATTACTGGTGCCAGGCACTTTGTGAAGACCCTGGGTGCAGTAGATAAGCCAAAGGGCAGTGCAGAGAATTGGTAATGCTTTGAGCCAGACTTGAATTTGAGGAATCTTCTGCATATTTGTCTGATTGGGACATGCAGGTATGCCTCTTTTAGGTGAAGTCACGAGCCAAGCCTTGCTGCCCAGCATGGGCAGAAGCTGCTGTAAGGTCAACATCTTGAATTTTGGTATATCCAGGACAGTGTTTAGAATAGATAGGTCCAGTACTGGTCTCCATGCTTGGTCCTTTCTGGGTACCAAGAACAGTCTTGAGTAAAATCCTTGTCCCTGCTCTTGCTGAGACAATTGCTGAATAGCCCTCATGTCCATGAGAGCTGCGACTTGTTTTTGAGCCTCTGCCCATTGATATTTTGGCACGTCTGGCCAACCGTTTGCCCTTGGTAGGGTATGGAAATGAAACTTGTAGCCTTGAGACACTATGTCTAGGACCCATTTGTCCTGGGTTATAATGTCCCAATTTTGAGAAAAAAGTGCTAGTTTTCCCCCTAAGGGTGCTGCCAGAAGATAAGTGCAGGCAGGGGGAAGTCATTGGGACTGTTTCCTGTATGATTGTGATTTGTCCTCTCCACCTTTGGAGGTACAGGCACTCCACTGCTTAGACCTGTAGGATCCTTGCGGCTGTGATCTGCCTCTAGGGCGTCTGGATCTGCCCCTTTGAGGTCTGTCCGAGACTGGAAAGGACCAATTCTTTGTAGGCCAGTGTCTGCTAAATCTAGGTGGCTGTACCTGTAAGAAGTCCTTGACCGTTTGCATAGATTTAGCTTTGTCTTCCATTTTCTTTAACACCTCTTCTGCCTTAACACTAAATAAGGTATCATGTTGTAAAGGAGAATCTAATAATTTTGCTTTAACATGGTCAGGCAGATTTTGTTTTTTTAACCAAGCATGCCTCCTAATGACAGAACCCATAACAGCGGCTCTGCAGGAGGCCTCCAGAGAATCAAATCCACATTGCAAAGTATGCTTTCCAACTTGTTCAGCTGCATGCAATAAATCCTGTATTTCTTTTGTTTTCTGCACATTCAGAATTTGCCATCATTTTCTGTTTAAGCAGTGTCATGATATATTGCTGATATTTGAGCATATGAAACTGGCAATTTAAGGCCCTTATAGCCAAAGTAGCAGATGTGTAAATCTTTTTTCCCCATCTATCCAGAGCCCTAGAATCCCTATCAGAGGGGGTAAGGTTTTTTGCAGTAGAAGCCTTGACCCCTTTTGGACCCTGAGAAATAGTTTCTGGGTCTGCAGTAGGGTTTTTGAAAAGGAATTTATGAGAGTCAGGGACCCTGTAATATCTGTTCGGCTTAACAGGAGCTGAGGTAAAGAGTCAGGGGTCAGACTGGACTCCGAGAACACATCATCTACAATGTCCAACACAGGTGGAATAGCTAGAGGCCTGTGTTGAGGAAATAAAAAGGAAGTCTCTGAGCTTTTTCTTAGATTCTGAAAAATCTTGGCTCTCCCAGTGGACGTGCTCCCTCATGGTATGCAAGGTTTCCCCAAAAGAGTAGTCCTCAGGAGAAGCTGAAGGAATCGATTCTTCAGCATCAGAATCCTCATGGGGGGAATTGAATATTCCTGATCAGAAGAGGAATCAGAAGAAATAGAAACCTGATCTGAAGATTCATAGTCTGTCTCTTGCCTAGACCTCTTATCAGGAGGGGAATGGGAACCCCTGATCAAGGTAATGAAGTCTTCGGCCATTTTGAGCATCTGTTTTTTGGGCATGGGGGCCTGTCCCTGTGGCTGGTGAACTTGCTACTTTGTCTTTAAAGGTGTTTTAGTCTTTGAAGTCAGTTTAATATATAATTGTTTAGGTCTGAATACACCCTCAGAAGCAGATGCCTGCTCAGTGGCTCCGGACCCATCTGAGGGAATAATCTCCGAGGCTCCAATACTTGAGTTTCCTGCGGCCTGGCCGACTCCACGTGGGAGTCGGTAGAGGCCTGTGACTCTAAAGTAGTGGGCGTCAGGGGCTGCTAAAGCATCTCACTGAGAACTGGCGACTTTCTTAGGAGAAGCTTTGTCATCAGGTTTGGACCTCAGTTGCCTGTCTTTTTCTTTGCATTTTTTTGTGAACTCCGGTAGTCGGATGGCTATCAGACGACATTGTATAATTAAATCTTCGCCCAAAATAGCTTAATGCAAAATTGTACCGATGCTTAATAGTGCGTTGGTTAAATTTAGCACAAAACCAACAACTAGCAACGTCGTGGTCAGGGCCTAGGCAAGGAATACAGTAAGAATGAAAAATCCTTATGAGGTATTTGCTTCCCACAAGAAATACAATTAACAACTTTTTCTGACATTGGTCTGGAGCAAGAAAAAAGTTTCCCCAACAGGGTACTTAGCTTTTAATGAAGACTTCGGATCTGAAACTTGAACAGGAAAATCTCAGGAGTCGGCCGACCGGCACTTGCGAACTGCTTCTGCTTCGAACACCATGCGGCAAGAAAGACTGAATAAAATGGTGGCGGCTGCATCTTTTATACCCCTGACGACCTAATGTCAGGGAAGAGGCGACAGCAACCGACTCAGGACCCAAGACTTTGGAATCCAGGCCGACTGAGGGCAACCTGCCAGCAGGATAACCCAAATGTAATGACTGCAACAGTGAAACACGAAGAACATAAGACAAACAATATGGCAGCAGGCAGATTGGAGGACATGGTGAGATATGCAAAACTTTGACTGTAGTTGACTATACCTACTAACAAATGGAGAAGTTATTAGTGGGGAGGGCTAAATCTAGTCAGATGTGTTATTAAAATAGGAAGTTAAAATAGGAAGAGTGGCACAGACGCAACTGTCCAGGAGAAGGAAGCTCTCCCCTAACGGATGGATTATACTGGGGTATGGAGAGAAAGAAAAGTGAGGAACATGGAATAGAGAGGATGATTCTAATCCCTAAAGCCTGAGGTGTGAGAAATAAGATGAAACAGCTGCAAGAACCTCTTTGGGGAAACAAACAGAAGCAGTGCAGGAGCAGTTCCAGAAATTTCTGCTAATGACTTAAGGAGTGTGATCTGATGACACCAGACTTCAGAAATCTATGGCATGCTATGACCAGAGCAGGATAATGTGGATGTCAGAGAAGAAGCTGAATGAAGGAGAAGGACAGAGGAAAGGTACTGGAAGTACACTTCCATGAAGGTTAGGAGAAGAGGTGATGGGATGGTTTGTAGGCCTTTGGGAAAACAGAAGCAAGACTGGGAAATTGTCAGGAGAGGTGTAAAACGGGTAAATAAGAAGACAGATGGTTTATAATTTCAGTATGCTGCTGCTGATTACTGCAGGACCTTTATCTAAACTTGTGCAATGTGCAAGATCGTACTGGAAACTATGTGAGAGGAACACCTAGGGTCACAAAACTAACACAATGGAATTTGCTTTTGTCAATTTTACTGGGTCCAAAAGATTAACAGTTGAAGAACCCCAGGGAGACTGTCAGCATGTGGCACTGTGACTCAGGTTAGGTGGGGAAAGAGGAGCATTATAACAATATTCTGGTGTAAGTCTTCAGGAGGATATATTTACTTGGATGGAAAGGATACCAGACAGAAGACTAAAGGACAAATCAGCTCTGGGATTCCATTATGATTGGGCTAGTTAAGGTGGTCAAAATGTAGCTGTAAAAGAAAGGATGGAAGACATTATAGCTCTTTAAGGATTGCAGGGCTGCACTACAGAACAAGCTGGCAAAATGTAATGCGATGAAAAGGAAAGGCAGATGCAACAAATTCAGGAATGTGGCAACTATGGTGACCGAGAATGTTAAAGTAAACAATAAGGACAACAGAAAAGAGGTACAAAAGTTGGGAATTTTTTTTCCCAATCAAATCACTAAAATTAAGACATGTAAAAGTGTTCTTTTGGAAGGGAAGGAGGTGCATTACTGAGCTTGTGAAGTAATCAGAAGCAAGGAACTGGTACTTTTATTCTATGATTGCAGACAATAGTATTCAGACACTGCTAGAAATAAGATAATTGAAAATGGGGGGGGGTAGCTAGAAAAATAGGCTGAGCAAGACACCATGGCATTAACTCATTCCCCTCCAGTACAACTCTTTTGAGTGTGTACCTTTAACTCCTAGTGGGTGTGGCCTGAGCCTTTAAAAATGAAGTTATCACCTTACAATTCTAACAAATACTCATTGACAGAGGTCACATATAAATATAATTGTGTTTGCCATCATGTAAACTTCAAGATAAAATACTCTGATACCTTGTATGAAGCATGGTTTTGGAATTATTAATGCAAGTATGAACAAGTAATAGTTGACGCCTAGAGGAGCAGTAGGGGGTAACTGCAGATGCACCTGGAGGCATCACTCGGATGTAATGAGTTAAGAAGCCACTGTGACAGTACTGAGCAGCCAGCAACAGTTGTGGTTAGGATGGTCATGACACTCTCCAAAGGGTCACCAGAAAGAGCAGTGTGAAGGGGTAGCAGAACACTGCTACTGGTATACCACTTCATAAGATGGAATTCAAGGGATTCACTGAACAACAACTGGCTAGTTTAACAATGTACTGGGGAAACTAATGGAAGACTGCTTAAAACAAGAACTGCAAGGCCTGAACCAATATTTTCTTTACCATGGGTAGTCATTAACAGAAGAACCTAACCCAGAACTACGAATGGGCAAAGGGACAGCTGTACAAAGAAAGATCAACAGGCACAGTTTAAAAGTAACTCACTGAAGGTCCGGAAGGAAGCTGGAAGCCAGGGGGTGGAAAAGACTGAGAACTAGTTATCAGCAAGGCATCAAGTAGGTGATTTGAAGACAAGAAATATCTCAGATCCACCCTTTCAAGGTTTAAGAAAACTGTTCAAAAATTACATTTGAACCAGTTCTATTTGAATACTGCACAGCTTATACTGGCCATAATCTAAAGTCTGACTGAGTTGTGCCCCTTTTCACTGGAGGCCTGTGGAGAAAAGTTCCTCATTCAGAAATTATTACATCATTTAAAATATAAGTAAAACAGTATATTAATAACGAATAGTTGTGTAAAATCTTACCATAACCATAGATGTCCTCTTCCAGCCCTCAGGCGACCCGATGTTGGCTCCTATACAAAAGCTTAATCCTGGCTGCCGTAAGTGCATGGGACATCATACGTAGGGCCATAAATCATGGAGTATACATGTGACATCAGCATGCACAGACCTCAGAATTGAAGCCCAGAGAAGAGACTATAAGGCCAAGAAGAAGCAAAAGCAAATGTCCCTGCAGGGCTGTAGAGGGTGGCCTGCAGTGGGGGTTTACCCTAGAGAAGATGGGGGATAGCAGGGGGGTGGAGGGTGGGAAGGAATACTGCAACATCGAAAACAAGGACATCTGTGGTTATGGTAATATTTTGCACAACTATTCTAGGTCCTTCTATTCCCATGTTGCAGTTTTCATACTGTGGGAGAGTACCACAGCTAGGAGGAATGTTGGGAGGTGGCAGAGGTGGAGGATTCGAGAAATTCTTGCAGGATTGCCCTGGCCCTAGAGACCTGGTCCAGCTTGTAGTGCTTAGTGAAGGTATGGACTGTGGACCAGGTGGCTGCCTCCCTGAAGGAAACTGTGTCTAGTCCTTTCATGAAGGCCTTAGAGGTAGCCATACCTCTGGTAGAATGAGCTCGCACTCCTTGAGGCAATGGTTTGTGGTGATGAGAGTAGCAAAAAAGGTTGGATTTTTTGATCCAGGAGGAGATAGTTTGTTTGGAGACTGCCTTACCCAAGGCCCTGGGATGGAAGGAAATGAACAGTCGGTCAGATTTTCTGAAGGACTTTGTTTTGTCCAGGTAGAATCTCAGTTGCCGATGTACATCTAGGGACAGAAAATCCTCTCTGCGGAGTTAGTAGGAGAGGGGAAGAAGATGGGTAGGTGAATAGACTGGTTTAAGGAAAGTTCGTTAGCTACTTTGGGCATAAAGGAAGGGTTAGTATGTAGGGAAACCCTGTCATTGTGGAAGGCGGTGGAAGGAGGGCAAGCCATCAGGGCCTGTAATTCAGACACTCTTCTAGCAGAGGCAATGGCCACTAATAGGATGGTTTTCCATGTGCACATTTGAAGAGATGCAGTACTGGCTGGCTCAAAAGGGGGAAGGGTAAGCCTTTCTAGCACAAAGCTAAGGTCCCAGGGAGGAGGGATGGGCTTTCTTGGCGGTCTGTTGTGTAAGACCAATCTCAGGAAGAGTCTTACATCCAGTCTAGAGAGAAGAGGTGGATGTAAAGGCAAGCAAGCAGAAATGGCTGAGAGATGGACTTTGACAGAAGAGTAAGCTAGTCCCTCCTTAATAAGTCTGCAGGTATAGTTCAGGACCAGGGGAGGATCTGCTGGAAATGGGTCCTTATTTCTCACAGAACACCATTTCGAGACTATCTGCCATTTAGACAAGTAGTTTTTCCTAGTTGTTGGTTTCCTGGCCTCCCTCAGGACAGAGGGCACGTCTTCTGAGCAGTGTTGTCTAAAAGGGATCAAAAGTTGATCATCCACAGTGTTAGTTTCAATTAAGACAGTTGTGGGTACAGGAGAGATCCTTGTTGCTGAGTTAGTAGGTCCACCTTGTGAGGTAACTTGTGGTGATTGCCCTTGGCAAGTGAAAACTGAAGAGGAACCAGTGTTGCAGTGGCCAATAGGGAGTCACCAGCAAGCGTTTTGGCTGTTCCTTCTTGATTTTCAGGAGGACTCTTTGAATTAGAAGGAAGTGAGGAAAGGTGTACAGGTACATTCCCTGCCATGAAAAACTGAAGGCATCCACTCTCCAAGCTAGTGGTGAGGGAGTCCTGCTGCAAAATTCAGTTGTCTGTTCTGGGGGGAGGCAAACAGATCCAGTTGTGGGTGCCACACTGGTGGACTATGTGTAGGAAGGTATCCCTGTGCAACATCCATTCATGTTGCAGAGAGGTGGTTCTGCTGAGCAAGTCCACTTGGTTGTTTTCCTGAGAGGGCATGTATGAAGCTTTCAGGAAGAGGTTGTGATTCGGTGCTATTTCCCGGATTAGCCGGGTTATCCGACACAACTGGTATGCCCTTGTCTCTCCTTGTTTGTTTAGGTACCACAAGACCGTAGTGTTGTCTGTCACAATGTGGAGTATCCCTGGTTGCAGCATGGGAAGGAAGAGTTTTAGAGCTAGGAGGACAGCAGTCACCTCCCTGGCAATGATGTGGTGTTTTTGCAGGGCAGGGGAGCAGCACTGTTGTACCCTGTAGGGTTGCTCCCCATCTTAGGTCTGATGCATCTGTGTGCATAGACTGGGGGGGGGGGTTCTCTGGTTGTCGGTAACCTGCTGAATCCACCACTTCAGCTCTAATTTTAGACAGGGCAGAAGGGGGATGAGTTTGTCTAGAGGTTGTTGGCTCTAGGACCAAACAGTAAGTACCATTGGAATTTCCTCATGTGCATCCTTGCTAGTGGGAGCATGGGGATGGTGGCAGCCATGAGAACTATGGTTTGTAGAAACTGTCTTGCAGTTAGATGTGATTCTGTCAATAGACGTAGAAAATGGGAGGAGAGGGATTGTACCTTGTCTGGTGGTAAGAAGGATCTCATTAGATCTGTTCTGATTCTGCACCCTTGGAAAATCTTATCCTGTTGTGGGAGGACAGAGGATTTTTGGAGGTTGAGTGTGAAGCCCTGGTTGTTTGGAAGGGACATGGTGAATTGGAGATTTGCCAGAAGGGTGGACTGTGATTCTGCCAAAATGAGAATGTCGTCCAAGTAAGGGTAGATTTGTATTCCCTTGGTTCTGCAATGGGCGATGGCTGGGGCGAAGCACTTGGTGAAAACTCTGGGTGCTGTAGACAAACCGAAAGGCAATGCAGTAAATTGAAAATGAGAAGAGGGCCCAGAGAAGCGCAAGAACCTCCTGTGGGAGGGTATGACTGGGATATGCAGGTATGCATCCTTTAGGTCTAGGGTGACCATGAAAGCCTGAGGTGGAATGAGGGGTAAAAGAGTTTGAAGGGAGAGCATCTTGAAGGAGGGACCTGCAGGAATAGATTTAGGTAAGGGAAGTCCAGGATAGGTCTCCAGGGGCCATCCTTTTTTGGGACTAGGAAGATACGGGAGTAAAAGCCTCGTCCTTCATGACCTGAGGGAACTGGTTCTATGTTTCCCTGGGAGACTAGTTCCTGCAGAATGAGAGGAAGTAGTGGGAGCTGATTCTTGGGAGGGAAAGGAATACTTATTGGTGTAGGTTTTTCTTTCCAGGAAAGAAAGTATCCTTTTTGGATGATGGAAAGAACCCACCGATCTGTAGTGATGGTTTTCCAGAAAGGGAGGCATTGGGCAAGGCGGACGGACAGGGGCAATTGGGCAAGGCAGTCATGCACAGGAGGGTCTCCTCTATCTGGAAAGGGTTGTTTTTTGGGGAGTTGTGGTTGAGGGGGTCTGGGATAAGGTTGACTCAGAGATCCCCTACGTGGTCTGGCAGTAGAAGGGCGAGATGTGGAAGGGGCCCTTCTGACAAAGGATGTTTTGGTTGGGTAGTTCCGGTTCTATCTGGGCACTGGGGACACCGGTAAGTGCTTAATGTCCTGCAGTTCCTTGCTTTTTTCTTGCATGTTTTTAAAAGGTTCTGCAGCATTTTTTGTGAAATAGAAGGTTATCCAGAGGAGCATCCATGATCTTGGCTTTAAAATCATCTGGCAGAGGTTGTAGTCTGAGCCAGGAGTATCTGCGCAAGGTGGATGCAGTGGCAGCAGATCTGGCTACTGTTTGTGCAGCATCATAGCTGCAGCAAACACAGTGTCTGGCTACCTGGGTGGCCAGGGTCAATTTAGAGGAAATGTCTTATTTGGCTGGACAGTCAGGGGTGGTAGCCAACAAGGTGGTGTCCTGATAGACTAGGTCTAGGGCATACTTCACCATGTGGGTTTGGTAGTTTATAGCCCTGAAAGCTAGGGTACAGGTGGTGTAAGTACAGTTGTGTACACTTACCATAAATGCAGATGTTTGAGTTTATTCACTGTTACAGTCATCACCTGTGGGTTATCCCTGCTGTGGTAGCCCTCAGTCGGCCCGAATACTAGAATCAATGATTTTGTGCTCTGGCTGGCGTCACCTGTAGTCTGACGTCAGGTCATCAGTGCTATAAAGCAAGGCGGACGACGTCATTACATCAGTTTTTCTTGCCCTAACCCGTCAGAAGCACAAAGGAAAAAAGAAAAGTGGTCCTTGTGGCTAAAAGTCACCTTGGGAAGCTTATGTCCCCTAGGGGAAGATGCTCAATGCAGTTGGAGGGAGGGAAACCAAGACTGCAACAGTGAATACATTCAAACATCTACATTTATGGTACGTGTTCACAACTGTACTATGTTCTTCATGTTTCACTGTTGCAGTCATCACCTGTGGGAAGATTCCCAAAGTTGAGGAAAGGGGTGGAAGGATAGGTTGGAGTCCTAGGTATGGATCAGGAGGCCCTGCAGAATTGCAGAGGCAAACCCTGCCCTAGACTTAGAAATGAGAGGTAGGTGGTAATGCTTTGTAAAGGTATGGACAGAGGTCCACGTGGCCGCTTCCAAGATGTCCCTGGTGGGTACTCTTCTGAGAAAAGCAGTGGAAGTGGAGGTTGCCCTAGTAGAATAGGAACGGATAGACTTAGGGTGGGTTTCCCATGTAGTCTGTAGCAGAAATGGATACACTGTGAAGTCCATTTGGAAATGGTTTGTTTGGAGATGGACTTCCCCTCTGCCCCTGGAGCAAAGCTTACAAGTAGTTGGCCTGTTTTTCTGAATGGCTTAGTGTGGTCCAGACAGTATCGGAGTTGTCTGTGCACATCTAGTGAGTGTAGAATCCTTTCCCCCTTGTTTTGAGGGTTGGGAAAGAAGGTGGGAAGGTGTATTGCCTGGTTAAGGGTCACATCAGATAACACCTTGGGCATAAAGGAGGGGTTAGTCCTCAGGGAGACTCTGTCTGCATGGAAAATGATGAAGGGCTCGACAGCCATGAGAGCTTGAAGTTCTGAAATCCTTCTGGCTGAGGTGATAGCTAGTAGGAAGACAGTCTTCCATGAGAGGTATTTCAATTCTGTAGAAGCGGCAGGTTCGAAAGGAGGTAAGGTTAGTTTTTCTAGCCCATAATTCAGGTCCCAGGGTGGTTTGGGAGGCCATCTGGGAGGTCTGACATTAGAACTTCCTCTGAGGAATTGCTTAATCAAAGGATGAGAGAAGAGGGGTGGGTCTGAATCATAATGGGCAAAAATGGCCGAGGCATGAATTTTAAAAGAGGAGAAAGAGAGGTCACTATTGAGCAACTCTGCTAGGTAATCCAGGATGAGAGGGATGGAATGTTGGGAGGTACTGCCCCCTTTGGATTGTTTCCAGGAGCAGAATCTTTTCCATTTTCCTGCATATGTTTTTTTGTGCTGGGCCTTCTGACCTCTGTGATGATGTCAGAGATTCCTTGTTAGCTTTTAGTGCATAAGTCATGCTAAAAGCTTGAGAGTCTGTAGGTCTGGGTGCAGTACCTTTCCTCTCTCCTGGGTCAAGAGGTCTGAGATCAGGGGAAGCTGCTTTGGGGGCTGTAAGGTCAAGCTGCATAATAGGGAGTACTACTGCTGTCTGGGCCAATCTGGAGCAATGAGAATGGCCTTTGGTCTCTCCTCTCCTCTCTTATTTTCATCAGAACCTTTGGGAATAAAGATCAGAAGAGGGTACGCGTACACAAAGAGGGAGGGGTAAGGTCAAGGCATCCACCTTCCACGCTAAGGGGTGATACTCCCTGGTACAGAATTTTTGCAGCTGATGGTTGAGGTGCGAGGCAAAGAGATCCACTTCTGGAGTCCCCCACTCCTGAGCGATTTGCAGAAAAATTACCCTGTGGAGTTGCCATTTGTGAGGGGTCCAGTAAGTTTCTGCTTAGGTGGTCTGCCAGTGTGTTGTTGACCCTCGGTAGGTATTGGGCAATTAGGTGTAGCCCGATGGAGGTGGCTGTAAGCCAGAGACTCATGGCTAACCTGCTCAGGGGGTAAGATTGGGTGCCCCCCTGCTTGTTGATATACCACATCACTGTGGTGTTGTCTATTTTTATAAGGAGAACCCCCGGTCTGAGATGGGGTTGGAAGAAGTCAGAGCCTTTTGCACTGCCATCATTTCTTTCTGATTGATGTGCAAGTGAAGTTGTTGGGCATTGCAAAGGCCTTGGGTGCACGTGCAACTACCTGCTAGGTGAGTGCCCCAAGCAATGTCGGAGGCATCGGTGGTGACGGTCTGGTCAGAAGGGCAGAAGATGAAGGGAAGACCCTTGTTCATGCCACAGGCCTTTGTCCACCAGAGAAATTCAGCCCTTACACATGGGATCAGAGGGAGGGTGGTCTCTAGGGACTGAGTGTGCTGACACCAAAGGTTCTTTAATTACCACTGAAGTTTTCTCATGTGAAGCCTGGCGAGAGGGATAAGAAGGCTGCAAGATGCCATGTATCCCAGGGATTGCAGGAACTTCCTCGCAGTGAAGTGACTTCTGGAAGCCAGCTGGGTGAAGTAGAGAGGCAGGAAGTTCTGCTTTTCTGGGCACAGGAAGGCTATTTGGGATGCTGTGTCTAGCACAGCTCCCAGGAAAATAATTTTCCTGGTGGGGTTTTGTTTTGATTTCTTCTCGTTGATGGTGAGCCCTAGGGAAATTAGGAGTGATTTGACAAAGAGAAGGTCCCGGAGCAACTTTTCTTTGCACTCTGCCTGAATGAGGCAGTCATCTAGGTAAGGATAAATCTGTATACTTCTCTGCCTGGAAAATGCTACAGCGGGGGCCAAGCATTTGGTGAATACTCTGGGAGCAGTACACAAGCCAAATGACAGCACAGAGAACTGAAAGTGTTGAGAGCCTGCTCTGAAGCGTAGGAATTTTCTGCATGATTCCCTGATGGGGATGTAGAGGTATGTATCTTTTAGGTCTAGTGTGACTAGCCAGGCATTTTTTGTTATTATAAGCAAGAGCTGCTGCAAGGTTAGCATTTTAAACCTGGGGACCACCAGGGAGGTGTTCAGTTTGGATAGCTCCAGGATGGAGTGCCAAGTGCCCTCTTTTCTGGGAACAAGGAAAGTACAGTTGTGTACCTACCATAAATGTAAATGTTAGAGTGTATTCACTGTTGCAGTCATTACACTTGGGTTATCCTGCTGGCAGGCTACCCGCAGTCGGCCAGAATTCCAAAGTCCTGGCCCGGTGTCGGTTGCTGTCGCCTCTTCACTGACGTCAGTGCGCCAGGGGTATAAAAGATGCAGCCGACGCCATTTTCTTCAGTTTTTCTTACCCCAGATGTCAGGTGCCCCCAAAAGGGTAGGCTGTAAAAATTATGATCATAAAAAAGCATGCACATAACCTTCATCTACAAGCAATCACACCACATAGGTTGTATAGAATAGATAGGTACAGATAAGTCCCAGCAAAGAAAAAGGGGGATGGTGGGAGGGTAACCTGGACTGCAACAGTGAATACACTCAAACATCTACATTTATGGTAGGTACACAAAGTACAGTTGTGTAACTATCATAAATGTAGATGTTCGAGTGTATTCACTGTTGCAGTCATTACACTTGGGTTATCCTGCTGGCAGGTGACCTGCAGTCGGCCCGAGTTCCAAAGTCTTGGTCCGGCGTCAGTTGCTGTCGCCTCTTCCCTGATGTCAGTGCGCCAGGGGTATAAAAGTTGCAACTGATGCCATTTTCTTCAGTTTTTCTTGCCCCAGATGTCAGGTGCCCCAAGATAGGAAGGCTGAAAAGATATAAATATGCCAAAAAGCCATGCATATATTACTATAAACATTTCCTTCATCTACAAGCAAATACACCACGTAGGTTGTATACAGTTGAGAAGTACAGAAAAATCCCAGCAAAGAAAAGGGGGATGGTGGGTGGGTAACCTGGACTGCAACAGTGAATACACTCTAACATCTACATTTATGGTAGGTACACAACTGTACTATGTTCATCGTGTTTCACTGTTGCAGTCATTACACTTGGGTAGAATCCCAAAGCTGAGGTTGGGTGGCTGTGTCTAAATTGGATTTGGAGAGGCTAGCAAGCCCTGTAGAACTGCAGTGGCAAAGCCTGCTCAGGATTTAGAGTAGAGAGGTAAGTGGTAGTGCTTTGTGAAAGAGTGCACCGAGCTCCAGGTTAGAGCTTCTAAAATGTCTTTGGTTGGTACTCCTCTGAGGAAAGCTGCTGAAGTGGCCGCTGCTCTGGTAGAATGAGGCCTAATGTCATTAGGCACTGATTTGCCATGTTGTGCATAATAGAAACGGATGCAGTGTCCTATCCATTTCAAGATTGTCTGCTTTGTAATAGGCTTTCCTTGTGATCCTGCAGCATATGTTACAAACAGTTGCTCAGTTTTTCTGAAAGCTTTTGTTTTGTCCAAATAGAACCATAGCTGTATGTGTATATCCAAAGCGTGCAGTAGTCTCTCCCCTTTATTCTGGGGATTTGGGTAAAAAGTAGGTAAATGAATAGTTTGGTTTAAGGCTACATTGGAGACCACTTTTGGCATGAGTGTTGGGTTTGTCCTAAGAGACACCCTGACCTGATGAAAAATGAGGAAAGGTACCACAGCCATTAATGCCTGTAACTCTGAGACTCTTCTTGCTGAAGTTATTGCTAGGAGCAGAGCAGTTTCCATGACATGAATTTTAGATCAGCAGTGCTGGCTGGTTCAAAGGGAGGCAGTGTGAGTTTTTCTAAAACAAAATTGAGGTCCCAAGTAGGTACTGGTGCTCTTCTTGGGGATCTTATATTTTTTGCCCCTCTGAGGTACTGTCGTAGTAGACGATGTGAAAAAATAGGAGGTTCCGTATTGTAATGAGCTAAAATGGCAGAGGCATGGATTTTAATAGATGAGAAAGATAAGCCTTTGCCCAGCATCTCAGTTAGGTATTGTAAAATCTGAAGTATATTAGGGACAAGTGGTTCGAGCCCTTGTGCCTGGTTCCAAGCACAGAATCTCTTCCATTTTTCTGCACAAGATTTCCTAGTGCTGGGCCTCCTGGCTTCTAAAATGACATCCATAACAGCTTTAGAGAGAGGTGCAGTCTGAGTGGCTACATTATCTGCCATGCTTCCAGGTTTAAGGTTCTGAGTTGACTGTGCAGAATCTGATTATCTTGTTGTGTCAGAAGATGAGGAATTTGAGGTAGAAGCGAAGCTGGGCCTTGAGACAAATTCTTTAGGATTGGGTACCAGTGCTGGCGTGGCCAGTCTGGTGCAATCAGGATCATTTTTGGCCTTTCTTGTCTGACTTTTAGTAGCACGTTGGTGAGAAGAGGCATCGGAGGGAAGGCATAGACTGTCAGGCCTTTCCAGCTGAATGATAGAGCATCCACTTTCCATGCTTTGAGAGTGATAAGTTCTTGTGCAAAATTTCTGTATTTGGTAATTGTGAGGGGAGGCAAAGAGATCTATGTCTGGGCGTCCCCATTTCCTCGTTATCATGCTGAACACTTGTAGATTTAGCTTCCATTCGTGAGGATCCATGAGATTTCTGCTTAGTTCATCTGCCAGTGTATTTTTTGTTCCTGTCAGGATTTGTGTCTGCAGATGTACTTGATAGGTCAGTGCTGTGTTCCACAAAGTCATGGCTTGTCTGCATAGGGGTTAAGAATGTGTGCCCCCTTGCTTGTTTATGTACCACATAACTGTGGTATTGTCCGTCTTTATTAATAGTTGCCCTGGATGTATTAGGTCCTTGAAAGCTGTCAGGGCATTCTGTACAGCTAGCATTTCTTTTTGATTGATGTGAAGATGCATTTGTTCCTTGGTCCATGTGCCCTGAATACATTTTCCTGCCATATGTGCCCCCCAGGCATAATCCGATGCATCTGTTGTTATTGTCTGCCTGGCTGTGGGTAAAGTGAAAGGCTGTCCCTTGTTGTGGTGACAGGCCTGGGCCCACCATCGAAACTCCTGTTGTAGGCAGGGAATTAAAGTTATGATTGTCTCCAGGCTGTGACAATGCTGAGTCCAAACACTTTTTAGATACCATTGTAGTTTCCTCATATGCAGTTTTGCATATGGAATTAGTAGAATGCAGGATGCCATGAAGCCCAGGGCATGCAGAATTTTTCTTGCAGGGAGCTGGGTTTTTGTTGCCATTATTTGAAAGTAATGAGTCAGTTGCCTTTGTTTGCCTGGCGTGAGATAAGCCATCTGGGCAGCTGTATTTAAGCTTGCACCCAGGAATATGATCTCTTGAGAGGGCCCTAGTTTTGATTTCTTTTCGTTTACTGTGTACCCTAGGCAAGTAAGCAATCTTTTTACAAACGCCAGATGCTTTAGAAGAATGTCCTTGCTCTCTGCTTGAATAAGGCAGTCGCCCAAGTAGGGATATATTTGAATTCCTTTTTGTCTGCAAAATGCAATTACTGGTGCCAGGCACTTTGTGAAGACCCTGGGAGCAGTAGATAAGCCAAAGGGCAGTGCAGAGAATTGGCAATGCACTGAGCCTGCTATGAATTTAAGGTATCTTCTGCAAGATTGTCTGATTGGGACATGCAGGTATGCCTCCTTGAGGTCCAAAGTAACTAGCCAAGCCTTCTTGCCCAGCATGGGCAGAAGTTGCTGTAGTGTTAACATTTTGAATTTTGGAATATCCAGGAAAGTGTTTAGGATTGACAGGTCCAGTATTGGTCTCCAGGCTTTGTCCTTTCTGGGTACTAAGCAAAGTCTTGAGTAAAATCCTTGTCCCTGTTCTTGCTGTGGAACCTTTTGAATAGCTCCCATGTCCATAAGAGCAGCAATCTGTTTTTGTGCCTCTGCCCATTGGTTTTGTGGCAGGTCTGGCATACCTTTTAGTTTTGGAAGCGTGTGGAAGTGGAACCTGTAACCCTGAGAAACAATATTCAGCACCCATTGGTCCTGGGTGATCATGTGCCAATTTTTTGAGAAAAGTGCTAGCTTCCCCCCTAGGGGGGCTGTCAAGAGGTAAGTGCTTGGCATTTGCAGAGGGAAGTCATTGGGACTGTTTCCTATAAGGTTGTGATTTGTCTTCTCCTCCTTTGGGGGCGGAAGCACCCCATTGCTTAGGTCTGTAATAGCCTTGTGGCTGAGGTCTGCCTCTTGGGCATCTGTATCTGCCTCTTTGTGGCCTGTCTGATACTGGGAAGGACCAATTTTTTTAAGGCCAGTTTCTGCTAAATCTAGGTGGCTGAACCTGTAAGAAATCTTTCACTGTCTGCATTAACTTTGCTTTATCCTCCATTTTTTTTAACACCTCTTCTGCCTTAACCCCATACAAAGTATCATGCTGTAATGGTGCATCCAATAATTTTACTTTAACATGGTCAGGTAAACTTTGTTTTTTCAACCAAGCAAGCCTTCAAATAACAGAGCCTGTAACTGCGGCTATACAAGAAGCCTCTAATGAATCAAAACCACATTGCAGAGTATGCTTTCCCACTTGTTCAACTGCATGCAATAAATCCTGCATTTCCTTACTGTCAGAACCTTCTGTATTTGAAATAATTTTCTGCTTTAACAAAGACATGAGGTACTGTTGGTATTTAAGCATGTGAAACTGACAGTTTAAAGCTCTTACAGCTAAAGTAGCAGACGTGTAAACTTTTTTCCCCCATCTGTCCAGAGCTCTGGAATCCCTATCTGAGGGGACAAGATTTTTAGCAGGAGAAGCCTTAACCCCTTTAGGACCCTGGGAAATTGTTTCTGGGTCTGCAGCAGGGTTTTTGTAAAGAAATTTGTGAGAGTCAGGGACTCTGTAGTACCTGTCTGGCTTGACTGGTGCAGGGGGTAAAGAATCAGGAGACAGACTGGATTCAGAAAAAACATCATCAACAATATCAAGCACAGGGGGATAGCCAGGGGCCTGTGCTGAGGCAATAAAAGGAAGTCTCTGAGCCTTTTCTTGGATTCAGAATAATCCTGGCTCTCCCAGTGGAAATGCTCCTCATGGTGTGTAGGGTTTCCCCAAAAGAATAATCCTCAGGTGGAGAAGCTGAAGGTATGGACTCTTCTGCATCAGAGTCCTCATAGGGAGGGAGAGAATATCCCTGATTAGAAGAGGAATCAGAGGAAATGGAAACCTGGTCAGAGGAGTCATAATCAGTGTCTTGCCTAGGCCTTTTGTCAGGAGGGGGGTGGGAACCCCTGATTAAGGTAATTAGGTCTTCGGCCATTTTAAGCATCTGTTTCTTTGGCATGGATGACTGTTCTGGAGAATGCTGTACTTGTTTCCTTGTCTTTGTAGGTGTTTTTGACTTTGCCTTTGCTGCTGTAGTGGGCTTAATTGTAAACTGTGAAGGTCTGACAACACCCTCAGAAGCCGATGTCTGCTCAGCGGCTCCGGACCCATCTGAGGGTATAGTTTCCATAGGCCCAATACCTTCAGCTTCCACAGGCCTCGGTGTGTCCACGTGGCTGTCGGTTACGGCCTGTGGCTCTGAGGTAGCGGGTGTCAGGGGGTGCAAAAGAGCCTCACTGAGAACCGGTGACTGGTCTAGAAGAGGCTTCATCGTCAGTTTTGGACCTCGGATGCCTGTCCTTTTCTTTGTCTTTGCGTTTTTTATAAATTCCGGTCGCCTGTTCCGACGGCATTATGTAATTAAACCTTCGGCCAAAATAATGTAAAGCAAAATCAAACCGACGTTTAATAGTTTGTTTATTGACTCTAGCACAAAACCGACAACTAGCAACGTCGTGGTCAGGGCCTAGGCAAGGAATACAGTAAGAGTGAAAGTCCTTATGAGGTATTTGCTTCCCACAAGAAATACAATTATTAACTTTTACTGACATCAGTCTGGAGCAAGAAAAAGTTTCCCCAATGGGGTACTTAGCTTTATTGAAGACTTCGGTTCTAAAACTCAATTTTGAAAATCTCAGGAGTCGGCTGACCGGCACTTGCAAACTGCTTTTGCATCGGGCACCGCGCGGCAAGAAAGACTGAAGAAAATGGCGTCGGTTGCAACTTTTATACCCCTGGCGCACTGACATCAGGGAAGAGGCGACAGCAACAGACGCTGGACCAAGACTTTGGATCTCGGGCCGACTGCGGGTCGCCTGCCAGCAGGATAACCCAAGTGTAATGACTGCAACAGTGAAACACAATGAACATCTGTACTATTGTTCATCGTGTTTCACTGTTGCAGTCATTACACTTGGGTTGAATCCCAAAGCTGAGGTTGGGCGGCTGGGCCTAAATAGAGTTTGGAGTGGCTATGAGGCCCTGCAGAACTGCAGTGGCAAAGCCTGCTCTGGATTTAGAGTAGAGCGGTAAATGGTAGTGCTTTGTAAAAGTGTGCACTGAATTCCATGTTGCAGCCTCCAAAATATCCTTGGTTGGTACTCCTCTGAGGAAGGCTGCTGAAATGGCAGTTGCTCTGGTAGAATGTGGCCTAATGCCCTTGGGCACTGATTTGCCATGTTGTGAATAGCAAAAATGAATGCAGTGGCCTATCCATTTTAAAATAGTCTCCTTTGAAATGGCCTTTCCTTGGGAACCTGCAGCATATACCACTAAGAGTTGCTCAGTCTTTCTGAAAGCTTTAGTCTTGTCCAAGTAAAAGCGTAGCTGTCTGTGTATGTCCAAAGTATGCAGAAGTTTCCCCCTTATTCTGTGGGTTTGGATAAAAGGTAGGCAAATGTATGGTTTGGTTAAGAGCCACACTGGACACTACCTTAGGCATAAATGTTGGGTTTGTCCTTAGAGAAACCCTGTCCTGATGGAAAATAATAAAAGGTTCCACAGCCATTAGTGCCTGTAACTCTGAGACTCTTTTTGCTGAAGCTATTGCTAGGAGAAGAGCGGTTTTCCATGACAGGTATTTTACCTCTGCTGTATAGGCTGGCTCAAAAGGAGATAGTGTGTTTTTCCAAGACAAAATTGAGGTCCCATATAGGTACTGGAGCTCTCCTTGGAGGTCTTATGTTTTTGGTGCCACTGAGAAACTGTCTTAGCAGTGGATGAGAAAAAATAGGTGGGTCCATATTGTAATGAGCTGAAATGGCAGAGGCATGGATCTTAATTGATGAGAAGGATAGGCCTTTGTCCAGCATCTCAGTTAGGTATTGCAAAATCTGAGGAATACTTGGTTCAAGCGAGTCAATTCCCTGCGCTTGGTTCCAAGCACAGAATCTCTTCCATTTTTCTGCATAAGATTTTCTGGTGCTGGGCCTCATGGCCTCCAAAATAAAATCCATAACTGCTTTAGAGAGAGGTGTGTGCTCTGAATGATTACATTATCCACCATGCAGCCAGATTTAGGGTTCTGAGTTGGCTGTGCAGGATCTGATTGTTCTGTTGGGTCAGCAAATGAGGTATTAGAGGCAATGTCCAGGCTGGGCCTTGAGACAAGCTATTTAGGATTGGGTACCAGTGCTGGCGTGGCCAGTCAGGGGCAATCAGCATCATTTTTGGCTTCTCTTGTCTGACCTTTAGGAGTACCTTGGAGAGGAGAGGCACAGGAGGGAAGGCATATACTGTAAGGGCTTTCCAGCTGAATGAAAGTGCGTCCACTTTCCATGCTTGCTTGAGATAAGTCTGAGTGCAGAATCTCTGTAGCTGGCAGTTGTGAGAGGAGGCGAATAGATCTACGTCTGGGCATCCCCATTTCCCTGTTATCATGTTGAAGATTTGTGGATCTAGTTTCCACTTGTGAGGATCCATGAGGTTTCTTCTTAGTTCGTCTGCCAAAGTATTTGTCTTTCATGGCAGGAATTGTGCTTGCAGATGTACTTGATAAGTCAATGCTGTGTTCCACAAAGTCATGGCTTGCCTGTAGAGGGGATAGGAATGTGTGCCCCCTTGCTTGTCTATGTACCACATGAATGTAGTATTGTCCGTCTTTATCAGTAGTTGTCCTGGATGAAGTAGGTTCTTGAAGGCTGTAAGGGCATTTTGTACAGCTAGCATCTCTTTTTGAGTGATATGAAGATGCATTTGGTTTGTGGGCCATGTGCCCTGAATACATTTTCCTGCCATGTGTGCCCCCCAGGCATCATCTGATGCATCTGTTGTTAGTGTCTGCCTGGCAGTGGGTAAGGTGAATGGCTATCCCTTGTTGTGGTGACAGGCCTGTGCCCACCATTGAAATTCCTGTTGCAGGCAGGGAAAGAGTAATTACTGTTTCCAGGCTGTGGCAATGTTGAGTCCAAACACTTTTTAGATACCATTGTAGTTTCCTCATATGCAGTCTTGCATATGGAATTAGTAGAATGCAGGATGCCATGTAGCCCAGAGCCTGCAGAAGTTTTCTTGCAGATAACTGGGTCTTTGTTGCCATGTCTTTGAAGTAAGAAGTCAGATGCCTTTGTTTGTCTGGCGTGAGATAAGCCATCTGGGCAGTTGTATTTAAGCTTGCACCCAGGAATATTATCTCTTGAGAGGGTACTAGTTTTGATTTATTTTTGTTTACTGTGTACCCTGGGCAAATTAGTAATCTTTTTACAAACGCCAGATGCTGTAGTAGAATATCCTTGTCCTTTGCTTGAATAAGGCAGTCGCCCAAGTAGGGGTAGATTTGAATTCCTCTGTCTGCAAAATGCAAATGCTGGTGCCAGGCATTTTGTGAAGACCCTGGGCGCAGTAGATAAGCCAAAGGGCAGTGCAGAGAATTGGTAGTGCATTAAGTCAGCTAAGAATCTGAGGAATCTTCTGCAAGATTGTCTGATTGGGACATGCAGGTATGCCTCTTTGAGGTCCAAAGTTACAAGCCAAGCCTTCTTGTCCAGCATGGGCAGAAGCTGCTGTAGAGTCAACATTTTGAATTTTGGGACGTCCAGAAAAGTATTTAGAATAGACAGGAACAGAATTGGTCTCCATGCTTTGTCCTTTCTTGGTATTAAGAAAAGTCTTGAGTAAAATCCTTGTTCCTGCTCTTGTTGTGGCACTGGCTGAATAAGCCCCCATGTCCATGAGAGATGAAACTTGTTTTTGTGCCTCTTGCCATTGATTGCGTGGCAGGTCTGGCATACCTTCTGCCTTTGGAAGGGTGTGAAAGTGGAACCTGTAGCCCTGAGAGACTATATTTAAGACCCATTTGTCCTGGGTGATCTTGTGCCAGTTTTGTGAAAAAAGTGCTAGCTTTCCCCCTAAGGGTGCTGCCAAAAAATAAGTGCTTGGTATTGGCAGAGGGAAGTCATTGGGACTGTTTTCTATAATGCTGTGATTTGTCTTCTCCGCTTTTGGAGGTAGAAGTACCCCATTGTTTGGGCCTGTATGAGCCCTGGGGCTGTTGCCTGCCTCTAGGGTGTCTGAATCTGCCAATTTGTGGTCTATCTGACACTGGAAATGACCAATTCTTAGAGAGCCAGTTCCTGCTAAATCTGGGTGGCTGTACCTGAAAGAAATCCTTTACTGTCTGCATAGATTTTGCCTTATCCTCCATTTTCTTTAACATCTCCTCTGCCTTAACACCAAACAAAGTATCATGCTGTAATGGAGCATCCAATAATTTTGCTTTAACATGATCGGGTAGATTCTGTTCCTTTAACCAAGCATGCCTTCTAATAACAGAACCTGTAACAGCGGCCCTGCACGAGGCCTTCAGTGAATCATAGCCACATTGCATGCAATAAATCCTGCAAATCTTTGTTCTCAGAACATTCAGAATTTGTCAACATTTTTTGTTTTAACAAAGACATTAAGTAGACATGCATGAATGGGCGTACCTTCGTTGAAGGTAGTGCGTCAGGGCTGGTAACTCGGCATGTAAAAATCAACTACCAATCATTAACGGACCGGAGTTCTGCTGTGGCGCCCCCTAACCGGGAAAAGCCGAAAGACACAAACAAACAAATAAATTAAGTATTGTGGATATCTGAGCATATGAAACTGACAATTTAAAGCCCTTACAGCCAAGGTAGCAGAAGTGTAAACTTTTTTCCCCCATCTGTCCAAAGCCCTAGAATCTCTGTCTGAGGGGACAGGGTTTTTGGCAGAAGCAGCCTTGACCCCTTTGGGACCCTGTGAGATAAGTTTCTGGGTCAGCAGCAGGGTTTTTGTAAAGAAATTTATGGGAGTCTGGGACCCTGTAGTATCTGTCCGGCTTAACAGGGGCAGGAGGTAAAGAGTCTGGAGACAGGCCGGACTCTGAAAAAACACCATCTACTATGTCTAGAACAGGGGGAATTGCAAGAGGTCTGTGCTGAGGAAGTAAAAGAAAATCTCTAAGTTTTTTCTTAGAATCGGAATAATCCTGGCTCTCCCAATGGAAATGCTCCCTCATGGTATGCAGGGTTTCCCCAAAAGAATAGTCCTCAGGAGGAGAAGCTGAAGGAATAGAATCTTCAGCATCAGAATCCTCATAGGGAGGAACAGAATATCCCTGATCAGAAGAGGAATCAGAGGAAATGGAAACCTGATCAGAGGAATCATATTCAGTGTCTTGCCTAGGCCTCTTATCAGGAGGGGGATGGGAACCCCTGATCAAAGTAATTAGGTCTTCGGCCATTTTGAGCATCTGTTTCTTAGGCATAGAAGCCTGTCCTGGAGAATGCTGTACTGGTTTCCTTGTTTTTAAAACTGTTTTAGACTTTGCCTTGGATGCTGAAGTAGGCTTTATATAAAGTTGTGTAGGTCTGAAGACACCCTCAGAAGCAGATGCCTGCTCAGCGGCTCCGGACCCATCTGAGGGATTACTTTCCGAAGGGCCAATACCTTGAGTATCCAGAGGCCTAGCTGTCTCCACATGGGAGTCGGAGGCGGCCTGTGGCTCTGAGGTAGCAGGAGTCAGGGGCTGCAAAAGCACCTCATTGAGCACTGGCAAACCGGCGACTGGCCTAGAAGAGGCTTCGTCGTCAGTTTTGGACCTCAGATGCTTGCCCTTGTCTTTATCCTTGCATTTTTTATGAATTCCGGTTGGTTGTTCTGACGGCATTATGTAGTTAAACCTTATGCCAAAATAATGAAAAGCAAAATCGTACCGACGCTTAATAGTGCATTGGTTAAATCTAGCGCAAAACCGACAACTAGCAACGTCGTGGTCAGGACCTAGGCAAGGAATACAATAAGAGT
This sequence comes from Protopterus annectens, assembly GCF_019279795.1. Taxonomy (NCBI): domain Eukaryota; kingdom Metazoa; phylum Chordata; order Ceratodontiformes; family Protopteridae; genus Protopterus; species Protopterus annectens. Next base: position 613,358,876 of record NC_056741.1, on the reverse strand, counting down.
GGAAATCCTTATGAGGTATTTGCTTCCCACAAGAAATACAATTGTTAACTTTTTCTGACATCGGTCTAGAGCAAGAAAAAAGTTTCCCCAACAGGGTACTTAGCTTTATTGAAGACTTCGGATCTGAAATTCGATTTCGAAAATCTCAGGAGTCGGCAGACCGGCAATTGCGAACTGCTTTTGCTTCAGGCACCGCATGGCAAGAAAGACTGAAGAAAATGGCGTCGGCTGCATCTTTTATACCCCTGGTGCACTGACATCAGGGAAGAGGCGACAGCAACCGACACCAGACCAGGACTTTGGAATTCAGGCTGACTGCGGGTAGCCTGCCAGCAGGATAACCCAAGTGTAATGACTGCAACAGTGAAACACGATGAACATCAGTCTTTTCCTGTTTGATCTGGTGGGACAGGTTCTACTGCCTCCTGGGATATGAGAGTTTGGACCCATTTCAATGCCTCTGCCCACTGGTTTGGGGGGAGGTTTGGGTACCCTCTTGGAATTGGGAGTTCTCTGAAAGAGAATTTGTATCCCTGAGAGATGACTTTTAAGACCCATTGGTCCTTGGTTATATAAACTCAATTGTCTTTGAAGAGAATTAGCCTTCCTCATAATTTCTGATGAGTGAAGGGAGGGCAAAGGAGGGAGAGAGATTCATTGTGAGTGCTTGCCATAAAAAGTGGGCTTAGAACTCCCTGCCTTAGGACGGAAGTGGTCGATTGTTTGCTTCTTTGCTGGCCCTGGGATAGAGGCCTGGCTGGCCTGTCCCTGTGGGGCTTACCTTGGCCCTGTGAGGTAGGTGCAGTGAAGGTCCAGTGCTTAGAAGGAAAGTTCCTGCTAAATCTGGGAGGTTGAACTTGAAAGAAATCTTTTACTGTTTGCCTACATTTTGCTTTGTCTTCCATCTTTTTAAGTACTTCTGATTTTTCCCCAAACAGGCGCTCCTTATCTAGGGGTGCATCAATAAGTTTAGACTTGACATGATCAGGGAGAGGTTGTTCCTTCAGCCATGCATGTCTCCTAATAACAGATCCTGTCATTGCTGCCCTGCTAGAGGCTTCTAGGGTGTCATATCCACATTGTAATGAGTGTCTGGCCACTTGACAAGCTGAGTGCAGTAAATCTGCAAGCTCTTTTGAGTTAGCACTGTCAGGAGAGGTAGTAATCTTCTGTTTTAATTGTTCCAAAGTGTGTTGTTGATATTTTAACATATGGAACAGACAAGTGAGTGCTCTGATAGCCAAGGTAGCAGAGGTTTATACTTTCTTACCCCATCTGTCCAGAGCTCTGGAGTCTTTGTCAGAAGGAAGAGAATTCTTGGTAGAACTAGTCTTAGCTCCTCTGGGTCCCTGTGTAATGACCTCAGGGTCTGCAGCAGGATTGTTGTACAGCTATTTGTGAGAATCCAGTACTCTGCAGTACCTGTCAGGTTTACTTGGGGCAGGAGGTAGGGCGTCAGGGGCTAAGCTGGATTCATGGAAAACATCATCCACCACTTCTAAAATAGGTGGGATGGCCAGGGGTCTGTGCTGGGGCAGGTCCAGAAACTCTCCAAGTCTTTTCTTAGACTGTGGGGAAGTCTTGAGATTCCCACTGAAAATGTTCCCTGAGGGAGTGAAGGGTTTCCCCAAAAGAGAGGTTCTCTGGAGGGGAGCAGAAGGGATAGATTCCTCTGCATCTGAATCCTCATAAACAGTTAAGGGGTGTTGTTCCTCTTCAAAAGCAGAATAATCAGATTCCTCAGACTCTTGGTCTATCATAATGTCTGTAGAAGGATGCCTTTTCCTTTTAGGAGTACCTCGGATAAGGGAGATGAGATCCTCCACCATTTTAAGCATTTGTGCTTGGGGTGGGGGAGCAGTTGCAAGATCGTGGCGAGAAGCAGATTTCCTAGGAGTGGCCTGACTTCTAGGCCTGAGAGAATCTGTTGGTCTCCGAGAAGTGGTAGTCAGATGGGAAGATGTAGTTTTTTGTCTAGATTCGGTAGTGCGAAAGATCTCCTCGGAAGCCGGTGCCTGAGTCACGGCTGCAGACCCCAACTGAGGCAGAGACAGGCAAAGGCTCAGAAGATGAAGTAGATTTCTGCGACATACCAGACTCCGAAAGGGTCTCAGCAGAGGCCTGCGTAGATAGTGAGTTGGGCATCAGGGACTGCGAAAGTACCTCACTGAATTCCGGAGAACTGACGACTTTAGTGGTAGCGTCGTCGGAAGGCTTGGCCTTGTGTGGTCTGTCTATATCTTTATCTCTATGTTTTTTTGGAATGTCCACAGATTGTTGGCTGATGGATACCATATCAGAATTCGAAGACGAAACATGGAAATAATTGTCTACAAAAAGAGCTCTACGGCGAATGGTTCTCCCATTAAAGAGGGCACAGAACAGGCAACGAGGGACGTTGTGGTCTGGACCTAAACAAGTGATGCAGTAAGAATGAAAGTCTCGGTGTGGGATCTGTTTTCCACAGGTGAGACAATTGTTAACTTTTTCGGACATCGGTTAGTGCAAGAAAAAAGTGTCCCCAACGGAGTACTTAGCTTTAGATATTTTCTGCTGAAATTCACCTTCTGGTAGCGACTGACCAGCACTCATGCAAACTGCTTCTGCTGTGGGCTCCACATCAAGAAAGAATGATGTAATGACGTTAACTGCCTTGCTTTATAGCACTGACGACCTGACGTCAGACTACAGGCGATGGCAGCCAGTGCACAAAAAATGCAAACTGCTTCTGCTGTGGGCTCCACATCAAGAAAGAATGATGTAATGACGTTAACTGCCTTGCTTTATAGCACTGACGACCTGACGTCAGACTACAGGCGATGGCAGCCAGTGCACAAAAACATTGACTATGGTATTCGGGCCGACTGAGGGCTACCACAGCAGGGATAACCCACAGGTGATGGCTGCAACAGTGAAACATGAAGAACATACCTTTTTCCCGATCCTGTCCATGGATTTGCTGTCTATCGGATGGCAGTAGGGAAGCAGAAGGCAACTGCCTAGACTATCTGGGCTACTGCAATAACAGCTGGGTTAGCCAAGGGTGGTTTTATTAGGAAAGTACAGTTGTGTACACTTACCATAAATGTAGATGTTCGAGTGTATTCACTGTTGCAGTCATCACATTTGGGTTATCTGCCTGCAGGTAGCCCGCAGATGGCCTAAATACCAGAGTCTTCGGATTTCTGCGTCGGATGCTGTCTCTTTTTCCATGACGTCAGGTCATCAGGGGTATAAAACATGCAGCCAATGCCATTACATCAGTTTTTCTTGCCCCAGATGTCAGGCGCCCCCACAATAGGAAGCAATTACATGGTATGGTATACCCCCCTCAAAAAGCAAATGCACCAGAAAAAATAAAAATATCAAACAGTATGGAAAGGAAGAGCCAAGAGAAGTCAGGGGGCTGGAGGGAAGGTAATCAGGTCTGCAACAGTGAATACACTTGAACATCTACATTTATGGTAAGTGTACACAACTATACTATGTTCTTCGTGTTTCACTGTTGCAGTCATCATATTTGGGTTGATTCCCAAAGCTAAGGAAGGGAGGAGGAAGTTAAAGAGCATTAGGGATAGCTATTAAGCCTTGCAAGACTGCAGTGGCAAATCCAGCTCTGGATTTAGAAAAGATAGGCATGTGGTAATGCTTGGTGAAGGTATGTACAGAGCTCCAGGTAGCAGCTTCTAGGATGTCCCTGGTAGGGACTCCTCTGAGAAAAGCCACAGAGGTAGATGCAGCCCTAGTGGAATGTGATCTAATCCCCTGTGGGTTAGTCTTTCCATGGTGCTTGTAGCAGAAATGAATGCAATGGGCTATCCATCTGGAAATGGTTTGCTTTGAAACAGCCTTCCCCTCTGCCCCTGCAGCAAAGTCAGTTAGCAGCTGTTCAGATTTTCTGAGAGGCTTAGTCCTGTCCAAATAAAATCTAAGTTGTTTGTGCACGTCCAAAGAGTGCAGTATTCGCTCCCCTTTGTTTTGTGGATTGGGGAAAAAAGTAGGCAAATGGACAGACTGTTTTAGGGCCACACTAGACACCTCCTTGGGCATAAAGGAAGGATTCGTCCTGAGGGAAACCATGTCCGCATGAAAGATGATGAAGAGTTCCACTGCCATAAGGGCCTGTAATTCAGACACTCTTCTTGCTGAAGTGATGGCTAGAAGGAAGGCTGTTTTCCAAGAAAGGAATTTCAACTCTGCTGCTGCAGCTGGCTCAAAGGGGCGGGGGGAGTGAGCTTTTCCAATACAAAGTTAAGGTCCCAGGCTGGAGTGGGAGCTTTATTGGGGGGGGGGGTCATAAATTTTTGGCCCTTCTAAGGAATTGTTTTAGCAAGGGGTGAGGGTAGAGGGGTGGGCTCAGTATTAAAATGTGCTGAAATGGCAGAGGCATGAATTTTAACTGATGAGAAGGATAGGCCCTTGTGGAGCATTTCTGTTGAGTACTGTGGAATATGAGGTAAGCTGGACACCATAGTGCCCATTCCCTGAGCCTGGCACCAGGAACAGTATCTTTTCCACTTTTCAGCATAGGATTTTGTAGTACTAGGCCTCCTTGCCTCCATAATGACGTCCAGCACCTGCTTACTGAGGGATGCTAGAGGAGAGCTCAGGGATTTAGCCAGGCTGCAAGGTTCAGGGTTTGAAGGTGAGGGTGTAGAATCTGGCCCGCCTGCTGGAACAGCAGGGCAGGGGTCTGAGGAAGGTGCCATGGTTGGAGCAGTGTCATACTGCACAAGAGGGGGTACCAGTGCTGACATGGCCAGTCTGGTGCAATCAGTACTGTCCTTGGCTTGTCCTGTTTGATCTTTAGTGGAACCTTCGACAGGAGAGGCAGAGGGGGGAAAAGGCATAAACTGAGAGGCTTTCCCAGGTAAAGGATAGGGCATCCACTTTTTAAGCTCGACTGTGGGCAGTTCTTGTGCAGAATTTGTTCAACTGGTAGTTCTGAGGGGAGTCAAAGAGGTCTATCTCTTGAGTTCTCATTTGTTCCTCAAGAGGTTGAATATTTTGGGTTCTAGCTTCCATTCGTGTGGATCCATGAGATTTATGCTTAAGTAGTCTACCAGTGAATTTAGTCTGCCTGGCAGGAATTGAGCTTATAGGTGTACTTGGTAGCTCAAGGCTGTGTTCCACAGAGCCATGGCTAGTCTGCAGAGAGGGTACGAGTAGGTTCCCCCTGCTTATGTACCACATAACTGTGGTGTTGTCTTTCTTTACTAATAGGTGGCCTGGAAGAATGCGGTCTTTGAAGGCTGTCAGAGCATTCTGTACAGCTAACATTTCTTTTAGATTGATATGCAGGTATATCTGTCTCGGGTTCCATTTGCCCTGAATGCACTGCCCTGCCATGTGAGCCCCCCATGCATAGTCTGATGAGTCTGTTGTTAGGGTTTGGGCGGCAGGGGGTAGAGTGAAAGACAGTCCCTTGTTGTGGTAGCAGGCCTCTGCCCACCAAAGGAACTCTGTCTTCATACAAGGAATGACAGAAATAATTGTTTCCAGGTCCTGAGAATGTTGACACCATAGGCTTTTTAGATACCATTGGAGTTTCCTCATATGCAGTGTTGCATATGGAATTAGTAGAATTAGATGAATAATATTATAATTATATAATAATATAATTATTACTGTGATTGAAAATTTTGTATTTATTTATTTATTCATTCATTTATTATAATTGATTGGTTTATAAATATGAATCACAAGGTTATTAATACATCGTATTTGCAAGTTCATGAATTTGTTTTCACTACCAAATATATTACATTTTAGATGTATCAAGTTATCTTGCTATGGTGAATGTTCTATAGATATTAATAATTTTTAACAATTCAGTTTTTAATTTTTGATCGTCAATTTCAGAATGTGATTTGTTTATCCTGTATGACTAGTATAGCGTTAGGGTTAGTTAAGAAGTTATATACCCTATACTCTATGCTGTTGATGTACCCAGGCACTGTCTTGTTGATATGAATTAAGCAGTAATTCAATATGCTTTAATATTGAATTCTAAGACAGAGCCTTGAGGTATATACCATGTGTAGAGATCTCATATATAGGTAATTGCCTGGTGTTAGATTTGCCTTGAATTATTATATGCTATCACCATGACAGTCATATATTTTTACATATTCTAGTATATATTTTAATTATACATATTTTAATCATATATTTTAACATTAACATTTACTTAGTATGTGCTGTTTAAAAAACTTGTTATACTTTATTTCTGTTGATATGTAGGGTGACCTTTTGCTTTGTTGCTCCATGATATGCGCTTTACAACGCACTAGTCATGTAGTTGACAAGAGATGACAGTGAGCAATGGAAGAGTGGATACTTCTAACGCTAGGTTTATGGGATACTTACTTGCTTTTCATTTTGCTCTTTCTTCATCCAGCTATAGTTTCTAAGGAAGTGATGAAAATGATGAATAGTAGAACAATGAGCATATTGCGCTGTTTATTTGTTGTTTTTTCTTGCAGTTTTATTAGCTTTATATGTTGTTTCCACACGCTTTACGTGTTTTTTAATATGTTTACAAGGTATTTTATGCTGTCTCAAGCCTAAGGTGCACTCTTCGTTAATGTTTTCATAGATTATAGGTTCATAGATTAGTACTAAGCTAACTGCCCTTGCAAGCCATTTTAAGCCTAGCCAATCATCCCTTGTGAGACTCAAACCCCACACCTTGTGTTTGTAAGGCAAACACCTTAACCATTAGGCCACCCTCCCAACCCATTTATTATGCATTTATTATGCATTTCTATGCACTTGGTGTGTAAGATATGTAGATATTTACTCTATATCTACTTATTAATGAATATAATGAAATTTATAGAATTTTTTCAATGTCACGTTTGGCATAAGTCTGCAGGGCAGATTGAAAATGTAGCAGCTGATGATACAACAGAATATGGCGCTTAGCGCTTTAAAGTTTAATCAACAAATTCAATTATCTAATTATCTAATCACTACTACTGAATTGAATGATTTATGTACTATATAAGTGCTAGTAAAATCATGTTATATAGATCTGATGAAGCGTGCATGAAGCACGCGAAAGCGCTTATCTACTTTTAATTGTTGTGGAATAAAGAAGTTTTCATCTACTAGCTGGTGTTCTCGTGGTGTATCCTGTTGGTTACTTTTCATCTAATTGTGGTGCTGCCTTTTGCCTCAGGTACTTTGGGAGTGTTCAGCAGTAATTTGTTTCTACATGGAATTAGTAGAATGCAAGAGGCCATGAACCCCAGGGATTGCAGTATTTTCCTTGCAGATAACTGAGGTTTTGTGGCCAATAGTTTGAAATAAGAAGTTATGTACCTACCATAACGTTCCATGTTAGTTGTCTTCTCTCGCCTTCTTTCTTGCTTGATGGGTTCGGAGCCGATCCCTCGGCTCCGACTCGGCACTTGCTAAGCTCGAGAGTCACTTTTACCAGCTCGAGGCAGCCCCATATCCCATGATGCAAGGCGGTAAGTACCCAGATCTCGTTTGTTGACAAAGGGCAATAGCACCAAGCATAAAATACTTCCCAAAGGAAGAAGAAACTTACAGATGGAAAAAGGACCAGGTCTGAATGGTCTTTAGCATAATAGTTTCTTATACAAGGTCTGTCCAGGCCAGGGGAAGGAGGAGGGTCAAGAAAGAAGGCGAGAAGACAACTAACATGGAACGTTATGGTAGGTACATAACTTCTTAATGTTAAGTTGTCAATCTCGCCTTCATTCTTGCTTGATGGGACCGCGTCCTAGCACCTCTATCCTGGGTGGCTCAATGGAACAAACTTTTGAGGACTGTAGAGCCAAAACTGGCTCTGTCCCTGGAGGCCAAGTCCAATTTGTAATGGGAAACAAAAGTGTGAGGAGTAGCCCAAGTGGCCGCTGCACAAATAGTGTCCAAAGGAAGTCTAGCTTGAAAAGCTGTAGAAGTAGCTAAGCTCCTAGTTGAATGTGCTTTAGGTTTTGAGCACAGCTGTTTTCCCCTGAGTATAAATTTCAGAGATGACCGAAGAAAGCCATCTGGACAAAGTCACTTTAGAAACAGGAAGGCCTTTTTATTATCCGCATAGGAAACAAAAAGTTGATCAGATTTTCTAAATTTTTTGTTCTGTCCAAATAATATCTAAGTTGACGATGGACATCAAGATAATGTAGCTTTTGTTCAGCTCTATCTGAATAGTTAGGAAAAATACGGGAGATCAATGGATTGATTCAAATTGTTCTTTGAAGCGACCTTAGGTAAAAAGGTTGGGTTAGTTCTCAAAGATACTCTGTCTTTGTGAAAAACCAAATAGGGGGGTCGAACCGAAAGAGCATGAAGTTCAGACACCCTCCTGGCAGATGTAATAGCCACTAGAAATAACGTTTTCCAAGAAAGATATTTCAGGGAACAAGAAACAGCTGGCTCGAAGGGGGGAAGAATCAAGGATGTCAGCACTAAATTTAGATCCCACTGAGGAGGAGGAGGATTCCTGATTGGAGGTTTTAGTAGGAAAATTCCTTTCAAGAAGGCCCTGCAGAGCCTATGGGACATAATATTATGATCTGCTATCCCGACATGAAAATTGGAAATAGCAGCCAATTGAACTCTGACTGTGGAAGAAGAGGAGCCTGCATGAAAAATCTCTGCTAAGAAGTCCAGAACTGCCTGAACAGGGGCAGTAAAAGGATCAATATTTTGGGCCTTAGCCCAATAAGAGAAACGTTTCCATTTGCTTGTGTAAATCCTCCTGGTAGAGGATTTTAGTGAAGCTACTATGATGTCTCTAACTGGGTTAGAGATCAAAGGAAGCCTGGCTAAGGAAGGAAGTGGAGCAACCATGCTGTGAGGTTGAGAGAAGGGATTGACCGGTGCAGCTGACCGGATTGGTGAATCAGAAGATCTGGCACTGGGTCCAGATGCCACGGCTGCACCAAAAGGTGATGATGGAGGAACGGGAACCAAACTTGTCGAGGCCAGTAAGGGCAATGAGAATCAATTTGGCTCTCAAACGGTAGCTTTCTGGATCACCTGAGGATCAGAGGAAATGGAGGGAAGGCATAAAGAAGTCCCTGGGGCCAATCCTGGGTCAGAGCGTCTCTGGGGGGATGGCCTGATAGAGGGAAGAGGCTGAAGAAGTCTGGACATTTGCTGTTTTGGGGAGTAGCAAAAGATCGCAACATGGACGACCCCATTCCAGAAAAATCTCTTCCGCTATAGATTGCTTGAGAGACCACTCGTGAGGCATGAGGATAGCTCTGCTCAATCTGTCCGCTATAATGTTGGTTTTCCCAGGGATATGCGTTGCTACCAGAAACCGATGAGAGGAGATCGCCCATTGCCAAAGTCTGAGCGCTTCTCGACACAAGGGGTAGGACTTGGTTCCGCCCTGTTTGTTGATATACCAAACTACAGACATGTTGTCTGTGTGGACTGCAATTGTCCCTACTGGAAGAAAGTCGTTGAGGGCTTGCAACGTTAAAAGCACTGCTCTCATCTCCAGGACATTTATGTGCAGATGGTACTCGAACGGTTGCCACGTCCCATGAACCATCCTGCCCTGATAATGACCCCCCCCACCCGATCAGGGAGGCATCCGTGGTGACAGTGGCTATCGGGGACGGAGGTACAAAGCACCTGCCTTGGTGAACCTGAGACGATGTGATCCACCAAGCAAGATGCTCTTTGCATGTCTGTGTCACCAGAATCTGGTGACGCATTGGAAGTTGCTGGTATGACCACTGTGTGAACAGCATCCACTGAAGAAGGCATGTAGAATCGAGCCAGGGAAGAAGAGTAATGGCCGCAGCCATGAGACCTAATACCTTTAGAACCATTCTGGCCTGTATTTTCTTGCTGGCCAGAATGATCCTGACATGAGTCTGAATGTCTGAAACTCTTTGTTCTGTAAGGGTAGCTGACATCCGAACAGTGTTTAAGTTTGCGCCTATGAAGGTAATAGACTGGCAGGGCGATAAGGATGACTTTTGAAGTTGATTGAGATGCCCAAATGAGAACAAAGGTCTATTGTGTAATCCCTGGCTTGTATAAGCTGATGCCTGGTGGTGGCTGACAGGAGCCAGTCGTCGAGATACGGAAACACCTGGAATCCTTGACGTCTCAGGTGAGCCGTGACCACTGCCATGCATTTGGTGAACACTCTGGGGCTGTAGTGAGACCAAAGGGCAGGGCTCTGAACTGGAAATGACTGGACCCCAGCCGAAGCGGAGAAATCTCCTGGAGCGTCTGTGAATTTTGATGTGATAGTACGCATCCTGAAGATCTATTGAGCACATCCAGTTGTCCTTCTGTAAGAAGGGCAGAATTGACTGAAGAGTGACCATTCGAATCTTGTCTTCCTGACAGACTTGTTGAGTCTGCTGAGATCCAATATTGGTCTCCAGTCTCCCGTCTTTTGGGGACCAAAAGAACCTTGAGTAGATTCCGGGCTCTGAATGGTCTATTGTAACTGGCTGAATGGCTCTTTTTGCAGTAGTTTTGCGATTTCTGACTCTGCAATCTCCCTTAGACCGGGTGGTACATCTGGAAGGGAACTTGAGGGAAGGGACTTTCCTCGAAAGGAATTATGTAACCCTTGGATATGATCGACTGTACCCATCTGTCTTGAGTGAGGGAATGCCAGGCTTCTGGGTACAGTGATAATCTTCCCCGACTGCCTCCAAGGAGGGACAGCCGGGCAACACCTCAGGGATGCTGAAAGGGCTTGTCAGAGAGAGGCTCCCTGTTTCCCTGGTTCTTCGGACCCCTCTGCCTCTAGAGCGGCGTCTGTTATTGTTACCCCTCTGCCTCTAGGGGTAAACTGACCACGTGAATCCGGGCGTGACTCCTTGGGATTTACGGAACCACATCTTCCCACCCTTCTGTCCTTTGGGATAAGGCCTAGAAGGGGTGGAAAACGGACTCCAACAGCAGAAAGAGTCTTGCCGTCCTGCTCGCACCTGGTCAAGGTTTCCTTCACCTGAGGGCCAAACAAAGCTGACCCATCAAAGGGAGAATTTGTGAAGGACGCCTTAAAGGGATCCATAAAATCACATAGCCGCATCCAGGCTTGGCGTCTAAGAGCCACACCTGTGCCTGCGGCTCTACTCGCTCCATCCGCAGCATAAGATATTAGCCGCATGGAGGAGTTTGCAATGGAATTGAGGGTTCCTAGCTGAGAAGCAATTTTTCTTGAGCCCCTGCAGCTGTAGGATCCTGAACTACTTCTCCCAGCTCCTTCAGGATATCCCTCTGGAGTCTGGTGAAGTGACATAGGTAATTCAGCGACGCATAGCAAAGGTCGCAGAGGAAAACAAACGCAAAACGTACCTATACATGAAACTAGAGTCCTTATTAGGAGGATGGACGGGCACGGAAGGATCTGCAAGTTCCTTTTGGTGGCCGCAGCCACCACCATGGCATCAGCGGGACACCCTTAGTAAGGAATTGTTTGTCACTCGGGGCAGTGATAAATTTTGAAGGCCTCCTAGGGACTGGCTCTACAGAGTCAGGAGCTGCCCACGCCTTCGTGCAATCACCTGCATAAGGGGTCGAAGGCGGAGACACCCAGGAGGTGGAGGGCCGAGATCCAAACGCCTCTAGGTACACTGACTCATCCTCAGAGGGATTATTGGTGGGCCAGTTTCCCTTCTGTTTAAGGAGTTCTAGGATGTCTGAGAAGGAGACATCCTCAGAGGGGATCTAGGGATCCCTCTGACTCATCAAAGTCAGTATCCGAAGTGACAGACTCGGGGGAGTCTACATGCTTCCTCTTACAAGTCCTCTTCCTAGGAGGATCTCCCGAAACATCAGGAGAATCCTCGGAAGAGGGGGAAATTCCCAATGGGGAAACCTGAGGCAGAGGATCTCTGGGTCCTGTAGCAAGAGAAGTGGCAGAGATGTCAACAGGTACTATAGAGGGAGGAGCTACGGGAACAGACTGCTGACTGATACCAGTGGCCAGTACACTCTTCATCACCTCGAATGCTCCCCCGCTCCGAAGAGCTAGGAACTCCAGGGACCACCGAAAGGGAAGTCTCCGAGGCAGATGTCGGAGCCGAGCTCACCAAGGCCGAGGCTCCAAGGGGAAGAGCGGGTTCGGACAAGGGTCCGATGCCACTCACCCCCTCGGAGGAGACCATGGAAGCCCGACCACCGAATCCCTCTAAGGAAGGTCTCGAAGAGGAGATAAGAGTAGAGGCTGAAGGAACAGAAGGGGGTATCCGTCCTCCAGCCGTAGCAGTAACCATTCCCGAAGACTCCAACTCCAAGCTCTGGGGTAGAGTTGAAGGAGGAACTGTAACGGGTGTGGACCAACAGTCGCCTGTTGAGACGGACTGTGTAACATTTGGGCCAGTACCTGTGACTTGAGTAATCTACTGACCACTCTCTAGGTCATGATCTGACAACCTGGATGACCTTGAAGATCGGCTCCGATGGCTCCGCCCGATAGAAGAGGTGAAGCCGAGCCGAAAGTATCGGCTCCAAGGAAGGAGACCTCGACCTCTTCCTGGAATGAGCCATCGGAGCCGATACTATAGATCCTGTCGGAGCCGACTTCGGAGCCGACAGGAAGCTCGATGTATCGGCTCCAGCCGGAGCCGATACAGCCACCAAAGTAACGGTGTCGGAGCCGATCGAGCCGACACCGATGCCTGTGCCACATGGGTGTCGGAACCGATCGGAGCCGACATCGGCGGTCAATACAGATTCGCACCGATAGCCATCGGTGCCGAGGCTTTGTCAAGCCAGAATCGGCTCCAGCCGGAGCCGATCTCGACTCAGTACGAAGTCGGAGCTGAGGCCGCAGGCTTAGATACAGAAGCCTGGGCCTTGGAAGGTTTTGCTGATTTTGGTGGAGCCGACTTAGCCGGAGAGCCCTCCGGCAAGAAGGCCCCTAAGAATCAGCTTATTCGTCTCTCCTGCAGGACTCTCTGGCTGAAGGAGTGACAAATAGCACAGGAGTCCTGCAGGTGAAGAGGGCCCAGACAATAGAGGCAAGAAGTGTGACCGCCTGTCAGAGACATCTTCTGACAGCACGAGTCACAGTGCTTAAAACCTGAGACCCTCTCCTTTGACATGGTGCTGAAAAACACACACACACACACCAGTCAAAATTAACTTAAATAAAATACCAAAAGGTATTCTATAAAACCAACACACACACCCTAACAGGGGGGGGTGGGATAGGAAAAGATTGACTAACAAAAAATTAAAGGAGACAGGGAATTTCTGTCAGAAAAGGTACAAAATAAACTTAAAACTATCAATAAAAGGTTTTTTACTAAAAAGGGGCTTAAATCTCACAAAAGTGAACAACTTACCAGGAGCTGGTAAAAAGAAGACCTCCTAAGCGAAGCGGCAAACGAGATCTGGATACTTACCGCCTTGCATCATGGGATATGGGGCTGCCTCGAGCTGGTAAAAGTGACTCTCGAGCTTAGCAAGTGCCGAGTCGGAGCCGAGGGATCGGCTCCGAACCCATCAAGCAAGAATGAAGGCGAGATTGACAACTTAACATTAGGTTGTCAAGTAAACTTGTTTCTCGGGAGTGAGGAATGCTATCTGGGAAGTTGTGTTCAAGCTTGCTCCCAGGAATACAATCTGTTGGCAAGGTACTAGGTGAGATTTCTTTTCATTGATGGTGTACCCCGGTGAGGTTAGAAGTTTCTTTACGAATACCAGGTGTTGTAATAGCAAGTCCTGCCTTTCTGCCTGAATCAGACAATCGTCCAAGTATGGGTAAATTTGAATATTTGTCTGCCTGCAAAAAGCAATGGCTGGAGCTAGACACTCTGTGAATACCCTGGGTGCAGTAGATAAGCCAAAGGGAAGTGCAGAGAACTGACAGTACATGGAGCCTGCCCTGAAGAGTAGGTATTTCTTGCAAGATTCCCTTATTGGGGTGTGCAGGTAAGGCTCCTTTAAGTCTAGGGTTGCCAGCCAGGTATCCTTGGCTAGCATGAGAAGAAGCTGCTGAAGAGTTAGCATTTTAAATTTTGGAACTACCAGAAAGGGGTTGAAAATAGAAAGGTAAAGGATAGGATGCCAGGACTTGTCTTTTCTGGGTACCGAAAAAGTCTTGAATAAAAACCTTGTCCCCTTTGTTCTGCTGGGACAAGTTGAATAGCCCTGATACTGAGAAGAGAGAGAGAACCTGCTGTTGGGCTTCCATCCACTGACTTGGGGGTAGGTCTGGCCAACCATTTAGGGTTGGTAGAGTGTGGAAGTGGAATCTGTAACCTTGGGAAACTATGTTCAAAACCCATTTGTCCTGGGTAATGAGTTCCCAGTTTTTTGCATGCAGGGCGAGCTTTCCTCCTAAGGGAGCAGGTAGTTGAGCAAGGCTTGGAAGGGTTAAGGTTAAGTCATTGTGCCATTTTTCCATAGGGGGGGGGTGGCTTACTACTCCTTGCTTTGGGAGTGGGAGCCCCCCCCACTGCTTAGGTCTGTGCGTAGCATGAGATTGCAGCCTAGGTGGTCTTGCTGTTCCTGGGTTTGGACTGAGGAGGCCTGGAAGGGACTGGAAAGGACCAGTTCTTTGAAGGCCAATGCCTACTGAATCTGGGAGGCTGAACCTGTAAGAAATCTTTAACAGTTTGCATAGATTTAGCTTTTTCATACATTCTTTTGAGGACTTTTTCTGCTTTGTTGCCAAAAAGGTGGTCTTGGTTAAGGGAGCATCCAGTAATTTAGCTTTAACATGATCTGGCAAGTTTTGTTCCTTAAGCCAAGCATGCCTTCTAAGTACAGACCCAGTGACAGTAGCCTTGCAAGATGCTTCTAAAACGTCAAAACCACATTGCAAAGTATGTTTACCAACTTTTTCTGCAGAATGCATTAAAAATCTTGTAATTCTTGGTGTTCAGCACAGTCAGGAATCAAAATCATTTTCTGTTTAAGTAGTCCCATAACATGCTGCTGATACTTTAACATATGAAGCTGGCAATTTAAAGCCCTAATAGCCAAAGTAGCAGAATTGTAAACCTTCTTACCCCATCTGTCTAAGGCTCTAGAATCTCTATCAGAAGGGGTAGGAATTTTGGCAGCAGTGGCCTTAATGCCTTTTGGTCCTTGGGGAATGGTCTCTGGATCCGCAGAAGGATTCTTGAAGAGGAACTTGTGATAATCAGGTACTCTGTAGTACCGGTCAGGTTTTCTGGGAGATGGAGGTAAAGTGTCAGGGGTAAAGCTAAATTCCAAGAAGGCATCATCTACAATGTCCAGAACAGGAGGGATAGCTAAAGACCTGTGTTGAGGCAGAAGTAAGAACTCCCTAAGTCTCTTTATGGACTCGAGTAATCCTGGCTTTCCCAGCGGAAATGCTCCCTAAGAGTATGCAAGGTTTCACTGAAAGAAAAATCTTCTGGAGGGGAGGCAGAGGGAATGGAATCCTCTGCATCAGAATCCTCATAAGTAGATAAAGGCAACTCCTGGAAATCAAAAGGAGCAGAAATAACAGATTCCTGATAAGAAGAATCAGAAAGAAATTCAGTTCTAGGCCTCTTAAGAGGGGGAAGGCTGGCTTTCCCTAATTAAGGTAATAAGGTAATAAGGTCTTCAGTCATTCTAAGCATTTGTTTTTGAGGCATATGGGCCTGAGCCCGCAGTTTGGTCATCTGTTTTCTAGGCGTAGTGCGAGTTTTTGGCCTGAGGAATTCGGAACTTCTGGATGGAAATGATGGCGTTGGTTTAATATGAATGTCCGTAGGCCTGAATACACCCTCAGAAGCCAGTGTCTGCACAGCATAAGATGTATCTCACTGCATACCGGACTCGGAATGGGTCTCAGTAGGGTCCTACGAACCTGAAGTAGTGGGTATCAGAGGCTGCGAAAGCACCTCACTGAGTACCGGTGAACTAGTGACTAGCTTAATGGAAGAATTGGCGGTAGTTTTGGACCTATGCGGTCTATCTCTGTCTTTATCCTTACATTTTTTCAGAAGATCGGTAGTGGGATGGCTTAAAGCCATTTCGGAGTACTGAGATTGAGTACGAAAGTAATTGGCTGCAAAAATAGCCCGATGACGAATAGTTCAGGGGTTGAACAAGGCACAAGACCGAAAGCGAGGGACGTCGTGGTCTGGGCCTAAACAGGGGATGCAGTAAGAATGAAAATCTCTAGGAGGTATTTGCTTTCCACAGGCAAGAGAATTGTTACCTTGTACTGACGTCGGCTGAAACAAGAAAAAAGGATCCCCAATGGGGTATTAATCTTTTTTGAAGACTTCGGGTCTGAAACTCGAAAACAAAAATTTCAGGAGACTGCCGACCGGCACTTGAGAACTGCTTCTGCTTCGGGCAACGCATGGCAAGAAAGACTAATGTAATGGCATCGGCTGCATGTTTTATACCCCTGACATCATGGAAGAAGAGACAGCTCTCGAAGAAATCTGAAGACTCTAGTATTCAGGCCGGCTGAGGGCTACCTGCAGGCAAATAACCCAAATGTCATGACTGCAACAGTGAAACACGAAGAACATCTTGTAGTCCTCAGGGACTTTGTAAAACCTATCTGGCCTTTTAGGAGAAGGAGGTTGATAGTCTGGGTACTTGGAAACAAAGGAGAAGTTTTCCAAGAAAGATAGGAGTACTGGAGGGATGGTTGAAGGTGAAGGGGAGTCAAGCTGAATAAGTTCAAAGTATTTCTTCTGGGTTTCAGAGACTAAAGAAGTATCCCACTTGAAATACTCTTTCATTTTTGAGATAGTCTCCCCACAAGATAAATCCTCAGATGGGGAGTCCCCTTTAATAGAGTCCTCTTCAAGTGAGTAATAGTCTATGGGTGAGTAACAGTCTATGGGACAGGCAATCTGTGAAACATAGGAGACAGATTCCTCACAGGAGGAGTAAGACTCGTCTGGGTCTTCATGAGTAACTGTTTGCTGAGTAGATGCTAAAGGCAGGGAGGAGGCAGGCCAGCACAGAACTCAGTACAGGGATGCTAGTGGGAGTAGGGCCTGTAGGCCTAAGTGCCATAAAGGCCTGCATGAAAGAGGAAGTGAAGGACTCCCAGTCTGGGGCTGCTGGAGGTGTCGGGCTCAAGTATTTAGTTTTCTGCTTCCTATTAGGAGTGTGCATCTAGGTAGGCAAGGAAACAGAGGGCTGTGCTGGTGTAGGAGAAGCCTGCGGTGGCCGGTCAAGCAATGGCTTCTCCTCAACGTCGGTTATGGCTGACGTCTGAAAAAACTCTGCTGATGTGCTTTCCGTGGGTACTGACACGGCCTCTTCCAAAGGAGCTGTCGGAATCGTCGGAGTAATTGGGTGTCCCTCGGCACCTAGAACGGTAGTTGGCAGAACATCCGAAGGTGGAGCGGCATCTGGAGAAGGCCTGCAAACCTTGGCCTTCTTCCACTGTTGTTTGGCTTGGGCGGCTAACTTGGGATGCATCCTTAGCATGAGGCGTTTAAGCCTTTTGTTTTTTAAAACAGATTTAACGAGGCCAGATGGCTGCGTAAGGTCTTAGGTACGAAGGACTGGCAAATACAGCAGGCCTTGTGGTCGTGCTCTTTCCCTAAGCAAAAGACACAGAGCCCACAACTACATTTACCTTTTCTCCAACCTTGGCTAAAGAAAACAACTACAGCAACCAAGCTAAAGCTTAAGTATGAAAAAGGCAAACCCCAACGTGGTACTTATCTTTTAGAAGTCTTCGGATGTAGAAGCAAAGCGGTCGAAGTTATCTTCGTCTGTGGCTGAAAAGTTCTGAGGTCTGTGAGTGCCGACGTCACATTTATACTCCATGGTTTATGGTCCTACGTGTGACATCCCACACACCTACGGCAGCCAGGCTTAAGCTTTTGTATAGGAGCCGACGTTGGGTTGCCTGAGGGCTAGAAATCCCACAGTATGAATACTGCAAAATGGGAATAGAAGGACATTTGACATTTACATGAGTTACATTCAGATCTCATGGTATGTGAATAATAAAGTAGAGGGTGTGTCTCACAGTGTCAGCTGAGTGAACTTTCATAAAGACTTCAAGAGTTTTTAAGTGAGCAAATAGTCTAGGATGTGTCAGGTCAGGCTGCAATATCAAAAAATGTCCACTGCACTATCACAGGGGGGGGGATAATAGTTATTCCTAATGGAAAAGGACTCATCACAACAGAAGAAGTAAAACACTTCTATACCAATGTGAATATATCCAAGACTCATGGAGTTTAGTCTTTTTGAATATTGAAGCTGCACAGACACCACCACCACAGAGAGAGAGAGAGAGAGAGAGAGACAGACAGAGATGTAATAAATGCACACAAATACACACACTCACATGCACAGACACATACACAGTTTGCTTTGTAACCTGAAAAAGCACATACTTATTGCTATGAATGCAGTCACTGGTAAAACAAGTGACACAAAGCAAGACACAAAAGCATTAAAAATCTCCTAAAAAGACTTGAACAAAAGAAGTAACTGGAGATTTAACACTTTCCTCACTCTCTATAAAGAGAAGAAAAAAACAGGATAACATTTTGCAGACAGATTCTGCAGTCAATATGCCATGTTCCTTCTTCAAGCGCCTTTAAAAGTTTAAAGGTGGAAGCTTTCTTCTTAACAACCACTATGCCAGTTGATTCTGTAGCTCAGTACAGAAATAGAAGTTATGTACTTACCATAACGTTCCATGTGGAGTGTTCATCTCGCCTTTGTTCTTACACATGGGTTCGGAGCCGATCCACGGCTCCGTGCCGGCCTCTTGCAAGCTCTGCATCGAGAAGAAGCTCGAGACAATCTAATACCCACAATCCCCCTCTGCCTTTACCTCAGATCTAGTTTGCAAGCAAACCAATCTACATAACAGTACATTCATGCCATACATCTATATATACATAACAGACACATATAAGTATATGTGTATACCAACTATGTACAGAGAATAAAGACAGTAGTAAAAATGCTTCTGGCCAGGCATCAAAGAACGTTCCTCCTAAGGGTGGGAGGGTGGGACTGTAAGAACAAAGGCGAGATGAACACTCCACATGGAACGTTATGGTAAGTACATAACTTCTATATGTGATAGTGTTCAATCTTGCCGTTTGTTCTTACACATGGGTAGCATCCCTAGCTCCTAAATCCTGAGGAACTCACGGGAGGACGTTCTTGAGCACAGTGGAACCAAAGGTTGCTCTGTCCCTAGAAACCTTATCTACTTTATAATGAGAAATAAATGTATGTGGCTTAGACCAGGTAGCAGCCGCACAAATAGCATCCAGAGGTAGGCGAGCTGCATGAGCCAAAGACGTAGATATTGATCTTGTGGAATGTCCCTTGGGTTTGTTTAGAAGGGGTTGATTTGCAGAATCGTATACATAGATTATACAATCAGATAACCACTTTGAAAGAGTTCTTTTGGTAACTGCAAGTCCTTTCCTGCTATCAGCAAAGGCCACAAAGAGTTGATCTGTTTTCCTGTGATCTTTTGTTCTATCCAAATAAAACCTTAGCTGTCTGTGAACATCCAATTTGTGCAACATATACTCCATTTTGTTGGAGTGGTTTTGAAGAAAGTGGGTAATTCAATGGACTGATTAATGTTGTTAGTAGAACACACTTTAGGGAGGAAGGATGAGTTGGTAAGAGAAACTCTGTCAGAGTGAAAGATTAGATAAGGGTGCTTGATGGAGAGAGCCTGAAGTTCAGACACTCGTCTAGCAGAAGTAATGGCTACCAGAAAGAGAGTTTTCCAGGACAAAAATTTTAATGGGCAAGAAGAGGCAGGTTCAAAGGGGCAACATTAATTTAGATAGTAACAAGTTTAGACTCCAAGGTGACGAGGAGATCTGACCGGAGGTCTAATATGAAAAACTCCTTTTAAAAAGGCTTTACAAAGTCTGTGAGCCATGATAGGAGCTCCACACTCTTCCACATGGAAATTGGAAATGGCAGCCAATTGAACTCTTAGAGTAGCAGGAGAAGCACCCTGATGAAATAAGTCTGTCAAGAACTCTAAAATCTTATTCAAAGGAGCTGTAAAGGGATCAACGTGGTGTGTATTCCCAGAATACAAACCGCTTACATTTGCTAGTATATGTTTTAGTAGTGGAAGCCTTATGCGAAGCCACTAATATATTCTGAACTGCTGGTGACAAGAGATCAGACCTGGCTAAGTTGGGAATTGGAGCAGCCAAGCTGCTAGATGGAGTGACAGGAGCGGGATGGGGAACCCCTGACGAGTGAGTCAACAGATCCGGCTCTGGGTCCAGAATCCAGGGTCCCGAATGCAGTGAGTTTTCAGGAGGGAAACCAAATTTGACGAGGCCAGAATGGAGCAATGAGAATTATCGTCCTGTGAAGGTTCCTGGCTTTCTGGAGAAATTTCGTATCAGAGGAAATGGAGGAAATGCACAGGAGTCCCGGGGCCAATCGTAAACCAGTGCGTCCTGGGGACTTCCCTGGAGGGGTAATAGGGCAAAGTAGCTCCTGCATTTGGCGTTCATTGGAGACGCAAACAGGTCGCAGGAAGGCTGGCCCCATGTGCGAAAAATCCTTTTCGCCACTGACTGTTTCAGAGACCACTCGTGTGGTAGCAGAATTGCTCTGCTCAGCTTGTCGGCTATGACGTTGGATGACCCCGGATGTGCGTTGCTATTAGAAAGCGACCGTGGACTCTGCCCACTGCCAAATTCTCATGGCCTCTCTGCATAGTTGATAGGACCTGGTTCCCCTTGTTTGTTTATGTACCAGACTACCGACATGTTGTCCGTCTGAACTGCAATAGTCCCTAGAGGAAGAAGGGGAGCAAAGTGTTGCAACGCTAGAAACACTGCCCTCAACTCTAGTACATTGATGTGCAGATTGTACTCCAAATTGGTCCATTCGCCTTGGACTGTCTGTCCCTGAAAGATGCCCCCCCACCCTATCAGGGAAGCGTCCGTGGTCACCGTAACTGTGGCGTGGGTAGCACAAACGGCCTCCCTGGGAAAGGTTGCACGTTTGGAGCCACCAGTTTAGGTCTGTTTTGCAAGTCTTTGTTATGAGAATCTCGTGTGTTAGAGGTAGCTGTTGAAATGACCATTGAGCAAACAGTAGCCATTGTAGAACTCTCATGTGCAGCCTTCCCAGGGGAATTGCAATAAGGGAGGCTGACATGAGGCCCAACACCTTCAGAACTAGTTTTGCAGGAGATTTCCTTGACAAGAGCAGAAGACGATGTGAGTCTGCAGCGATACTATCCTTTCTGTGGGAAGCCTCAGAATTAATTGCCGTGTGTTTAACTCTGCTCCTATGAACAAGATATTTTGTGATGGCTGAAGTAAGGATTTTCCGAAATTTACGGAGATCCCTAGGTGAACACACAGTTGAAGAACATAGTCTCTGGCCTGCAGTAGTTGACGCCGGGTGGTGGCTGAAAGGAGCCAGTCGTCCAGATACGGGAACACCTGGAATCCCTGACGCCTCAAGTGAGACGCTACCACTGCCATGCATTTGGTGAAGACCCTGGGGGCTGAGGTCAGACCAAAGGGCAGGGCTCGAATTGAAAGTGACTGGCTCCCAGCCGAAGCGCAAATGATCTCTGGATGCCCTGGCCATTTTGATGTGGTAGTATGCATCCTCTAGATCTATTGAGCACATCCACTCGTCCTTCTGTAGAAATGGAAGGATCGACTGAAGCGTGACCATTCGGAACTTTTCTTTCTTGACGAAAGTATTGAGGTAACTCAGGTCTAGAATGGGCCTCCAGTCCCCTGTTTTCTTTGGAACTAAAAAGAACCTTGAGTAAGTCCCGAATCCTTGCTGGTCCGCTGGGACTGGCTGGATGACTCTTTGTCTAACAACTTTGAAATTTCTAAAGCTGCTGGCTCTCGCAGATGGGGCGGTACATCTGGGAGTCTTTTCTTTGGAATGGGATAAGATAGAAAGGGTATGGTGTAACCTCTGGTAACTACGCTTTTTACCCAATTGTCTGTAGTTATATCTTGCCAGGCCTGAGGGTAAAAGGCTAAGCGACCCCCGACTGCCTCCAGAGCAGGACAGTCGGGCCTCCTCTCAGGAGTGCTGGAAAGGTTTACCAGGGAGTGTATCCCTGTCACCTTGATGTTGCGGACCCCCTCTGCCGCCAGGGCGGCGTCTTCCACCTCTGCCCCCTCCTCTGCCTCTAGAGGGGCATCACCCTGTGTGCCCGGAAAGACCCTTGATTTTGTTTCGAAACCACATTTTGGCACCGCGTTGCCCTCTGGGGTGCCGTCTGGTTGGGGTGGAAAACGGACTCCGACAGCAGACAGAGTCTTTCCCTCTTGTTCACACCGGGTAAGGGTCTCCTTTACCTTGGGGCCAAAAGAGTGGCACCGTCAAATGGGGCGTTTGTAAAGGAAGACTTGAAGGCTTCCGCAAAGGAGCATAGGCGCATCCAGGATTGTCTACGAAGAGCAATCGCTGAAGCTGCTGCCCTACTCGAACCTTCGCGTAGGAAATCAGCCTCATGGACGAGTTAACAATCGATGTTAGGGTATTAAGTTGCGCTGTCACTTTCTCTGAGACAGCTGCATCTGTAGAACCCTGGAGGGTATCTCCCAACTCTTTGACTAGATCCCTCTGCAGACGTGTAAAATGGGTCAAATAGTTCAGGGACCGCATGGAAAAAGCCGCTGAACTAAAAATGCGCTTCCCATATCTATCCATCGTTCTAGAATCTTTATTAGGCGGATGGACAGACGAAGAAGACTCCGACATCTCCTTTTTCGTGGCTGCAGCCACCACCATAGCATCTACTGGAACTCCTTTAGTAAGGTAGGACTTATCCTGAGGTGCTGTGATGTACTTGTTCGGCTTCCTAGGAACAGGTTCCACTGTGTCAGGAGCCTCCCACGCCCTTCGAGCAATAAGTTCCATTAGTTTGTCGAAGGGCGGAGTGACCCAGGAGGAGGAAGGGCGAGCACCAAATGCCTTCAGCAGAACTGACTCATCCTCAGAAGGGGGAAGGGACTGCCAGTCACCTCTCTGCTTCAGGATCTCCAAAATGTCTGAAAAAGAGACATCTTCTGAAGGTGACTTAGGGGACCCTTCTGACTCATCTAAGTCAGTATCAGATGTTATGGATTCTTGTGGAGAATCCAAGTGTCTCTTCTTACACAGTCTCTTCCTAGGGACTTCCTCGTGGGGAGCATCCGAAGAAGCCTCGGAGGAAGAGGGGGCACCCTCCAGGGGTGGCTGAGACACTGGTGCCCAACGCTTGGATGTGGCCGTGGGTGCAGATGAAGACAAAGGCCATTTATGGGGAGGAGAAACTGCTTCCACTGATGTGGTTGTCTGGGTAGACAACACCTTCCTCATCAGGTCGAACGCCCCGGGTCCCGCATCAAGAATCTCCCGGCTCAAGAAATGGGAAGAATCCCGACACGGGCACCAAGGCATCGACCCGAGGACGGAGCCGAATCGATCCGCCGAGGCCCGAGGGGAGAGTCGGAACCGACACGCCGGTTCGACTCGGCCCCGAACCAAGAACAGACCGTCGGCTCCGAGACTCCGGTGCCGGTCCGACGGAGTCGAGGTGAGGGAACAGACCGAGAAAAGGTCGGTTCTGGACCCGAGGGCTCCACAATCAGCAGATCAGCCTCTTCCGGCTCCGAAGACTGAATCGGTCTCGGAGGAGGAATGGATGGAGATACAGGAAGGCCTTCAAGTTTCGACACCAGCTGGGTGGAAACCGAAATAAGTTTAGAGAGGGCCGAATGCTCCAGCAGCTTCTGCACCACACGATCCACATCGACATCCGAAAGTTTAGAGGAGGAACGGTCAAGGAACCAAGACGGAGCCGACCTCAATATGGCCGAAGGAGGGAGCTCCATCACCGGTTCCAAGACTCGAGGCTCAGGAACCGACACCAGTTGAACACTCGGCCCCGAAGTCTGTGGAACCGGTGATCTAACCTTTGAAGAAGAGCTCGGAGCCGATGACTTGGGCTCCGATGTCTTCGATTCCTTAGAGGACTTCGATGCCTGGTCAGAAGCATCCAAAGCCTCTTGGAAAGCTGGTTTCAACAGACCTCTGTCCATTAGTTTCCTGCGCCTATCTGTCATGACCCTCCCACTGAAAGAGTGACAAATGGAGCAATCCTCTTGTAAGTGGAGAGGGCCAAGACAGTAGACACAGGAACTATGGTTGTCAGTGACCGACATTTTTTGGCCACACTGACAACGCTTGAAACCAGACTTTGCCTTCTCAGACATTGTAGGTAATGAACAAGTCTAGAAACAAAAACACAGTCAAATCCGGGTAAAATAGTCACAATCAGGTAAATGTCACAATCAGGTAAATGTCAAATCCGGTTAGTCACAATCAGGTAAATTGACTCAATATAGCAGTATATGGTAAGGGTGTAGGCCCCGGTACAAAAATACCGATAAAAGGGTTAACGGTACCAAAGAACTACGGAACCAGAACACAATCACACCAGGTAATACTAACAATATTAAGTAAAATAAATTCTTAGTAAAATACAACAAAAAGTTATATCTTAGCTTAGAAAACCCTCGAGCTAGCTCCCAACGATGCGAATGCAGCAGCGGCAAACTAGATCTGAGGTAAAGGCAGAGGGGGATTGTGGGTATTAGATTGTCTCGAGCTTCTTCTCGATGCAGAGCTTGCAAGAGGCCGGCACGGAGCCGAGGATCGGCTCCGAACCCATGTGTAAGAACAAACGGCGAGATTGAACACTATCACATTATTGTAAGTTTTCTAGGTTTGAAAGAATTATTTTATTCCACTGATTTCAGGAAAAGTTTTTTTTTTCTGGGACAGGGTATGTATATTTAATAGCCGCAGCTAAAGAATAATTAACTGTGACACAGATCTTCTGAAAGGAGTCACACCTTGACTCACCAGTTATGACTTCGGAAAGTACCACAGTTAGACTGCACTGTCAAAGCTAACTGGCACAGAATGAGTTTCTCCTGTTACGACTCATCTTAATTATTTTAGACGGCTGGCAAAGGAATGCAAATGTTTTTTGTTCTTAAAATAAGTGCACATCCCCTTGACAGCCAGGTAGGTTTCTATGCAAAGAATCACCACAGAAATCCAGTTCCAGGGATTCACCCTTCCTCAAGGGTTAAAATTTTAAAGCTACATTAGCAGACGGGAATTTCTGAACAACACTGCTTCATTAACAGTCTGTACAGTGTATGTTGCAGGCTGAATGCAAAACAGAAAGCATCAAAGATGACACACCTGGTCTACTTTGCCTTACAACATTAACTAATAAGAGTGCTGTAAGGGAACTGCTACACAATGAATCTATACACTTACTTAAAGGAGAACCGCACCCACAGACTCAAAAAATATGTTTATTTCATTATGGCTTGGTGTTTCCTACATTTTAACACCACTCTGGGACTATTTACAGGTTTTTAGATACCTTTATACATAATTTCTGAGTCTGACCACATGGGGTCTGGCATCTTGAAGTAATTCTGATTGTTTAGTCTGCCTCTAGGTATCCGAGAATTCATTGTCTCTAAATAATTGCATCAACATCTACCATTTTTTCCCTAAAGCTCCCATTACTGCAATGATTTTACAGGCATTCACTGCTGTGTTGTAGTTACCTAGTTTTGGTTAACATTTTTTCCTTTTTCATTGACTACCTTCAAACACAAGCAGTGCAAATGCCACAGAACAGAACTGAAAAGTGCATTTTATTGCTGCTTCCTCTTAGAAATGCTAACTTGATTTCTTTTGTGACACCTGAATTGTAGCTCTTCAAGGTATCTCCGCTCCCCCTTCACACCTACCTTCCCTAGCTGTCAAAGTGTTAAGGGTAATTTGACCCATTACCTACTTGCATGACAGTAGGTTCATAGGTTAGTACTAAGCTAACTGCCCTTGTGAGCCATTTTAAGCCTAGCCAATTATCCCTTGTGAGACTCAAACCATGCACCTTGTGTTTGTAAGGCAAACACCTTAACCATTAGGCCACCCTCTCAACCCCCAAGTAGTCGGATGTTTTTCTAAGTGGGTAATTTAAGATTAAGGTATCACACACTTCATGGAATCTTATGTAGTGTTGCCTATTAATTGTGACAGACATCTGCCTCCTACGTAAAAAGATGCAATTAATGTGTATGCATGGTCATTGCAAATGTATGCTCTTTGTTCAAGCAGCTGTTACTGTACTGTTGCCTGTACTTCCTCACTGTACTTTGTCACATATCAGTAGGGCTGTTCAGATAGTTGAGATTATAGTTTATCATTTAGATTAGAATAGAGTGGGCTGGGCAAGGCAGCTCTGACATCACTACGTGAGAGGTTCACTGCCTCTACTATAGAGCATGCAAATAAGGCAGTGGATACATCACTTGTGGGAGGAAACATCCTGGTAACTACAGCAAGAGGTCAGGCAGACACATGACATCAGCAATTAAGAGCCAGCTAGAGGTTTTTCAACTTGGTTTTCAAACTGAAACTAAAATGGTACGAAAGGTAGGAAGCCTATGAGGTAAAACAGTAGAGTGGATTACTTTTTAAAGCTGTGGTGATTATTTTTGAACCAAGGTCAAATAACACGGAATAAAAGAGACAGCAGGTTGAGCAATCTGCTTTAATATCCCGTTGTTCTGCTTTAAAAAGACACAATGGTTGCTAAAATGTTGCATGCACTAATGAATAATTAAATTACTCTTTAAAAACAAGCTATATAAGCAAAAATTAGAAGTTATGTACCTACCATAACGTTCCATGTTAGTTGTCTTCTCTCGCCTTCTTTCTTGCTGGATGGGTTCGGAGCCGATCCTTGGCTCCGACTCGGCACTTGCTAAGCTGGAGAGCTAATTTTACCAGCTCGAGGCAACCCTATATCCCATGATGCAAGGCGGAGACTACCGAGATCTCGTTTGGTAGCTAAAGAAATAGCAATATTTTCTTCCAACTGAAGAGGAGGAAGAAAAATAACAATACTAAATAACATCATAACCCTCTAGAAAGGATCAACGTAATCTAGTGACACTAGAAGTTGAACAGCTAGAAAAAGGTAATAACCTCTTAATAGAAGATGCATAATATTCCCGGTCTGACCAGGTTGGGGGATGGAGGGCGGGACGCAAGAAAGAAGGCGAGAGAAGACAACTAACATGGAACGTTATGGTAGGTACATAACTTCTAAATGTTAAGTTGTCAACCTCGCCTTCATTCTTGCTGGATGGGACCGCGTCCCTAGCACCTCTATCCTGGGTGGCTCAATGGAACAGACTCTTGAGAACGGTGGAACCAAAATTTGCTCTGTCTCTGGAGGCCAAATCTAATTTGTAATGTGAAACAAAAGTATGAGTAGAGGCCCATGTGGCTGCTGCACAAATAGTGTCTATTGGAAGTCTAGCTTGAAAAGCTGTAGATGTAGCTAGAGCTCTGGTAGAATGGGCTTTTGGGTTAGAAATCAACTCTTTGCCTCTGAGCTGATAAATGTAAGTGATCACAGAAGACAGCCATCTAGATAAAGTTACCTTAGAAACTGGAAGGCCTTTCCTGTTCTCTGCATAGAATAGAAACAGTTGATCAGATTTCCTAAAAATTTTTGTCTTGTCCAGATAATATCTGAGCTGGCGGTGAACATCGAGATAATGTAACTTTTGTTCCGCTCTATCAGAATAATTCGGGAAAAATACTGGAAGATCAATGGATTGATTTAGGTTCGTCTGCGATGCCACCTTTGGTAAGAAAGACGGATTAGTCCTTAGAGATACCTTGTCTTTGTGGAATATTAGATAGGGAGGGCGAATACAGAGAGCATGAAGCTCAGATACTCTTCTGGCAGAAGTAATGGCAACTAGAAAAAGTGTCTTCCAAGAAAGCAATTTCAAAGAACAGGCAGCTGCAGGTTCGAACGGGGGAAGAATCAAGGATGTTAAAATTAAATTTAGATCCCACTGTGGTGGGGGGGTCTCTAATCGGAGGTTTCAATAAAAGATACCTCGAAGGAATGCCTTGCAAAGTTTATGTGACATAATGTTGTGGTCCAAAAAGCCTATATGAAAATTTGAAATGGCTGCCAGTTGAACTTTCACTGTGGAAGAAGAGGATCCTGAATGAAAAATGTCAGCTAGGAAGTCCAATACCGAATGAATTGGAGCAGTATAGGGGTCTATGTTCCTATCTTTTGCCCAGAAAGAGAAATGTCGCCATTTACTAGTGTAAATCTTTCTGGTAGAAGATTTTAGGGAAGCTACTATGATATCCCGTACAGGATTAGAAATCATAGGAAGCCTGGCTAAGGTTGGAAGTGGAGCAACCAAGCAGTGAGGTTGAGAGAAGGTATGGATTGGTGCAGTTGACCCGACTGTTGGGTCAGAAGATCTGGAACCGGGTCCAGATGCCATGGCTGTACCAAGAGGTAATAATGTAGGAATGGAAACCATATCTGTCGAGGCCAATAAGGGGCAATGAGAATCAACTTGGCTCTCAAGGCGGTTGCTTTCTGAATTAGCTGAGGTATCAGCGGAAAAGGGGGAAAGGCATAAAGAAGTCCCCAGGGCCAATCTTGGGTTAGAGCGTCTCTGGGGGGATGGCCTGGAAGGGGGAAGAGAGAGAAGAAGTCTGGGCATTTGCTGTTTTGAGGTGTAGCGAAAAGGTCGCAGCAAGGAAGGCCCCACTTCTGAAAAATCTCTTCAGTCACTGACTGTTTGAGAGACCACTCGTGAGGCATGAGAATAGCTCTGCTCAATCTGTCCGCTATGATGTTGGATTTCCCGGGGATGTGCGTTGCTATCAGAAACCGGTGAGAGGAGATTGCCCATTGCCAAAGTCTGAGAGCCTCTCGACACAGTGGAATAGGACTTGGTTCCGCCCTGTTTGTTTACATACCACACTACGGACATATTGTCCGTTTGGACTGCAATAGTTCCCAGGGGAAGAGAGTCGTTGAGGGCTTGCAACGTTAAAAGCACTGCTCTCATCTCCAGAACATTTATGTGCAGATGGTACTCGAAAGGTTGCCAAGTGCCATGGACCATTCCGCCCTGATAATGCCCCCCCAACCGATCAGGGAGGCGTCCGATGTAACCGTGTCAACCGGGGAAAGAGGAACAAATGGTCTGCCTTGATGGATTTGAGGGGACGATATCCACCAAGTCAGATGTCTTTTGCAAGTTGGAGTTACTATGATCTCATGATGCATGGGAAGTTGTTGAAAAGACCATTGGGTGAATAGCATCCATTGAAGAAGACGCATGTAAAAGCGGGCGAGGGGAATAAGTGTTATGGCGGCAGCCATAAGGCCCAGTACCTTCAGAGCAAATCTGGCCTGAATTTTGTTGCTGAGAAGAATTACCTGGACGTGTCTTTGAATGTCCAAGATCCTTTGGTCTGTTAATTTTGCTGAAAGTTGTACGGTGTCCAATCTTGCGCCTATAAAAGTAATAGATTGACAAGGCGACAAGGCAGATTTTTCGAAATTTATAGAAATTCCTAGCCCTCTGCAAGTGTGAATGGTGTAATTTCTGGCTTGGAGAAGTTGATGCCTGGTGGTGGCAGTGAGGAGCCAGTCATCTAGATATGGAAACACCTGGAATCCTTGACGTCTCAGGTGAGCCGTAACCACTGCCATGCATTTGGTGAACACTCTGGGGGCTGTAGTGAGTCCAAAGGACAGGGCTCTGAGTTGGAAGTGACTGGTCCCCAGCCGAAAGCGGAAAAATCTTCTGGAGCGTTTGTGAATTTTTATGAGATAGTACACATCCTGAAGATCTATCAAGCACATCCAATTGTCTTTGCCCAGAAAGGGCAGAATGGACTGAAGCGTGACCATCCGGAATCTTGATTTCTTTACAAACTTGTTGAGTTTGCTCAGATCTAATATTGGTCTCCAAGTCCCCTGTCTTTTTTGGAACTAAAAAGAACCTTGAGTAGATTCCGGATCCTATTTGGTCCGCTGAGACTGGCTGGATGGCTCTTTTTACTAGCAGTTTTGATATTTCTAGTACTGCTAGTTCCCTTAGACCGGGTGGAATGTCTGGAAGGGTTCCCTTTTGTTGAATTGGGGTTTGAATAAAGGGAATTTTGTAACCCTCGGATATAACTGACTGTACCCATTTGTCTTGAGAAAGGGAAAGCCAGGCTATTGGGTACAGCAATAATTTTCCCCCGACTGCCTCCGAAGGCGGACAATCGGGCAACATCTCAGGGATGCTGGAAGGGTTTGTCAGAAAGAGGTTCTCTGCTACCCTGATTCTGCGGACCACCTCTGCCCCTAGGGCGGCGTCTATTATTGTTACCCCCTCTGCCTCTGGGGGTAAACTGACTTCATGCGTCAGGCGTGACTCCTTGCGATTTGCGGAACCACATTTTCCTCCCTTCTGTCCTTTGGAGTAAGGTCTAGAAGGGGTGGAGAAACGGACTCCTACGGCAGAAAGAGTCTTGCCATCTTGTTCACATCTAGTCAAAGTGTCTTTCACCTGAGGTCCGAACAAGGTCGAGCCATCAATGGGGGAGTTTGTGAAGGACGCCTTGAAGGGGTCTGCAAAATTACAAAACCGCATCCAGGACTGACGCCTTAAAGCCACTCCTGTGCCTGCGGCCCTACTCGCTCCATCGGCTGCATAAGAAATGAGCCGCATGGATGAGTTAGCAATGGAGTTAAAGATTCCTAGCTGTGAGCTAATCTTATCCTGAGACCCAGCAGCTGACGGATCCTGTAAAACTTCTCCCAACTCTTTAAGAACATCTCTTTGAAGGCAGGTGAAGTGGCGTAAGTAGTTCAGTGATCTCATGGCAAAAGTCGCTGAAGAAAAAATCCGCTTATCGTACCTGTCCATAGTCCTAGAATCCTTGTTAGGAGGATGGACAGGTACTGAAGGATCAGCTAACTCCTTCTTGGTGGCAGCAGCTACCACCATGGCATCAACTGGGACACCCTTTGTTAAATATTGTCTATCTTGTGGGGCCGTAATAAATTTTGAAGGCCTCCTAGGGATAGGTTCCACCGAATCCGGAGCCATCCATGCCTTCCGAGCCACTACTTCCATGAGAGGGTCGAAAGGCGGAGACACCCAGGAGGTGGAGGGTTGAGATCCGAACGCCTCCAGGTATACTGACTCGTCCTCGGAAGGATTAAGGGAGGGCTAGTCCCCCCCCC
Source organism: Protopterus annectens (assembly GCF_019279795.1). Taxonomy (NCBI): domain Eukaryota; kingdom Metazoa; phylum Chordata; order Ceratodontiformes; family Protopteridae; genus Protopterus; species Protopterus annectens. Next base: position 613,327,828 of record NC_056741.1, on the reverse strand, counting down.
TGCTTAAGGATTTCAAGGATGTCTGAAAATGAGACATCCTCAGAGGAGGACCTTGGGGATCCCTCCGAATCAACCCAAAATGCATAAAGGGGTTTTACCCCCACCTATGCGACCAATAGTATCCAGTGAAAAATGGGTCACTGAGAACATATCAATATATTTAGAAAATACATTAAGACCTCTAGTAGACACCATTCCAAGCATACTCAAAGATACATATCAACTTCTAGACCATTTGAATTTGCTTGATTTTAAGTTCATAAAAGGACAACATTTGTTAATTACTATGGATGTACAAAGCTTCTTCACTTCAATTCCAAATGAGGAAGGAATACAAGCAGTGAGGGAAATACTACAATTTTTTCCAACCATAGATAAGAATCAAGCAATTTTGATCTGCCACCTTCTTGACCTGGTCCTCAGCAATAATGTGTTTGCATTTAAGGGGTGCCTATACTTACAACAGTCCGGTGTGGCTATGGGCACCCCTTGTGCAAACACATATGCAAACTTAGTAATGTACCATTGGGAAAAGGAATACGTTTTTCCACATTCTTCCTTTCATAAGATCTCAGTCTATAAACGTTTTGTAGACGACATCCTAATTATATGGGATGGCTCAAGTGAAGAATTTCTTTCATTTAAAGAGCACTTAGAGACCACAACTAATTTTCTTAAATTCACAGTTGAAGCATCATACGACTCAGTGAATTTTTTGGATGTCAGTTTAGACATCAGAGAAGGTAAACTGACATCCACATTATATAAGAAAAAATGTTGGAAAAACACAATTTTAAGATATGATAGTATGCACCCACGTCATATCTTTAAGGGCATTGTAAAGAGCCAGTTTACTAGGCTGAGTAAAATCTGTACAGATACACATGACTTATTAAGGGAGGCTGACAATATGGAAAAAATGTTTCTAGACAGAGGATATGAACATGATCTGGTAACTATGGTTAGGAACCGAGTATTGAAAGAGGGAAGGACATCAAAAGCAGAAGTTAAGTATAAAGGTTCTTCACTCCATTATTATAAAAAGGATGTCAACAATAAAAAGGAAAAGGTTGCTTTTATAACAACATACACAAATGATAGTTTAAATATTAGGAGAATATTGACTAATAACTGGAAAGTATTGTTAACAGATGAACATACATTGAGGTTAGTAGGGAATAATCCACAAATAATATATAGAAACAACAAAAATCTCAAAAGTTTATTATGTGACAGAGTAGGTTCCAGCAAGAAAGACTTTACAGGGCCAAAGAATCTCTTTGGTACATACCCCTGTAAACATTGTAATTATTGTAAATACATTACCAAGGAACATGACTTTGTACATTCAGATTTGCCATATGTATTCAAACCAAGATTTAGAGCCACTTGTGATTCCTCTGGTTTAATATATTTAGCTACTTGTGAACAGTGTTCAGCTTTTTACATTGGTCTAACTAAGAGGAAATTAAAAAATAGAATTTACAATCACCAGTACGACATTCATAACAAAAATGAATTGAATGCCCTAGCAAAACACATTCGACTCCACCCGACACACTCTTTTGTGTTTAGAGTTTTGCAGTTAGTGGAACCTAATGCTAGAGGAGGTGATTATATGAATTCCTTAGAACTAAAGGAGTTGAAATGGATTTTCAGACTAAAGGGTCATCATTCTCCAGGCTTAAATACCTATGTTACTATAAGGCCTTTTTTGAATACACGTAGATAGGCATTCCAGGGTCAATACATTTTTTCACTATAGTCCAACAGTACTTGTCAATTTTAATTTGGAAACACTTTAAATGACATAATTTGGGAATATTTAAAATAATTAAGTTCCCATTAAATATTAAATATTAATTTGTTTTCCTTCTGGAAAGATTGTTATAAGTTCAGATGTTTTGATAATATATACTTGTCAATAATAGTTAGATTTATATATTGTCAACTATGTCTTTTGTTTAACAGATCATCAGTTTTCAATCTCATAAGAATAAGGAACTATTTCTGCACATAAGCACATTCATTCCTATATGTGCAGTAAACAGTTATTTAAACTTAGGTTTTTAGAGTAATCACACACATTTACATATTTATCATATATATTATATATATTAAAAATCTTTATTTTTATTGTAAATTAATAGCTTTTTATAAAATACATTAGCTATATTTATATATTTTTGTAATATTTGAAACAGCATTTTTTCCTGCTTCACCCAACATTGAGTCAGATACACATGGTTCTGAGTCTACATTATTTATTTGTTAGCTCTTATGTTAAGCAGTATTTTCTCAGAGCTCTGCACATGAAAAGTGCTATTTTTTGTAAAATATTTTTTGTAAAACATGCTTGAAACAAGGAATTCTTAATTCAATTTTTATCAGTAAACATTAAATAGGAAAGCAGAATTTAGCTGGTAAATATTTTGTCATTCTGCGTTATGTTTTGTTTCTGTTTTGTTTCTCTTTAGTTACAGGCCGTTTAAAGCTCGTTTTAAAGACTTTTGTGTGTGTTTTTAAAAGAGCATTACGTTAATTGAATAACTGCATAATGAACCATTAATTGTTTGATTTATTGAATGATGAGATTCTTTTGTTACTATATAAGCTTGAAGTTTATTATGTTGTTTATGGTCTGAGGAAGCGTATCAGGAGATACGCAAAAGCGCTTACCACAGTTTTGAATAAACCTTTTACTTTGGTCGTGGAGAGTCTGGAGTTTATTTTCCTACTATATATTCTATATTTTAACTTGAGACTCCTCAGCTGCAGTGATTCGTTTTTTTCCCATTTTGTTCCTGCTTTTGCTTTGCATATTGGGATCACTACAGCACACGGCATGGCTAATTCAGACGTGGAGTAGGATTATAACCCAGAACCGAGGAACCTCTCTAATGAACAACATTGGACTGCTATCACTACTTGTAAGTTTAATCCTTTATTGGCTCTGGACCTCAATGTGCCTGCTCCTTTTTCTACGGAAGTATCAATTGACAACTTAGAAACTTTTAACACTAAAGTTAAGACACTAGAGAATGATTTGTATAAGCTTCAACGAATAATGTGGCAACGTAAACGTATGGAGGCGTGTCTGCACTACAAACTAATTCCGCGAGGTATGCGCATTTTGTGCATGCCTTCTTATGGAGACAGTCACCCTATACTCCTTAAAAAATGGCAAGAAATAAATATTGAAGCTAGCCACAAATATATACAGTTACATATTGATTATTTTAGTCCGCTAGAGAATGAACTGTTGTTACAAGTCACTTCTCTTAACAAAGAATTACGAGACAACTTTAAGGAAGATTTCGGTTTAAAAAAACTTGACATAGTCTATAGCCAAGTGAATGCTTATGCCACAAGACTTCAACAAATTAAACTAAAAAAACTTCAGCGTGATTTTAAGGATTTTTCAACCGGAGGGGTCTTTGTGTGGCCTAGGAGACCTGACCCTTACCAGCGAAGAGAGAATCAAGTTCAAAATCAAGCGCCATTGGACTATACCCTGACAGCGTCAGCACCCATTGGTTCCACCCCTACAGGTCCTTTGCCCGTCCCTCAAGAAGACGCCTCACTTGAAGCTTTCACCACGCCCCCAGAGTTACCAGCGACTGCGACTACCAACACGTTTACCTCAACTCCGTTACCTAATCAGGAAGCCAATAGAGTTTCTCTACAACCGCAGAAGAATCTTGGAGCCATACGCAAACATCACTCTCAAGAGAATACCCCTTTTTTACCACTCCCCATAAGGAAATCTTCCTTTCCACGAGAAAGACTGAGCAGTTGGGAAACCAGGAAAAGGAAACATTCAGGGGAGCCTGGCACGTATCAAAGAAGAAGGCAGAAACTGTAGAACCTCTTTTCTTCAATTTGTCCAGGTACGTCCTTACTATACACGATAAAGATTTACTGAATAGGGGACTGTCTTTCGTTCCTTCGCAAGGAAGTGTACTCTCAGATGTTTTGATAGACCTGCGCATGTTTGGTCGTTCAATAGCTCTGAAACTGTTTTTCTCAAAAGCCTCTGAGCAAGTGAAAGAAAATAAAACCAGTTCATTTATTCATAAAAAGAAAAGTTCCTTCACACCGCCCTTGCCAAGTCACGTTGAATCCTTTGTGAAAATATGTGAACATGACTTTTATAACTATTTTCACAGCAAGAAAAAGAAATGTTCTTTTTTAATATGTCTAGTGAAATTAAGTCTTCTCTTTACAAATTATCAAATGACTCCACCATAACACTGAGACCAGTAGATAAGGGGGGGGGGGGCATAGCACTGTTTGATACCATGAAATATGAAACTTTGATGCTTGAAATGTTGAATGATGTTAGCACTTATTTAGTAATTGATCATGATAATCTGAATGCAATAATTAAATCCATTAAAGATGATTTATACGATTTACTTATGTGCTACCAAATATCAAAAAGTCTATATGAATTCTTTTTGAATGAAACACCAGTAATCCCAAGCATAAAAGGCTTACCCAAAATGCATAAAGGGGTTTTACCCCCACCTATGTGACCAATAGTATCCAGTGAAAAATGGGTCACTGAGAACATATCAATATATTTAGAAAATACATTAAGACCTCTAGTAGACGCCATTCCAAGCATACTCAAAGATACATATCAACTTCTAGACCATTTGAATTTGCTTGATTTTAAGTTCATAAAAGGACATTTGTTAATTACTATGGATGTACAAAGCCTCTTCACTTCAATTCCAAATGAGGAAGGAATACAAGCAGTGAGGGAAATACTACAATTTTTTCCAACCATAGATAAGAATCAAGCAATTTTGATCTGCCACCTTCTTGACCTGGTCCTCAGCAATAATGTGTTTGCATTTAAGGGGTGCCTATACTTACAACAGTCCGGTGTGGCTATGGGCACCCCTTGTGCAAACACATATGCAAACTTAGTAATGTACCATTGGGAAAAGGAATACATTTTTCCACATTCTTCCTTTCATAAGATCTCAGTCTATAAACGTTTTGCAGACGACATCCTAATTATATGGGATGGCTCAAGTGAAGAATTTCTTTCATTTAAAGAGCACTTAGAGACCACAACTAATTTTCTTAAATTCACAGTTGAAGCATCATACGACTCGGTGAATTTTTTGGATGTCAGTTTAGACATCAGAGAAGGTAAACTGACATCCACATTATATAAGAAAAAGTGTTGGAAAAACACAATTTTAAGATATGATAGCATGCACCCACGTCATATCTTTAAGGGCATTGTAAAGAGCCAGTTTACTAGGCTGAGTAAAATCTGTACAGATACACATGACTTATTAAGGGAGGCTGACAATATGGAAAAAATGTTTCTAGACAGAGGATATGAACATGATCTGGTAACTATGGTTAGGAACCAAGTATTGAAAGAGGGAAGAACATCAAAAGCAGAAGTTAAGTATAAAGGTTCTTCACTCCATTATTATAAAAAGGATGTCAACAATAAAAAGGAAAAGGTTGCTTTTATAACAACATACACAAATGATAGTTTAAATATTAGGAGAATATTGACTAATAACTGGAAAGTATTGTTAACAGATGAACATACATTGAGGTTAGTAGGCAATAATCCACAAATAATATATAGAAACAACAAAAATCTCAAAAGTTTATTATGTGACAGAGTAGGTTCCAACAAGAAAGAATTTACAGGGCCAAAGAATCTCTTTGGTACATACCCCTGTAAACATTGTAATTATTGTAAATACATTACCAAGGAACATGACTTTGTACATCCAGATTTGCCATATGTATTCAAACCAAGATTTAGAGCCACTTGTGATTCCTCTGGTTTAATATATTTAGCTACTTGGTTTAATATATTTAGCTACTTGTGAACAGTGTTCAGCTTTTTACATTGGTCTAACTAAGAGGAAATTAAAAAACAGAATTTACAATCACCAGTACGACATTCATAACAAAAATGAATTAAATGCCCTAGCAAAACACATTCGACTCCACCCGACACACTCTTTTGTGTTTAGAGTTTTGCAGTTAGTGGAACCTAATGCTAGAGGAGGTGATTATATGAATTCCTTAGAACTAAAGGAGTTGAAATGGATTTTCAGAATAAAGGGTCATCATTCTCCAGGCTTAACTACCTATGTTACTATAAGGTCTTTTTTGAATACACGTAGATAGGCATTCCAGGGTCAATACATTTTTTCACTATAGTCCAACAGTACTTGTCAATTTTAATTTGGAAACACTTTAAATGACATAATTTGGGAATATTTAAAATAATTAAGTTCCCATTAAATATTAATTTGTTTTCCTTCTGGAAAGATTGTTATAAGTTCAGATGTTTTGATAATATATACTTGTCAATAATAGTTAGATTTATATATTGTCAACTATGTCTTTTGTTTAACAGATCATCAGTTTTCAATCTCATAAGAATAAGGAACTATTTCTGCACATAAGCACATTCATTCCTATATGTGCAGTAAACAGTTATTTAAACTTAAGTTTTTAGAGTAATCACACACATTTACATATTTATCATATATATTATATATATTAAAAATCTTTATTTTTATTGTAAATTAATAGCTTTTTATAAAATACATTAGCTATATTTATATATTTTTGTAATATTTGAAACAGCATTTTTTCCTGCTTCACCCAACATTGAGTCAGATACACATGGTTCTGAGTCTACATTATTTATTTGTTAGCTCTTATGTTAAGCAGTATTTTCTCAGAGCTCTGCACATGAAAAGTGCTATTTTTTGTAAAATATTTTTGTAAAACATGCTTGAAACAAGGAATTCTTAATTCAATTTTTATCAGTAAACATTAAATAGGAAAGCAGAATTTAGCTAGTAAATATTTTGTCATTCTGCATTATGTTTTGTTTCTGTTTTGTTTCCCTTTAGTTACAGGCCGTTTAAAGCTTGTTTTAAAGACTTTTGTGTGTGTTTTTAAAAGAGCATTATGTTAATTGAATAACTGCATAATGAACCATTAATTGTTTGATTTATTGAATGATGAGATTCTTTTGTTACTATATAAGCTTGAAGTTTATTATGTTGTTTATGGTCTGAGGAAGCGTATCAGGAGATACGCGAAAGCGCTTACCACAGTTTTGAATAAACCTTTTAAACCTTTTACTTTGGTCGTGGAGAGTCTGGAGTTTATTTTCCTACTAAATATTGTCTATCTTGTGGGGCCGTAATAAATTTTGAAGGCCTCCTAGGGATAGGTTCGACCGAATCCGGAGCCATCCATGCCTTCCGAGCCACTACCTCCATGAGAGGGTCGAAAGGCGGAGACACCCAAGAGGTGGAGGGTTGAGATCCGAACGCCTCCAGGTATACTGACTCGTCCTCGGAAGGATTAAGGGAGGGCCAGTTCCCCCTCTGCTTAAGGATTTCAAGGATGTCTGAAAATTAGACATCCTCAGAGGAGGACCTTGGGGATCCCTCCGACTCATCCAAGTCAGTATCTGATGTAGTAGACTCAGGGGAGTCTAGATGTTTCCTCTTACATGTCCTCTTACGTGGGGGTTCCCCTGACGGATCAGGAGAAGCCTCAGAAGAGGAAGATATTCCCAATGGGGAAAACTGAGGCATTGGATCTCTGGGTCCGGGAGCAAGAGAGTGGGAAGAGACGTCAGCAAGCACTGTAGTGGGAGGAGCTGATGGATCTGTCCATTGACTAAGCCCGGGGGCTAGTACACTCCTCATCACCTCGAAGGCTCCCCCGTCAGAGAGACCAGAAAGTTCCCGCTACGAAGAGATAGGAACCCCAGGCCTCACCGAGACGGAAGGCTCCGAGGCAGATGTCGGGGCCGAGCTCACCAACGCCGAAGCTCCGAGAGGGAGAACGGGGTCGGACAAGGGTCCGATGCCACTCGCCCCCTCGGAGCCGACGAGAGAGACCAGACTCCCGGATCCCTCCAATGAAGGTCTCAAGGAGGAAATCGGAGCCGAGGACGACGGAGCCAAAAGGGGTGGTATCGGCTCCGAAGTCACAACGGTGCCGGTTCCGAGGAGCTCCGGCTCCGAGCTCTGTAAGACAGTCGAAGGAAGAATGTTTGGTGGATGTGAAATAGCTACCGTCTGTTGAGATGGGCTATGGAATATTTGGGCCAATGCCTGAGACTTTAACAGTCTACTCACCACTCTCTCGAGGTCGTGATCAGACAGCCTGGATGACCAAGAAGAACGGCTCCGATGGCTCCGCTCCGAGAGCAAGGGTGATCTCGGAGCCGAATGTATAGATTCCACTGAAGGGGATCGAGATCTCTTTTTCGAGATCAATGGAGCCAACGGAGCTGAAGATACGTCTGCTCCAGCCGGAGCCGACACTGAGTGTCTGGATTTGACAGTATCGGCGCCGGATGGAGTCAATACTGAGACTGGTAAGGTGGAAGGATCGGCTCCGGCCAGAGCCAATCTCGAATCTGGTGAGGATGAACCCGAAGCCGACGGCTTGGAAGTCTGAGCCGAAGGCTTAACGGGTTTCGAGGGCTTCCCCGGCGCCGACTTAGTCGGGGAGCTCTCGGGCTTTAATAAGCCCCTTAATATCAGCTTATTTTTTCGCTCCTGCAGGACTCTTGGACTGAAAGCATGACAAATAGCACAAGAGTCCTGCAGGTGCGAAGGTCCCAGGCAATAAATACAAGAAGTGTGACCGTCTGTCAGAGACATCTTCTGACAGCACGAGTCACACTTCTTGAAGCCTGAGACATTAGTGTCCCTCGACATGACTGTGTCGAGGAAACACAATAGTAACACACACACAAAACACTCAGTCCAACAATTTAAATTAAACAGGGATAACACACAGTCATACACAAACAATCCCTGACAGGAAAAAATTTAGGGAGGGGAAGGCCTAAGGCCTAACTAGGGAAAAGGGAATAAAATACTTGAAAAAAAAGGGAACACTGACGGGAATAGGGCTAAAGTAAGTCGTTAGGTTAACAAACACAAATATATATATAAAATTTAAAGGGGGGTAGACGAAAAGTCTCAAAAACTGTTCACTTACCTAGAGCTGGTAAAAGAAGACACCTCGTTAGCGAAGCGGCAAACAAGATCTGGGTAGTCTCCGCCTTGCATCATGGGATATAGGGTTGCCTCAAGCTGGTAAAATTAGCTCTCAAGCTTAGCAAGTGCCGAGTCGGAGCCGAGGATCGGCTCCGAACCCATCCAGCAAGAATGAAGGCAAGATTGACAACTTAACATCATATTTTTAACTTTCTCATAATTATTGGTTACACTTTTGTATAATCTATTTATGACGTATGTATTTATATATGTGTATATATCCCCATTACTATGTGTTCACTTGGACTTTTTTCCTTTCCAGTGCTTTTAACTTCAAAATGGTGGAGATGGAGCTTCTCTCATTAATACCTGGCCAGCTGTCAGCTTGTAGGTGAATCTGCCATTTAAGTTCACTGATTTCTAACATCAGTGCCCATTGTTTATTGTCATCAATAATGACATGATCTATAGCCATATAATGGAAAACATGCCCTTCATTGTTGGTGATATGCTTTGCTATGGCATTATTTGTGTTATGTTTTTTAATGGCATACTCGTGCTCATATAGTCTCTGAGAGAGCCCTCTCTCAGTCTTTCCTATATAGAAACACAGGCAGGATTTACATGAGGCCAGGTATACTACTGCTTTAGAAGTGCAAATATATCTGTTCCTAAGATAATACATGTTATTTCTAATAGTAAAGCTGTTTGACACTTGAATTTTATTACACCATGTGCAGGTTCCACACTTAACCATTCCTTGTTTACATTTTGTTTCTCATCTCCATTTTGTGTTCAGTAGATCCTTAAAATTTGCCCCCTTTCTATATACAATTCTTAGATTTTCCCCTATTCTCTGTCTTATGTTTGAATCCTCTAATAGGATAGGCCAGTTCTTTTCAAAAATGTTCCTTAACATGGCAGTGTACTGGTTAAAGGTCAAAACCAAGGCTTTTGAAAATTCAGATGTTACCCCTTCTTTTTCATTTTTCAATCGACTCTGGGTCCTGTCCTCACTGCATATTATCTCATGTGGCTGATCTACAAACTTTTTATATTAACCTCTCAGATTAATTCATCCACAAGGTCAGAGGGATAGGCCCTACTAAGAAACATGGACCTCAAGATGTTAACCTCTTTCATAAAGTCATCATGCATGGTGACCATTCAGGCCACTCTGACAAGTTGCCCCATCACAACCGACCTCTTTTGATGGTAACGGTGCGAACGGCTGAAGTGCAAAAAGGAACTGGAGTATGTCACTTTCCTATGAATCTTAGCAACATATCTGGTGTTAGTGGTATCTTTAAGAAGGCAAATGTCAAGGTAATGGATGGAATGGGTGTTATAATCAAAGGTAAACTGCAAGAAAGCTGTAGTCTCATTGATATAATTCAAAAAGCTTTCCAACTCTATAAATGGCCCTTTCCATATGATGCAGATGTCATCCTGGAATCACTGATAAAGCTTAATATGGGGGTAAAAGGTAGATGAAAACACAAATTGCCTCTCCCAGTAAGCCGTGACAACATTTGCAAAAGATCCGCCACATGGTGAGCCCATGGCTACACCCTTACACTGTAAATAAAAGTTGTTGTCAAAGGAGATGTAGTTATTAATGAGAACTAACTCTAGAAGTTCCATGATAAGCCTACTAGTCTCATAAGCCACTTTATGTTTTAATAGCATTTCACTAACCCAATCCAGACCTACGTCTTGTGGGATGACCGTATAAAGGTCTTTGACATCTATGGTAACTAGGATGTTAATGGCATCATAAGAAATTTTGTTTACCTGGGCTAAAAAGCTCCATGAATCTTTACAGATCTGTGATTCCTTTGCTATGATTTTTTTTCAATTCATAATCCACATACTGGGCACATGCTGACGTTATGGAATTCCTGCCATCCACAAGGGGTCTCATTGGGGGGTTGCCCAAGCTCTTATGGATTTTGGGAATACCAAAAAACACTAGTATTCTGGGCGTAATTATATTTAAGTACTTAAACAGGTGAATATCTAGTCTCCTTTCAAGGAACATGTCTGTTATTTGTGAATTAATCCTTTTATATCCCCCATTTAACTCATTGTGTGTGACTTCTTTGTATGTGTCAGTACTTAAAACATCATACATTTTGTTTTGGTACATTTCCACACTCATAACTACCACCCACCCCATTTGTCAGGTTTCATCACTCTTATTCTCTCATTTTGCAGGAGTTCCAAAGTGACTTGTTCACTTTCATTTAAATTGCCCTTTAAATGTTTTCCCCTACTATTGTGTAAGTTCTTAATATCTAATTCACATAACCTTTCCTATGTGAAAAGTTTGGGGTTTCCATGTATTACCAAGCACTCTTTGCGAATTACGTTCATACAATAGAGCAAAATTAACTTTCCTTAAAACAACTTCAAGTCAGTAATTGTGGTTGTGAAATCAAAACATTTTGTTGGTACAAAAGTCATGTCTTTAGATAACAGGTCAGCTGCCTTGGTGTTAATTATGACTTCAGAATAATTATACACTTTAAAGTCCTTTTGTGTGTTACAAATGATGGAATAGGAATAATTTTCACTTGGTTCATGGCCTGTTTCATTCTCATTGTACAATGCATGAAGTTCTATTAAATCACTGGATGTCTTGGGCCTGGTTCCTTGAAAAAACATACATTGGAATCCCTCCTGTGCACCCTGCTTGCCTTGAAAGTAATATTTGTTCTTAATTCTCTCAGACCTTCATAAATCAGTGTACTCAGTCATAATTGAGGGGCTCTCCACCTTCTTCTACTTCAACTTCCAATGGCGGTCCAATAGTGCAGTTGCCTTCATAAGGATGGCGGTTTTCACTAGTACTGAAATGCTTACATTTATACTGAGAGCCAGCTGGTTTTGGGTAGGCAAGCCCGTTAGCATATTCTTTTAAGTCTCTGTCTATTTTATTACTTTTTCCTTTTTGAGCTTGTCTATATATTGGTCAATACTAGTGAAAGTTCTCTTATATTCATACTTAAAGTGTTCATATGCCATGTCTTCCCATATGCTCCTATCTAAGATGGCCAATGCATTAATTAAAGAGATGATTTTTTTGTCATTATATTTAACTAAAAGCTGTAGCAGTTCGAATCCGAACCTATTGAACAACTGAAGTAAATCAAGGTGCAGAGGGGAATCAGGAATAAGGACAGTGGGGTACTTCCACAATAATTATGAGAAAGTTAAAAATATGTTTTTCCTTATATAGCTTGTTTTTAAAGAGTAATTTAATTATGCATTAGTGCATGCAACATTTTAGCAACCCATTGTGTTGTTTTTTAATGTTAAGTAAGTGTATAGATCCATTGTGTAGTGGTTCCCTTACAGCACTCTATTAGTTAATGTGTTATTTTAAATTCAGCATCAATGTGTGGCAACCAATGAGAATGGATGGTAAAGCATAAGGGAAGTGATATTTGTGAACTTTGCTTGTCTGATGAAGTTTTACACATTGTGAAACAAAAGCGCTAACCAGTTTAGTTTTTATTGTTTTATGTATTAAAGTGGTGCTTGCACCTTTTGAGTACTTGCATAAAGTCTACAGTCGTTCTTCAAGCCGTTTCTACATTTGTTGACTACCTTTGGGATTTTTTATTTAATTTTGTGAGTTTTTGGCTTGTCGGCATATTAGTCTAGTGATGCATCTGTGCACAAATATGCTTCATGAAGTCACAATCATCCCGCACATCTTGCCTTAGGAGAGGACAAACATAAATGTCATGAGAGAGTTTCATACCTTGCAAAAATACAGACTTAATGGCCACTGAATGAACTTTTCCACTGCTTTTGAAAAATTATGCTCAGAAGGAGATAGAAGAGATCCTGTTGCATACGTTGGTCAATCTTTGGAAGTTTTTTCGACAAAGCTCTTCAATCCCTCTAGCCACAAGACGTGCCTTAGGTTTTACTCTTTTTGGAGTTTGCTAGGATGCACACCCACCTACTGGAGATGTAGTTTTGGCCAACAAAGTCAACTTCTACAAAAACATAATTACCTTTCCAGCTCCATATCTTATCCTAACTTGAAGATTCAAAAATATGCACTCAATAAGAAGTGCATAATACAACATAAGCGATTCTGAAGGCTGTTAAACAGTTTCTATATGTAGTACGACAACAAACCATTCTGTGCCTGCAATATTAGCTGGATGGAAAAAAGTTCAAGTTGTACCAATTATTTTTTCTCCATGCAAGCCCATTCTAAGATTTCCTCCCATACTTACCTAGCAGGTTCATAACTGATAATGGTAGTGTTACTCTCCACCCAACTTGCTACTTCATTTCTGCTATGTGAAATCCACTCAATCCTGATTTATATTATTACCCACTGCAGTGCCTGATGCCTTTCCTGATAAATGCACTTGAGGGCTGACTTCATTGAGACAAAATGTTAAGTTTAGTACATGCTGTTAATGCTGTTTACCTAACAGCTCAAAGGTAAGCATTGCATCCAGGAATACCATAATAAATGTATTCATCCAAACCTATTTTTGCTAAAAATCATTTATGTAATAAGCCATAGAAACTACACTGTCTCTGATAACCTGATCACAATTAGTTTCTCTCTTAAATCCAAACTTTTTCCTTTATCAAAAACATTATTTAATGTAGTCACATTAAAGTAAGAATAATTTTATCTCTGTTCAAATCCTCTGCTAAAATCTTCACTACAATATCTTTTCTTCTCCCAGTCAAAACTGAAAGAGAGGCCCAGCAAAGCTAGCATCTTCACTGCAATAACTTAAACCTCTAGTGGAGGCCAGGGTGATATATGCAAAAAATCTCTGAAGTACATGGCTTCTGAATGCAGTCCTAAACAGCATAAGTGCAAGGCATGCTTTTGTTTTCCCAGCTTTCACATGACTTATTGTCTTCAAAGGCAGAAACCTATAGCTGGAAACCAAACTATCTGGGTTTTTAAGATGTGGTGATTATCTATTTTTGAACATCCATGCTACATAAGCAGCACACTGGGGATAAACACACACACACACACACACACACACACACACACACACACACACACACACACACACACACACAGCCACAGAAGCAGATACTACTAAGAAAACTATCACAATATCATAAAGCAAGGTGCAAAGCAAACTGTTGTAAAAGTTCCAAACAAAGGAAATAACTCCAGACTTAACAGATATTTCAAATACAAACAAAACATTGTATCAAGTGCTGTCAGCCTGTCAAACAAAGAGAACTAACAGAAGTAAAAATGTTTCTCCTGTACTACATAGGCCTTATCAAATCAGGGCACTAGACTAGAACAGGATGTTCAGTTGAGCATAGCTAATAACTATGGAGACTGAGAGCTGAACTATGACAGGATACTGAAATCCATGAAGTTTTACATTTTGGAAAACAGAGTGAAAGATGGGACATGATAAAAACATAAGAGTGAGCTTTTAACATGCAGCATCAGTAAGAAGAGATCTGGGGAGAAAACACACATGAAGGAAGGGAGCAACTACTTACTCAGGGATTGAAGGTTTGAAATGGAGCTACATTGCTTCTTAAAGAAAAGTTATGAATTCATGGAATACTTTCCTAGAGTAAGGCGATATAAGATACATTTCTGATGCTGTCATATAACTGTAGTGAGGCAAGAAATCTAAAGAGATGCAAATAGAGGTTAATTAGCAGTTCCAACCCTGCATAGCTAGTGTCTAACAAAGCGTACCATGGAATACTACCCTCACATCTCTGATTAAACCTGTCTTTGGCTTCCATACGTTATATGTTCATACCGCACATATTCCTGTGCCTTTACTTGATGGCTCCACACCAAAGATAAATTAGAAGACTGGTTTCACCGCATGCCCTGCTATTTCTATGCATTTTACAAAAAAAAAATACATTTGGTTGTCATTTCTTCCTGTTTTTAAAAATGAACCAACAAGGCGACCACAGCAAGTTCCCACCTATACTCCCTCCACAATAGACTGCAGTGGATCACTCACTCATACTATGCAAATATAAGTGACTACATCAATCTCTCTATACTTTGTTTATCATGTTACCCATTCTGAGCATGGAACCTCTGTATGATACTAACTCAAAGGTCACTGGAACTCTGAGATTAAACTCAGTGAATCAAGAAACTAGCCCTGCCTCTAGAATGTGTCAAGAGCAATTTATGATGTCAACTTATGACATGGTTCCCTTCAAACATGTGAAATTACTGTTTTGGCTCAAGGGTAAATGGACTTAAATCTGATTTCATGGAGTTTGCCGCCTGAAGAAATGATACGTCCTTCAATTTTGCACATACACCTGACCAGCATTTCGGAGAGCTTTGCACACACACCCACTTCTTCAAGTAATATCAGGGGTTGCACCACTTTAGAGGAAGGGGGAAAACTTAATTAAATGGGATTTTCAGATTCTGATTTCGATAATTAAAGTCAAAGTCAAAGTAAACTTTACTGTCACTTCGATTCACACAAGTGCGAACCGAGCATAATTATGTTTTTTAGGGGTCAATGTGCATACAAAACAAGACATTTAACATGCCAATAATACACACAATTCTATAGATGCAGATAACAATAATAAATACTAGCATTATTGCACTGATTTAACAGACTGCCAATCATTACTAGGTTAGATCCTTACCTAAAATGAGAACCTTACCTAAATTAGAACCTCACCTAAAATGAGTACTGCTTTCCCGACAAACAACAAAGGTGGTAAAATTCAAGCAAAGCATGGCACCTATAATGGTCACGGTCATCCATGCTTCCTTAATTAACCTCTTGCTCCTCGAGGCTGAGTGACTTAAAAGCGAATGTTGCTCATTATTAAAGCAGTTAAGCACCATACTGGCATATATAATTGCTGCACTTTACCTTTCTTGCATTTCTTGCAGCTTTAATTCTTGCTCTGATAGTTTCTTCTGCATTTCAGCCTCATATTTTGCACCACTTGTACTGGAATAAGAGAGAAAAATGTGGTCAAGGTGCTACACAAGCAGCATTTTTTTAATATACTTTAAGAAGCTTATAGTGTTAAACATAGGGCAACAGTCATTCTGCAAAAACAGCATTTTAATTTGCCACCAAAGCAAGCAAATTTGACAGTCAGCTAAAAGAAAATGTATTGCAGGACTCCGACATGACAATGGTTACTTTAAACTGACTGCCGTAACAGTGAGGGGCTAATCTCTTTAAACCTGTGCTTCTTGAACTGGCATGTTTATGTACATCCATGCCAACCACATCTTGCTCCACAGGGCTTGCTGTAATTAACGACTAGGTTAGTGCCCTTAGTATACAGTGTAAAAAGAAGTTATGAAGTTATGTACTCGCCATAATGTTCCATCTGTGTTGTCCATTTTCATCTACGGACCAAAAACAAAGACAAGAAACAAGTGCAACCCCAAAAGGGAAACCAATAAAATACAAAAGCACTTGTGAATCAGTACGTCCAGTGCAAAATAAACAATTTATTAAAAGGCCAGCAAAAAAAAAAAAAATAACTTAATGCTTTAATTTAATCACCACGTTTTCGTTTCAAGACTTCTTCAGATAAAATTCCACATAAAATTGTTGCCTTTAAATATCAAAAAACTCCACCTATCAATTATACACCATTCAATAATAGTGAATTAGAAGTTATGTACCTACCATAACGTTCCATGTTAGTTGTCTTCTCTCGCCTTCTTTCTTGCTGGATGGGTTTGGAGCCGATCCTCGGCTCCGACTCGGCACTTGCTAAGCTCGAGAGTCACATTTACCAGCTCGAGGCAGCCCCATATCCCATGATGCAAGGCGGTAATTACCCAGATCTCGTTTGGTATCTAGAGGAAAAACTGCCTATAAACTTTCCACCAAGGAAAGAAGAACAACTAACCTAAAAAGGCTGTAAGGGGAAACCAGATAATCAAGGTCCAGAAGTAACTGGTGTCCAAGGAAGAACAATCTTCCAGAGAAATAGGAAGTTCAAGATCTGTCCAGGCTATGGGGACAGGAGGGAGGGACGCAAGAAAGAAGGCGAGAGAAGACAACTAACATGGAACGTTATGGTAGGTACATAACTTCTAAATGTTAAGTTTTCAATCTCACCTTCATTCTTGCTGGATGGGACCGCGTCCCTAGCACCTCTATCCTGGGTGGCTCAATGGAACAGACTCTTGAGAACTGTGGAACCAAAACTTGCCCTGTCCCTGGAGGCCAAATCCAATTTGTAATGGGAAACGAAGGTATGAGGAGTGGCCCAAGTGGCTGCTGCACAAATAGTGTCTAAGGGTAGCCTAGCTTGAAAGGCTATAGATGTGGCTAGACCTCTTGTAGAATGTGCTTTAGGTTTTGAAATGAGTTGTTTGCCCCTAAGCTGATAAATGTCCGAGATGGTGGAAGACAGCCATCTGGATAAGGTTACTTTAGAAACAGGGAGACCTTTTTTATTTTCAGCATAGGAAAGGAAGAGCTGATCAGACTTCCTGAATTGCTTCGTTCTGTCCAAGTAATATCTGAGTTGGCGATGAACATCTAGGTAATGCAATTTTTGTTCCGCCCTGTTAGAATAATTGGGAAAAATACAGGAAGATCAATGGATTGGTTTAAATTTGTCTTAGAAGCAACCTTGGGCAAAAAGGATGGATTGGTTCTTAAGGATACTCTGTCCTTGTGGAAGACTAAGTAAGGAGGACGTACACAGAGGGCATGAAGTTCAGACACTCTTCTAGCCGAGGTAATAGCGACTAGAAAAAGTGTCTTCCAAGAAAGAAACTTTAATGGGCATGAAGCAGCCTGTTCGAAAGGGGGAAGTATCAAGGATGCCAGCACTAAATTTAGGTCCCACTGTGGTGGAGGATCCCTAACAGGGGGTTTAAGAAGGAACACCCCTTTGAGAAAGGCTTTACAAAGTTTGTGGGACATAATGATTTGGTCTGCAAATCCGACGTGGAAATTCGAGATTGCTGCCAACTGGACTTTAACTGTGGAAAAAGAAGAACCTGAGTGAAAAATTTCAGCTAGAAAGTCCAAGACTGATTGAATAGGGGCAGTAAAGGGGTCTATGTTCTTAGACTTTGCCCAAAAGGAAAAAGTTTCCATTTGCTAGAGTAAATCCTCCTGGTAGAGGACTTAAGAGAAGCTACTATGATATCTCTAATGGGGTTAGAGATCATAGGAAGCCTGGCTAAGGAAGGAAGTGGAGCAACCAAGCTGTGAGGTTGAGAGAACGAATGGACCGGTGCCGTTGACCCGACTGGTGGGTCAGATCTGGAACTGGGTCCAGATGCCAAGGCTGCACCAAGAGATGGCGATGAAGGAACGGGAACCAAATTTGTCGAGGCCAGTAAGGGGCAATGAGAATCATTTTGGCTCTCAAGACGGTAGCTTTCTGGAGTACTTGAGGTATTAACGGAAAAGGGGGAAAAGCATAAAGAAGTCCCCGGGGCCAATCCTGGGTAAGAGCGTCTCTGGGGGAATGGCCCGGAAGTGGGAAGAGAGAGAAGAAGTCTGGGCATTTGCTGTTTTGGGGTGTAGCAAAAAGGTCGCAGCATGGGCGGCCCCACTTCTGAAAAATCTCTTCCACAATAGATTGTTTGAGAGACCACTCGTGAGGCATGAGTATAGCTCTGCTCAATCTGTCCGCTATTATGTTGGTTTTCCTGGGGATATGCATTGCTACCAGAAACCGATGAGAGGAGATCGCCCATTGCCAAAGTCTGAGAGCTTCTCGACACAAGGGATAGGACTTGGTCCCGCCCTGCTTGTTGATGTACCATACCACGGACATGTTGTCTGTGTGGACTGCAATTGTTCCTAAGGGAAGAAAGTCGTTGAGGGCTTGCAACATTAAAGGCACTGCTCTCATCTCTAGGACATTTATGTGCAGGTGGTATTCGAACGGTGGCCACGTGCCATGAACCATCCTCCCCTGATAATGCCCCCCCCCACCCGATCAGGGAGGCATCAGAAGTGACTGTGGTTACCGGGGCCGGGGGGGACAAATGGTCTGCTCTGATTGACTAAGGGAGAAGAAGTCCACCAGGATAGATGGTTCTTGCAGGTCTGTGTCACCAGGATGTTGTGACGCATGGGAAGCTGTTGGAAGGACCATTGGGTAAACAACATCCATTGCAGAAGACGCATGTAAAAACGGCCCAGAGGAAGACGTGTGATAGCAGCTGCCATGAGGCCCAAGACTTTCAGGACCAACCTGGCTTGTACCTTCTTGCTGGATAGGATGATCCGAACATGGTTTTAAATATCTAGGATTCTTTGACTTGTTAGGTTTGCTGACATCCGAGTAGTGTCTAGATCTGCGCCTATAAAGGTAATAGATTGGCAGGGCGATAAGGAAGACTTTTCGAAGTTGACCGAAATTCCTAACTGACCGCAGAGACAGAGTGTAATCTCTGGCTTGGAGAAGTTGATGCCTGGTGGTGGCTGAGAGGAGCCAGTCGTTGAGATACGGAAACACCTGGAATCCTTGACGTCTCAGGTGAGCTGTGACTGCTGCCATGCATTTGGTGAACACTCTGGGGGCTGTAGTGAGACCAAAGGGCAGGGCTCTGAATTGAAAATGACCGGTCCCCATCCGAAAGCGGAGAAACCTTCTGAAGCGTCTGTGGATTTTTATATGATAGTACACATCCTGAAGGTCTATGGAGCACATCCAGTTGTTTTTGCCCAGAAAGGGCAAAATCGATTGAAGTGTGACCATCCGAAATCTTGTCTTTTTGACAGACTTGTTTAGTCTGCTGAGGTCTAATATTGGTCTCCAATCTCCCGTCTTTTTGGGGACCAAAAAGAACCTTGAGTAGATTCCGGATTCTAAATGATCTGCTGGAACAGGCTGGATGGCCCTTTTCTCTAGAAGCTTTGAAACTTCTAGATTTGCAATTTCCCTTAGACGGGGTGGGACGTCTGGAAGGGAACCTTTTTGAGGGAAGGGGCTTTTCTAGAAAGGTATTTTGTAACCCTCGGATATGATTGACTGTACCCATTTGTCTTGAGAGAGGGAAAGCCAGGCTTCTGGGTACAGTGATAATCTCCCCCCGACTGCCTCCAAGGGTGGGCAGTCAGGCAACACCTCAGGGATGTTGAAAAGGCTTGTCAGAGAGAGGCTCTCTGCTGCCTTGGTTCTGCAGACCCCCTCTGCCCCTAGGACGGCGTCTGTTGTTATTACCCCCTCTGCCTCTGGGAGTAAACTGACCACGTGTTTCAGGCGTGACTCCTTGAGATTTTCGGAACCACATTTTCCCTCCCTTCTGACCTTTGGGGTAAGGTCTAGAAGGGGTGGAGAAACGGACCCCTACAGCAGAAAGAGTCTTGCCGTCTTGCTCGCACCTGGTCAAAGTGTCCTTCACTTGAGGGCCAAACAATGTTGTCCCATCAAAGGGAGAGTTCGTGAAGAACGCCTTAAAAGGGTCTGCAAAATTACAGAGCCGCATCCAGGACTGACGTCGGAGAGCCACTCCTGTGCCTGCAGCTCTACTCGCCCCATCGGCTGCATAAGAAATGAGCCACATGGAGGAGTTGGTTATGGAATTTAGGATTCCCAGCTGAGAGGCAATCTTTTCTTGAGCCCCTGCCACTGACGGATCCTGTACTACTTCACCCAATTCTTTGAGGATGTCTCTTTGAAGACGGGTGAAGTGACATAAATAATTCAGCGAACGCATAGCAAAGGTCGCTGAGGAAAACATCCGCTTGCCATACCTGTCCATGGTCCTAGACTCCTTGTTAGGAGGATGGACTGGCACGGAAGGATCTGCAAGTTCCTTTTTGGTGGCGGCCGCCACCACCATGGCATCAACCGGGACACCTTTAGTAAGAAACTGTTTTTCAGTGGGGGCCGTGATAAACTTTGAAGGCCTCCTGGGGACTGGTTCCACCGAATCAGGAGATGCCCACGCCTTTCAAGCTATGACTTCCATGAGGGGGTCAAAAGGCGGAGATACCCAGGAGGTGGAGGGTCGAGATCCAAAAGCCTCCAGGTATACCGATTCATCCTCGGAGGGATTAATGGAGGGCCAGTTCCCCCTCTGTTTCAGGAGTTCCAGGATGTCTGAAAAGGAGACATCCTCAGAGGGGGATCTTGGGGACCCCTCCGACTCATCCAAATCGGTATCTGATGTTGTAGACTCAGGGGAGTCTAAGTGTTTCCTCTTGCAGGTCCTCTTATGCGGGGGTTCTCCTGAAGGATCAGGAGAAACCTTGGAAGAGGAAGTTCTTCCCAATGGGGAAACCTGGGGCGATGGATCTCTGGGTCCGGGAGCAAGAGAGTGGGAAGAGACATCTACAGGCACCATAGAGGGAGGAGCTAAAGGAGCCGACTGCTGACTAAGCTCAGGGGCTAGCACACTCCTCATCACCTCGAAGGCTCCCCTCCCAGGGAGGGCCGAGAGACCCCGCTCCGAAGAAACAGGGACTCCCGGCCCCACCGAAAGGGAAGGCTCCGAAGCAGATGTCGGAGCCGAGCTCACCAAGGCCGAAGCCCCGAGAGGGAGAACGGGGTCGGACAAGGGTCCGATGCCACTCGCTCCCTCAGAACCGACCAGGGAAGCCCGACGACCGGATCCCTCTAAGGAGGGTCTTAAGGAGGAGATAGGAGTCGAGGAAGACGGAGCCGAAAGGTGTGGTATCGGCTCAGAAGCACCAACAGTCACGGTACCAATAATCTCAGGCTCCGAACTCTGAAAGAGAGTCGAAGGAGGAATCTCAGGAGGGTGTGGAATAGCAACAGTCTGTTGAGATGGGCTATGGAGCATCTGGGCCAGTGCCTGTGATTTTAATAGTCTACTCACCACTCTCTCTAAGTCATGGTCTGAGCCCGGAAGACCTTGATGATCGGCTCCGATGGCTCCGCTCCGAAAGCAAGGGGGAGGCTGGATCCGAGTGAATAGATTCCAATGAAGGAGATCTAGACCTCTTTTTTGACGGAGCCATCGGAGCCGACAAACCTTCGGCTCCAGCTGGAGCCGACAGCTTGTCAGCTCCGAGCGGAGACAGAGACGTTTCGGCTCCAGCCGGAGCTGAAACATGCTTCGAAACTAGGGTGTCGGCTCCGGCTGGAGCTGACACGGGTGCCGAAGCCAGGGTATCGGTGCCGATTGGCGCCGGTACTGAAACTTCCAAGAAGGATCGGCTCCAGACGGAGCCGATGTCGACTCTGGCGGAGTCGGAACCAAGACCACAGACTGGACACCGAAGTCTGGGTCTTGGGTGGGTTAGAGGGCTTCCCGGAGTCGACCTTAGCCGGGGAGCTCTCAAGCTTAAGAAGACCCCTGAGGATCAACTTATTCCTACGTTCCTGCAGGACTCTCTGGCTGAAAGAATGACAAATGGCACAGGAGTCCTGCAGGTGTAGGGGTCCCAGGCAATAAATACAAGAAGTGTGACTGTCTGTCAGAGACATCTTCTGACAGCACGAGTCACACTTCTTGAAACCTGAGACCCTGGTGTCTTTGGACATGTCGAGTCCTAATGTACACACACACACAATCACACCAAAAAATTGACAGAATTAATAAAACTAATAACAGTGACACAACAACACCCACACACCTAAAGAAATCCTGACAGGAACTGTGAGGGAGGGTAAGGCCTAAGGCCTAAAACACAGAAAGATACAAAAGGGAACGTAAGGTAACGGGAATGGAGCTAAGTGAACAGTAAACTACAAGGTTATAAAGAATAAAATTTTAGGGTACTGGGATATCTAAAATTTCTCAAAGAGAGTAATTTAAATCACTTACCAGGAGCTGGTAAAAAAGCTGACCTCATTAGCGAAGCGACAAACGAGATCTGGGTAATTACCGCCTTGCATCATGGGATATGGGGCTGCCTCGAGCTGGTAAAAGTGACTCTCGAGCTTAGCGAGTGCCGAGTCGGAGCCGAGGATCGGCTCCGTACCCATCCAGCAAGAATGAAGGCGAGATTGACAACTTAACATACACTCATTAAAACAAGTAACAGATTTAAAGTAACAGATTTAAGAAATAATCTCAGTACTTCTGTAAAAAGATGCTATAAATAAATAAATGCTGCATCCCATATATAAAATAAAATACTTGTAAATTTATAAATGTTAAAAACTATACATACAAAAATTCACATATAAAAAAATGTTAAGTAAATTATGTCTGTCATAAATTATAATGGGGATGCCTAAGTAATTACTAAGATTGTTAGGGAATAATGGAAGACATTTTCTCAGTTTTCTGATTTAGATGTGCTGTCTAAGAATTCCCTCAATATAACTTACAGGAGGACCCAGAATATAAAGGACCTGGTGGAACGTAAGATTAAGACTAAGGGCAATAAAAGGATGGGTAAGTTAAGTATGGTGCGTGTGCCTATACTGCCCACAAATAATGTGTTTTTCTGAAATGTAGGAGCAAAGGTATTAAAGGAACTTCCTTTTCTTTTCTAATTGCAATAGTGAGGGGTTAGTGTATCTGTTTACTTATGAATGCTGTAATGCATTCTATATTGGTAAAACAAAAAGAAACTCAACGAGAAGAATACACGAACATTACTATGATATAAAAACTAAGGATGAGAAAAATAGTTTATACAGGCATTTGAAAGACTGCCCCAATGCAAAATACATTTTTTTGTGCTAGAAGTAGTTCCTTTTGATTTTATGGGGGTTTTCTTGGGAGAACAAAACTGAGTATTGTGAACAGTACTGGCAATTAATCCTGGAAGTTAACAGAAGCCCAGGGCTTAATGAGAATTTAAGTATAAGTTCAGTGTTAAAAATGGGAGTGGCTATATTGTGAATTATTTGGTGTCGGATAAGACTTCTGTACTTTATTTTTTCTATTTATGTCTGCCTGCATTTTTGTGTGTTGACCAATAGATGTCAGTAAAGAAAGATTAATATTTTGCTGTTTTAAATGCAGAAAAAGTTTAATTTTTTATTTTACCTACATAACATTTTTTATACGTGAATTTTTATATGGATCAATTTTTTAACATTTATAAATTTACACTTCTATTTCATATATAGGATGCAGCATTTATTTATAGCATCTTTTATACAGAAGTAGTACTGAGATTATTTTTTAAATCTGTAACTTGTTTTAATGAGTGTTTGACTGTTATTGGACAGCATATAAGTGATAGGTGAAGTTTTTTGATACATAAAGGCAACAATTTTATGTGGAATTTTATCCGAATAAGTCCTGAAACAAAAACACGGTGATTCAGTTAAAGTGTTATTTTTTGCTGGCCTTTTAATAAATTGGACATACTGCTTCACAAGTGCTTTTGTATTTTATCATTTCCATTTATTCCCGACGTATGTGTTTGGTTCTGAGCACTGGAACCAACTCCGCAGTTACTACGGCTCGTGGAAGTCAAAAACTCTCGAACTTAACCATTACCCACAGTGCTCCTCTCCCTGTTACCCCAGATCCAGTTTGCAGAAATACAGACACCCCAAAGCTTTCATAGAGTCTATATCTGGAATCATATAATAACAGAAGTGACATATGTCCATTACCTGATCCACCAAAAACTTTAAAGGTGGGGGAAGGAGGGAGGGGAGTCGAGGATACATGAAAATGGCCAACACAGATGGAACATTACGGTGAGAACATAACTTCTTTATCTGATGTCAATTTTCATTTTATCCTCGACATATGGAACACAGTCCCCAGTTACCTTAAGTGGACTTTAGAAGGATATTCCTGAGCAACACAGAACCAAATGATGCTCTTCCCCTGGAGACCAAATCCAATTTGTAATGAGTAACAAAGGTATGAAGAGAAGCCCAAGCTGATGCTGCATAAATGTCATCCGCAGAAGCTCTAGTTTGAAAAACTGCTGAAGTAGCTACAGCTCTTGTAGAATGAGCCTTTAAAGGCCTAGGCAAATTAATTTTCTTTTTATTATAGATAAAAGAAATGTAATCTTTGAGCCATCTGGCTAACGTCACTTTGCTTACTGGTTAGCCAAGCCTTGTAGGTGAAAATGACACAAATAGTTGGTCGGATTGCCTTACATTCTCAGTTCTGTGTAAATAGAAGCGTAATTGTCTGTGAACATCTATAAATGTAAGCAGTCTTCACCTTTGTTAGCATATTTGGGGGAAAAAACTGGTAAATGAATACTCTGATTGATACTGGTTTCTGACACTACCTTATGCAAAAAGGAAGGATTGGTTCTTACTGAAATTCTCTTTGTGGAAAATCAGATAAGGAGATCTACATAAGGCTTGTATTTCTGAAATCCTTCAGGCAGAAGTTATTGCCACTAAGAATACAGTTGTCTAGGATAAAAACTTTAGATCACATTCAGCTAATGGTTCAGAACGAGACTGAACAATAGTTAGATCTTCTAAGCTTAGATCCCAAAGTGGAGTAGGATCTTTGTAAGATGATTTTAGCAAGAGTGTTCATTTTAAGAAGGCTTTGCAAAGCTTAGGAGGAGTCTTTAAAACCATTATGGAAATTAGAAACAGCTGCTAACTGAACTTTAATGGCAGAATGGGAAGCACCTGCCTTGAAAAGTGTAGATAAAAATTCTAGGATTTTATCAATGAGTGCCGAAAAAGAGTCAACATTGTTGCCACGAACCAAAAAGGTAAACCTCCTCCATTTACTAGCATAGAGTTTACAGGTAGCTGGCTTATGAGAGGCTATGATATACCAAGGTGGACAGACAGGGATGCCTGGCTATTAACACAACTGGAGAAACCAAGCTGTCAGCTTGAGGTTTATCATGTTCGGATGGATTAATCCTTCTGAATGAGACAGGTCTGAGCTGGGTCCAGAATCCAAGGTTGCTGAATCAGATAAGGCCAAAGAAAGGGGAATCATATTTGTCAAGGCCAATAAGGTGCAATGAGGATTACTTTGCTCTTCAACCTGATTGTTTTCTATAAGAATTTCGGGATTAAAGGAAATAGGGGAATGGCGTACAGCAGTCCGGAGGGCCAAATGTGGAGAAGAGCATTTCTCTGCGACTCCACAGGAGGGAGGGATCAGGGCAAAATAGCTGCTGCACTTGTTGTTTAGGGAGTGACTAACAGGTCAGAGCAAGGCTGGCCCCACTGATGGAAAACACTTAGTTACTTTTGGGCTGAAAGACCACTCATGAGGCAAGAGAATTCACTTGCTTAGTTTGTCTGCTATCACAATGACACTCCCCATAATTTGAGCTGCTATCAGTAAGTGGTTGGAAGAGATCACCCACTGCCACACACAGAGTTTCTCAACAAAGGGGATAGGATTTGGTTGTACCCTGTTGATGTACCAAACTACTGACATATTGTCCATTTGAATCCCAGTTGTTCCTGAAGGAAAAGAGTCTGACAGGCTTACAAAGCTAAAAGCACCACCCTTAGCTCCAGTACACTGATATACAAGTTGGCATCTGTGGGGGACCAAGTGCCTTGGACAATCTTGACCAGTTAATGCCCCCCCACTCCATGTGGGAGGCATCCTTGGTCACTGTAGTATCTTCATGTGGTATCTTGCTAAGGGAACTAGAGTTGCGGCTGCAGCCATGGAGCCCAGTGCTTGAAGGACTAGGCGAGCGGTTACCTTTCTGTTGCTGATTAGCTTTTGTACCTGAAGTCTGACTTTCTGTAATCTCACAGGGGCAAGAGAAGCTATGGAAATTTGAGTATTTAGAAGGGCTCCTATGAACTCTAAATTCTGAGTTGGGCCAATTTCATTTCTTCATAATTTACAGTTATTCCCAGGTAAGAGCAAACGTGAAGTACATGGTTTCTTGCTTCTATCAATCAATGCCTGGTGGCATCAGTAATGAGCCAATCATCCATATACGGAAACACTCATAATCTCTGCGGTCTCAAGTGACCTGCTACTACTGCCATACACTTGAACATCCCAGGGGTTGTGGTGAGACCAAAGGGCAGAACTCTGAATTGAAAGTAACTGGCTCTCAGCCAGAAGTAGAAGAATCTTCTGGATTGTTTGTCCATCTTTATATAGTAATACGCATCCTGAAGATCTAATGAACACATCCAGTCATCTTTTTCCAAAAATGGAAGCTTGGACTGAATCGTGACCATGTAGAATTTCATTTGACAAACTGATTTGTTCAGTATGCTTTAATCCAAAATCAGTCTCCAGTCCTCTGTCTTTTTTGGCACTAAAATTAATCTTGAGTAAATTCTGGACTCTCTCTGCTCTGGTGAGACTTCTTAGAGGACTCTTTATTTTTCTAGCAGTTTCTGGATTTCTAGAACTGCTTGTTCCCTCTGACTCAGTGGAATGTTGGTGACTTTCTTGCAAATAGGAAGAGGAAGAGAAAAGGGAATTGTTCAGCCTCTGGATATAATTCCCTGCACCCAAGCATCTGATGTTATTTGTAGCCCAGGCATTTTGGTGCAGGGATAAGCATCCCGACGACTGCCTCCAAAGGAAGACAATCATGCCTCCTTTCAGTTTTGCAGGCTACCTCTGCCATGGGGGCAGCGTCTTCCATTAAAGTCCCCCCCTCTGCCTCTGGGGAAACTACCTCCACGTGTGTCCTGTAAAGGCCCTTGGGACTTTTTGAACCACATTTTTCCATTGGTTCTCTGACTTCTAGAAAATGTTCGTTGAGGAGTAGAAAAGAGTACACCCACAGCAGAAAGTGTCTTTCCATCTTTCTCATACGTGGGTAAAGTTTCTCACACATCCAAGTGCGTCTCCTAATGGCAATGCCTGAACCCGCTGCTCCAGTGGTCCCTTCAGCTGCATGTGCGATAAGCCTCATGGATGAATTGGACACAGACTCCAGGGTAGCCAACAGGGAAGCCACCTTTGCTTGGACGTCCTCAGAAACAGTTCTTGCGAGGGTATCTGATAACTCTTTGACCAGATCCCTCTGAAGTCTGGTGAAGTGTGTCAAGAAATTCAAGGACCTTAACGGAAAGGTCAGTGAAGCATAGACCCGCTTCCCAAACCTATTCATTGCCTGAGACTTTCTGTTGGGTGGATGGATAGAGGAACTCTCTTTGGCCTGGTCCTTCTTTGTGGCTGATGCCATGACCATAGCATCAACAGCTAACCCTTTGGCCCACATCTGTTTGTATTTGGGGAGGACAGAATTTTGTCAGGTCTCCTGGGGATAGGTTCAATAGTATCCGCAGCCTTCCATGCCTGCTGAGAGATCAACTGAATGAGCTTCTCAGCGGCTGGAATCACCAAGAGGTAGATGGTCGGAGTGCCAAAAGCCTGCAGGTACACTGACTCCTCGGGAAAGGGATTTTGGGACTTCCAGTTACCCCTCTGTTTTAATATTTCCAGGATGTCTCCAAAAGAGACATCGTAAGGGGGTGACCTTGGGGATCCCTCCCCTTCACTGAAGTCAGTGTCTTTGGTGATCGATTCTCTGGGGAATCCAAGTGCTTCCTCTTGCACTTTTTCTTCAGAGGAACCTCCTCAGTAGGATGACCTGGGGAGGTATCAGAAGAAGAGGGGAATTCCTGTCTAGGAATCCTGAGATTTTGGCACCCGCTAATCCAGTGAAGGTACTGGTTGAATATCTCAGCAGAAGGAAGGCAAGTATATCTGCTCCGAAGTGGAAGGGTCCACCTGACTAATTGCTGCAGTCAAGCCCCTCTCCATAGCCTTGAAAGATGGTCCACCCAAAGAGGGAAGGGAGCCTAGAACAGAGAAAGACTACCTAGGAACCATGGTCACTCCCTCCTCCGAGCAGACACTTCCCAAGGCCGAAGTTAGAGTCAAACTGATCTGTACCAAGGCTCCAAGGCGCAGAGAAGGCTTCGACAAAATAGGAGTCAACTCTAGCTCCTCGGAGTTGACAGGACAGATGCAACTCCGGGAGGTCTCTGGTTCCAACTGAACCGAAGAACTCAGAGCAAGACTCAGGTCTGAAGACATTGACACTTTCAGCTCAGATACAGCTGGCACTGGGAAACTTGGATCCGAGGGCTCTAAAGCTTCAGATAAAGTTAGAGGAGGAAGTGCAGGAGGAGTAAAGGAAACTTTGGATCCTAAGCCCATGGGTGCCTGAGCCACAGTGGAACCTTTCAAACCTCTGGCTCAGAGTATCTTATTCACCAGTCTCTCCACATCATCTTCAGTTACGCTTTTGGTGGAACAGACAGAATGGATGGTGATTTGGGCCTTTTCAGGAAGGGTGAAGGCAGCCTATCTGGAAAGGGGTCAAACGAGGGTGAGTATGAAGTTCTAGGTAGCGTTAAAAACGAACACTCCCCTGACAGCTTGCTCTGTGCCAAAGTGCGGGTTGCCAAGGAAAAAGTCTGCACCAATAATTGCGGTGCTGATTGGTCAAGAGGTCAAGAGGCTTCTTGCCAGAAACCTCTGGTGTTGAAGACATTGTCTTAACTAGTAGGTTCAGTTCCGAAGAAGGTGTAGGAAACTACCTTTGGTGCTACATCTATCAGTTACAAAAAAACTGCAGGAACCGAAGACTTCAGCTTTTCTGAAGATGGTGCTAAGGAAGAAGCTGGTACCAACACACTCCTTTTCTTATGTTTTTCTGAGGATTTTGCAGAGGAAGAGGAAGAAGGAGGTAACACATCAGTTTTACTTTTACCTTTTTCAGAACCAGATATGGCCTTGCTAAAAGCAGATAGGATAAGGCCCTTCATAATTAATTTATTTTTTCTTTCTACTAAAGTCTGTGGCTAAAAGAATGGCATACTGAGCAGGTTTCCTGATGATGGACGGGTCCTAGACAGTACACACATAGTAAAGTGTGCATCAGAAAAAGGTATTTCATACACACATTCCTGGCATCTCTTAAAACCAGGAGGGGCTTTAGGCTTATTAGCCATGTCTTGCTCCAACAAAAGAACAATACACACACACAGTGTGTTCTGTGTGTGAGTGTGGTGTGTGGTTTAAGTGGGAAAACTAATAATATTTTTTTTTCTAAAACTACTTATTTACCCTCTCTTGTTTGAATAGCTGATAAGCCTGTATTTAAAAGGTGCAATGAGTGTGGCCATAAGCTGCCCCCAGCAGATGGCCTGACTCTTTGTGTAATGTGCTTGGGCATTGCCCTTCTCACTACCGACTGCTCTATATGCGCGGGTTTTAACCCGAGCGCAATCAAGGACAGGAAGGCTAAGTTGGCCCTGAAAGGCCTTCTTCCCACTTCTGAGGCAGTTGCCTCATCCTCGACTTCAGTCACAGCAGCTGCTGTGGCAGCCTCTCCTTCCTCCCAGGCTAGAACTCAACCTCCCGTTTCAAAGTCTGTGGAAGTGGAGTGTAAAAGGGGCAGAGAGAAGGAGAGAGAGCCAAAATCCAGGCCTGAGAAACGTAAGAGGTCTCTGGACCTCCCTTCACCTGCTAAGAGTCAGCATAGAATCCATGACTCCAATCTCTGAGATTTTCCCCGGAGCTGGAGGAGACACGCTGTCCATCCAGGGCCTCAGTTCCCCGACCCGCAAGGTCTGAGTCTGTGGCTTCGTCGAGGTCCACGCGGTCCTTATCTGAAGTCGACATGGATAAAATGATGAGGTTCATTCGTACTCAGATCCAGATGGGGGTCTTGCCAGCACCCTGTCTTTCAGGAGGGGGAAGCTCACTTCCCTTTTTTACACTGATTTCTCCTTCTCCTATCCGTCCACCAGGTTCGGAGTACTCGGATCCGAGGATGGCTTTAGTCAGGGGGTTGGCGCAGATACCACCTGTTTCCTCGATGCAGACAGCTGCCTGGACCAAGTCTGATCCGACCAGCTTGGATCCGAGCTGCTCTCGGAGCCAAAGGTTGGGTGTCGGATCCGAGGGAGTGGAACTTTTTTCATTGGCTCCGGTTTTGTTGGGCCAAGTTCCCTCCCTTGGAGCTCCGACCACTTCAGGCCTGGCTCCGATTCTTTCGTTGGACCCGGGGAGACTGGCCTCCTCACTGGTTCCCCAGGAGGTTTGTTCTCCCTCTGCGTTCGATGTAGTTGAAAGGGTTTTCTCCGCTGGATCGAGACCCCCGACTATCCCCTCAGACTCCGCAGAGGGGGACAAAACGGACGCCGGCCCAGGGAGGGGGTCCTAGGAATTTTGGGTCTTGAGAACTGTTCTCGGACAGGCCCAGACAGCAACCCTGAGGGGTGGCCCGACTGCTCTGTTCTGGAGGCAATTGGGGGACGATTTTCCTTGCACCTGGTAGCATGGGAGTCCATAACATCAGACCACTGGGTGCTTTAAATCATATCCAGAGGATACTCTATCCCCTTTGTGGTTCCACACATCTCCCAAACACCTCCCGGACATACCACCCACATAAGGGGAGGCAGCAGCACAGGAAATTTCCAAGCTGCTAGGAAAACGAGCCATCAAAACCATCCCCCTAGATCAGTCCGGATCGCGCTTCTACTCCAGGTTCTTTTTTAGTGCCAAAGAAAACTGGGGACTTAAGGCCCATTCTGGACCTATCTACCCTGAACCTGTCAGTTGCCAAAGAAAAATTCCAGATGGTCACACTACAGTCCATTATGCCATACCTGCAAGAGAGCGGACTGGATGTGCTCGTTAGACCTCCAGGATGCTTACTATCACATAAAGATGCACAGAAGCTCCAGGAGGTTCCTCCACGTCCGGCTAGGAGTCAGTCATTACCAATTTCGAGCCCTACCCTTTGGTCTCACCCCAGCAACCAGGGTGTTCACCAAAGTGATGGCAGTGGTAGCAGCTCACCTGAGGCTTCAGAGGATTCAGGTCTATACCTCACTGCTCCCACCAGGTGTCTACTCTCTCAAACCAGGGATTATTTCTTAAACCTTGCCCTGCATTTGGGGATCACAGTCAACGCATCCAAATCACTTCTAAATCCTGTCCAGGTTATAGACTACATTGGGGCAAGGATAGATATACATTACAGTGCAAAATCTTCTTGACCTTGGAGTGAGAACAAAATCTGAGGATGCATGTCTCTCTGATCTACCATTCTCATCTTCCATCGGCGGAGTCAGTGTTGAGGGCCTTAGGTTCAATGGCGGCAACCATAATGCTTCTCCCTTGTGCCCGGTTACACATGAGAATTCTACAGTGGACACTAGCTGTACAATGGTCCCTGTTGGAACTTCCATTGTCGTATCCAATACAACTCAGTTGAGTCTTGTCAGTTGTCCCTTTTTCTGGTGGATGTGTTCTCCAGACATTTTGGAGGGACGACCCTTTGTTCCAGCCCCTGTCCAAGCCACAGTGACCAAGGACGCCTCCCAACTCGAGTGGGGGGGCATTGTTCGGGCAGGACAGTCCAAGGCCTGTGGTCCCCTGTAGAGACCAGCTTGCACATAAACGTTCTATAGATGAGGGCGGTCCTTTTAGATGTGCAGGCTCTTCATGCCTTTCTTCCTCTAGGAACCATTACAATTCAGTCAGACAACATGTCAGTGGTCTGGTATATCAACAAACAGGGAGGGGAACAGATCTTACCCCCTTTGTCGCGAGGCCATGAGAGTGTGGGAATGGGCTATCTCATTTTCTCATCGTAACACACATTCCGTGACAGTCCAACATTCTACCGGACAGGTTAAGTCGGACTATTCTGATGCCTTACAAATGGTCTCTGAATATTTCAGTAGCGGAGCAGATCTTCCTGGAGTGGGGTCAGCCTTGCTGCGATCTTTTCGCATCTCCTTCCAACATGAAGTGCAGCAATTATTTCGCTCTGAACCCCCTGCTGGGGGAGACCCCAGAAATGCTCTAGTCCATGCTTGGCCTCCCCGTTTTCTCTATGCTTTTCCTCCAGTACCTCTCATTCCAAGGTTTCTACAGAAAGCTTGTCGACTGGGGAGCAAAGTGATCTCATTGCTTCGTTTTGACCTCGCCATGTATGGTTTCCCTTTCTTTGGTCTCACCTTCTAGCTCCGCCCTGGATCTTGGATCCCATTCAGGATGTGATTTTCACACCCATCAGGGGTTCCTCATCTGAACCTGGACAGTTTGAAGCTCACAGCTTGACTCCTCCAGTTCCCATGATCACTAGGACTCCTGAATTATCCTCTTCAGCTAGGTCTATTCTGGTGGCTGCTCATAAGTCTTCAACCAGGAAGGTTTATCGCAGTAAATGGAAACGTTTTTCCTTCTGGGCCTCTCGGAGGAGTTTAGACCCCTTCACGGATCCTATTTCTGCCATTGTTGATTTCTTAGCTGATATTTTTCAACAGGGACCTAGTTCTTCTACTGTCATGGTTCAATTGGTTGCCATTTCTCATTTTCATGTGGATGAGAATTCTGCCTCACTAGCCTCCTCCAGACTGTGTAAAGCCTTTATCAAAGGGACTTTTCTGTTACACCCCCCCCCCCCTGTCAGGGATCCTGTTCCCCCATGGGACCTTACTATGGTTCTTCAAGCTCTGGTCGCTCTGCCTTTTGAACCCTCTGCAACCACAGATCTAAAATTCTTATCTTGGAAAACAGCATTTCTGGTGGCTATTAACTCTGCTAAAAGGGTTTCAGAACTGCAGGCATTGTCCGTCAAAGTTCCTTATATGATTTTCCACAAAGATAGGGTTTCCCTTTGGACCAATCCATCGTTTCTTCCCAAGGTGGCATCACCAGTTAATATCAATCAAACTATCAATTTACCATTTTTCTTTCCTAATTTTGCTAGCAGAATGAAATACAAACTCCACTTGCTGGATGTTCATAGACAGTTACGACTTTATTTACACAGGACCAAAAATTTCAGTAGATCCGATCAACTGTTTGTATCCTTCTATAAACCCTTTTTGGGAAAAGCTATCTCCAAGATCACTATTGCTAGGTGGATTTCTTCATGCATCCTTCAGGTCTAGAAGGACAGAGGCATGTCTCCTCCAGTTCCAGTGAAAGCGCATTCCACTGGTCCATGGCTACTTCTGCGGTCTTTTGGTCTAGAGTCTCTCTGGATGATATTTGTTCTGCAGCTACTTGGTCCTCATCTCTTACATTTACTTCTCATTACAAATTGGATTTGACTTCTAGAAGGAGAGCATCCTTTAGTTCCGTGGTGCTCCGGAGTATCCTTCCATGAGGTCCATCCAGGAGTTTAGTAGCTGGGGACTTTGTCCCACAGGATGAAGACCAAATGAAGTAAACTACTACAGATAAAGAAGTGATGTACTCACCATAATGTTCCACTTCATTTGTCTTCAACCGTCCCTCCCTCCTTCCCCCAGACCTTGTCATGTGAACAGCCTGCGGGCTGCAGTTATAGGTCATAGGCATTTTCCAGGTCGGGTTATCAGTATAAGGATCAGCAAACTCCATCTGGGGGTTAGAAAGTAGTGGAGGTGTATTATGGGTAAGGAGAGGAGCTTAGAGTAGATGCTAGTAAGATTGCCGACTCGGATCCGATACGGATCCGGTATCCCACAGGTTGAAGACCTTGTATCTTTCGGCTTTTCCCGGTTAGGGGTCACCACAGCGGAACTCCGGTCCACTAATGATTGGCAGTAGATTTTTACGTACCGAGTTGCCAGCCCTGACGTACAACCTTCAACAAATGAAGTAAACTACTTCAGATCTAATATTAAAATCTGCTTGGAGAAAATCACATTTAAAACACAATCAAAGCCTGATAAGGTTTGACAATGATTATTCTTCCAGAATACTAGAACAAAGGAAAAAAGTCTGGCCAATAATAAAACTGTTGAAACAAAACAACATTATAGCACAGCTGGCCTTTCCAGCCAAGATAAAAATATTTTTTGCCAATGAGATGGGAATCTTTAATGACTTAGAAGAAACTAATACACTCATCAAAAACAACAACATAGTGTCTATCCCAGAGAAAATGGGATGGATGGCCCCTGCTCTTAATAGAATAAAAGAAACAAATATTTGGACTTATGCTAGAAAGAAGAAACAAAAAAATGACTCCAAGATAGCTGTACTAAAGAAATAACTCTTACAACTACATCTCTCAGAGTATCAACTGATATGGTGAATCACTTATCTGTTTTTTTACTTAAAAAGGAGGGTTTCTTAAACAACTGAGAAACAGTAATGATTTATTCAGAATGTTCAGAGTCCAATAATTTTTCACAAAGGTAAGTCAAGATGGGTTACTATGTACATTACATATAAGCCAAACAAAGCAGCTGCGGTGGTGGTGCTGTGGTAGCGTTGTCGCCTCACAGTAAGATGTCCTGTTCGATTCTCAGCTAAAGCGTCTTCTGTGTGGGGACATGCGTGAATGGGCGTACCTTTGTTGAAGGTTGTGCATCAGGCCTGGCAAGTCGGTACGTAAAAATCTACTGCCAATCATTAGCGGACCGGAGTTCCACTGTGGCGACCCCTAACCGGGAAAAGCCGAAAGATACAACACAAGCCACACAAAGCAACGCATAACACAAACATAAAAGCTTCTATTCCCCTACTTGAACTCAATGAATACTTATCTTGTTCATTTTTCACTGATTTTACTTATAATTTAAGTAATTAATTAACTAATTCAACAAGGTATAATTCATCAGAGTTCAGACTCAAATGTAACAAATTAACATCATATATAATAGCAGTAACAGTAGAGTGTTTTTAAAAAAATGCTGTCATGGAGACTGCCTTCTTCAGTTAAAGTATGCTTTTAGAATTATCATGTATATCCTGGTTAAATAACAGTAACAAGCACCTAGTACAAATGTCACCATTATTCTCTCTAAATATAGTTAATATCAATTATGGCAGGTATCACAATCTGTTGGGTTGTTTGATTCTGATAACTTGTTTGCAGTTAAAAGCTTTCTCTAGAGGCTCCTTTAGTTGTTTAAAACTTTCACTTAATGGCTCACTGCTGCTTTTCTGCTGTGAAAAACACTTCTGCAGTTTGTTTCTAAGTAGTGTGGAAATTTGTAGCATTGTCCATATTCAGGCTTGTGTTTGGGCCTAGTGTTTGTGGAGGCTGTGTGTCTGAGCACATGTTCATGGACATCTTGGTTTAGCCAAAGCCATCAGGCATTTCTGTGAGAGAGGATTGTTTAAGGTCATTGGCTGACTGAGGTCACCTGGATAACAGCTTAGACTAAGCACCTCATTGGTTCTTTTGAGCTTTTTTTTTTTTTTTTTTTTTTTAAGTTGTCTCAGGTTTCAACTTTCTGTTACCTAAGAAGTTAAGTTTGTGAGTGTTTCTGCCATTTCACACTGAGCTAATTGAAGGAAGGACACTGAGCAAACTCGGATCTATAAGTATTCTGTTTTTTGCTTATTTTGAGTTATTTATAGCACTTTGTCTACTGTATATTTTTCTAGCTAGTTTCACTGTGTGTGAGGTATTAACTGGAAATTGTCCCCTTTTATTAAGCATCTGTTGGGCTGTTTGATTCTGATAACTTGTTTGCAGTTAAAAGTTTTCTCTAGAGGCTCCTTTAGCTGTTTAAAACTTTAATTTAAAGGTTCACTGCTGTTTTTCTGCTGGGATAAACATTTCTGCAGTTTGTGGCTTTGCAATTGCCCGCCCCTACTGTAAATTTTATCTGGGACACTCCTCCCAGTCTAGTGTTATTACCTCATTCTACCTAATGCAGGGAGAACATTTGAGAAGGCCAATCAGCTTAGTTTCTGCTCCTCCTTTCTCTCTTTCCACTAAAAAAAAAAAAAAAATTCTAAGCTTGTTTCCTGCCTTTCCTGTAGGTAGTCTAGTCTGGATACAGCTTTGCTGTGTCCAGGACTATCTGTGGGCTTCTGAGCCCCCAAGCCGTTCTGTGTTGGAGGGAAGCCTTCTAGCTTAATTTTGTTTCTTAGAACTAGCCAGTTTTTTAGTTTCAGCACTCAAGTCTGTTTCTTTGAGCTCAGCACTTGTTCAGAACTTATTGTAAGCACTAAATAAGCTACAAATTACTACAGCACTCAACTTTCCTCACTGTCTAGAGTAAAACATTTTCTAGTGCTTAA
This sequence comes from Protopterus annectens, assembly GCF_019279795.1. Classification (NCBI taxonomy): domain Eukaryota; kingdom Metazoa; phylum Chordata; order Ceratodontiformes; family Protopteridae; genus Protopterus; species Protopterus annectens. Next base: position 613,290,970 of record NC_056741.1, on the reverse strand, counting down.
TAAATAAGCACCTATCCAGGCATGTCTAAGGGTCAGCTCCTGGTGTTTTTTCCTGTCTACCTGATGAATCTGGGCATCTTGGGGCAATGCAGCAATTGCCTCATGTACACAGACAACCCTCTCCTCCTACCACCCAACACTACAACCTGTGAGAGATGCACTTACATAGTCAAACTGGAAGCAAAGCTCTTCACCCAATACTGGACTAGACAGTCAAGAGGAGAAGGTAAACACTTGGACCACACCACACTCAGCACATAATCCCTCAAAACCTACACTACCAAAACACACACACAGAAACACAAAACACACACCTACATTCGCTGAGGCTCTCAGTAAAAACCTGCCCAAGCAATAGGGACCACCAAAGCAGAAACACAAGCAACCTCCACCCCCCAACACAACCCAAATGACACATAGCTCACAAACTCGGTGTGCCACTCAACCACTGCCCATAAGGCATAACAACGTACCTAACACTCTAGTCATAGGTGACTCTATAGTCAGGCACACTGATGTTCCACTCACCAGGCTAAACAAGGAGAAAGTTACTGTCAGCTGCCTGTCAGGTGCCAGGATCTGCCACATAACGCATGCACTCAGATCACTCCACAACAAGTACAAATATGACTCTGTCATTGTCCATGTTGGTGTGAATGACCTGAGACGTACCTCCCTGGACTACATGAAAAGGGACAGTTGTTCGAACTTGTAGCCCAGGCAGGTATGACCCTAGCCCTGAGCAGAATCCTGCCATCACCCAGAATGATACCACAGTACAAGGACAAAATGATTGACTTCAACAATTGGCTAAGATTCTGGTGTCATTCTAAGGGGATCCAGTATCTGTCTGCCTGGGATGACATGATCGACAAACCACGATGCTTTGCCAGAGATGGCCTGCACCTGTCGCCCCTGGGATTCCGGATACTGGCTAAGGCTCTAGCCACCCGTATAGTGCCTTTTTTAGGCAAGGTTCAAATGACAAATTCACCACCGTAACAGATGCAAGCAAGAAGAATCTGATGGTATTGCTACTCAATGCTAGAATTCTAAACCTCAAAATGCACTCACTCGAGGCACTCCTTAATATGGAGAACATCAACATCTGTGCAGTGACAGAGACCTGGTTCAAGGCTCCAGAGAGTACCCCCTTCATTACCAGGCTATAATTCATACCACACCTTTCGGTCACCTAACCTGGACCGAAAAACCCTAAAGGCGGAGGCATGTCCATATTCATTAAGGATATCCACACCTCCAGGCTAGTTGATTAGCATAATGCAACCAAGATTATACAAGTGCAACTAACTGGGCAAGACCGCAGCCCAAACTGTAGCTTGCTACAGATCCCCAACCATGCCCCAGGATTTCCACTCCTCATTTCTTGATACACTGGAAAATACCAGGGTACAACCTAACACCCTAATAATGGGCAATTTCAACTAACCCACCATTAACTGGGAAAAATACTCATGTACCACCTCTTGAGCACAATGTTTTCTGGAATTCATAAATTCTAATGCCTTGGATCAACTTATCCACACCCCCACCAGGGGCAGCAATATCCTAGACCTGGTTATTACGAATCTGGTCAACCGGTGCTTCACACCAGAGGTCAATTCCTCGTTGGTCAGATCTGACCACAAGCTAATCACCCTAGACATCCACATCGCTCCCCCACCCCCCATTAGGGAAATCACAGTAAAACATTTCTCCAAAGCCAACTTCACTCTTCTTAAGACAGAAGTGGCAAACTTCACGACACCCATGCTGACGGACAATAGAGGTATGACTGCTGAATCCTACACAAATGCACTTTATAAGCACTTACACGAGTGATGGATTGTACGATCCCTAACAGAACCAAGATACTATCCTCCAAAAAAAGAAAGCCAATCTGGTGGTCCCCTGCCATAAACAAACTCTACAACAGAAGAAAGAAACTGTTGCAAAAAAGAGTAAATCCCATGATTGGAGAAACTCCCTGGTCAGCCTCAGTAAAAAGCTGAGATCCCTCATAAAATCATCCAAAGGTAGTTACGAAAACAAAATCGCCACAGACTCTAAAGACAACCACAAAGCATTCTATAGCTATGCCAAGAATCTCAATGGCAACACTCAGATTTGCTCTGAGTTACAGCACAATGGCACTAAATATACAGAACCAACTGATATTGCCAACATCTTGGCAGATAGGTTCAGTGCTAACTTTACCCCCCTCTCATCCCCTAAAGGGCCCATCTCGACACCAGAAGAAAGCAAAGTTTCTGTAATCACGGCTGCGCAGGTAAAAAACACACTCTCCAAAGCCAAGAACACAGCATCCATGGGACCTGACAACATCCCAGGCTGTGTTCTATATGAACTACAGAATGAACTGGCACCTCACCTAAGTACCATGTTCAATCATAGCCTCACCTCAGGCTATGTGCCCACTGAATGGTGCACAGCGACGGTTATCCCACTCCACAAAGGGGGAGCCACCACGGACCCCAGAAACTACCGCCCCATTAGCCTGACGAGCCTGGTCTGCAAGGCTATGGAACGTATCATCATGGAACTTATAAACAATGACATTGGTAATCTCCAAACTCAGGACCCCACCCAGTTTGGGTTTGTAAAAGGCAGATCATGTCTCCTAAACCTGATGGACTTTTTTGAAGCAGTCACCAAAGCTGTAGATGAGGGTAAGGTGGTTCACACATCATATCTAGATCTCGCCAAGGCTTTTAACACCATCCCCCACTCTGGAATTATAGATAAACTCACTAAACTAGTTATAAATCCCTATGTCACAAGATGGGTTGCCAACTGGCTCAATGACAGAACCCACACTGTGAAAGTAGCAGAGTCCAAATCCAACTTCAGACCAGTGAAAAGTGGAGCACCACAGAGTTCAGTCCTGGGTCCTCCCCTGTTTGGTATCTACTTCTCTGAAGTACAGGCTAACACAGAAGGTCTTTGGCTAACAAAGTTCGCAGATGACTGCAAACTAGGAGCCATAATCAAAACTCCAAAAGATGTGGACATCCTGCAAAAGGGCCTCGCTGAGACAGATGCCTGGTGTCAAAGCCATGGCCTCAAGCTCAATGCCAAAAAGTGCATTGTCATCCCTTTTGGTAAAAACTTTGTACCCATGAACTACCACATAGGCGGTAGTCTACTTAACACAAAGTGTGATAAAAGATCTAGGGACACAGGTGGACAGTAGCCTCTCCTTTGATAATCACATCGCCACAGTAGTCAGGAAATCCTTCTACATGGCACACCTCATCACCAAAGGTTTCTCATCCAGGAAAAAAGAGGTCATTGTTCCCCTCTACTCGTCACTCATTAGACCCATTAAAGAGTACAATACCCCTTTTGGTATGTACCTCACAAGACATCTACAATAACTGGAAAGGCCGCAGAAATACCTCACAAAGAGGATTACCGGCCTCAAACAGATGCCCTACGCAGACAGTCTCAAAAAACTGCAGCTTTACTCCATCGCATATCGCCTACTCACAGGCAATCTCTGCCTAACACACAAAGCTATGTCAAACCCAGAGCTTTTGGACATACTCCACTTAAAGAAATCCCAATCCCTATGAGCTGCATGCTCTAGGGACCTAAACCTTGTCACCACAATAAACAGAACATACTGGAGGGATAGATTCCTATCCCAGAGGCTTCCCATACTCTGGAACAAACTACCTATCTATATCAAACAAAGCTCCTCATTAACACTCTTCAAGAAAAATCTTGACGATTGGATGGGAGATAGGAAATTCACCCCGGGGATCACTTCTGTGGCTCTGCTCGACAGTGGCACAGGAAAATAATTTTCTTGGGTGGCGAAAGCCAGGATACCTTTTGGCAAGGCTTATATAGGCCCTAGGGCCAATAGCCTAGTACCTACCTATGAACCTATGAGTGCTGTTTGATCAGTCCTGATATGGTGTGCATGGGATGCAGCTATGTCTGGCAGTTAGCACAAATGTCATTATTATTCTTTCTAAACAAAGTTAATATCAATTATGGCAAGTATCATAGCCTCGAGTGCTGTTTGATCAATCCTGATATGGTGAGCATGGATGCAGGCGTGTCTGGCAGATAGTACAAATGTCATTAATATTCTGTCTAAACATAGTTAATATCAATTATGGCAGGTATCATAGCTTTGAGTGATGTTTGATTAAGCCTGACATGGTGTGTGTGGATGCAGCTGTGTCTGGCAGCTGTTGTATGTTGCCCTTTTAGTCTCTGGGAAGCTGTGGGTTGTGGCTTGTGATCAAGGTTTACTGATACTTGTGTATTAGGAAGAGACATTTGGTGTTCTAGCCTGGATCCAGGCGAAGGGAGTGGATAAAAAGTACAGTTTTGTACCTACCATAAATGTAGATGTTCGAGTGTACACCCTGCTGCAGTCATCACACTTGGTTATCCTGTCATCAGGCGGTCCCGCAGTCGGCCAGAATTTCAAAGTCTTGGTCCGGCGTTGGTTGCTGTCGCTTCTTCCCTGACGTCAGTGCGCCAGGGGTATATATAATGCATCCGACGCCATTTTCTTCTGTTTTTCTTGCCCCAGATGTCAGGTGCCCCCAAAAAGGTGGTTAGTAATTAGTACCAATTTAAGAAATTTTAGCACAAACACAAAATCCCTCCAGCTATAAACAAATACATCAGGAAGGTATTGTAGAGAATTAGCCAGTTAGATCAGAGGGGATGGAGGGAGGGTAACCTGGACTGCAGCAAGGTGTACACTCGAACATCTACATTTATGGTAGGTACAAAACTGCACTATGTTCATCGTGTTACCCTGCTGCAGTCATCACACTTGGGTAGAATCCCAAAGCTAAGGATGGGTGGAGGAGTCATAGAGGGTTAGAGGAGGCTAGAATGCCCTGCAGAACTGCAGTGGCGAAGCCAGCTCTAGTCTTAGAGTAAAGTGGCAAGTGATAATGTTTGGTAAAGGTGTGTACTGAACTCCAAGTTGCAGCTTCAAAAATCTCCTTGGTTGGAACTCCCCTGAGGAAGGCTGTAGATGTAGCTGTTGCCCTGGTAGAGTGGGGCCTAATGGTAGCAGAAACTGGTTTTTCATGATGGGTATAGCAAAAATGAATGCAATGTCCTATTCATTTGGAAATGGCTTGTTTTGATATAGCCTTCCCTTGTGAAGCTGTAGCATAGGATACAAAGAGCTGGTCAGATTTTCTGAAAACCTTAGTTTTATCCAAGTAGTGACAAAGTTGCCTGTGAATGTCCAAGGAATGCAGGAGTCTTTCTCCTTTGTTCTGTGGATTTGGGAAGAAGGTGGGTAAGTGGATGGTTTGATTTAAAGCCACACTGGAAACCACCTTAGGCATGAAGGAAGGATTAGTTCATAGAGAAACTCTGTCTTGATGGAAAATGAGGAAAGGTTCCACTGCCATTAGTGCCTGCAGCTCTGAGACTCTTCTAGCTGAAATTATTGCTAGCAGCAGGGCAGTCTTCCATGATAGAAACTGTAGCTCTGCAGAGAAAGCTGGTTCAAGTTTTTCCAGAACAAAATTGAAGTCCCATGTTGGTGTAGGTGCTCTCCTGGGGGGCCTAATGTTTTTTGCCCCTCTGAGGAACTGCCTTAGAAGTGGATGTGAAAATAAGGGTGGATCCGTGTTGTAGTGGGCTGAAATAGCTGATGCATGGATTTTAATGGAAGAAAAAGAAAGGCCTTTATGCAACATCTCAGATAAATACTGTAGAATCTGAGGCATGTGAGGCTGATGTGTGTTTTGGCCTTTAGCTTGGTTCCAGGAGCAAAACCTTTTCCATTTGTCCGAGTAGGCCTTCCTGGTGCTGGGCCTCCTAGCTTCCAGAATAACATCCATAACTGCTTGGGAAAGAGGAGCTGGCTGGATGCTTAGGTGATTTGCCATGCAGCCAGATTTAAGGTTTTGAGCTGGCTGTGTAGAATCTGATTGTTTTGCTGTGTGAGCAAATGGGCAATTTGTGGTAAAATCCAAGGTGGGTCCTGGGCCATATTCCTCAATAGTGGGTACCAGTGCTGACGTGGCCAGTCTGGGGCTATGAGTATCAGTCGTGGTCTCTCCTTTCTGACTTTCAGAAGCACCTTTGTGAGGAGAGGCAATGGAGGGAAGGCATATACTGTCAGGCTTTTCCAACTGAATGAGAGTGCGTCCACTTTCCAAGCTTGATGGTGAAGTGTCCTTGTACAAAATTTTGTTAGCTGATAGTTTTGAGGACTGGCAAACAGGTCTATGTCTGGAAGGCCCCATTTTTGAGTTATCATTGCAAATACTTGTGGATCCAGTTTCCACTCGTGGGGATCCATGATGTTTCTGCTGAGGTCGTCTGCCAATGTGTTCTTTTTTCATGGCAGGAATTGAGCTTGTAACTGAACTTGGTAAGCCAGTGCTGTGTTCCACAAGGTCATTGCTTGCCTGCATAGAGGGTAGGAGTGTGTACCCCCTTGTTGGTTTATGTACCACATTACTGTGGTGTTGTCCGTCCTTATTGTAAGTTGTCCTGGATGTAATAGGTTCTTGAAGGCTGTCAGAGCATTCTGTACAGCTAGCATCTCTGTTTGATTGATGTGCAGATTCCTTTGATCTGCAGTCCATACGCCTTGAACGCACTGTCCTGCCATGTGTGCCCCCCAGGCGTAGTCCGATGCATCTGTTGTCATAGTTTGCCTGGCTGGGGGCAAGGTGAAAGGCTGACCCTTGTTGAGGTGACATGCCTGTGACCACCACAGAAACTCCTGTTGTAGGCAGGGAATGAGAGATATCATTGTGTCCAAGCTGTGGCTGTGTTGAGACCATACACTTTTTAGGTACCACTGTAATTTCCTCATATGCAGCTTTGCAAATGGTATTAGTAGTATGCAAGATGCCATGAAGCCCAAGGCCTGCAGAATTTTTCTTGCAGGTAGATGGGTCTTTGTTGCCATTGTTTTGAAATATTGAGTCAGTTGTAGTTGCTTGAGTGGCGTCAGATAAGCCTCCTGGGCCGTTGTATTCAAGGTGGCACCCAGGAATGTCATATTTTGTGATTGTACTAGTTTTGATTTCTTTTCGTTTACTGTGTACCCCAGGCAACTTAGAAGATGGTTTACAAAAGTCAGATGTTGTAAGAGAATGTCCTTGCTTTCTGCTTGGATGAGGCAGTTGTCCAGGTATGGGTATATTTGAATTCCTCTTTGTCTGCAGTATGCAATTACTGGTGCCAGGCATTTTGTGAAGACCCTGGGCGCAGCAGATAAGCCAAAGGGCAGTGCAGAGAATCGGTAATGGGTTGAACCTGCAATGAAACGGAGGTATCTTCTGCAACTTTGTCTGATAGGGACATGCAGGTATGCCTCCTTGAGGTCCAACATTACTAGCCATGCTTTCTTGCCCGACATGGGAAGAAGCTGCTGTAGTATTAGCGACTTGAATTTGGGTACTTGTAAGAAGGTGTTTAGAATTAAAAGGTCCAGAATTGGTCTCCAGGCATTGTCCTTTCTGGGGACTAGAAAGAGTCTTGAGTAAAATCCTTGGCCTTGCTCTCGTGTAGGTACCAGTTGAATGGCTCTCATGTCCACGAGAGCTGTAATTTGTTTTTGTGCCTCTGCCCATTGATTTTGTGGCAGGTTTGGCATTCCTCTTTTCATTGGCAAGGTGTGAAAATGGAATCTGTATCCTCGTGAAATTATGTCTAGGACCCATTTGTCCTTTGTGACAATGTGCCAGTTGTCTGAAAAAAGTGCGAGTTTTCCTCCCAAGGAGGCTGCCAAGAGAGTGTTGCTTGGCCAGATGAGGTGCAAGTCATTGAGTTTGCCTTCTGGTAGTTTGGGACCTGTCTTCTCCTCCCTTCTGTGTTGCAGTGCCCCATTGTCGAGGTTTGTGTTGGGCTTGTGGTTGTCCTCTGCCTCTTGGACGTCTGTATTTACCCCTCTGTGGTCTGTCAGTAGCTGGAAAGGACCAATTTTTTGTTGGCCAATTTCTGCTGAAGCGAGGGGGCTGTACCTGTAGAAAATCTTTGACTGTCTGCATAGATTTTGCCTTATCCTCCATTTTCTTTAAGACTTCTGCTTTAACTCCAAAAAGAACATCCTGATGTAAGGGAGCATCTAGAAGCTTTGCTTTAACATGATCAGGCAGAGTTTGCTCCTTTAACCAAGCATGCCTACGTATAACAGACCTAGTGACAGCTGCTCTGCAGGAAGCCTCCAAAGAATCAAACCCACATTGTAAAGTATGTTTGCCCACCTGTTCAGTTGCATGCAACAGATCCTGCATTACTTTCAATTCAGACTGTTGAGGGAGTGTGCTCATTTTTTGTTTTAACTGAGACATTAGAAATTGCTGATATTTTAGCATGTGAAATTGGCAATTTAGTACTCTCATAGCTAGAGTGCCTGAGGTGTAAACCTTTATCCCCCACCTGTCTAGTGCTCTGGAGTCCCTTTCAGAGGGTACAGGATTTTTTGCCATAGAAGCCTTAGCCCCTTTGGGACCCTGGGAGATAGTTTCTGGATCAGCAACAGGGCTTTTATAAAGGAATTTGTGGGAATCAGGCACTCTATAGTATCGGTCAGGTTTGGCTGGAGCAGGAGGCAGAGAATCTGGGTTCAAACTAGATTCTAAGTAAACATCATCCACAATGTCTAAAACTGGGGGGATGGCAAGTGGTCTGTGCTGGGGGAGTAAAAGAAACTCTCTGAACCTTTTCTTTGAGTCAGAGTAGTCCTGACCTTCCCAGTGAAAATGTTCCCTCATAGTGTGTAAAGTTTCCCCAAAGGAGTAGTCTTCAGGAGGAAAAGCTGAGGGAATAGAATCCTCAGCATCAGAATCTTCATAAGGGGAGAAGGAGTAATCTTGTTCCTCAGAGGAGCCTGAGGAAATAGACACTTGATCAGAGGAGGCATAATCTTCCTCCTGTCTAGGCCTTTTGTCGGGTGGGGGTTGGGAACCCCTGATTAAAGAGATCAAATCTTCAGCCATTTTAAGCATATGTTTCTTAGGCATGGGGCCTTGAACTGGAGACAGAAGTGCAGTCTTTTTTGGTTTAATAGGAGTCTTAAGCCTAGGATACGCTTTTATGGTGAGCGTCGTTGGTCTGAAGACGCCTTCAGAAACCAAAGGTGTTTCTGCAGCACCGACATCTCTTTCTGTAGTGTCGTCGGTAGGGGCTAAACAAAATGGCTGTGTCGGCCTAGCACTCTCCGCCAAAGGCTCCGAAGTGGTCTCGGGTTCCAAATCTGCAGTAGTCAGGGGCTGCGTCAGAGCCTCACTGAAGACCGGTGAACCAGAGACCGGTCCAGCCGTGGCCTCGGAGTCTGGCTTGGGTCTAGGCTGCCTGTCCTTATCCTTGCGTTTTTTGTGCACGCCGGTAGTCGGTTGCTCCGATGGCATTGTGTAGTTAAATTTTCTACCGAAGTAGTGTCGTGCAAAATCAAAGAGTCTTTTTATAGTACGATTGTTAAACCTAGCACAAAAACGACAAAGTACAGTTTTGCACCTACCATAAATGTAGATGTCCGATAGGTATGCATCTGCAGTCATAACATATGGGTTGTCCTGCCTCAGGCAGCCCTTCGGTCGGCCGGATTCCAAAGTCTGGGTCCGGCGTCGGCTGATGTCACACTTTCCCCGACGTCAGAGCGCCTGGGGTATAAAAGCATCAGCCGACGCCATCTTCCTCAGTTTTTCTTGCCCCAGATGCCAGGTGCCCTCTAAGGACGGCTAAATTTGGAGAGATGCATTTAAAAATCCAAACATGCACAGTAATATAAAAACAAATACACCATAATAGATCACCCCAGCTAGCTATAAGAGGGGAAAGTACCCAAGAAATACCACAGAGGGGAAGGAGGGAGGGTAAATCTGACTGCAGATGCATACCTATCGGACATCTACATTTATGGTAGGTACAAAACTGTACTATGTCCTTCAAGGATGCATCTGCAGTCATAACATATGGGTAGAATACCATAGCCAATCTGGGGGTGGAGGAACTATGTAAAGGATGGTGTTGCTAAAATGCCCTGCAGGACTGCCGTAGCAAAGCCTGCTCTGGATCTGGAATATAAAGGTAAATTGTAATGCTTGGCAAATGTATGCACGGAGCTCCATGTAGCAGCTTCTAAAATGTCCTTGGTAGTCACCCCTCTTAAGAAGGCTGTGGAGGTGGCTGTGGCTCTCGTGGAATGAGGTCTAATGTTAGCTGGCACAGTTTTTCCATGAAAGGAGTAACAAAAACAAATGCAATTCCCTATCCATTTTGAAATTGTCTGTTTGGAAATTGCTTTTCCTTGTGTACCAGCAGCATATGCTACCAACAGCTGGTCAGTTTTTCTGTAACCTTTAGTTCTGTCCAAGTAGTAGCGCAACTGTCTGTGTATGTCCAGGGTGTGCAGAAGTTTCTCCCCTTTGTTTTGTGGATTTGGAAAGAAGGTAGGCAAGTGAATAGCTTGGTTTAATGAAACCCTGGATACCACCTTTGGCATAAATGTAGGATTGGTTCTCAATGAAACTCTGTCCTGATAAAAAATAAGGAATGGCTGTACTGCCATAAGGGCCTGTAACTCAGATACTCTTCTTGCTGAGGTTATGGCCAGAAGGAAAGCAGTCTTCCAAGACAGGAACTGTAGTTCTGCAGATGCTGCTGGTTCAAAGGGGGGGCAGTGTTAGTTTTTCCAACACGAAGTTAAGGTCCCAAGTAGGTAGAGGATTGATGTTTTTCCTTGGAGGATTGATGTTTTTGATTCCTCTTAGAAACTGTCTTAGGAGAGGATGAGAGAAGACAGGTTGATCAGTACTGTACTCTGCTGAGATTGCTGAAGCATGAATTTTAATGGAAGAGTAAGACAGACCATTGTGGGACATTTCTGCCAAGTATTCCAGGATATGTGGCATGCTCATCACTGTCGCATCTAGGCCCTTTGTGGTGTTCCAAATGTGAAATCTTTTCCATTTTGCTGAGTATGCCTTTTCTTGTGGAAGGCCGGCGGGCTTCCATAATATCTTTCACTCTCTGGGATAGCTTATCCTGAGGAGGAGTCAAGGTATTTTCCAGGCTGTTAGTTGCAAGGTTTTCAGGTTGGAATGCAGAGTTTTGTAATTGTGCTGTGTCAGGAGCAGTGGCCATTGAGGAAGAGGCCACTGTTTCGTGCGTGACATGCTCTTTAACAGTGGGTACCAGTGCTGTCTTGGCCAGTCCGGAGCTATCAGAATCACTTTTGGCTGCTCTGTCCTGATCTTCAGTAAGACCTTGGTCATTAATGGGAGAGGTGGAAATGCATACACTGTTAGAGTTCTCCAGCTGAAAGAGAGGGCGTCCACTTTCCATGCTTGTGGGTGGTATGTCCTTGAGCAGAATTTCTTCAGCTGATGATTGTGGGGGAGGCAACAAGATCTATGTCTGGCCTGCCCCATGATTGTGTTATCTGTAGAAAGATGTCTGGGTGCAGCATCCATTCGTGTGCATCCATGATATCTCTGCTTAAGCTGTCCGCCAGTATATTGTCTTTCCCTGGCACAAATTGAGATTGCAGCTCTATGTTGAGTTTCAAGGAAAGTTCCCATAGATTCATTGCCAGTCTGCAAAGAGGATATGAATGGGTGCCTCCTTGCTTGTTTATGTACCACATAACTGTGGTGTTGTCTGTCCTTATTAGAAGGTGGCCTTGATGCAGAAAAGGTTTGAAGGCTTCGACTGCATGTATCACTGCCAGAAGTTCCTTGTGGTTTATGTGCATGCGTAGCTCTTTTTGTGACCATAGACCTTGAATGCATCTGCCCTCCATGTGCGCTCCCCATCCGTGGTCTGAAGTGTCCATTGCAATGGTTTGGCTGGCTAAAGGTTTGCTGAAGGGCAGACCCCTGTTTGACTGGCTTGCTTGAGCCCACCACAAAAATTCCCTTTGAAGGCATGGGATGAGTGGCATCAAAGTTTCCAAGCTGTGACTGTGCTGAGCCCATAAACTCCTTAGGTACCATTGTAGTTTCCTCATATGCAGCCTTGCTTGTGGAATCAGAAGGATGCAAGAAGCCATGTAACCCAGGGCCTGCAGGATTTTCCTTGCAGTCAGCTGAGTTTTTCTTGTCAGACTTTTGAAGTAATCTGGTAGTTGACTGTTTTTCTTCTGTGAGGAAAGCCATTTGGGTGGTTGTATCTAGGTTCGCACCCCAAAAGGTTATTCTTTGGGATGGAACAAGTCTTGATTTGTGAATGTTGACTGTATATCCCAGGGCCTGAAGTAGGTGAATGGCGTAATTCAAATGTTTTACCAAAGTTTGTTGGCTGTCCGCTTGTATAAGGCAGTCGTCCAGATATGGGTATATTTGAATCCCCTGAAGTCTGCAGTGTGCAATTACTGATGACAGGCATTTCGTGAATACTCTGGGCGCAGTAGATAAGCTAAAGGGCAATGCTGAGAATTGATAATGCTCTGAACCTGCAAGAAATCTGAGGTGTCTTCTGCAACTTTGTCTGATAGGGACATGCAGGTATGCCTCCTTGAGGTCTAGAGTTACCAGCCAAGACCCCTTGCCCAGCATGGGAAGGAGCTGCTGTAGATTCAGCATTTTGAACTTTGGTACAATGAGATAAGTATTCAGTGCGGACAAGTCGAGAATAGGCCTCCATTGTTTTTCTTTTCTTGGCACAAGGAAAAGTCTGGAATAAAATCCTTGGCCTTGTTCTGAGAGAGGAACCTTTTCTATAGCTTTCATTTGCATTAAGCTGGAGATTTGTTTCAAAGCCTCTGCCCTTTGATTTGGTGGCAGGTCTGGCATGCCTTTTCTTTTTGGTAATGTGTGGAAATGGAACCTGTATCCTTTGTCTATTATTTGTAGTGTCCATTTGTCCCTGGTAATACTGTGCCAATTGTCTGAGAATAAAGAAAGCTTTCCGCCCAAGGGTGCTTCCAAATGAGCCCTGGTTGGCGTTGTCAAAGTAAAGTCATTGAGCCTGTCCTTGTGCAGCAGTTGTAGGTCCTGCATTACCTCTCTGGTTGGGAGGCTGCCATTGACGCCCTCTGTAGGAGCCTCTAGCTTGCCCTCTACCTCTGGCACGCCTGTTCTTGCCTCTCTGAAACCTCTCTGTCTGGAAAGGACCAATTTTTGGAAGGCCAATTCCTGCTGAATCTTGGTGGTTGGACTTGGAGAAAATCTTTGACGGTTTGTACAGATTTTGCCTTTTCTTCAACTTTCTTTAGGACCTCCTGAGCCGTGGAGCCAAATAACTTTTGTTTTTCCAGTGGAGCATCCAGAAGTTTTGCTTTGACATGGTCTGGCAGAGATTGTTCCTTCCGCCAAGCATGCCTACGTATGACTGCGCCAGTCATAGCTGACCTACATGAAGCTTCCAATGCATCATAACCACATTGCAAGAAATGGTTGCTAACCTGTTGGGAGTTATGTACCAGATCCTGAAGTGATTTGTGATCTAGGGGTTCAGGTGAAGACAGTTTTTTATGCAATTCATCTAAAAAATACTCTTGGTACTGTATCATATGAAATTGACAATTCAATGCCCTCATAGAAAGAGTAGCTGAAGTATACACTTTTTTACCCCATCTCTCTAAAGCTCCAGACTCCCTTTCAGAGGGGAGAGGATTTTTAGTAGTGGCAGCTGCAACCCCTTTAGGGCCCTGGGAAATAGTTTCTGGATCAGCAGAGTGGGCCTTGTAAAGATGAAGATGTGAGTCCGGGACCCTGTAGTACCTATCGGGTTTGACAGGAGCCGGAGGAAGAGTATCAGGGGTTGTGCTAGACTCAGAGTACACATCATCAATGACATTTAAAACAGGTGGAATAGCCAAAGGTCTATGCTGAGGCAAATGCAAGAAGGTCCTTAATCTCTTCCTGGAATCAGAGAATTCCTGGCCCTGCCACTGGAAATGCTCTCTCATAGTGTGGAGCGTCTCCCCAAAGGAAAACTCTTCAGGAGGGGAGGCCAAAGGAATAGATTCCTCTGCATCAGAATCCTCGTAGGCCGAAAAAGCCTCCTCCTGGTGGTCCGAGAGAGTAGAACCATCTGAGGCCTCATCTGAAGAGTGGGGATCAGAGGGCTCAACCCTGGGCCTTTTGTCTGGAGGAGGTTGAGAGCCCCTGTCCGGATGAGGTTGAGAGCCCCTAATTAAGGAGATAAGGTCCTCTGCTAAGCTTAGAATCTGTGAACCTGTAGTGGGTCCCTGTGGGATAACCTTGGGAGGCAAAGCTTTGGATAGTTTAGCAGCTTTAGCCCTAGAGAATGCCTTAATGGACATGGATGCAGGAGGCCTGGCTGCACCACGTGCTGGTGTAGTTTTGTCTAAAGGTATGGTGTTGGAAGGTTCCAGGACACCAGTTTCTGTAGGGAATTCAGTAACCAATTCAGCCGGGGCCTCTGGGACCGAGGTAGTCGGCTGAGTGGTTTCGGTGGTAGGAAGCACCAAGGACTCTGTTTCAGCCGAGACCGAGACACTCGCGGTAGGCCTGGCCGTGGTTTCAGCCGAAACCGCGGCCCGCATGTGTCGGTCCTTGTCCTTCCGTTTCTTAATCAAATGTGAAGTCGGAGTCTCCGACGGCATATTGTACGAAAAACTAGCCCCAAAAAATTCCTCTGCAAACTCCGCCCGACGTCTAAGGGTGCGTCGGTTGAAGGAAGCACAGGCTGAACAGGCCGAGACGTCGTGGTCTGGGCCTAGGCAGGGGAGGCAGTAAGAGTGGAAATCCTTATGAGGTATTTGTTTCCCACAAGTTAAACAATTATTAACTTTATCTGACATCGGCTGAGGCAAGAAAGAGTCCCCAACAGGGTACTTAGCTTGTTGAAGTCTTCGGTAGCTGAATTACAGGAGCTGGCCGACCGGCACTTGCGAAGTGCTTCTGCTTTGGGCACCACGTGGCAAGAAAGACTGAGGAAGATGGCGTCGGCTGATGCTTTTATACCCCAGGCGCTCTGACATCGGGGAAAGTGCGACAGCCAACGCCGGACCCAGACTTTGGAATCCGGCCGACCGAAGGGCTGCCTGAGGCAGGACAACCCATATGTTATCACTGCAGATGCATCCTTGAAGGACCATCCAGTGACGTCGTGGTCTGGGCCTAAGCAAGGTATGCAGTAAGAATGAAAATCCTTATTAGGTATTTGTTTCCCACTTGCTTCCCACAAGAAATACAATTGTTAACTTTTTCTGACATCGGTCTGTGGCAAGAAAAATTTCCCCAACGGGGTACTTAGCTTTATTGAAGACTTTGGATCTGAAATTCGACTTCGAAAATCTCAGGAGTCGGCCGACCGGCACTTGCGAACTGCTTCTGCTTCGGGCACCACGCGGCAAGAAAGGCTGAAGAAAATGGCGTCTGATGCATTATATATACCCCTGGCGCACTGACGACAGGGAAGAAATGACAGTAATCGACGCCGGACCAAGACTTTGGAATTCTGGCCGACTGCGGGACCGCCTGACGACAGGATAACCAAGTGTGATGACTGCAGCAGGGTAACACGATGAACATCTATGATTCGGGATATTTTGGAAGAGAACAGTTCGTTTATATATCTGCTGAGTGACAGGTGGGAAGGCTGGAAGAATGTGTTATCTCTTGTTGTGGAGGCTTGTTGGGAGTTTTTTTTTTTTTTTTTTTTTTATCTGTTTGCTTTCCGTTGTTTTCCTGGCTGCTGCCTTGCTGAAAGGGAGGGAATTTAGGCTTGAAGTTGCAGTGAAGTGAAGTTTTGATTCAGGTGCATAGCGAGTCTCTGGTATGCAGTATACAGACACTACCAAAAAAAAAGAAGTTATGCACTCACCATAACGTTCCATGTATGGTAGTCCATCTCACCAAACATTATTACATGTGGGCTCGGAGCCAATCCTGGGCTCCGACTCGGCCGCTTAGAAAGCCTGAAAACTTCTGATTGGCTCATGGCCAATAGGTAACCCATGATGCATGCGCACATTCTCCAGATCTTGTTTGCTACTAGTCTACCAGAATAAGGCAGGAAAAAGGACAAAGGTCCGGAAGAATAAACTGTAATAAAAGGCACCCTTGTGGCAAAAACCACTGCAGAAAAGGAAAAACTGTATCCAGATCCTCCAGAAAGGGGGCTGGCGGGTGGGTTTGTAATAATGTTCGGTGAGATGGACTACATACATGGAACGTTATGGTGAGTAAATAACTTCTTTATGTTATGTAGTCCTATCTCGCCTCCATTATTACATGTGGGACAGTGTCCCTAGCATCTTGAATGGGTGGCTCACTGGAAGATACTCCTGAGTACCGTGGAACCAAACGAAGCTCTACCCCTGAAAGTTAAATCCAATTTATAATGGGAAATGAAGGTATGAGGGGGGTAAAGCCCATGTTGCTGCTGCACAAATACTATCAATAGGTATCCTGGCTTGGAAAGCAGCAGAAGTAGAGAAGGACCTGGTGGAATGCGCTTTGACTTTAAAGGGTAACTCCTTTCCCTGAGAACTGTAAATAAAGGAAATACAACTAGAGATCCAGTTCGAAAGTGTAACCTTGGAAACTGGCAAGCCCATTCTCGCCTCAGCAAAGGAAATAAACAGCTATTCTGATTTTCTAAATTCTTTGGTCCGGTGGCTATAGAAACGTAGTTGCCTGTGCACATCCAATTGGTGGAATGTATACTCTGCTTTATTGGAGTGATTAGGGAAGAAGACTGGCAATTCAATGTTTGGTTTAAGTGAAATTGAGAATAGACTTTAGGAATAAAAGAAGGGTTGGTCCGGAGAGAAACCCTATCTTTGTGAAAAATTAAATATGGAGGTTTAACAGACAGAGCCTGTAATTCAGAAACTCGCCTGGCTGAGGTTATTGCTACCAGAAAAGAGTCTTCCAAGACAGAAATTTCAACTGACAACTATGGGCTGGTTCAAAGCGTGGCAGAGTAAGTCTAGACAGAACTAGATTCAGGACCCAAGGAGGTCTTAGCATCATGGAACCCTTAAGAAAGGATTTGCACAGTTTGTGAGACATAAGACTGGAATCGTTGATCCCCACATGAAAATTAGATATTGCTGCTAGTTGAAGTCGGAGTGTAGCATCCGCTGAACCTTGGTGAAAAAGTTCTGAAAGAAACTCTAGAACAACAGTAATGGGAGCTGTAAATGGATCAACTTCTCTACTGTGTGCCCATATGGAAAATCTCTTCCATTTACTATGATACAATTTTCTGGGTGAAGGCTTGTGAGAAGATGTAATAATATGACTTACAGCTGGAGACAAATCATGAAGCCTGACTAGTGACGGAACTGGAATTTCAGAGTGTGGAGACTGGGGTGAAGAGAACCTGACGTGTGTCAGGAGGTCTGGCACTGGGTCCAGAGTCCATGGGCAGTCCAACAGGTGAGACCCGCGAAAAGGGAACCAAATCTGATGAGGCCAGTAAGGAGTGATGAGGTTCATCTTGCTTCCCAACAGCATTGCTTTCTGTATGACACTGGGGATGAGTGGAAAAGGAGGAAAAGCATAAAGGAGTTCCGGGGGCCAATCATGGACTAGTGCATCTCTTGGAGACTCCCCCAGAGGGGGGGTGACAGAGAAAAAGATGATGCATTTGGTGTTGATGGGACTGGCAAAGAGGTCGCAGCAGGGTTGTCCCCACTTGTGAAAGATCATACTGGCTATTTTCTGGTTCAAGGACCATTCGTGAGGTAACAATATTGCCCTGCTTAGCTTGTCTGCTATTACGTTGGAAGTCCCCGGGATGTGCGTTGCAGTGAGAAAGTGTTGGGAAGAAATCGCCCAATTCCAAACTCGCATGGCCTCTCGACATAAGGGGTATGATCTGGCCCCCCCTTGTTTGTTTAGATACCAGACAACTGACATGTTGTCGGTCTGGATAGCTATCGTCCCTAGAAGGAGAAAGTCATGAATGCTAGAAGCACCGCCCTCATCTCTAGGACACTGATATGCAGATGAGCCTCCTGCTCTTTGCCATGTGTCTTGGACAGTCCTGCCAAAATATGCCCCCCCCCACCCGATCTGAGAGGCATCCGTGGTCACAGTGGCAATGGGTTGGTGCAGTACAAAGGGAGTCCCTGTGGTAAGATGACCTGGTTGAATCCACCAGCATAGGTCCTTTTTGCAAGAATCTGTAATCAGGATCTGATGATGTAGAGGCAACTGCTGAAACGACCACTGGGATGACAGGAGCCATTGGAGTATTCTCATATGTAATCTTGCTAAAGGTATCAAGGTTATGGTTGATGCCATAGTTCCGAGAAGCTGCAACACCGCCTTCGCTTTGACTCTTCGAAGGGGAAGTATCCTGTAAATTTTTTGCACAAGATTCTGTATTGTGTCTGTAGGTTGTCTGGCTGTCATCTGGACCGTGTCTATGTTTGCGCCTATAAAAGTTATAGACTGAGTGGGCAAAATAGAGAATTTTTCCCAGTTTATCAAAATTCCCAACTGGGAACAGAGCTTGATTGTGGAATGTCTAGATTGAATTAGGTGATGCCTGGTGGTGGCGGTCAGGAGCCAATCGTCCAGATATGGAAAAACTTGGATTCCCTGACACCGCAAATGAGCTGTGACTACTGCCATGCACTTGGTGAACACCCGGGGGGCTGTGGTGAGACCAAAGGGCAGAGCCTGAAACTGGTAATGATTGGCTCCCAGCCGGAAGTGTAGGTAGCTTCTTGATGCTTTGTCCATCATTATGTGGTAGAAGGCATCCTGGAGATCTATTGAGCACATCCAGCTGTCTCTCCCCAACAAAGGGAGTATGGACTGTAGAGTGACCATTCGGAACTTAGACTTCTTTACATGCTCGTTTAACCAGCTGAGGTCTAGGATGGGTCTCCAGTCCCCTGTTCTTTTTGGAACTAAAAAGAACCTGGAGTGTGTTCCAAATCCTGTCTGGTCTGTTGGGACCTTTTGGATGACTCTTTTTAATAGCAGCCTTTCTATCTCTATAGCCGCTTGATCCCTGTGATTAGGTGGAACATCTGAGATCCTTTTGGGAGGGCGTGGTGCAAGGGAAAAGGGTATAGAGTAACCTCTGGTAATAATGTCTTGTACCCACTTGTCTTGAGTGAGATTTAGCCAGGCTTCTGAGTACAAGGACAGGCGACCCCCGACCGGCTCCAGAGACGCACAGTCTGGTCCCACATCAGGAACGCTGATAGGGACGGTCACAAAAGGAATCGCGACCTCCCTGATTTGGTGGGCCTCCCCTGCCTCTAGGGCAACGTCTACCATTATTTCCTCCTCCCCTGCCTCTGAAGGAGGAATCACCTTGTGTGTCCTGGAAAGGTCCCTGTGATTTCTTGAACTACATTTTGCTGCTCTTCTGATCTTTAGGGTAAGGTCTAGAAGGAACGGTAAAACGGACCCCCCACGGCAGAGAGAGTCTTTCCTTCCTGCTCACACCTGGTGACGGTATCTTTCACCTTGGGTCCAAAAAGAGAGGATCCGTCCATGGGAGCATTGGTGAATATAGACTTGAAAGGCTTGGCAAAGTTGAATAGACGCATCCAGGAATGTCTCCTTAATGAGACAACTGAACCCGCCTCTCTACTTGCATCATCAGCTGCATATGAAATCAGCCGCATGGAGGAGTTAATAACAGATGTGAGGGTAGTCAACTGAGCTGACACTCTAGATGGGACTGCTTCAGTCGAGGTACCCTGAAGAGTATCTCCTAACTCCTTTAGGAGATCTCTCTGAAGTCTCGTAAAATGTGATGGATAGTTCAGCGATCGGAGTGTAAAAGCCACTGAAGTGAAGATACGCTTCCCGTACCTATCCATTGTTCGTGATTCCTTATTAGGTGGATGGATAGAAGAAGTCTCTGCTAACTCCTTCTTAGTGGCCGCCGCCACCACCATGGTATCAACAGGTAAACCCTTACATAAAAACTCTTTCTCCTTAGGGGCGGAGAGAAATTTATTTGGACTCCTGGGGACCGGTTCCACGGCATCAGTAGTCTGCCATGCTTTCTGACTCACGAGATCTAGTAATTCATCAAATGGAGGAGACACCCATGAAGCTGAGGGTTGAGACCCAAAAGCCTTCAGGTACACTGACTCCTCATCGGAAGGGGCAACAGTGGGCCAGCCGCCTCTCTGCCTGAGGATCTCCAAAATGTCCGCAAAGGAGATATCTTCAGAGGACGACTTAGGGGACCCCTCCGACTCATCAAGGTCAGTGTCAGAAGTGACAGACTCATCAGGGGAGTCTACATGCTTCCGCTTACATGATCTCTTCCGAGGGGGCTCCTCAGCGGGATCTTCTGAGGAGGTCTCAGCAGATCGGGGACCACCCAAACGGGGGTCCTGAGGCTGCGAGTCTCTACCATCCCAGGGGAGAGAGGATGCTGAGACCGTAGTTGGCGCTTAAGGGAGTATAGCATCGGTACTCCTATGTGGTACAGATGAACTATCCAACATGCTCCTCATCTTCATGAAAACCGATTCCTCCGGCTCCGAACGACACCCCAGCTCCGAGGAGAGCGTAGGTGCCAATGGCTCCAAAGGAATCGGCTCCGCGAACGATGTAGGGCCCGAGCTCACTCGGGCGATGCACCAAAAGGAAGACTCGGCACAGAAGAGGTTCGGTTCCAAGTGTCCCCCTCGGGTCCGACCGAAGAGCTTCGGACCCTAGACACTTCGGACACCACTGACAGTGTTGGAGCAGAGTTTGGCTCTGAGACAACCACCCGGGGTGCTGGAGCCGAGGACACCACTATAGTCAGTACTGACAGCATCGGCTCCAAAGGCCCAATCTGGGTTGGTGGAGGAAAAAGAACAGGGTCGGTAACAGGAGTTGGCTCCGAAACAGAAGTGGTAGGAGCTGATAAAAATTTTGGCAAGGCCGACGACTTAAGGTGTCTGAGCACCACTCTCTCGATGTCTTCTTCAGAAAAGCTCCTGGAGGATCTGGAGGACAGTGTTGGAGACCTAGCTCTCTGCAATATATTTGATTTTAAAGTAGGGGAGACCGGTGGAATGTCTGTAGACCGGCTTCGAAGAGGACTGCCAGTGATCGGCACCGAAACACTGGGTGCCGATACTGCAATGTCCATGTCCAGAATCTCGATCGGCTCCGAGGACAGTGGAGCCGAAGAGACAGAGGGCATCTCCGATTTGGGTAACTTCTGTGGAGGTTCAGAGACAGAAGTTGAGGCTGGAGAAGGCCTTTTTGAGGTCTTGCCCTTATCCTTACCAGAAGAATGCGACCTAGCAGAGGAGGACGAACTGGCTAGGTCTTCCTTGAAAGAAGGTTTTAACAAGCCTTTTAGAATCAACTTATTCTTCCATTCCTGGAGCACTCTAGGACTAAAGAAATGGCAAAAGAGACAAGTCTCTTGAAGATGTATGGCCCCTAAACAGTGCACACAGATGCTATTGTCCATCAGTGATGGACATTTTTTGAGAGCATTTAGTACACTTTTTAAATCCTGACT
Source organism: Protopterus annectens (assembly GCF_019279795.1). NCBI lineage: Eukaryota > Metazoa > Chordata > Ceratodontiformes > Protopteridae > Protopterus > Protopterus annectens. Next base: position 613,269,577 of record NC_056741.1, on the reverse strand, counting down.
GTTTATGCTCTTTATGTTCTTTAGACATAATGGCAGTCTCAATATAGGCAATTGAAGAGAAAAAACAACACAGTCACTCAACAAGAGAGGAACTAGATCCTCTAACTTAAACAGATCTAGCCCTACTTCTCACAACAAACAACCAAGGGAAGTTTTATTAGGTTCTCTACCTTAAACAAACCTAGTGTAAAGGAAAAGGGAACAGACTAGTACCTCTAAGTAAAATGGTTTAGTCAAAAGCACACACTCATGGGAACACACACAAAAAAGGCCAACAGGCCCAAAGTTTTATAGCAGAAAAGTCAAATCCAGTAAAAAGTCAAGTCCAGTTAAATTGACACAATCGGTATCACAATAAGGCTATCAACAATAAGAAAGGCACTTCACATGAAGTTAAAAACTTCTAACAAGCAGAATAATAAAGAACTAAATCACTTGGCCACAACCAACCAAAAAAAGCTTCCGACTGAAGATGCGGCAAATGAGTTCTGGGGAATGTGCACATGCATCATGGGATACCTATTACCCACGAGCCAATCAGAAGTTTTCAGGCTTTCTAAGCGGACAAGTTGGAGCCGAGGATCGGCTCCGAGCCCACATGTAATAATGGAGGCGAGATAGGACTACATAACATCAGATGCTCCCAGGGTGCTAAGGTAACAGAAACAAAGTAACGATAATGCTTAAAGGCTCTGAGGAGCCTCCGAGATGATTCTCGACAATGAAGTTTTTGGTTTAAAAAAAAAAAAAATAATAAAATATATATAAAATAAAAGGGCGGTTTTAAAACACATGTACACATATTGATGGTCTTCCAGTACTTCATTTAGCTCATTAATGTGATTCTTGATTAAAAAAAATAAAATAAAATAATAAGCGCAATTTTATATTTAAAATATATTTTGGTTCAAACACATTAAGGACTTACCTAAGAGTGGAAGTCAGAGTTATTGTGAAAGACTAAGAGCACTTGCTCTTGTGCAGTACCCTTTGCAGTGGTCTGGGAGGTGAGCTTGCTTGGACGTGTTAGGCATATGGGGATAGCTGATTCTAGGGATGTTTGGGGTTGCCAGAAAGTGCTAGAAAGTCATCAGATTTCCTTCATGGAAATCTCTATGGGAATGGAAGGTGTGTTGAGTGGTTCACTGGCAGAGTGGCCACTTCATGGAACAGGCTGGTAAAATGGAACAGGACAAATATCGGTTTGTATATTTTAAGAACAGCCTGGAAACCCACCACATGAATTAGTGAATGGTATTCCCGCAAAACTGGATGGGCATTGTTGCCTGTGCTTGAAGTACTGATATGTGTGTATGTAAGGATGGAAATATACTTATAACAAATAAGAAACTAGAAGGGTCTCATAATTTAAAGTCTATGGACTGTATAAACTTGCTTGGAAGGAGCCAATAATAAGAATAAGCATTACAGCTTGTGGTCTCTAAGCAACAGCCAAAAAAAAAAAAACACAATAGTTATGTAATGTATGATTTTAGTAAATCTTGACAAAATATATAATCGTCATACAAGATGAAGCAGTCTACTGAATTTAGATATTAAAGGCAGGTTTTAATAACATGGGCTTGTGTATAATAACACTACTGTCCTTAACTTGTCATAAATGACATACACAACACTGAACATCAAGGGGACGCATGATGATTTTCTTATATAAGTAAATATGCACAACAAATCATGTAATTGCTTTAACTTGAATTGTAGTTTTTGCAACCCATCTTTACCATATATAATTCTTATTGGTTACCAAGGTAACTAATGCTTTATACATGACATCAAACTGACAAAGTTGTTCAAGGGAAACAACAGAAGCCTGAATTAGGAATGTCACAGAATGTAACAATCACATTCTGAACAAATAGTATTAAATTGACAATAATCTCTAAGTTTAACCTTTGCTGATTATACAAAATATAATGTTGCCATTTAAATCTAAAAACTTTCAGTATATGCCATAAAATGGCAATTTATAAATATGGAAAGGGAATTTGCGATCATTAATCACAATAAGGTGGTGGTGCTGCGGTAGCGTTGTCGCCTCACAGTAAGACGTTGTCCTGTTCAATTCTAAGCTAGAGCGTCTTCTTTGTGGAGACATGCGTGAATGGGCGTACCTTCGTTGAAGGTTGTGCGTCAGGGCTGGCAACTTGGCATGTAAAAATCTACTGCCAGTCATTAGCGGACCGGAGTTCCGTTGTGGCGACCCCTAACCGGAAAAAGCCGAAAGACACAACAATCACAATAAGTGATTTTTTTGTTGTTTTTAACCTATAATTTCATTCACTTTATAATAACACAAATATGAAAATACTTATGTGTAGGAAATGGGGTGAAGAGGGATGCACTGATAATTAAAATGCACTAACTTTCATCAATGTTCACATAAAACAAACTTGATGCTTTAAGTAAGTTAGCAACAAAGTTCATAGGTTTATAGGTAGGTACTAGGCTATCAGCCCTAGAGCCTATACAAGCCTAGCCAAAAAGGTACCCTGGCTTTCGCCACCCAAGAAAATTATTTACCTGTCCCCCTGTCGAGCACAGCCACAGAGGTGGTGAATTTCCTACTTCCCATCGAATCAAGATTTTTCTTGAAGAGAGCTAATGAGGAGCTTTGTTTGATATAGATAGGTAGTCTGTTCCACAATATGGGAAGTCTCTGGGATAGGAATCTATCCCTCCAGCACGTCCTGTTTATTGTGGTGAGAAGGTTTAGTTCCCTAGAGTGTGTAGTTCAGAGGGACTGGGATTTCTTTTGGTGGACCATGTCCAACACCTCAGGGTTTGGCATAGCTTTGTATGATGGGCAGAGATTGCCTCTGAGTAGGCGATATGCGACGGAGTAAAGCTGCAGTTTTTTTGAGACGGTCTGCGTAGGGCATCTGTTTGAGGCCAGTAATCCTCTGTCAGGTATTTCTGTGGCCTTTCCAGTTGTTGCAGATGTCTTGTGTTACCTACCAAAAGGGGTGTTATACTCTATAATGGGTCTGATGAGTGACGAGTAGAGGGAAACAATGACCTCTTTTTTTCCTGGATGAGAAGCCTTTTGTGATGAGGTGTGCCATGTAGAAGGATTTCCTGACTACTGTGGCAATGTGTTTATCAAAGGAGAGGCTACTGTCCACCTGTGTCCCAAGACCAAAGGGGATGACAATGCACTTTCTGGCATTGAGCTTGAGGCCATGGCGCTGACACCAAGCATCTGTCTCTGTGAAGCCCTTCTGTAGGACATCCACATCATTTGGGGACTCAACTATGGCTCCCAGTTTGCAGTTATCTGCGAACTTAGTTAGCCAAAGACCATCTGTGCTAGCCTGTACTTCAGAAAAGTAAATGCCAAACAGGAGAGGACCCAGGACTGAACCCTGAGGTACTCCACATGTCTGAAATCGGATTTGGAGTCTGCTACTTTCACAGTGTGGGTTTTGTCAGTGACCCAGTTGGCAACCCATCTTGTGACATAGGGATTTATACCTAGTTTGTGAGTTTATTTATAATTCCAGAATGGGGGATGGTGTCAAAAGCCTTAGCGAGATCTAGATAGGCTGCGTGAACCACCTTACCCTCGTCTACGGCTTTGGTGACTGCTTCAAAGAAGTCAATCAGGTTTAGGAGACATGATCTGCCTTTTACAAACCCGAACTGGGTGGGGTTCGGAGTTTGGAGGTTACTGATGTCTTTGTTTATAAGTTCCATGATGATATGCCTTGCAGACTAGGCTCGTTAGGCTAAAGGGGCGGTAGTTCCCAAGGTACGTGGTGGCTCCTCCTTTGTGGAGTGGGATAACAGTCACCATACACCATTCAGTGGGCACAAAGCCTGAGGTGAGGCTGTGATTGAACATGGTGCTTAGGTAGGGTGCCAGTTTGTTCTGTAGTTCATGCAGAACGCAGTCTGTGATGTTGTCAGGACCCATAGATGCTGTTTTTTGGCTTTGGAGTGTGAGATTTTTACCTGTGCAGCTGTGATTTCAGGAACTTTGCATTCTTCCGGTATAGAGATGGGCGCTTTAGGGGGTGGGGGGGTAAAGTTAGCACTGAAGCTATATGCCAGGATGTTGGCACTGGCTATGGCACTGTATCAAGCCTGGCTAACTCTCTCTAGAATGTGTAAAAATCTGTTAACCATCTTACTGTGTAATTTAATTTAATCCTGATTTACGCTCGGGATTAACTCTACCCTGTGGAATTTGTTTAACTTGCTTACTTATGTAATCTCTGTAAATAGTCTGTTTGTAATATGTAATGCTGGTATTATGTAATGGTGTATCTGCTTACCCTTGGAGCTTTTCTCCCCGGGCCTCCTCTGAAAATGGACATGCATCCAGTCGGACTGTACCGGTCAACAAATGTAAAATAAAAAAAATAAATAACAGATGGTTCTGTATATTTAGTGCCATTGTGCTGTAACTCAGAGCAGATCTGAGTGTTCCCATTGAGATTCTTGACATAGCTATAGAATGCTTTGTGGTAGTCTTTAGAATCAGGGGTGATTTTGTTTTCATAACTAGCTTTGGAGGATTTTATGAGGGATCTCAGCTGAGGCTGACCAGGGAGTTCTTCCAGTCATGGGATTTTACTCTTTTTTGCAACAGTTTCTTTCTTCTGTTGTAGAGTTTGTTTATGGCAGGGGACCACCAGACTGGCTTCCTTTTTTTGGAGGATAGCATCTTGGTTCTGTTAGGGATAGCACGATCCATGCACTTGTGTAGGTGCTTATAAAGTGCCTTTGTGTAGGATTCAGCAGTCGTACCTCTATTGTCCGGATGCATGGGTGTCGTGAAGTTTGCCACTTCTGTCTTAAGAAGTGTGAAATTGGCTTTGGAGAAATATTTTACTGTGGTTTCCCTAATGGGAGGTGGGGGGCAGAATGCGGATGTCTAAGCTGATTAGCTTGTGGCCGGATCTGACCAACAAGGAGATGACCTCTGGTGTGGTACACCGGTTGCCCATGCTGGTAATGACCAGGTCCAGGATATTGTTGCCCCTGGTTGGGGTGTGGATAAGTTGATCCAAGGTGTTTGAATTTATGAATTTCAAAAAACGTTGAGCAGAAGAGTTAGTGCATGAGTAGTTTTCCCAGTTGATGGTGGGGTAGTTGAAATCTCCCAGTATTAGAGTGTTGGGTAGTACCCTAATATTTTGCAGTGTTTCAAGAAATGTGGAGTTGGACACCTGGGGCATGGTGGGGGAACTGTAGCAAGTTACAATTTGGATTGCGGTCTTGCCCAGAGTTAGTTGCACTTGGATAATCTCGGATGCGTTATGCTGAGCAACTAGCCTGGAGGTGTGGGTATCTTTGATGAATATGGAGACACCTCTATTTTTAGTGTTTCGGTCCAGGTTAGGTGGCCAAAAGGTGTGTTATGAATTATAGCCCAGTAATGCAGGGGTGCTCTCTGGAGCCTTGAACCAGGTCTCAGTCGCTGCACATATGTCGATGTTCTCCATTTTTAGAGTGTGCCTCGAGTGAGTGCATTTTGGGGTTTAAACTTCTAGCATGGAGTAGCATTACCCTCAGACTTTGCTTGCATGTACCTGTCACGGTGGTGGATTTGTCTTTTGAAGCGTGCCTAAAAAAGGCACTACAGGGGCTGCAAGAGCCTTAGCTAGTATCCGGCATCCCAAGGGCGATAGGTGCAGGCCATCTTTGGCAAAGCATCGTGGTCTGTCAATTATGTCATCCCAGGCAGACAGATACTGGATCCCCCTAGAATGACACCAGAAGCTCACTCAATTGTTGAAGTCAATCATTTTGTCGTTGTACTGTGGTATCATTCTGGGCGATGGTACTTAGGGCTAGGGTCTTACCTGCCTGGGCTACAAGATTGGAGAGATTGTCTGTTTTCATGTAGTCCAGGGAGGTATGTCTCAGGTTATTCACACCAACATGGACAATGATGAGTCATATTTGTACTTGTTGTGGAGTGACTTGAGTACATGCATTATGTGACGGATCCTGGCACCAGACAGGCAGTTGACTGTAACTTTCTCCTTGTTCAGCCTGGTAAGTGGGACATCAGTGTGCCTGACTACAGAGTCTCTGATGACTAAAGTGTTTGGTGCGTTGTTTTGCCTTAGGGGCTGTTTTTGGGTGGCACACTGGTGTTGTGAGCTATGTGTCGTTTTGGTGGTAATTGGTGTTTTTATTTGCGTATCAGCTTCGGAGGTCTTCATTTCTTGGGTAGGTTAATATTAAGGGCCTCCGCATATGTGGATTTCATGTTACTATGTGTGGGTGTTGATGGTGTGGGTTCTGTAGGGCTATGTGTTGCTTGAGGTGTAGTGCAGATGTTTACCTTCTCCTCTTGACTGTCTAGCACAGTCTTGGCTGGAGAGAGCTTTGCTTCTAATTTAGCTATGTAATTGCATCTCTCGCAAGTTGTAGCATTTGGTGGTTGGAGGACAGGGTTGTCTGTGTACATGAGGCAATTGTTACATTGCCCCAGTATGCCCAGATTCACTAGGTGATCAGGAGAAATCACCGGAAGCTGACCCTTGGACATGCCTGGTTTGGTGCTTTTTAGTGCAAGAGCTGTTTTTTCTTACATTGGCAAGGTACTTGCAGGTTAGGTTCTTTAGTTCTTGCGATTGGATTTTAGTGCTTCTATTAGTTTACAGCTTCTTTAGTGCTTTCTAGCTGTACTAGAGCAAGTGCTAGTCACAGGGATTCAGATTTTAGTGCTACTACTGAAAAAACAGCAAGTTCTAAGGTAAAATTTGAAGAGCAGACTTTCTGGCACCAGGAATAGATTAACCCTAGCTGAGCAGCGTTGCGCAAACACGGGTTTTAAAGCAGGAAGTTGAAAGGGATAGAAGCAGCCCAAAACGGCCAATAGTACAACAAACAAGAGTTGGAAACCACTCCCCTAGGGATAGATAGGTTGTTCAAAGCTTACCACTGCCACGGATAGGCTGCAAGACTACCCTCTATCCCTGCAAGGTCTGGTCCACTCCCAACAAAAAAAAGTCCAGAAATCAGCAAATCTGGGATCTGAACTATACTGGTTTAAGGAAAGGCGGGGAAACAAGGAGGCAGACAGGATTTGTGTAGAAGATTTTTTTTTTTTTTTTTTTTTTTTTTAGAAGTAGGGAAGTAACAAAAGCACAAACTAAATACACTTACAAAGCTCTAAAAGGCTAGCACACACGAGTGTGTAGCCTGTAACAGTAAAATACAATTTGAAACAAATGATCTGTCAAAGTGCAATGTGCAAATACAGCAGAAATGCAAGTAAATAATTTAGCACAGTTGTAAAACACTTGCGATCAGGTGCGGCAATCAAAAAGAAGCAGAGTGCAGACCTTTTTATCAATTTAAGTCTCTCTCTCTCCTTTCTGCTGCTGCAATTCTCTGCGGGACGCAGTGATTACTTAAATATTGGCAAACATTGAAATATAACTTCTGATATATAGTACAGTTTTGTACCTACCATAAATGTAGATGTCCGAACTGGATAGCATCTGCAGTCATAACAACTGGGTTGTCCTGTCGTCAGGCAGCCCTTCGGTCGGCCGGATTCCAAAGTCTGGGTCCGGCTTCGGCTGATGTCGCACTTCACCCGACGTCATCTCTGCTGGTCCTCGGGTATAAAGGCATCAGCCGACGCCATTTTCCTCAGTGTTTCTTGCCCCAGATGCCAGTTGCCCTCTTGGAAGGCTAAATTTTGGATAAATGCCAATGTTTCCCAAAAAGATAAGGTAAACACAAAAAATAAGCATGTATGTACATATATACAAACAAATACACCATAAGAGACTCCCCCTCCCCAGCTAGCTATTAGGAGGATAAATACCCTAGGAGTACCACAGAGGGGAAGGAGGGAGGGTAATCCTGACTGCAGATGCTATCCAGTTTGGACATCTACATTTATGGTAGGTACAAAACTGTACTATGTCCTTCATGGATGCATCTGCAGTCATAACAACTGGGTAGAATACCATAGCCAACTAGGGGAGGAGGAAGATAAAATTATGGTGTGGTTAGGATCCCTTGCAATACAGCAGTGGCAAACCCTGCTCGGGATCTAGAATATAGAGGTAAATTATAATGCTTGGCAAATGTATGCACGGAGGTCCAAGTAGCGCCTCAATAATGTCCTTGGTTGCCACTCCTCGTAAGAAAGCTGTGGTAGTGGCTGTAGCCCTTGTAGAATGAGGTCTTATGTTCTGTGGAATTGGTTTTCCATGGAAGGAGTAACAAAATCTTATGCAATTTCCTATCCATTTGGAGATTGTCTGTTTGAACTTGCTTTTCCTTCCCTCCCTGTTGCATAGGCTACCAAAAGCTGGTCAGTTTTTCTGTTACTTTTGGTTCTGTCCAGGTAGTAGCGTAGCTGTCTATGTACGCCCAAGGTATGCAGCATTCTTTCCCCTCTGTTTTGTGGATTGGAAAAGAAGGTAGGTAGGTGGATTGCCTGGTTTAAAGACACTCTGGATACCACCTTAGGCATAAATGTAGGATTAGTTCTCATGGACACCCTATCTTTATGGAAGATTAGGAAGGGTTGTACTGCCATTAAGGCCTGCAGTTCCGAAACCCTCCTTGCTGAGGTAATTGCCAGTAGGAAAGCAGTTTTCCATGATAGGTGCTGTAGATCTGCTGTTGCTGCTGGTTCGAACGGAGGGAGTGTCAACTTTTCTAGCACAAAGTTCAAGTCCCATGCTGGTAATGGTGGTTTCCTTGGAGGTTTTACATTCTTGATCCCTCTGAGGAACTGCCTGAGTAGAGGATGTGAAAAGACAGGTGGATCAAAGCTGTATTCTGCTGAAATAGCTGATGCATGTATCTTGATGGAGGAATAGGACAGGCCTGTATGTAAAAGCTCTGCCAAGTACTCCAGAATGTTTGCAATATCTATATTCGACACATCTCTTCCTCTTTCAGTACTCCAAATGACAAACCTTTTCCATTTTCCTGCATAGTTCCTTCTTGTTGAAGGTCTGCGGGCTTCAAGGATAATGTCTTTAACCCTTTGGGAAAGATCTGGCTTAGTTGCTGCTATGTGATGTTCCAGGCAGTCAGCTGCAAAGTTTTTAGGTTTGGATGCATGATGCTGTAGTTGTTCTGAGTTAACATCAAAGGCATCAGGGGTATTGACCACATTTTCTCCCGAGACATGCTCCTCAGCAATGGGTACCAGTGTTGTCTTGGCCAGTTCGGAGCTACCAGGATTATCCTTGGACGTTCTTCCTTGATTTTCAGTAATACCTTGTGTATCAAGGGAAGAGGTGGAAATGCATATGCTGTCAGACCTGTCCAGCTGAAGGAAAGAATATCCACCTTCCATGCAAGTGGGTGGAATGTCCTTGTGCAGAATTTTTTGAGCTGGTGATTGAGAGGGGAAGCGAATAGATCTATTTGTGGCATTCCCCATTTCTTTGTGATGGTCTTGAAGATGTCTGGGTGTAGCATCCATTCGTGAGCATCCGAGGTGGTTCTGCTTAACATGTCTGCTAGAGTGTTCTCTTTTCCCGGTACAAATATTGCCTGTAACTGGATGTTGTAGCTGAGAGCCAGATTCCAAAGGTCCAAAGTCATTCTGCATAGGGGGTATGAATGAGTGCCTCCCTGTTTGTTGATGTACCACATGACTGTGGTGTTGTCTGTCCTTATCATCAAATGGCCTTCTTTGAGGAATGGTCTGAATTTTTGGATTGCCAGTTTTACTGCCAGCATTTCTTTTTGGTTTATGTGCAGGTGCAGCTGGTCCTGAGTCCACAATCCTTGTACGCATTTGTCCAGCATGTGCGCCCCCCATCCTAGGTCTGAGGCGTCTGTTGTGATGGTTTGGCTTGTTCGAAACTTGTGAAAGGGTAGGCCTGGGTTTGACTGGCATGCTTGGGCCCACCAGAGGAATTCATGTTTTAGGCATGGGATTAATGGTATTTCTGCTTCTAGGCTGTGCCTGTGTTGAGACCATAAATTCTTTAGGTACCACTGTAGTTTTCTCATATGCAGTCTGGCATGTGGGACCAAGATTATGCATGATGCCATGAAGCCCAAGGCCTGCAGAACTTTTCTTGCTGTTAGTTTGTTCTGTCTTGTTAATGCCAAAAAGTAAAGAGGGAGTTCTTTTTGTTTTTCTGCAGTTAGGAATGCCATTTGTTTTACTGTGTCCAATTCTGCGCCTAAGAATGTTCTTGTCTGGGATGGTATCAGCCTTGACTTTTGTAAGTTGACTGTGTATCCCAGGGCTTGTAGCAAGTAAATGACCCTTTGTAAATCTGTTGTCAGCTTGCTTTTGTTGTCCGCTTGTAGCAGGCAGTCGTCCAGGTATGGGTAAATTTGGATTCCCTGTAGTCTGCAGTGAGCGATTACTGATGCCAGGCATTTTGTGAATACTCTGGGCGCAGTAGATAAGCCAAAGGGCAATGCTGAGAATTGATAATGCTCTGATCCTGCAAGAAATCTGAGGTATCTTCTGCAATTGGGTCGAATGGGGATGTGCAGGTATGCCTCCTTGAGATCTAGAGTTACCAGCCAACACTCCTTGCCCAGCATGGGAAGAAGTTGCTGTAGGGTCAGCATTTTGAATTTTGGGACAATGATGTATGTGTTTAAGATGGACAGGTCGAGAATAGGTCTCCAACTTTTCTCTTTTCTTGGTACTAGGAAGAGTCTGGAGTAGAATCCTTTGCCCTGTTCTGTTATTGGTACTCTTTCCACAGCTCTCATCTTGGATAATTTCGCTATCTGCTGTAGAGCTTCTATTTTTTGATTTGGAGGCAGGTTTGGCATTCCTCTTTACTGGCAAGGTGTGGAAGTGGAACCGTAGCCTTGGTCTATGGTTTGCAAAATCCACTTGTCTTTTGTGATATAGTGCCAATTTTTCGAAAATAAGGCTAACTTTCCGCCTAAAGGTGCTGCTATTTGCTCCCTGGTAGGCGGAGTTAGAGTCAAGTCACTGTGATTGTCCTGTTGCAGTGGCAGTGGTTGTGTCTGTGCCTCTGTTATTACCTTGCCACTGTCGTCCTCTGTAGGCACCTCCTCTGGATTGATTTCTGCCTCTGGATCGTCTGTTTCTGCCCCTTTGGGATCTTGTGGAGTCAGGAAAGGACCAGTTTTTGGCAGGCCAGTTCCTGCTAAACCTTGGGGGCTGAACCTGTAAGAAATCTTTAACTGTTTGTACAGATTTTGCCTTTTCTTCCATTTTCTTCATTACCTGCTGGGCAGGTGTACCAAATAAATTGGCCTTATCCATGGGAGCATCTAATAGCTTTGCTTTAACATGATCCGGTAAGACCTGTTCTTTCAGCCATGCATGTCTTCTTATCACTGTGCCAGTCATGGCTGATCTAAATGAAGCCTCCAGTGCATCATAGCCACATTTTAAGGAATGGTTACTAACCTGTTGTATGTTATTTACCATTTCTAATACATATTTCGTGTCTAAAGATTCATCAGAGGATACTTTTTTAGTTAACTGATCAGGCATAAACTCTTGGTATTGAATCATGTGAAACTGACAGTTTAAAGCTCTAGCTGAGAGAGTAGCAGAGGTGTAAACTTTTTTCCCCCATCTGTCTAAGGACCTGGATTCCCTTTCTGAAGGAATAGGGTTTTTTGCTATGGTCGAGGCTACTGCCTTAGGCCCCTGGGAAATAGTTTCGGGGTCTGCCAGTGGGGCCTTGTATAGGTGGTGATGAGTGTCAGGTACCCTGTAATATCTATCAGGTTTGGCAGGGGCAGGAGGTAAAGAATCAGGAGCAGTGCAGACATCATTAAATGCGTCATCCACAACAGGTAAAACAGGAGGTATAGCTAAGGGCCTATGTTGTGGTAAGTGTAGAAAGGTCCTAAGCCTTTTTCTTGAGTCTGAGAAATCTTGTCCCTGCCATTGGAATTGTTCTCTCATGGCATGCAAGGTTTCCCCAAAAGAAAATTCCTCTGGTGGAGAGGCAGCTGGAATGGATTCTTCAGCATCGGAGTCTTCATATGTAGAAAAAGGGTCCTCTGGCTGTTCTGAAATGTCGGAGTCATCCGCAGAAGCCTCAGAGGACACTGGCTCGGGGGGCTCTGTCCTAGGTCTCTTTTCAGGGGGCTGAGAGGCCCTGTCTGGGTGAGATTGGGATCCCCTAATTAAGGATATTAAATCTTCTGCCAGAGTAAGCATTTGTGAACTAGAAGTGGGCCTGTGTGAGGGAGGTTTAACAGGCACTGACTTAGCAGATTTGGCTGCTTTGGCCCTGGCAAAGGCCTTGATAGACATGGCTGCAGGGGGTCTAGCAGCACCACGTGCTGGGGTGGAGACATCCAAAGGGATGGTGTCTGATAAATCAGAAGAAACCACGGTTGTAGGCAAAATTTCTGAGGCCGATTCAGATAAGGTAGCAGGAGCCTCAGTAGTAGCCATGGATTCGGCTGGAGATTGACCAGTTTTCTCGGTTTCGGCCGAAACCGAGACACTCGCGGCTTGCTTCACCGTGGTTTCGGCCGAAACCGCGGACCGCGAGTGTCGGTCTTTTTCCTTGCGTTTTTTAATAATTTGGGTAGTCGGAGGATCCGACGGCATAATGTACGCAAAGTCTGAGCCGAAAAACTGTTCAGCAAACTCCGACCGATGCCTTAGCGTTCGTCGGTTGAAGGAAGCGCAGGCCGAACAGGCTGCTACGTCGTGGTCTGGGCCTAAGCAAGGCAAACAGTAAGAGTGGAAATCTTTATGAGGTATTTGTTTCCCACAAGTTAAACAGTTATTGACTTTTTCTGACATCGGCTGAGGCAAGAAAGAGTCCCCAACGGGGTACTTAGCTTTTTAGAAGTCTTCAAGTAGTATTCGGTAGTAGTAATCTCTGAATCTGACCGACCGGCACTTGCGAACAGCTTCTGCTTGGCGCCACGGCAAGAAAGACTGAGGAAAATGGCGTCGGCTGATGCCTTTATACCCGAAGACCAGCAGAGATGACGTCGGGTGAAGTGCGACATCAGCCGAAGCCGGACCCAGACTTTGGAATCCGGCCGACTGAAGGGCTGCCTGACGACAGGACAACCCAGTTGTTATGACTGCAGATGCATCCATGAAGGACATCCAGTAAAATACACTGTATTATAAACATTAGGTATAAATATTACCATCTATTTATATTAAGTAATAAGTTTTGAAAGACTTCATCAATAAGGATGAAAATGTTAAATAACTGTGTGCTATAATCTTTTACTGAAGTTTTACATATGATACATCCTACTTTACTATGATTAAATTGCTTGTCCTCTATCTTTCATGTAAATATTAATTGCTTATACAATAAGTAGACATGTATATTGTATCAGAATTCTGTTTAAACTACAATAGTACTATATCTGTTCAAAATAATATAAATATTGCTTATTCCTATTACAAATATTCTCCATATGATAATTCAATTTACGGAGCTCAGATGTTCTGGATTGTCAAGGTATGAGTGATAATCTGATGGATTTAGGTTTAGCAATCAGATTAGGAATGATTTTCATTCCATGGCTAGTGCGGATCTTAGTTTTGTTAACATTTATTAGTTTAAATTTGTTATTTCACAAAAACATTTTTAGTATGCTTGACTGAAACATTAGTTTATTGGTAAACACTCAAAGTATAAAACAGATCATTTCCTTTAAAAGTTCAAACATATACTTTATAGTTATCAGATGAAAATGTTTATTAGTCACAATAAAACAAAAAATACATAGTCTAAATAACCTAAGATAGATTTAACTTTATTATCTTTAAATACCAATGGCTTAAACAATCCTAGCAAGACATCACATCTACTGAAATATTTAAAACTGAAAAAAGCACAAATTGTCTTCCTTCAAGAAACTCATTTCAAAACAAATGACAATTACAAATGGAATCCTAAGGAATATATGATATTGGTGCAATCCACTTATAAGACAAAGACAAAAGGGGTAACAATTTTATGGAAAACAAATATGATTAACCCAGAAGTCATTTATAAGTATGAAGATAAAGAAGGCCTTAAGGCATTAGTAATAGTTAAATATAATAACATAATATGGACCCTTGTCAATCTATACTGGTTCCCAGGCATTGGAACAGGAACTGCTAAAAAACACCTGGATTTAATTTCCAATAATTATAAAGGCAACTTAATATTAGGAGGAGATTTTAACTGTATATTTGATATTTCTGAAACTACAGATGAAAGACCTCTGCGTACATCTGCTGTATCAAAAGCTTTAAACAAGTGGGTAGAATCATTTCATGTTGTAGATACTTTTAAATTTAAAGAAGATAAATCTTTGCTGTTTTCCCATCAAGATCACAGATTTGGTACCAAAACTAGAAAAGATTAAATATTTGCTGCCCATGACTTACATTCATTTCTCAATCACTCTCCGCCCCTTTTCAAACCACAATTCATTGAGACTAAAACGTCAAAATGGGTACAAACTATTAATCTTTAACTACAGAATTCCAGCATATATAACTGAAATTAGAGAGTTCAAACCCCAGTTATTATCTGAATTACAGTTTTTCTTAGATATTAATTACACCACAGAGTTAAATAAAATAATGATATGGGACTCATTAAAAGCTTAAATATATGGTAAAACCCTAAATTGGTATAACAAAAATCACAGAATGGGATTCTGAATTATTAGATCTTCAATCCAAACTTTTGTTAGTAAAAGCTGAAAAAAAATCAAAATAATTTGGAAATGAAAAAGAAAGTAGAAGTATTAAACAATACTTACAACGAAATTCTAACACATAAAACTAGTTTAGCTTTAGAAAAACTAAAAATTAATACCTTGGCCACTTCTCCGAAATATTTACATAATTTATCCACAAGAATCAAAATACAGTCAAAAGCTAATAACATTAAAAGTATCTTCCATGAAAAGAAAGGGAAAAATGTCTCAGATATAGTTTACATTCCTGATGCCTATAGAAATCACTATATGGAACATTTCCAAAAAAGGAAATATACATATTGATCAATTAAATCTACATGAAAAATGTTCTAATATAAAAAAATACCAGAAAAATTAAAACTAGATCTGCAAGCACCGATATCCTACAAAGAAATTACAGATACAATAAAAAGAGGGTAAAAATAATAAAGCTCCAGGTACAGATGGCAAAATTATGGAAATATATAAACTTTTTCCTTCAAAGATACTATCCCCTCTTCCATAAAACTCAATTAAAAATTCAGTCACAAGCTTTAATACCACCCTCTTCAAGATATTCCTTAATCACACCAATCCTAAAGGAAAACAAATCCCCAAACATCTGTACCTCATATAGACCTATATCATTATAAAATAATGACTATAAGATATTTATGGCGATATTAACTAACAGAATGAAAATACTAATATCCAAAACAATAAATAATAATCAAACTGGATTTATATATCATAGACACACACAAGACAATATTAAAAGGATAATTTCTCTTACAGAGTATGTTAATAAAGAAAATAAAGAAACACTCATAATTGGCTTAGACAGAGAAAGCCTTTGATTCCCTAAATTGGGACTATTTATTAAAAACCCTAATGCTATTTGAATTTACTGCATCCTTTGTTCATCTCCTAAAGAATATATATATATATATATATATATATATATATATATATATATATATATATACACACATAAATAATTTAGCGTATGTCAAGTTAGGTCCTTTTACCTCTGAATCTATACATATAACAAAAGGCACTAAACAAGGATGTCCCATGTCACAGATTTTATTTGCTCTGGCTATTGAAATACTGGCAGATTCAACCATAACAATATAAAAATCGAAGGATTAGATTATTATGAACAATACAATTCTAAAGTAATGCCATTTGCTGATGACATATTATTAGGATTATCTAATACAAAAGAGACATTTGAAGAATTAGATACATTAATTGACAAATTTCACATGACTTCAGGACTCCATTTCAATAAATCAAAATCAAAATTTTTATTTTTAAATACAAAAAAGAACTGCAAACTAAGGGGGATCACATCAAAGGGAAACAAAAATCTACCTTAAAATATCTAGGAATTGAGTTATGCAACGATAATAATGAATTAGTCTAAAAAATTACAATAATATCAACACAATTAAAAATCTCTGTGGAAAAATGGAACAAATAAGAAGTTATGTACCTACCATAACGTTCCATGTTAGTTGTCTTCTCTCGCCTTCTTTCTTGCTTGATGGGTTCGGAGCCGATCCCTCGGCTCCGACTCGGCACTTGCTAAGCTCGAGAGTCACTTTTACCAGCTCGAGGCAGCCCCATATCCCATGATGCAAGGCGGTAAGTACCCAGATCTCGTTTGCTGACAAAGGGCAATAGCACCAAGCATAAAATACTTCCCAAAGGAAGAAAGAAAACTTACAGATGGAAGAAGGACCAGGTCTGAATGGTCTTCAGCATAACAGTTTCTTATACAAGGTCTGTCCAGGCCAGGGGAAGGAGGGAGGGTCGCAAGAAAGAAGGCGAGAAGACAACTAACATGGAACGCTATGGTAGGTACATAACTTCTTAATGTTAAGTTGTCAATCTCGCCTTCATTCTTGCTTGATGGGACCATGTCCCTAGCACCTCTATCCTGGGTGGCTCAATGGAACAAACTCTTGAGGACTGTAGAGCCAAAACTGGCTCTGTCCCTGGAGGCCAAGTCCAATTTGTAATGGGAAACAAAAGTGTGAGGAGTAGCCCAAGTGGCCGCTGCACAAATAGTGTCCAAAGGAAGTCTAGCTTGAAAAGCTGTAGAAGTAGCTAAGCTCCTAGTTGAATGTGCTTTAGGTTTTGAGCACAGCTGTTTTCCCCTGAGCGTATAAATTTCAGAGATGACCGAAGAAAGCCATCTGGACAAGGTCACTTTAGAAACAGGAAGGCCTTTTTTATTATCCGCATAGGAAACAAAAAGTTGATCAGATTTTCTAAATTTTTTTGTTCTGTCCAAATAATATCTAAATTGACGGTGGACATCAAGATAATGTAGCTTTTGTTCAGCTCTATCTGAATAGTTAGGAAAAAAATACAGGGAGATCAATGGATTGATTCAGATTGTTCTTTGAAGCGACCTTAGGTAAAAAGGTTGGATAAGTTCTCAAAGATACTCTGTCTTTGTGAAAAACCAAATAGGGGGGTCGAACCGAAAGAGCATGAAGTTCAGACACCCTCCTGGCAGATGTAATAGCCACTAGGAATAAAGTTTTCCAAGAAAGATATTTCAGGGAACAAGAAACAGCTGGCTCAAGGGGGAAGAATCAAGGATGTCAGCACTAAATTTAGATCCCACTGAGGAGGAGGATTCCTGATTGGAGGTTTTAGTAGGAAAATTCCTTTCAAGAAGGCCCTGCAGAGCCTATGGGACATAATATTATGATCTGCTATCCCGACATGAAAATTGGAAATAGCAGCCAATTGAACTCTGACTGTGGAAGAAGAGGAGCCTGCATGAAAAATCTCTGCTAAGAAGTCCAGGACTGCCTGAACAGGGGCAGTAAAAGGATCAATATTTTGGGCCTTAGCCCAATAAGAGAAACGCTTCCATTTGCTTGTATAAATCCTCCTGGTAGAGGATTTTAGCGGTTACTATGATGTCTCTAACTGGGTTAGAGATCAGAGGAAGCCTGGCTAAGGAAGGAAGTGGAGCAACCATGCTGTGAGGTTGAGAGAAGGGATTGACCGGTGCAGCTGACCCGATTGGTGAATCAGAAGATCTGGCACTGGGTCCAGATGCCACGGCTGCACCAAAAGGTGATGATGGAGGAACGGGAACCAAACTTGTCGAGGCCAGTAAGGGGCAATGAGAATCAATTTGGCTCTCAAAACGGTAGCTTTCTGGATCACCTGAGGGATCAGAGGAAATGGAGGGAGGGCATAAAGAAGTCCCTGGGGCCAATCCTGGGTCAGAGCGTCTCTGGGGCGATGGCCTGATAGAGGGAAGAGGCTGAAGAAGTCTGGACATTTGCTGTTTTGGGGAGTAGCAAAAAGATCGCAACATGGACGACCCCATTCCAGAAAAATCTCTTCCGCTATAGATTGCTTGAGAGACCACTCGTGAGGCATGAGGATAGCTCTGCTCAATCTGTCCGCTATAATGTTGGTTTTCCCAGGGATATGCGTTGCTACCAGAAACCGATGAGAGGAGATCGCCCATTGCCATAGTCTGAGCGCTTCGACACAAGGGGTAGGACTTGGTTCCGCCCTGTTTGTTGATATACCAAACTACAGACATGTTGTCTGTGTGGACTGCAATTGTCCCTACGGGAAGAAAGTCGTTGAGGGCTTGCAACGTTAAAAGCACTGCTCTCATCTCCAGGACATTTATGTGCAGATGGTACTCGAACGGCTGCCACGTCCCATGAACCATCCTGCCCTGATAATGACCCCCCCACCCTATCAGGGAGGCATCCGTGGTGACAGTGGCTATCGGGGATGGGGGTACAAAGTACCTGCCTTGGTGAACCTGAGACGATGTGATCCACCAAGCAAGATGCTCTTTGCATGTCTGTGTCACCAGAATTTGGTGACGCATTGGAAGTTGCTGGTATGACCATTGTGTGAACAGCATCCACTGAAGAAGGCGCATGTAGAATCGAGCCAGGGGAAGAAGAGTAATGGCCGCAGCCATGAGACCTAATACCTTTAGAACCATTCTGGCCTGTATTTTCTTGCTGGCCAGAATGATCCTGACATGAGTCTGAATGTCTGAAACTCTTTGTTCTGTAAGGGTAGCTGACATCCGAACAGTGTTTAAGTTTGCGCCTATGAAGGTAATAGACTGGCAGGGCGATAAGGATGACTTTTCAAGTTGATTGAGATGCCCAAATGAGAACAAAGGTCTATTGTGTAATCCCTGGCTTGTATAAGCTGATGCCTGGTGGTGGCTGACAGGAGCCAGTCGTCGAGATACGGAAACACCTGGAATCCTTGACGTCTCAGGTGAGCCGTGACCACTGCCATGCATTTGGTGAACACTCTGGGGCTGTAGTGAGACCAAAGGGCAGGGCTCTGAACTGGAAATGACTGGACCCCAGCCGAAAGCCGAGAAATCTCCTGGAGCGTCTGTGAATTTTTATGTGATAGTACGCATCCTGAAGATCTATTGAGCACATCCAGTTGTCCTTCTGTAAGAAGGGCAGAATTGACTGAAGAGTGACCATTCGAATCTTGTCTTCCTGACAGACTTGTTGAGTCTGCTGAGATCCAATATTGGTCTCCAGTCTCCCGTCTTTTTGGGGACCAAAAAGAACCTTGAGTAGATTCCGGCTCTGAATGGTCTATTGTAACTGGCTGAATGGCTCTTTTGCAGTAGTTTTGAGATTTCTGACTCTGCAATCTCCCTTAGACCGGTGGTACATCTGGTAGGGGGCTTGAGGTGAAGCGACTTTCCTCTAAAGAAATTATATAACCCTTGGTTATGATCGACTGTACCCATCTGTCTTGAGTGAGGGAATGCCAGGCTTCTGGGTACAGTGATAATCTTCCCCCGACTGCCTCCAAGGAGGGACAGCCGGGCAACACCTCAGGGATGCTGAAAGGGCTTGTCAGAGAGAGGCTCCCTGTTTCCCTGGTTCTTCAGACCCCTCTGCCTCTAGAGCGGCGTCTGTTGTTGTTACCCCTCTGCCTCTAGGGGTAAACTGACCACGTGAATCCGGCGTGACTCCTTGGGATTTACGGAACCACATCTTCCCGCCCTTCTGTCCTTTGGGATAAGGTCTAGAAGGGGTGGAAAACGGACTCCAACAGCAGAAAGAGTCTTGCCGTCCTGCTCGCACCTGGTCAAGGTTTCCTTCACCTGAGGGCCAAACAAAGCTGACCCATCAAAGGGAGAATTTGTGAAGGACGCCTTAAAGGGATCCATAAAATCACATAGCCGCATCCAGGCTTGGCGCCTAAGAGCCACACCTGTACCTGCCCTACTCACTCCATCAGCAGCATATGATATAAGCATGGAGGAGTTTGCAATGGAGTTAAGGGTTCCTAGCTGCGAAGCAATTTTTTCTTGAGCCCCTGCAGCTGTAGGATCCTGAACTACTTCTCCCAGCTCCTTCAGGATATCCTCTGGAGTCTGGTGAAGTGACATAGGTAATTGACACGAGGGATAGCAAAGGTCGCTGAGGAAAACATCCGCTTACCGTACCTATCCATGGTCCTAGAGTCCTTATTAGGAGGATGGACGGGCACGTAAGGATCTGCAAGTTCCTTTTTGGTGGCCGCAGCCACCACCATGGCATCAGCGGGGACACCCTTGGTAAGGAATTGTTTGTCAGACGGGGCAGTTATAAATTTTGAAGGCCTCCTAGGGACTGGCTCTACAGAGTCAGGAGCTGCCCACGCCTTTCGTGCAATAACCTGCATAAGGGGGTCGAAAGGCGGAGACACCCAGGAGGTGGAGGGCCGAGATCCAAACGCCTCTAGGTATACTGACTCATCCTCAGAGGGATTGTTGGTGGGCCAGTTTCCACTCTGTTTCAGAAGTTCTAGGATGTCTGAGAAGGAGACATCCTCAGAGGGGATCTAGGGGATCCCTCTGACTCATCAAAGTCAGTATCCAGTGACAGACTCGGGGAGTCTACATGCTTCCTCTTACAAGTCCTCTTCCTAGGAGGATCTCCCAAACATCAGGAGAATCCTCGGAAGAGGGGAAATTCCCAATGGGGAAACCTGAGGCGGAGGATCTCTGGGTCCTGTAGCAAGAGAAGTGGCAGAGATGTCAACAGGTACTATAGAGGGAGGAGCTACGGGAACAGACTGCTGACTGATACCAGTGGCCAGTACACTCTTCATCACCTCGAATGCTCCCCTCCCAGGCAGGTCCGAGAGAACCCGCTCAAGAGCTAGGAACTCCAGGGACCACCGAAGGGAAGTCTCCGAGGCAGATGTCGGAGCCGAGCTCACCAAGGCCGAGGCTCCAAGGGGAAGAGCGGGTTCGGACAAGGGTCCGATGCCACTCACCCCCTCGGAGGAGACCATGGAAGCCCGACCACCGAATCCCTCTAAGGAAGGTCTCAAAGAGGAGATAAGAGTAGAGGCTGAAGGAACAGAAGGGGGTATCTGTCCTCCAGCCGTAGCAGTAACCATTCCCGAAGACTCCAACTCCAAGCTCTGAGGTAGAGTTGAAGGAGGAACTGTAACGTGGTGTGGACCAACAGTCGTCTGTTGAGACGGACTGTGTAACATTTGGGCCAGTACCTGTGACTTAAGTAATCTACTGACCACTCTCTCTAGGTCATGATCTGACAACCTGGATGACCTTGAAGATCGGCTCCGATGGCTCCGTTCCGATAGAAGAGGTGAAGCCGGAGCCGAAAGTATCGGCTCCAAGGAAGGAGACCTCGACCTCTTCCTGGAATGAGCCATCGGAGCCGATACCATAGATCCTGTCGGAGCCGACCTCTCGGAGCCGACAGGAAGCCTCGATGTATCGGCTCCAGCCGGAGCCGATACAGCCACCAAAGTAACGGTGTCGGAGCCGATCGGAGCCGACACTGATGCCTGTGCCACATGGGTGTCGGAACCGATCGGAGCAGACACCGAAGTGGTCGATACAGATTCGGCACCGATAGCCATCGGTGCCGAAGGCTTTGTTAAGCCAGAATCGGCTCCAGCCGGAGCCGATCTCGACTCGGAGCGAGTCGGAGCCGAGGCCGCAGGCTTAGAAACAGAAGCCTGGGCCTTGGAAGATTTAACTGATTTTGACGGAGCCGACTTAGCCGGAGAGCCCTCCGGCTCAAGAAGGCCCCTAAGAATCAGTTTATTACGTCTTTCCTGCAGGACTCTCTGGCTGAAGGAATGACAAATAGCACAGGAGTCCTGCAGGTGAAGAGGCCCCAGGCAATACAGGCAAGAAGTGTGACCGTCTGTCAGAGACATCTTCTGACAGCACGAGTCACACTTCTTAAAACCTGAGACCCTCTCCTTTGACATAGTGCTTAAACACACACACACACCAGTCAAAAAACTTAAATTAAAGAAAATACCAAAAGGTATTCCTAAAATAAACACACACACGCCCTAACAGGGAGGGGATGGGATGGGTAAAGTTTGACTAAAAAATATTAAGGGAGACAGGGATTTCTGTCAGGAAAACTAAATAATTAACTTATAACTAATAATAAGTTTTTTAACAAAAAGGGGCTTGAATATTAGTAAATTGAATCACTTACCAGGAGCTGGTAAAAGGAGGACCTCATAAGCGAAGCGGCAAACGAGATCTGGGTACTTACCGCCTTGCATCATGGGATATGGGGCTGCCTCGAGCTGGTAAAAGTGACTCTCGAGCTTAGCAAGTGCCGAGTCGGAGCCGAGGGATCGGCTCCGAACCCATCAAGCAAGAATGAAGGCGAGATTGACAACTTAACATATAATATTAACATTTGAAGACAGACTACAGTTAATAAAAAAATGGTTTTACTGCTCAAGATCCTATATATAGCCTTGGCAATACAACTGTTATCACAAAGGAATTGGTTTCCCAAGAGAAACAGAATAGCTTTAATACATCATATCAGACCATGGAAACAGGGAGGATTAAACTTTCCTGATATATAAACATGTATAAAAGCATCAGTATCTAAAACAATCTCAGCTTGGAAGTCCAAATAACTTTGCAAATTGGAAAGAATTACTAAATGTAATAAAAATAAATTAATTTGATTTACAAAAAAAAAACAAAAAACAAATAACAGATAAAAACAATTTGCCATGGCACATATGTATTAGTATGCAATATAACATAATTAAACCTACAAAACTTGTATGATTATTACATGGGCTCATTTAGGAAAATTAATGCAAATATAAATTTAAAAATCTGGTTTGATCTTTTAACATCATTTATAGTCACAAAGAACTTTTCACATAAAAGCTATAGAGAAATTATTTATTCCTGGGAACAGGAAGGATTGGTTTGTTGGCTCCACTGCATCAAAAAAACTAAAAGCTTTAGATATGCAAGTAATAAAAACAACATACAAAATTCCACAACAGGACTGGCTAACTTTACAGAGTATTCTGTCATATTCGCAAGATTTAAGTAGAATAATTAACAATTCTTCATTTAAAGAAATGCCTAAATTTATGAAATACATATACGAAATCATATATAATGACTTTGACATGGGGAAACAGTATTTCAAAATTTTACAAAATCTGGATAAACTATAAAACAACACCCAAAACCTCATACTGGAAATATAAAAGGACATTCAATACAGTTAACTGAAAATATTAAAACAAATATATTATTATCGATAAAATATACATCCTTTACACAATACTGGAATGTTTTAATTGGAAATGCTTGCAAAGAGCATTCTCAACCCCAGACAGAATCAGTAAAATTAGTTCTTCCACAAAAGGAATATGTTGGAGATGTGAGCAAGTACACAATGCAGACTGGAACCACATTTTCTTTGACTGTGTTAAAATTAAGCCATTTTGGAATGGTATTAATAACTTTCTACAAGCTTTATTTAAAGAAGATGCACCATTACATAGTACATTTCAAAATAATTTTGCACAAAGCAATACAAAACTGTAAAGAATGTGGTTAGAATTTGTTTGGAGATGATAGTGAAATTAACTAAACTGCATATGGTATGTGACTGAAAGAAAATTTACAGCTTAAGCAGTATATTGAACATGAACCTGAGATGCAAATGCTCCAAGATGTGGCTATGAGAAATTAATGCAGGTGGATTGGACACTCTAAATTGGCCCTAGGCATGAGCGAGTGCATGTGTGTGCCTTCTGTGGAAGGTTGGGAGCCGAGCTGGCAATTTGACACCATAAAACTCCACTGCCAATTATGAGCGGACAGGTAATCTGCTGTGGGGACCCCTAACTGGGAAAAGCCAAAAGAAGAAAAAGAAGAAGAATCTTGTCAAGAGGAAAGAAATATGGCTGTACTTTCCATTCAAAAAACAGATTCATTTCTGGCAAGGTTTGATGTTTGAGGCTGATATAGTGTTATATCAGTTTATGGAGCACATGCTTGCAAGAAAATGTCTCAATTGAGACTTGTGAAGGGTAGTAGTCAGGGACTTAGGGACACACATAGATAGTAATCTAGCCTTTGACCATCATGTGTCTACAGTGGTGAGGAAATCATTCTATGTTGTGCAACTTATAAACAAAGGTATGACATCTAAGTCCAAGGAAGTTATTGTTCCACTGTATTCAGCTTTCATCCGACCTATCTTTGAGTACAATGCCCCCTTTGGTATGTACCTAACCAGGCATATCCAACAATTGTAATGTTCACAGAGATTCCTCACTAAAAGAATACAAGGCATAAGTAAAATGTTTTATGCAGACCACCTCAAGTCCCTATCCCTGTATTCTGTCTCCTACAGGATTTTGAGGGGAGAGCTATGCCTGGCATACAGGGCATTGTCAGACCCACTCTGATGGACCTCCTGCATATCCACAAAACAAACACCAGAATTACCCATTGTAAAGACTTAAACCTTGCCTGTGATATAAATAGGACCTGCTGGAGAGATAGGTATGTATCCCAGAGACTACCACATCTATGGAACAGGCTCCCCATCCACGTGAAGCAGAGTTCTTCCTCCCTAACCCAATTTCAAGTGCAACTTGGGACAACTGGATGGGAAACCAGAAATTCATCCATGGTTTGGCACCTATGTCTCTAATGGACATAGGTAACCTGTAAATGGTTCATCTCTCAGGCCCATGCTTACACTTATCAAGGGTATCAGAACTTGTCAGAGATTTGGGATGCATGACTAGGCTTAAAAAGGCCCTTGTGGTCATTAGCCTAGTAAACACCTATGAACCTATAAATCATTTTATTTAACTAAAGCTCTTACATTACTGAATGTGAACGGAGGTCCTCATTTGAATAGGTCAAACATGTATCTAGTATGTACTATACTATAATAATTTCAAGGAAGAGTATAACAAAAAGATGGAATACAAACACAATACCAACTTTGGAAGACTTCTACAGCCTACTGAAGACCACAGCATTATTGGAAATTAAAATTAAAGAATTTATCCAAAGCCATTTATCAACAACCCTTGGGGAAAAGTCTTATCGTTGATTGACACTATACAATAATTGATCAGACACTCTGACAATGGGTTGGGCATACTTATAAATTAACTTTATACATTAAAATATGTTATAGTGTCAGGCTAATGTAAATAGTGTACACAGTTATTTAAGATGTTATGCATAAATGTTATGGAATTCATTCAAATGTATTTGAAAAATAAAAAAAAAAATTTTGAGAAAAAAAAAAAGAATTAGATGTTAACATACCTGTTACCTGCTCCTTGCAACATATCCCTTGTTAAAAGTACCTCTGTCTGAACACCATTTTCCTGCAATGAAAGTAAAAAAAATAATATTAGTAAGCATACACATGTTTCAGAAGGTATACAACATGAATACCAGCAAAAACATCATCATCCATTAATAACTTAAGTTTGATAAATTATTTGAAGGAGCAACCGGTAGCCAAGAGTACAAAATGCTAAAGATCAAGCTAGTCGTGCTAGAACATATGTTGACAAGTTGGGCTTTTGATATTCACTACCCACATCTTCTGACATTTTCTTTGTTTTCTGTTTATTTCTTAACCAAGGTAGGGCACTGATCCACCAGGACCATTTTTAGGCTCAGCCCAGGGACTACATGACATATATCCAATAAAATAGGGCATACATGTGAAACAAGAATACAGCAACTCCAAAAAAATGCTTAAATGATTACTTCAGCTATATATAAAGCAATGTAGAAGCAATTGTGCTAAGAATTTCAACAAAAGGGTATGTGGAAGTAACAGGGTGTTTTACAATGACTTAGTTAATAATGTTGCACTTTCCCATGCAATGATGTGAACATAGACTTGTGCATTTAAAGGTGAAGTAGTAATGAAGTGGGAGTGACAGAGAATGCAAGTTGAAGGGTAAGAGTAGGTAAGCGTATAGGCACTGAGGGAAGTTGAAAGGGATTTGACAGTTGGTAAGGAGATGGGTCAGTCACAGTCAGAGGACAGGGAGTAGCATTGGCAGTTTGGAAACAGCAATAGAATAGTAGTTGTTGAATGGCAATTGGTTGGTTACGGGATTGCTCCAATCTAGGTGTTTAATATAATGCAGCAGTTGATAATGGAATTGAAATAGGTGTTGCACACTTTCAGAGTTTAATAGTTAATGGTGAAAAAGGATAAAAAAAAAAAAAAATACTCAGCCAGTACTTGGATTTGAAGAAAAATACCATAACCTTATTAGCGCTTTCATCCAATTTAATACACTTGAACTTCTTCAGAAAATAACATCCATACATTTTCAGCATTTAAATAAATAACTGCTGTGTCACATGTGATAAAATGATCCAATGAAATGCATAAAATACTTAATGTGGTGTTCAAACATATAAAAGCACATCACTTTTTTTTACAAAAATAAACATAAATAATCAACTTTAAATATGTAAAATTGTTATTAATAATAATAATTATTATAATATTTGTGCTTGTAAAAAGCACTTTATATTAATCATATCATTTAATCCAGGAAGCTGATCTGCATTTAGTAAAATCTGCCATAAAGTCTCTTTACACTCTAAAGAACTTTAAGGTTCCCACTAAATTTATCATCCTTAACTTTCTCTAAAATGAAAAAAGAGAACTTTTTGAAGCTAGAACAAGACATGGTGTGTTTAGCTAAAGCATTTGACATATCTTTTTTATGTATGGCTAGTGTATGTTCATATATATGTTTGTTTAATGCTCTTATTGTCTTTCCTGTACACATAGCAACATATACCACATTTCTAGTCTTACAAGTGTAGTGTCCCTTACACTGAATTGGCCTATTTGTGTGTTTAAACAATACTGAACTAGTCCCTGCAATGTATCTACATTGTTTGCAAACTCCACTGGGAAAGGTACCCAAATTAAAACTAGTGTTGACACTGTTGCGGTCAAAGGTACCTCTCTCTAAAATAGTCTTTATGTTCACTATTCTTTTGTAAGTAAACAAAGGGAAATTACCAACTATTTTACTCAAATCAGTATTACCCAACACTACTTTCCAATTATTCAAAATGGTATTTCTAATAAATACCATCTCATTAGTAATAGGAATAGGAAAAGCCAAAGTGTAATCACTAGATGTTGCATTCACTACTAAATTAACTACAACTAAATTGTTGATTTGTTTCAAAATAGGACACGCCTTACTAAATCTAAGACGTAAAACTTCTTTTAATATATTGTCCAACCAGGCTTTATCATAACCTCTTTGTGTAAAAAATCCCATCAGTTTCTGTGTTTCTGTGTGAAAAATCTCATCTCTACTAGTTAACCGACTAATTCTGATGAACTGCCCCTTGACAACTCCATGTTTCATACAAACTGGATGTAAACTGTCATAATATAAGTATTGGTTGACAAAGGTAGACTTTCTGAAGATACAACTTTCAAAATGTGAACCATTTTTATACAGGAAAGACAATAAGAGCATTAAACAAACGTATATATGAGCATACACTAGCCATACGTTAAAAAGATATATCAAATGCTATAGCTAAACACGCCATGTCTTGTTCTAGCTTCAAAAAGTTCTCTTTTTTCATTTTAGAGAAAGTTAAGGATGATAAATTTAGTGGGAACTTTAAAGTTCTTTAGAGTGTAAAGAGACTTTATGGCAGATTTTACTAAATGCAGATCAGCTTCCTGGATTAAATGCTATGATTAATATAAAGTGCTTTTTACAAGCACAAAGATTATAGTAATTATTATTATTAATAACAATTTTACATATTTAAAGTTATGTTTATTTTTGTAAAAAAAGTGATGTGCTTTTAAATGTTTGAACACCACATTAAGTATTTTATGCATTTCATTGGATCATTTTATCACATGTGACAGAAGTTATTTATTTAAATGCTGAAAATGTATGGATGTTATTTTCTGAAGAAGTTCAAGTGTATTAAATTGGACGAAAGCGCTAATAAGGTTGTGGCATTTTTCTTCAAATCCAAGTACTAGCTGTGTGTTGTTTACTCGGTTTTTCGTGTTTTTGTGGTTTTAATATTTCTTGTTTGGTCAGTGATGGCAGGAGAAGAATTGAGTCAGGAGACTCTGCTAAACCTTAGCATCCATCCCGTTCCTGAGTCGGGTAGAAGCTTTAGTGAACTTATTACCTCAACCATTTAGGAGGCTGTTCAAGAGGCTTTATCCTGGCAGATAGGCAATGGGGGTGTTTCAAGTAGCCTGAGCGTTAATTCGGGTAATCCAGGAAGCAAGCGAGATGACATCAGTGCCAATGTGGGCGTCTTTTCCAATCAGGCAAGTTCGGTTTCGCCTGTGAAGGTGAACGTCGGTTTGCCTTCAGTGTGTATGAATCAACGAGGATTCAACAGTGCTGGTTGTTCAGACATAGTTACTGAAAGTATTTTTAAGGAAACAACAAATCCCTTTCACAACACGCAAAATGGAACTGAAGTAAATAAAGTAAGTGACTTTGCATTTCCGTCCAGTCCGGACGAGTTTACAACTTGCAAAAATAATATTTTTTCACTAAAAAAGTTGTGTACAAAAACAGAGTCATTACAGCTAGAAGTCTTTTATTTAGAAGAGAAAATTAACTTGAAATGTGTGCCCTTTGGCTTAAGAACTTTTAAGTTCCCTAATTGTGTGGTCCAGGGTGACAAATTGTACACCCAGTTGGTTGAATTGTTTAACAATACAGGACTAACGTTTACGAATATGCTTATACAACATTACAAAACTGAACTAGTGTCTTTGAGAAAACAAACAGAGTCTTGACAGTAAAATTATAGCTTCATAGGCCTTTAGTTCTTTGGCGTCCTTATATTACGGCATTAATGCTAAACTTGAGAGACACAGAGCTTCTGTTATTTTAAGAAAACAGAAAAAGCTCAAGAGAGACCTTGCCGCTTATGATTCTAGAACAGCTTATCCAGTAAAGAACCTTAATGTCAAAAAAGATGGTACAAGTTATGTTGTTAATAATGTTACATTAACCAACAATGTCAACTCAATTAACACAGATGCTGGTTCAAAAGTGTGCTTAGGAAATGCCAATGATAATGGAAATGGTGGACACATTCAATTAGACAATATGCAAGCTTCCACCTCCTATGCACAAGCAGTTTCTGTAGTGAATAAATCTGGTCCTTTTTTGATGGACAATACAGGCAACAAAAAGACTCCGAGATGGTCTGGAAAGGTCCAAACTAGGAGCAAGGGGAAGGGCAAGGGGCGCAAAAAGAATTAGATTACACTATTAATGTATGTAATTTGACTGATGATGTCCTGACAAATTATATGACTTCTGTACTTAAAAATGTTTTTTCTTTTATTCCATCAAATCATGTAAACATTTCTAGGTTAATAGTAGACTTCAAATTGTATCTAAGGAAGCTTAATTTGAAGTATATTTTTGAAGGTATTGCTAGACCTGAACCAATTTGATTTCAAAAGGAAAAGTACCTACAACCCATTATTAAATTCCACCCTGATGGTTTTTGGGAAGTTATGTGAGCAGGAATTTAGAAAGATTGGGTGTTATGGTAAAGGTAAACTCAATTTACTTCCTTCAGAAATGTCTGCACTAGAGGATTTGGCCAACAATAAGAAATGGCGTATTATGAAAGCAGACAAGGGTGGTACTATTGTAGTTATAAAGTCTACTGACTACAGTTTGGCAATTAATTCATTGTTAAGTGATAATAATTGTTATAAAGTAGTTACAGAAGAGTACATCACACAAAGTTTTTTGAGATTGGACACTTGTTTGTTTGACTTATTTAGTCAAGGAAACTTAGATTATTCTGTCTACAACTTTTTATTAGTTATATATCCTAAACTGGCGACAATATTTGGCATTCCTAAGTTACATAAAAATAGAATGGATCCTTTCAGGCCTATAGTGTCAGCCAGTTTTTCTAAGACAGAACCAATCTCTGTTTGGCTTGATAAACTCCTAAACCCTGTTGTGCAAAAATCAAAATTTTATTTGAGAGACTCATGGCATTTACTTGAATGTTTGAGTCAATTACATAAGTTAGAGATGCCTGTTACATTTGCATCATTAGATGTGGTTTCTCTATATACAAGTATAGATCAAACAACTGGTGTAGAATATCTGAGAGAATATTTGAGTCAACATACTGATTTTGACAATGATATTGTTAATACAGTGTGTGTATTTTGATGGAGCTTATATTAGAAAATAACTTTTTTTCATTTGAAAATACTTTTTTTCAACAAATTTCAGGTATAACGATGGGTTCCAGGGTAGTCCCTTGTTTTGCAAACTTGGTGATGGCAATGTGGGAGAATAAGTTCCTTATTTCACATCCCATATCGAAAAACATTGTATTCTATAAATGTTACATAGATGATTTGATCTTTTTATGGAAAGGGAATGTTGATTCTTTTTACACATTTGTTCTACTTTTGAACAATTCAACCACTTTTTTGCAATTCACAGTGGGCAACATTGGTGACAACATTGATTTTTTTGGATTTACATTTAACCATCGGTTATGATGGTTCACATTTTGAAAGTTGTATCTTCAGAAAGTCTACCTTTGTCAACCAATATTTACACTATGACAGTTTAACATCCAGTTTTTATGAAACGTGGAGTTGTCAAGGGACAGTTCATCAGACTTAGTCGGTTAACTAGTAGAGATGAGATTTTTCACACAAACACAGAAACTGATGGGATTTTTTACACAAAGAAGTTATGATAAAGCCTGGTTGGACAATATATTAAAAGAAGTTTTAGGTCTTAGATTTAGTAAGGCGTGTCCTATTTTGAAACAAATCAACAATTTGGTTGTAGTTAATTCAGTAGTGAATGCAACATCTAGTGATTACACTTTGGCTTTTCCTATTACTAATGAGATGGCATTTATTAGAAATACCATTTTGAATAACTGGAAAGTAGTGTTGGGTAATACTGATTTGAGTAAAATAGTTGGTAATTTTCCTTTGTTTACTTACAAAAGAATAGTGAACATAGACTATTTTACAGAGAGGTACCTTTGACCGCAACAGTGTCAACACAAGTTTTAATTTGGGTACCTTTCCCTGTGGAGCATGCAAAAGTACAGTTTTGTACCTGCCGTAAATGTAGATGGTCGAGTGTATACACTGCTGCAGTCATTACACTTGGGTTATCCTGCCATCAGGCAGCTCCCCAGTCGGCCTGAGTTCCAAATTCTTGGTCCGGCGTCGGCTGCTGTCGCCTCCTCCCTGACGTCAGTGCGACAGGGGTATGTAAGATGTATCTGATGCCATTTTCTTTAGTTTTTCTTGCCCCAGATGTCAGGTGCCTCTAAATAGGTAGGCAATTCCAATTGCTAATAAAACATACATAATAAAAGCAAAAAAACAACTTACAGCTACCAGCAAATACTCCCCATAAGTAGTAAGGGTGGAAGACATAGGTATGTACCAGCCAGTAAGAGGGGAAGGAGGGAGGGTAACCTGGACTGCAGCAGTGTATACACTCGAACATCTACATTTATGGTAGGTACAAAACTGTACTATGTTCATCGTGTTACACTGTGCAGTCATTACACTTGGGTAGAATCCCAAAGCTGAGGTAGGGTGGCTGGTTCTATAAGGCATCAGGGGTGACTATAAGGCCCTGCAGCACTGCAGTAGCGAAGCCAGCTCTGGATTTAGAGTACAGAGGCAGATGGTAATGCTTGGTGAAGGTATGCACAGAACTCCAAGTTGCTGCTTCCAAAATATCCTTGGTAGGTACTCCCCTGAGGTAGGCCGTTGAAGTGGCTGTTGCCCTGGTGGAGTGAGATTTAATGCTGCCAGGTACAGATTTTCCATGGTATGTGTAGCAGAAACGTATACAATGTCCTAGCCATTTTGAAATAGTCTGTTTTGAAATAGCTTTTCCCTGTGCTCCTGCAGCATATGCTACCAATAATTGCTCAGATTTTCTGAAAGCTTTGGTTTTGTCCAAGTAGAAGCGTAACTGCCTGTGAATGTCCAAAGAGTGCAGTAGTCTCTCCCCTTTATTCTGTGGTTTAGTATAAAAAGTTGGCAGGTGAATAGTTTGGTTTAGAGCCACACTGGATACCACCTTTGGCATAAACGTAGGGTTAGTTCTTAAAGACACCCTGTCCTGGTGGAAAATGAGGAAAGGTTCCACTGCCATTAGTGCCTGTAATTCTGAAACTCTTCGTGCTGATGTTATTGCCAGGAGTAGAGCAGTTTTCCAGGAGATATATTTTAATTCTGCTGTGTTAGCTGGCTCAAAAGGAGGTAAAGTTAGTTTTTCCAAAACAAAGTTGAGGTCCCAAGTTGGAGTAGGTGCTCTACGGGGCGGTCTTATGTTTTTAGCCCCTCTGAGGTACTGTTTTAACAGAGAAATAGAGAAAATTGGTGGATCCGTGTTGTAATGAGCAGATATGGCAGAGGCGTGGATCTTGATGGACGAGAAGGAGAGGCCTTTGTCCAGCATCTCAGTTAAGTATTGTAGTATCTGAGAAATGTTAGGGACAAGAGGGTCAAGGCTGTGAGCTTGGTTCCAGGCACAGAATCTCTTCCATTTATCCGAATAGGCTTTCCTGGTACTAGGCCTTCTGGCCTCCAGAATAACATCCATAACAGCTTTTGAGAGAGGCATTGGTTGTTTGGCTAAGGAATCTTCCATGCAGCTAGGTTTAAGGTCTTTAGCTGGCTGTGTAGTATTTGACTGTTGTGCCGAGTCAGCAGATGTGGGATTTGAGGCAAAATCCAGGGTGGTTCTTGTGCTAAGCTCCTCAAGATTGGGTACCAGTGCTGGCGTGGCCAGTTTGGTGCAATCAGGATCATCTTTGGCTCTTCTTGCCTGGCTTTTATGAGTATCTTTGGCAGGAGAGGTAGTGGTGGGAAAGCATATACTTGTAGGTTCTCCCAGCTGAATGAGAGGGCATCCACTTTCCATGCTTGTGGATGGTAACTCCTTGTGCAGAATTTTTGTAGCTGGCAGTTTATTGGGGATGCAAACAGATCTATGTCCGGGCTCCACCATTTCTGTGTTATCATTCCGAATATTTGTGGATTCAATTCCCATTCGTGGGGATCCATGATGTTTCTGCTTAAGTCATCTGCCAGTGTGTTTTTCTCTCCTGGCAGGAATTGTGCTTGCAGATGAACTTGAAGGTTTATAGCTGTGTTCCACAAGGTCATGGCTTGTCTGCATAGGGGGAAGGAGTGAGTGCCCACTTGCTTGTTTATGTACCACATAACTGTGGTGTAGTCTGTCTTTATCAGTAGCTGTCCTGGATGCAGCAGGTCCTTGAAAGCTATAAGGGCATTTTGTACAGCTAGCATCTCTTTTTGATTGATGTGAAGATGCCTTTGTTCTGCGGGCCACGTGCCCTGAATACATTTGCCTGCCATGTGTGCTCCCCAGGCGTAATCCGATGCATCTGTTTTCAGTGTTTGCCTGGCTGTGGGTTGTGTAAAAGGCTGTCCCTTGTTGAGGTGACAAGCTTGAGCCCACCACTGAAACTCCTGTTGAAGGCAAGGGATTAGTGGTATAACTGTTTCCAAACTTTGACAGTGTTGAGACCATACATTCTTTAGGGACCATTGTAGTTTCCTCATATGCAGTTTGGCATATGGAATTAGTAGTATGCAGGATGCCATGTAACCCAAGGCCTGCAGAATTTTTCTTGCAGGGAATTGGGTCTTTGTTGCCATCAATTGAAAGTATTGAGTCAGTTGTCTTTGCTTGTCTGGCGTGAGATAAGCCATCTGGGCCGTTGTGTTCAAGCTGGCACCCAGGAATATAATCTCTTGTGAGGGCACTAGTTTGGATTTCTTTTTGTTTACTGTGTACCCCAGGCAACTTAATAACTTTTTTTTTTACAAACGCCAGATGCTTTAGAAGAAAGCTCTTGCTCTCTGCTTGAATCGGGCAGTCATCCAGGTAAGGATAAATTTGGATTCCTTTCTGTCTGCAAAATGCAATTACTGGTGCCAGGCACTTTGTGAAGACCCTTGGCGCAGTAGATAAGCCAAAGGGCAGTGCAGAGAATTGGTAGTGCATTGGACCAGCTATGAATCTGAGGTATCTTCTGCAGTTTTGTCTGATAGGGACATGCAGGTATGCCTCCTTGAGGTCCAAAGTCACGAGCCAAGCTTTCTTGTCCAGCATGGGAAGAAGCTGCTGTAATGTCAACATTTTGAATTTGGGAACATCCAAGTAGGTGTTTAGAGATGAAAGATCCAGAATGGGCCTCCAGGCCCCAAAGAGTCTTGAGTAAAATCCTTGTCCTTGCTCCTGTGATGGTACCTTTTGAATAGCTCTCATATCCATGAGTGCTGTAATTTGTTTTTGAGCCTCTGCCCATTGATTTGGTGGCAGATTTGGCATTCCTTTTAGACTTGGCAGAGTGTGAAAGTGGAACCTGTAACCCTGAAATACAATGTTGAGAACCCATTTGTCTTTGGTGATCATTTGCCAATTGTGGTAGAAGAGTGCCAGTTTTCCTCCCAAGGGGGCTGCCAAGAGGGATTTGTTTGGTAGCTGTAGTGGGAAGTCATTGGAGCTGCTTTTTATATGGTTGGGGCCTGTCTTCCCCTTCTTTCTGGCCTGATGCAACCCATTGTCGAGGCCTATAAGGACCTTGTGTTTGACCTCTACCTCTTGGACGTCTGTATCTTCCCCTTTGAGGTCTGTCTGTAATTGGAAAGGACCAATTCTTAGTTGGCCAGTTTCTGCTAAATCTAGAAGGCTGAACCTGTAAGAAATCCTTCACCGTTTGCATAGATTTTGCCTTATCCTCCATTTTCTTTAATACCTCGTCTGCCTTAACTCCAAATAACACATCCTGCTGGAAAGGTGCATCCAATAATTTTGCTTTAACATGATCTGGTAACCTATGTTCTTTTAACCAAGCATGTCTTCTAATGACACAGCCTGTAACTGCTGCTCTGCAGGAGGCCTCTAGAGAATCAAAACCACATCGCAAAGTATGCTTTCCTACTTGTTCAGCTGCATGCAAAAAATCCTGCATTTCTTTAAAATTAGGAGGATCTGATTCTGGAAGCATTTTCTGTTTTAACTGAGACAGTAAAAATTGCTGATATTTTAGCATGTGAAACTGGCAATTTAAGGCTCTCATTGCTAAAGTTGCAGATGCATATACTTTCTTTCCCCATCTGTCTAATGCTCTGGAATCTCTGTCAGAGGGAAATGGATTCTTGGCTGATGAGGCCTTAACTCCTTTGGGTCCCTGAGAAATAGTTTCAGGGTCAGCTACAGGGCTTTTATACAGAAATTTATGAGAGTCAGGGACTCTGTAGTATCTGTCAGGTTTAACAGGGGATGGAGGTAAGGAATAAGGATTTAAGCTGGATTCAGTATACACATCATCCACAATATCTAACACTGGCGGAATAGCAAGGGGTCTGTGTTGAGGTAATAAAAGGAAGTCTCTGAGCCTTTTCTTGGATTCTGAGTAATCCTGGCCTTCCCAGTGGAAATGCTCCCTCATGTATGTAGGGTTTCCCCAAAGGAGTAGTCCTAAGGCAGTGAGGCTGATGGAATTGATTCCTCAGCATCAGAATCCTCATAAGGGGGGGGTAAACAGTATCCTAGGTCTGAGGATGAATCAGAAGAGATGGACACCTGGTCGGATGAGTCATAGTCTGCATCCTGTCTAGGCCTATTATCAGGAGGGGGATGGGACCCCCTGATGAGAGTGCTTAGGTCTTCGGCCATTTTGAGCATTTGTTTCTTAGGCATGGAGGCCTGTCCTGGAGAATGCTGTATTTGTTTCTTTGATTTTAAAGGAGGCTTAGACTTAGCTGAGGGTTTAATGCTTAACTGAGTAGGTCTGAAGACACCCTCTGAAGCTGTGGGTTGCTCAGCTACTCCGGATCCCTCTGAAAAGTTAGTCTCGGTAGGCTGAATAACTTGTGCGTCTGAAGGCCCAGCCATCTCCACGTGGGAGTCAGAGGTGGCCTGTAGCTCTACAGAAGCGGTCATCAGGGGCTGCAAAGGCGCCTCGCTGAAAACCGGAAAACCGGCGACTGGTCCAGAAGAGGCTTCGTCGTTAGTTTTAGGCCTCGGATGCCTATCCTTGTCTTTGCGCTTTTTGTGTATTCCGGTCGTCGGAAGTTCCGACGGCATGGTATAATTGAATTTTCTACCAAAATAATGTCGAGCAAAATCAAACCGACGTTTAGTAGTGCGCTTGTTAAACCTAGCACAAAACCAACAACCAGTGACATCGTGGTCTGGGCCTAGGCATGGGATACAATAGGAATGGAAATCCTTATGAGGTATTTGTTTCCCACAAAAAATGCAGTTATTAACTTTTACTGACATTGGTCTGAGGCAAGAAAAAGTTTCCCCAGTGGGGTACTTAGCTTTGTAGAAGACTTCGGTTCTGGATTCGGAATGAAAATCTCAGGAGACGGCTGACTGGCACTTGTGAACTGCTTTTGCTTCAGGCACTGCGTGGCAGGAAAGACTGAAGAAAATGGCGTCGGCTGCATCTTATATACCCCTGTCGCACTGACGTCAGGGAGGAGGTGACAGCAACTGACACCAGACCAAGACTTTGGAACTCAGGCCGACTGGGGAACCGCCTGACAGCAGGATAACCCAATTGTAATGACTGCAGCAGTGAAACATGATGAACATCAATGTAGATACATTACAGGGACTAGAGTTCAGTATTGTTTAAACACACAAATAGGACAATTCAGTGTAAGGGACACTACACTTGCAAGACTAGAAATGTGGTATATGTTGCTATGTGTAGTTCATGTGAACATTTTTATGCAGGAAAGACAATAAGAGCATTAAACAAACGTATATATGAGCATACACTAGCCATACGCAAAAAAGATATGTCAAATGCTTTAGCTAAACACACTATGTCTTGTTCTAGCTTCAAAAAGTTCTCTTTTCATTTTAGGGAAAGTTAAGGATGATACATTTAGTGGGAACTTTAAAATTCTTTTAGTGTAAAGAGACTTTATGGCAGATTTTACTAAATGCAGATCAGCTTCCTGGATTAAATGATATGATTAATATAAAGTGATTTTTACAAGCACAAAGATTATAATAATTATTATTATTAATAACAATTTTACATATTTAAAGTTGATTATTTATGTTTATTTTTGTAAAAAAGTGATGTGCTTTTAAATGTTTGAACACCGCATTAAGTATTTTATGCATTTCATTGGATCATTGTATCACGTGACACAGCATTTATTTATTTAAATGCTGAAAATGTATGGATGTTATTTTCTGAAGTTGTTCAAGTGTATTAAATTAGACGAAAGCACCAATAAGGTTGTGGCATTTTTCTTCAAATCCAAGTACTGGCTGTGTGTTTTTTACTTGGTTTTTCTTGTTTTTCTGGTTTTAAAAAAATACTCATCAAATCTTACATCCTTCTGCCACATTAAGGCGCTTTGCCAACAGAAAGTACAGTTGTGTAAAATCTTACCATAACAGTAGATATCCTTCCCTTCAACTGCAGTATTCATATCTGAAAGGATCTCCTGCCAAGGATAGCACAACATCTGGCAAGCAAACCAGAGCCTTTAGTTTTAACAGGCACTGTACATCACATGTACACTTCACATGCAAGGCGTAGGGTGTAAAGGTGACATAGGTCTCATATGGGCACACATACTCAGAACTGAAAAAGCCCCAGGAGGAAAAGAAAGTCCTTAGGGACAAGGAAAAAAGTACAGTTGTGTATCTACCATAAATGTAGATGTTCAAGTGTATTCGCTGTTGCAGTCATTACACTTGGGTTATTCTGCTGGCAGGCTAACATCAGTTGGCTTGAATTCCAAAGCCCTGGTCCGGCGTCGGTTGCTGTCACCTCTTCCCTGACGTCAGTACGCCAGGGGTATAAAAGATGCAGTCGACGCCGTTTTCTTCAGTTTTTCTTGCCCCAGATGTCAGGTGCCCGCAAAAGGGTAGGCTAAAAATTCTGCTCATAAAAAAGCATGCAGTAACAAACATTACCTTCATCTACAAGCAAATACACCACATAGGTTGTATAGAATAGAGAAGTACAGATAAGTCCCAGCAATGAAGAGGGGATGGAGAGAGGGTAACCTGGACTGCAACAGTGAATACACTCGAACATCTATATTTATGGTAGGTACACAAGTGTACTATGTTCATCGTGTTTCACTGTTGCCGTCATTGCACTTGGGTTGAATCCCAAAGCTGAGGTTGGGTGGCTGGGCCTAGATAGAATTAGGAGTAGCTATGAGGCCCTGCAGAACTGCAGTGGCAAAGCCTGCTCTGGATTTAGAGTAAAGAGGTAAGTGGTAGTGCTTTGTAAAAGTGTGCTCTGAAGTCCAAGTTGCAGCCTCCAAAATGTCCTTGGTTGGTACTCCTCTGAGGAAGGCTGCTGAAGTGGCTACTGCTCTGGTTGAATGTGGCCTAATGCCCTTAGGCACTGATTTGCCATGTTGTGAATAGCAGAAAAGAATGCAGTGGCCTATCCATTTTGAAATGGTCTGCTTTGAAATAGCTTTTCCTTGTGATCCTGCTGCATATGCCACTAAGAGTTGCTCAGTCTTTCTGAAGGCTTTAGTTTTGTCCAAGTAGAAGCGTAGCTGTCTGTGTATATCCAAAGAATGCAGAAGTCTCTCCCCCTTATTCTGTGTGTTTGGATAAAAGTTAGGCAAATGAATGGTTTGGTTAAGAGCCACACTGGGCACTACCTTAGGCATAAATGTTGGGTTTGTCCTTAGAGAAACCCTGTCCGGATGGAAAATAATAAAAGGTTCCACAGCCATTAGTGCCTGTAACTCTGAGACACTTCTTGCTGAGGTTATTGCTAGGAGCAGAGCTGTTTTCCATAAGTATTTTATCTCAGCTGTATTGGCTGGCTCAAAAGGAAGCAGTGTGAGCTTTTCCAAGACAAAACTGAGGTCCCATGCAGGTGTTGGAGGTCTTATGTTTTTGGCCCCTCTGAGGTACGGCCTTAGCAATGGATGTGAAAAAATAGGTGGATCCGTATTGCAATGAGCTGAAATGGCAGATGCATGGATCTTAATTGATGAGAAGGATAGGCCTTTGTCCAGCATCTCAGTTAGGTATTGTAAAATCTGAGGAATATTTGGTACAAGCGTGTCCATTCCTTGTGCCTGGTTCCAAGCACAGAATCTCTTCCATTTTTCTGTATAAGATTTTCTGGTGCTGGGCCTCCAAAATAACATCCATAACTGCTTAAAGAGAGGTGTGTTCTGAATGGTTAAATTATCAGCCATGCAGCCAGATTTAGGGTTCTGAGTTGGCTGTGCAGAATCTGATTGTTTTGTTGGGTCAGAAAATGAGGAATTTGTGGTAATGTCCAGGCTGGGCCTTGAGACAAGCTCTTTAGGATTGGGTACCAGTGCTGGCGTGGCCAGTCTGGGGCAATCAATATCATTTTTGGCTTCTCTTGTCTGACCTTTAGGAGTACCTTGGGGAGGAGAGGCAGTGGAGGAAAGGCATACACTGTAAGGGTTTTCCAGCTGAATGATAGGGCATCCACTTTCCATGCTTGTTTGTGATAAGTCCTTGTGCAGAATATCTCTGTAGTTGGCCGTTGTGCGGGGAGGCAAATAGATCTATGTCTGGGCATCCCCATTTCCTTGTTATCATGCTGAAAATTTGTGGATCTAGTTTCCACTCGTGAGGATCCTTGAGATTTCTGCTTAGTTCGTCTGCCAAAGTATCCGTCTTTCCTGGCAGGAATTGTGCTTGCAGGTGTACTTGATAAGTCAATGCTGTGTTCCACAAAGTCATGGCTTGTCTACAGAGGGGGTAGGAATGTGTGCTTCCCTGCTTGTTTATATACCACATGACTGTAGTATTGTCCATCTTTACCAGCAGTTGTCCTGGATGATGTAGATCCTTGAAGGCTGTCAGAGCATTCTGAACAGCTAGCATCTCTTTTTGATTGATATGAAAATGCATTTGGCTTGCTGGCCATGCTCCCTGAATACATTTTCCTGCCATGTGGGCCCCCCAGGCATAATCTGATGCATCTGTTGTTAGTGTTTGCCTGGCGGTGGGTAGAGTGAATGGCTGTCCCTTGTTGAGGTGACAGGCCTGTGCCCACCATCGAAACTCCTGTTGCAGGCAGGGAATGAGAGTAATTAATGTTTCCAGGCTGTGGCAATGTTGAGTCCAAACACTTTTTAGATACCATTGTAGTTTCCTCATATGCAGTCTTGCATATGGAATTAGTAGAATGCAGGAAGCCATGAAGCCCAAAGTCTGCAGAATTTTTCTTGCAGATAACTGGGTCTTTGTTGCCAACATTTCGAAGTAAGAAGTCAGTTGCCTTTGTTTGTCTGGCGTGAGATAAGCCATCTGGGCAGTTGTATTTAAGCTTGCACCCAGGAATATTATCTCTTGAGAGGGTACTAGTTTTAATTTGTTTTCGTTTACAGTGTACCCTAGGCAAATTAGTAATCTTTTTACAAACGCCAGATGCTTAAGTAGAATGTCTTTGTTCTCTGCTTGAATAAGGCAGTAGTCCAAGTAAGGGTATATTTGAATTCCTCTTTGTCTGCAGAAAGCAATTACTGGTGCCAGACATTCTGTGAAGACCCTGGGCGCAGTAGATAAGCCAAAGGGCAGTGCAGAGAATTGGTAGTGCACTGATTCAGCTATGAATCTGAGGTATCGTCTGCAAGTTTGTCTGACTGGGACATGCAGGTATGCCTCTTTTATGTCCAACGTTACAAGCCAAGCCTTCTTGCCCAGCATGGGCAAAAGCTGCTGCAGAGTCAACATTTTGGAACGTCCAGAAAAGTGTTTAGAATAGACAGGTCCAGTATTGGTCTCCAGGCTTTGTCCTTTCTGGGTACCAGGAATAGCCTTGAGTAAAATCCTTGTCCCTGCTCTTGCTGTGGTACACTCTGAATGGCCCTCATGTCCATAAGGGATGTAACTTGTTTTTGTGCCTCTGCCCATTGATTTTGTGGCAGGTCTGGCATACCTTTTGCCTTTGGCAGGGTGTGAAAGTGGAACCTGTAGCCCTGGGACACTATATTCAAGACCCATTTGTCCTGGGTGATTATATGCCAATTCTGTGAAAAAAGTGCTAGTTTTCCCCCTAAGGGAGCTGCCAAAAGATAAGTGCATGGTATTGACAGAGGAAAGTCATTGGGACTGTTTTCTATATGGCTGTGATTTGTCTTCTCCGCTTTTGGAGGTAGAAGCACCCCATTGTTTAGGCCTGTATGAGCCTTGGGGCAGGGATCTGCCTCTAGGGCATCTGTATCTGCCTCTTTGTGGCCTGTATGACACTGGAAAGGTCCAATTCTTTGAAGGCCAGTTCCTGCTAAATCTGGGTGGTTGTACCTGTAAGAAATCCTTAACTGTCTGCATAGATTTTGCTTTATCCTCCATTTTCTTCAACACCTCTTCTGCCTTAACACCAAACAAAGTATCAAGCTGTAAAGGAACATCCAATAATTTTGCTTTAACATGATCAGGCAGATTTTGTTCCTTTAACCAAGCATGCCTTCTAATGACAGTACCCGTAACAGCGGCCCTGCAAGAGGCCTCCAGTGAATCAAAACCGCATTGCAAAGTATGTTTTCCCACTTGTTCAGCTGCATGCAATAAATCCTGCATTTCCTTGTTATCTGCACATTCAGAATTTGTCAACATTTTCTGTTTTAGCAGTGACACTAAATATTGCTGATATTTAAGCATATGAGACTGACAATTTAAAGCCCTTACAGCCAAGGTAGCAGAAGTGTAAACCTTTTTCCCCCCATCTGTCCAGTGCCCTAGAATCCCTATCAGAGGGGACAGGGTTTTTCGCAGTGGAAGCCTTGACCCCTTTGGGACCCTGAGATATAGTTTCTGGGTCAGCAGCAGGGTTTTTATATAGACATTTGTGGGAATCTGGAACCCTGTAGTATCTGTCTGGCTTAACCGGTGGGGGGTAAAGAGTCAGGAGACAGACTGGACTCTGAAAATACATCTACTATGTCTACAACAGGTGGAATAGCAAGAGGTCTGTGCTGAGGTAGTAAAAAAAAGTCTCTGAGCCCTTTCTTAGATTCGTAGTAATCTTGGCTCTCCCAGTGAAAGTGCTCCCTCATGGTGTGAAAGGTTTCCCCAAAAGACTAATCCTCAGGAGGAGAGGCTGAAGGAATAGACTCTTCAGCATCAGAATCCTCATAGGGAGGAGGGGAGTATCCCTGTTCAGAAGAGGAATCAGATGAAATAGAAACCTGATCTGAAGATTCATATTCTGTTTCTTGCCTAGGCCTCTTTTCTGGAGGGGGATGGGAAATCCTGATCAAAGTAATTAGGTCTTCGGCCATTTTAAGCATCTGTTTTTTAGGCATGGAAGTCTGTGCAGGAGAATGCTGTACTTGTTTCTTTGTCTTTAGAGCTGCTTTAGTCTTTGCCTCTGAAGCTGAGGTTGGCTTAACATATAACTGTGTAGGTCTGAAAACACCCTCAGAAGCCGATGCCTGCTCAGCGGCTCCGGACCCATCTGAGTGAAGAGTTTCCAAATGTCCAATACCTTGACTATCCAGAGGCCTAGTTGGCTCCACGTGGG
This sequence comes from Protopterus annectens, assembly GCF_019279795.1. Classification (NCBI taxonomy): domain Eukaryota; kingdom Metazoa; phylum Chordata; order Ceratodontiformes; family Protopteridae; genus Protopterus; species Protopterus annectens. The sequence goes on along the minus strand of NC_056741.1, from coordinate 613,227,006 downwards.
AGTCGGAAGCGGCCTGTGGCTCTGAGGTAGCAGGCGTCAGGGGCTGCGAAAGCGCCTCACTGAGAACCGGCGACTGGCCTACCGGGGGCCTCGTCTGTTTTGGACCTCGGATGCCTGTCCTTTTCCTTGCACTTTTTATAAACTCCGGTTGTCGGCTTTTCCGATGGCATTATATAATTAAATCTTCGGCCAAAGTAATGAAAGGCAAAATCAAACAGATGCTTAATAGTGCGTTGGTTAAATCTAGCACAAAACCGACAGCTAGCAACGTCGTGGTCAGGGCCTATGCAAGGAATACAGTAAGAATGAAAATCCTTATGAGGTATTTGCTTCCCACAAAAAATACAATTGTTAACTTTTTCTGACATCGGTCTGGAGCAAGAAAAAAGTTTCACCAATGGGGTACTTAGCTTTAACGAAGACTTCGGATCTGAAATTCGGATTTGAAAATCTCAGGAGTCGGCTGACCGGCACTTGCAAACTGCTTTTGCTTTGGGCACCGCGCGGCAAAAGACTGAAGAAAATGGCGTCGGCTGAATCTTTTATACCCCTGGCACACTGACGTCAGGGAAGAGGCAACAGCAACGGACGCCAGACCAGGACTTTGGAATTCAGGCCGACTGCAGGTAGCCTGCCAGCAGGATAACCCAAGTGTAATGACTGCAACAGTGAAACACGATGAACATCATACATCCATAAGGAGAAAGGGGAGAACAGACCCTCGTCCAGGCCAAGAAAGAAGAGGCTACAGCAGAGGGGGTAGGAGGGAGGGAACAAATATGGCAACAGTGAAGAGAAGGACACTGACTGTCATGCTAAGATTTTAAACAACTCTAACATGTCCTTCCATATCACTGTTGCAGTATTCATAACTGAAGGACGAGTACAAAAGCTCAAGAGGAAACCTGAGAGGAGGGTGGTACTGAACAGCCCTGCAAAAACCAATGCAGGACAGCCCTGGCAAAGCCAGCAATAACCCTGAAAATGACATTCAACTTGTAATGCTTAGTGAAGGTATGAAAAGCAGACCAAGCAGCAGCCTCAGTGATAGAAATGGTATCCAGCCCCTTGAAAAAAAGAGAAGAAAACAGTCCTGGCAGAATGAGCCCTTACTGATGAGGAAAGACAATTACCATGAAAAGAATAAAAAAAGAAATAGCTTTAGATATCCAGGAAGAGATGGTGTGCTTAGAAACTGCCAAACCCAAAGACCTGGGATGAAAGGAAACAAAAAGGTGCCCAGATTTTCGAATAACCTTTGTTTTATCCAAATAATATCTGAGCTGTTGGTAAATCCAAGGTGTGAAGAACCTTCTCACTGGCAGACTGTGAAGAAGGATAAAAGGAAGGATGATGAATAGACCAATTAAGGAAGAACTCATTGACCTCCTTGGACGTAAAAGAAGGATTAGTATTAAGAGACAACCAGATTCTGTGAAAAACTAAAAAGGGAGGAACAGCCATGACAGCCTGAAGCTCAGACACTCACTTAGCTGAAGTGAGGGCCAAAAAATGAATAGTCTTCCAAGTACAATGTTGTAAGGAAGATGAAGTAGCAGACTCAGATAAAGCTTAAGTCAACTTTTCAAGAGCAAAGCTGAGGTCCCAGGAAGGTAATTTTTTTTCCCTGGGAGGTCTGATATGAAGGACACCTTTAAAAAATTGCTTAAACTCAAATCTAGAGGCCAGAGGAGGAACCAAAGACAGACAAGCAGAAAGTGATGACAGGTGAGCTGGGTTCCTATTACGTTATCGAATTGCTGAAACTTCGAAACAGTAAACATCGAACACAGTTAATCAAAGTTTTAGCAATTCGAACTTAAAAAAAAAAAAAAAAAAAGATCAGCAGTTAACTAACTGTTGTAAGCAGGGGGCAAGTCCCCCTGCACCCCCCACTCTTTAAATATACCAACTCCGAGATCGCACTACAGTGCAGTAAAGTGCACTGTAGTGCAATCTTGGAGTTTAAATATTTAAAGAGCGGGAGGTGTGGGGGGTGCAGGGGGCTTGCCCCTCAGCTTACAACAGTTAATTTATGTTTGTTTTTTTTTACGTTTTCGAAATTATGAAGCATCGAACATACAAGTTCAATCTTGTAGTGTTCGATGTTTCATGATCTCGATAATGTAACAGGAACCCGGTGAGCTTTAACTGAAGAATATGTTAACCCAGTATGGTGCAGTTCACATGAATGAGACAGAACTATTGAGACCTCCACAGATAGGGGATCCTGGTTTTGAGAGAGGAACTAGAAAGAAAAGCTTTACCATTTGTACAAATATGATTTCAAGGTAGTAGACTTCATGGGCTCCTGCAGGACCCAAAACACGTCCTCAGAAAAGAGGAACCTTGTCACCCACAGCGTAAGTTGAAGAGTGGACAGGTGAGGATGGATAACAGACCCCTTGTCTTCTGTGAGAAAGTCCACTGGATGAGGTAACTTGTGGTGACTGCCCCTGGCCAAGTGCGAAAGAAGGGGAAACAAATACTATCTGGGCCAAAAAAGAGTCATTAGTAAGATTTTGGGGAATCAGGCCTGATCTTGTGCATGACCACAGGAAGAGGAGGAAAGGCATACAGAAACATCCCCTTCCAAGGAAACACAGGACATCCACTTTCCAAGCCAGAGGACTTGGGACTCTGGAGCAGAATAAAGTCTGTTCAGAAGGGAGGCAAAAAGATCTACCTGAGAAATACCCCACCGATGGATAATGTCTAGGAACACATCTCTGTGAAGCATCCATTCATGAGCGCGTGTGCTGGAACTGCTTAGTGAGTCTGCCACCAGGCTGTACTCCAAGGGAATGTAAACTGCCTGAAGACTCACCTGATACTAGACAGCTAGATGCCAGACCTGAATAGCTAGTCTGCAAAGAAGATAGGATGTAGAACCCCCTTACTTGTTGACATACTACATCCCTGTGGCATTGTCTGTGAAAATTTTGATGGGCCCAGGATAAACTAGGGAATGAAAAGCCTGAACAGCTAGAATCAGGGCCCCCATCTCCTTTATACTGATGAGGTCTGACCTCTGATGCAGAGGCCAAAGACCCTTGAACCTTGAGACAGCTGAAGGAGGTCTCCCATATCCTGTCTAATGCATCTGTAAACAGCTCTTGAGTCAGGGCTGGAGCTTGGAAAGGAAGCCCGAGGTTGAGAGTTCATGAATCCACCACTGAAGCTTGAACTTGAGACAAGGGAGGAAGGGGACTGCAAGTCCAGGGGGTGGCAATGTTAAAGCCACAGTGATTTGAGGTACCACTGTAGATTTCTTAAATGAAGTCTGGCCAGAGGATGCATGGGAAGGGAGGAAGCAATGAACCTGAGAAAGCCCTGAAAAAGTCACTGGCCATGACAGACTCCAGAGGAAGAAGAGACTGGAAAAAAAGGAAATAGATTCAGGGCCTTGGCGTCAGGCAGAGATGCCAGCATGGGGATGGTCTGGATCCTGCAACCAAGGAAAACATGATCCTGAGAAGGGCTCAGAGCCAATTTTTGAAAGTTTATGGTGAGCTCTAGACTGTGCAACAGGGAAAAAGTAAACTGGAGAACCTGAAGCAGGGCCTCAGGGGAAGAAGCTTGAATGAGCAGATTACTCAAGGTGAGGAAAGATCTGAACACCTCCCATCCTGCAAAAAGCAATGACAGAAGTAGGGCATTTGGTGAACACCCTTCTGGCAGTAGAGATGTCAAAGGGCAAAGCACAGAACTGAAAATGCAAGGAAGAAACAGAGAGACATAAAAATTTCCTGAAAAGGAGATGGACGGGGATATGAAGGCAGGCATCCTTGAGAGCCAGAGACCAGAAAGGCCTGCGGAAGAAGAAGAGGAAAAAGAAGTTATGTTCTTACCATAACATTCCATCTATGTTGTCGATCTTCATTCATTCTTGACTGATGGGTTCGGTTCCAACCTCTCAGAACCAACTCGGGCGTTATACATAGCTCACGCCAACCAAAAACTCTCGAGCTAAGGCTCTACCCACAATGCCTCTCTTCCCATTACCTCAGATCGAGTTTCCTAATAGTTAGAAAAATACAGAAGCCTTGTATATAAGCATAACCCTGTAACATCCCAGGACTAGGTCCAAACCTCCAGGAGTTTTTTGGAGGGGGTAGGACGGTGGGATGTCAAGAACGAATAAAGATTGACAACACAGACAGAATGTTATGGTAAGAACATAACTTCGTTATCTGATGTTGTCAATCTTCATTCATTCTTGGCTGATGAGACAGAGTCCCCAACTACTTTAGATCTTGGGCGGCCATAAGGAAGGATATTCCTGAGCACCACAGAGCCAAAGGATGCTCTTCCCCTGGAGCCCATGTCTAATTTGTAATGAGTGATAAAGGTATGTGGAGTAGCCCAAGTTGCAGCTGCACATATGTCTTCCATAGAAGCCCTGGAATGAAAGACTACTGAAGTGGAAACAGATCTTGTAGAGTGAGCTCTAACTGTATTTGGCAGTTCGAGTCTATTTTGATTGTATATAAAGGTAATGCAGTCTCTAAGCCACTTAGACAAGGTGACATTTGATACACGTTTGCCCAATCTGGAACCTGAAAAAGATAGAAATAGTTGGCCTGATTTTCTAGAAGACTTTGTTTTATCCAAGTAAAAACATAACTGTCTGTGGATGTCCAACAAGTGTAAAGTGTACTCTCCTTTGTTTGCAAAATTTGGAAAGAAGACTGGTAAGTCTATGGACTGGTTGATATTAGACTCTGATACCACTTGGGGAAGGAAGGTGAGATTGGTTCTGAGTGATACTCTTTCTTTGTGAAAAATGATATAGGGATGATTCACACACAAAGCTTGTAACTCTGAAATTCTCATAGCAAAAGTGATAGCTACTGGAAAAGGGTCTTCCAAGATAAAAACTTGATGTCACAAGTAGCTGCTGGCTCAAAGGGCTGTTGAACTAGATATTGTAAGACTAAGGTCAAATCCCATGGTGCTACAGGGTCTTTGAATGGGGGGTTTAAATGCAGCATGCCTTTAAGAAAACGTTTGTATAAACAATGGGACATCAAGGAATGGCCATGAAAAATGTTATGAAAATTTGAAATGGCAGCCAAATGAACCTTAATTGTGGATGTAGAGGCTCCCATTTCAAATAAGGTAGCTAAATATTCCAGGACCTTATCAACTGATGCTGAGAAAGGGTCTATGTAGTTTGCACATGCCCAAATTGAAAATCTTTTCCATTTGTTTAGGTAAAGCTTCCTAGTGGACAGTTTATGGGAAACCGGAAGTATCTTTTGAATTGGAGAGGACAAGTTATTCTGCCTGGCAATTACTGGAATTAGAGAAATCCAGCTGTCAACTGGAAATTTTGAAGGTTGGGCTGCACCAAGCCCTGAAGGTGAGACAGTAGGTCTGGAGCTGGGTCCAGAATCCACGGACAGTGAACCAAATCAGCCCAAAGGAAGGGGAACCAGACTTGATGGGGCCAGTAAGGTGCAATGAGAATTACTTTGCTTCTCAACCATTGGACTTTCTTCAGAAACTGTGGGATTAGTGAAATAGGGGGAAAGGTATACAGAAGTCCCGGGAGCCAATTGAGAAGAACTGTGTCCCTCAGGGACTCCCCGCGAGGGGGGATTAGGGCAAAGTAGCTGCTGCATTGGTGGTTTATGGGAGAGGCGAACATGTCGCAGCACAGCTGACCCCACTGATGAAAGATCTTAGTCGCTATGTTGAGATTGAGAGACCACTTGTCAGGCAGGAGGATACATCTGCTCAGTTTGTCCACAATCACATTGGAGTTCCTGGGATATGCATTGCTATCAGAAAGCAGCTGGAAGCAATAGTCCACTGTCAAATTCTTAGGGCTTCCCGACATAAGAAGGTAGGACCTGGTTCCCCTGTTTGTTGATATACCAGACTACGGACATGTTGTCCGAATGGATTGCAATTGTCTGCGATGGAAGGACAGACTGGAATGCCTGCAACGCTAAAAGCACTGCCCTCAATTCTAGGACGCTGATGTGCAAATTGGCCTCTTGCGGCGACCAAGTGCCTTGAACAGTCTTTCCCAGAAAATACCCCCGCCCCCCATCTGGGAAGCATCCGTGGTCACTAATGGCCTTGGGCTGAGAGAGGGAGAAAGTACGACTCCACAGATTCTCTTCTGGCTTCATCCACCAAGATAAATCCTTTTTGCAATGATTTGTTACCAAGACTAGATGGGACATGGGGTGCTTTAGAATCGACCATTGTGATGCCAAGAGCCACTGAAGCAGCCTCATGTAATACCTTGCTACGGGAAAAAGAAGTTATATACCTACCATAACGTTCCATGTTAGTTGTCTTCTTCTCGCCTTCTTTCTTGCTGGTTGGGTTCAGAGCCAATCCTCGGCTCCGACTAGCCATCTTCAAAATCTGCTTACTGGCTCGAGGCCCCTCTATATCCCATGATGCCTGGCACTAGATACCCAGATCGATCTCATTTGGTAAGTCTAACTGCAGACATAGTAATAAAGGAATCCTATCCTAGGATGCATAAATCCTATTGGAGAGACTACTAGTCAGCAAGGAATAGCCAGAGAAGACTCAGCCAATGAAAAATCAAGAGGAACTCTTCTCGATCTAGTAGGATAGGGGGATGGAGGGTGGGACGCAAGAAAGAAGGCGAGAAGAAGACAACTAACATGGAACGTTATGGTAGGTACATAACTTCTTTATGTTAAGTTGTCTATCTCGCCTTCATTCTTGCTGGTTGGAACAGCGTCCCTAGCACCTAAAGTCCTGGGTGGCTCATCGGAACAGACTCTTCAGAACAGTGGAACCAAAATCAGCTCTGCTCCTGGAAACCACATCCAACTTGTAATGAGAAATGAAAGTATGTGGGTTGGCCCACATAGCTGCAGCACAAATAGATTCCATGGGCAACCTAGCCTGAAAGGCCACCAAAGTGGATAAAGCTCTAGTGGAGTGACCTTTTGGTTTAACTGGCAATTCTTTATTCCTCAGTTGATATATAAATGTGATGATAGAAGTCAACCACCTGGATAAGGTTACTTTGAAGACTGGAAGACCTTGTTTACCGACTGCATAAGACAGGAAAAGTTGGTCCGATTTTCTAATGTCCTTAGTTCTATGCAAATAAAAGTGTAGTTGCCTGTGAACATCTAACTGATGCAACTTATATTCCACCCTGTTGGAGTGGTTAGGAAAAAACACAGGAAGGTCTATGGACTGATTCAAGTTATTCTCTGAAGAGACCTTAAGAAGGAAAGAAGGATTAGTTCTGAGAGGAACCCTGTCATTGTGGAACACAAGGTACGCAGGATGGCTAGAAAGAGCCTGAAGTTCCGAAACTCTTCTGGCTGAAGTAATAGCTACCAGAAAAAGGGTTTTCCAAGATAAGAATTTCAAGGAACAAGAAGCTGCAGGTTCGAAAGGGGGCAAAATTAGAAAAGCTAAAATCAAATTTAGATCCCACGGTGGTGGAGGATCTCTCACTGGGGGCCTGAGCAGAGTGGTTCCTTTGAGAAAGGCTTTACATAGCTTATGAGACATGATATTGTTTTCTGACAGGCCAATGTGAAAATTTGAAATTGCAGCTAACTGAACTCTAATTGTAGAGGAAGCGGACCCAGCATGGAAGAGTTCCACAAGAAATTCCAAAATGTGGTGTACAGGGGCTGAGAAGGGGTCTATACTTTTAGCCTCTGCCCAGGAAGAAAAACGTTTCCACTTACTAGCGCAAGTTTTTCTAGTCGTAGACTTGTGTGATGACAAAATGATTTTGCACACAGAGGGGGAGATATCTGGAAGCCTGGCTAAAGTTGGAAGTGGAGCAACCAAGCAGTGAGCTGGAGAGATCGTAGGGATTGGTGCAGCCCGCCCAATTGATGAACCAGAAGGTCTGGAACTAGGTCCAGCGTCCAAGGCTGCTCGAGAAGATGGAGATGCAGGAACGGGAACCATATTTGTCGAGGCCAGTAAGGAGCAATGAGGATCATTCTGCAGCCCAGTACGGTTGCTTTCTGTATTAGCTTCGGGATTAGGGGAAAAGGAGGGAGTGCATAAAGAAGTCCCTGAGGCTAATAGTGGACTAGAGCATCTCTGGGGGAATGTCCGGGAAGTGGAAGGAGAGAGAAGAAATTGCTGCACTTGCTGTTGAAGAGAGTTGCAAAAAGGTCGCAGCAAGGTTGCCCCATTTGCAGAAGATTTGGTCCGCAACTACCTGATTCAGAGACCACTCGTGAGGCATGAGAATTGCTCTGCTCAGCCTGTTGGACCTCCTAGGGATGTGCGTTGCAATCAGAAACCATTGGGAAGAGATCGCCCACTGCCAGAGTCTGAGTGCTTCTCGACATAGGGGGTAGGACCTGGTTTCGCCCTGCTTGTTGATGTACCACACTACTGACATATTGTCCGTTTGAATTGCAATGGTCCCGGTAGGAAGAGAGTCCTGAAGAGCCTGCAACGCTAAGAGCACGACCCTCATCTCCAAGACATTTACATGCAGATGGTACTCGTGAGGCTGCCAGGTGCCTTGTTTTGCCCTGATAATGCCCCCCCACCCGATCAGGGAGGTGTCCGTGGTCACCGTAGCAACTGGAGGGGGGAGTACAAATGGTCTGCCGTGGGACACTGATGTGGAGACCATCCACCATGCAAGGTGCTTCTTGCATGCTTGTGTGATCATAATCATGTAAGACATGGGAAGCTGCTAGAAGGACCATTGGGTGAAAAGAAGCCACTGGAGAATCCTCATGTGAAAATGAGCTAGAGGGACAAGTATGATCGCTGCTGCCATGAGACCCAGAGTTTGGAGGACAAACCTGGCTTGAATTCTTTTGCATGCTAAGAAAATCTTCACATGTTGGCAAATCACTAATACCCTGTCTGGTGGGTGGCTCGCTGACATGTCTTTGATATTTAAATTTGCGCCTATAAAGGTGATAGATTGACAGGGCGACAATGCAGACTTTTCGAAATTTATTGTGATACCTAGCCTGGAGCAAGTGTCGATAGTGCAGTCTCTGGCTCACAAAAGGTGATGCCTGGTGGTAGCAGTGAGGAGCCAGTGGTCTAGATATGGAAACACCTGGAATCCTTGCCGTCTCAGGTGAGCGGTAACTACTGCCATACATTTGGTGAACATCCTGGGGGCTGTGGTGAGACCAAAGGGCAGAGCTCTGAAATGATAGTGGCTGGCTCCCAGCCTGAAGCGAAGGAATCTTCTGGAGCGTCTGTCCATTCTGATGTGGTAGTACGCATCCTGAAGATTATACTATAGAGCACATCCAATTGTCCTGACCCAGGAAGGGTAAAATGGACTGTAGCGTGACTATCCGGAACTTCGTTCTTTGTACAGACCTGTTCAGTCTGCTGAGATCCAGAATGGGTCTCCAGTCCCTTGTCTTTTTTGTTACCAAAAAGAACCTTGAGTAAATTCCGGATCCTTGCTGGTCTGCTGGGACTTGCTGGATGGCCCTTTTTCTTGAACTGCTTGGTCCCTTAGATTGGGTGGTACAACTGGAAGGGACTTGTTTGACCTTAAGGGGGTGCAAATAAAGGGAATTTGGTAGCCTCCGGATATAACGGACTGTACCCATTTGTCATGTGTTATGTCTTGCCAGGCTCATGGGTACAGCGATAATCTTCCCCCGACTGCCTCCAAAGGTGGGCAGCTGGGCAACCCTTCAGGGATGCTGGAAGGGCTTCTCAGAGAAGGATTCTCTGCTGTCCTGATTTTGCGGACCCCATCTGCCACAAGGGCGGCATCTATTATTGTTCTCTCCTTTGCCCCTGGATGAGAACTCACCACGTGTGTCCAGCAAGGCTACCTGGGATTTCCGGAACCACATCTTTCCACTCTTCTGACCCTTGGGATATGGCCTGGAAAGACACCTATGGCAGAGAGAGTCTTGCCTTCCTGCTCACACCTGGAAAGGGTATCCTTCACCTGTGATCCAAAGAGAGAGGAACCATCAAAGGGGGTGTTTGTAAAAGACACTCTGAAAGGTTCCGCAAAGTTATATAGCCGCATCCAAGCGTGCCTCCTTAGGGCAACGCCTGTGCCTGTGGCTCTACTCGCACCATCGGCTGCATACGAAATGAGCCTCATGGAGGAGTTTACCACTGAATTAAGAGTCGGCAGCTGGGAGGCTGCCTTAGCCTGGGCCCCCTCAGCTGATGGATCTTAAGAGGGTATCTCCAAGCTCTTTAAGGAGATCCCTCTGAAGACGGGTAAAGTGGCACAGATAATTCAGGGACCTCATGGAAAAAGTGCTGAAGAGAACATCCGCTTCCCATATCTGTCCATCGTCCTGGACTCCTTGTTAGGGGGATGGACAGATGAAGAAGTTTCTGCCAACTCCTTCTTTGTGGCCGCCGCTACCACCATGGCATCAACAGGGACACCTTTGGTCAAGAACTGTTTGTCCTGTGGTGCAGTAATGAATTTGGCAGGTCTTCTAGGAGTCGGTTCCACTGCGTCTGGAGCTGACCACACCTTCAGAGCCACCACAGACATCAGTGGGTCGAAAGGCGGAGACACCCAGGAGGTGGAAGGTCGGGATCCAAGTGCGTCCAGGAATACAGACTCATCCTCGGAAGGGCTTAGGGCAGTCCAGTTCCCCCTCTACCTAAGCATCTCAAGGATGTCTGAGAAGGAGACATCTTCAGAGGGGCATCTTGGGGACCCTTCCGACTCCTCTAAGTCGGTATCTGATGTGACAGATTCCGGGGAGTCAACATGCTTCCTCTTGCATTTCTTCTTGCAAGGCGGCTTCTCTGAATGATCAGGGGAGGCCTCGGAAGAGGAGGATACACCCAAACGGGTGTCCTGGTGTGCTGGATCCCCACGCTTGAGGTCTGGAAAAGGGGCAGAGGCTGACGCAGGCACCATAGAGGGAGGAGCCGATGGGGTCGATCGTGGGACTGACTCGGGGGCCAGTACACTCCTCATCACTTCAAAGGCATCCCTGCCCGGACGCAGAGAGGGCTCTGGTTCCAAAAAAAACAGAACCCCTCTACACACCGAGTGGGATGGCTCCGAGGCAGATGTGGGAGCCGAGCTCACCTGAGCCGAAGCCCTGAGGGGGAGAGCGGGGTCGGACAAGGGTCCGATGTCACTCGCCCCCTCAGAGTCAACGAGGGAGTCTCAGCGCCCAGATCCCTCCAGGGACGGTACCATGGAAAGGATCGGAGCAGACGAAGGAACCGAAGGAGAAGGTATCGGAGCTGACAGTTCCATGACTCGAACCCCAACGAACTCCAGCTCCGAGCTCATAGGATGAGTCGGAGGAGGAATATCTACAGACGTGGACGGAGCCGACACCTGATGAGGTGGGACTGGACAACATTTTTGCTAGGGCTTGCGATTTTAGCAGCCTACTGACCACTCTTTCCAAGTCAAGGTCCGAAAGTCTTGAGGACCGAGAAGAGTGGGATGAGCGATGACTACGCTCCGATTGGAGCAGAGGTGGTCTCGGAGCCGAACGTATAGACTCCAGAGAAGGAGACCTGGATCTTTTTCAACTCTCAGACTGCTCCGAGGAACGTATCGGAGCCGACTGGGAGGGAGGAACATCGGTTCCAGCCGGAGCCAAGCTGGATGGTACAGCTTCACCCAACGACAGCTCCGAACTGGGAGCCGAAGGTTTAGGTGGCCTGGAAGATTTCACGGGCTGAGCCTTAGCCGGTGAATCTTGGGGTTTAAGCAAACCCCTCAAGATCAATTTGTTTTTGCGCTCCTGCAGGACTCTTGGACTGAAAGCATGGCAAATCAAACAAGAGTCCTGCAGGTGCACAGCACCCAGACAAACACAAGAAGTGTGACCATCTGTCAGAGACATCTTCTGACAGCATGAGTCACACTTCTTGAATCCGGACGGCTTAGGATCCTTGGACATCCTGGAGGAAAACCAAGGAACAAGAAACACACATGGAAAGGTTAAAGTAACTAACCACTAAAAATTACAGACTACAGTTACCACAACCAAAAACTACAAGCAGTACTACAAACAAAAACTATCACTAAACACCAACAGTGATACTAAAGGAAAATTTTTTTTTTAAGCAGCTAGAGAGAAAAGGTTATCCTCTAACTTAAACGGAAAACCTTTCTGAGGTAAGGGAGAGGGGGGGGGGACTCTCTAATTTAAACGAGTTTCTGAGGGGAAGTAACAAGGATTTAGGGAGAAACTAACTACAATACAACAGTTTTATCTAACGACTAATTCTACAATAAAAACTGACAGTTTTATGAAAAGAAAAAACAATAATAATGTTTTATACGACCTGAGTGAGTAGAACAACCTCACAGCAGAAGCGGCAAATGAGATCTGGGTATCTAGTGCCAGGCATCATGGGATATAGGGGGGCCTTGAGCCAGTAAGCAGCTCTCGAGCTTTTGAAGATGGCCGAGTCGGAGCCGAGGCTCGGCTCCGAACCCAACCAGCAAGAATGAAGGCAAGATAGACAATTTAACATCTAATGTTATCATTGGTGCTATGGTTCCCCGAGCTTGTAGTAACAGACGAGTAGGAACTTTGTCTTGGGAAATGATTACTTGAACTTGCAATCTTAGCTTCAACAGCATGTGGACAGGAAGGGAGTCTACACAAGAGACTGTATTTAATCTTGCTCTGATGAACTCCAGATCCTGCATGGGAGTCAATTGTGACTTTTCCTTGTTGACTGAAATGCCTAGTGTTTTGGCAAGATGTAGAATGAAGTCTATGGCGTTTAGCAGTAGATGTCTGAGGGGGCAGTGAGGAGTCAGTCATCTAGATATGGAAACACCCGGAATCCTCGTGGTCTCAAATGAGCTGCTACGACTGTCATGCATTTGGTAAACAACCTTTGGTCTGTGGTGAGACCGAAGGGCAGCTCTCAGAATTGGTAATGACTGGCTATTACACATCCTGAAGATCTACAGAACACATCCAATCACTTTTCTCCAAAAAGGGAAGGATAGACTGAACTGTGACCATTCTGAATTTTGTTTGCTGCACACATTTGTTCAGTAGGCTGAGATCCAGAATTGGTCTCCAGTCCCCTTCTTTTTGGCACTAAGAAGACCTTGAGTAAAATCCAGATCCTACTTGGTCTAGTGGGACTACTTGGATGACTTTTTTTTGAAGCAGCTTTTGAATCTCTACTGCTGCTAGATCCCTCTGACTGCGTGGAGCATCGATGATTCGCTTTTGGAATTTTGGCAAAAAATTGAAGGGGATGTGGTAACCTCTGGTAATTATTTTCTGCACCCAGGTATCGAAGTTATTGTAAGCCAGGCTGAATGGTGCAGAGAAAAATCTTCCCCCGACTGTCTCCAGAGGTAGGCAATTGGGTCTCCATTCAGGAACGCTGATAGGGTTGCTCAGGAAAGGAATCTTTGGAGCCCTGGTTACATGGACGCCTTCTGCCATGGGGGGAGGGGTCTTCCAGAAGAGTTCCCCCCCTCTATCCTGGGGGGTACTCACCATGTGCTGTCCCAAAAAGGCCCTTGGGTCTTCTTGAATCACATTCTTCCACTCCTCTGATTCCTGGAATAAGGTTGTTGTGTAATGGAAAAACAAATGCCCACAGCAGAAAGTATCTTTCCATCTTTTTCACACCTGGCTAGTGTGTCTCTAACTTTTGGGCCAAACAGTGAAGTACCATCAACAGGAGCATTAATAAAGGAAGACTTAAAGGGTTCTGCGAAGTCATACAAGCGTATCCAGGCCTGACGCCTAATAGCAAAGCCTGTACCCGCTACTCTAGACATCCCTTTGGCTGTATGAGCCATAAGCCATATGGATAAATTTGAGATAGGCTCCAGGGTGGCAAGCTGAGAGGCAACCTTATCTCAAACCTCATCAGACACTGCTCCTGCAAGGGTGTCTGAAAGCTCAGTTATCAGATCCCTTTGGAATCTAGTAAAGTGTGCTAAGTGTGCCAATAAGTTCAAGGTCCGAATAGCAAAGGTCATTGAAGCAAGGACACGCATCCTAAATCCATCCATCATCCAGGGCTCTCAGGAGGATGGACAGCTGAACTCTCCTCAACGAGTTCCTTTTTGTTGGCTGCCACCACCACCATGGCATCCACTGCTAGACTCTTTGACCAATGGGACTGATCTTCTGGGACTGAAAATCTTACCTGGTGTCTGGGGAATAGGCTCTATGGAGTCAGGAGCCTTCCACGCTGGCTGAATGATCAACTTAACTAGGTCGTCAGTGGGTGGGGTCACTGAAAAAGTAGATTAGCGGGCACGAAAACCTTGCAAGAACACAGATTCCTCAGAGGATAGGTTTGAGGGTTTCCAATCATCCCTCTGTTTTAGGATTTCTAGGCTGCTTCCTGAGGAGATAGCTTCAGGGGGACACTAAAGGAAAACCCTTCCCTTCATTGTAATCTGTCTTCCATGACAGATTCTTTTGCAGAATCCAGGTTCTTCCTCTTGCATGTCTTCTTACAGGGTGGTTCATCAGGGGGAGGCTCTGAGGAGGACTCAAAAGAGGAGGGACCCTGAACCGGGGTGTTTTGCAGCTCTTGTGCCAGCTGTTCAGACATAGTAGACTGTGACAGCAGCGAACCACAGGAGATAAAAATATGGCACTTCGACGAGGATGGAGCCAGCTGGGAGCCTGCTGAAGCCAAATCTCTCTCCATAATCTGGAAGGCAGGCCCACCCAAAGAGGGAGGGGAGCCCGGAACTGAGAAAGACAACCTCAGAACCGGGGTCACAGCCTGCTCCAACAAACTGCGATCCAGAGCAAGAGCCAAGAGAGGGCTCAAAACTGCCATGGCTCCGAGAACCACAAATGGCACTGTGGAAACAACAGGAAAGTACAGTTTTGTACCTACCATAAATGTATATGTCCGAGAGGTATGCATCTGCAGTCCTAACATATGGGTTGTCCTGCCTCAGGCAGCCCTTAGGTCGGCCGGATTCCAAAGTCTGGGTCTGGCCTCGGCTGATGTCGCACTTCACCCGACGTCATAGCTGCTGTCAATTGGGTATAAAGGTATCAGCCGACACCATTTTCCTCAGTGTTTCTTGCACCAGATGCCAGGTGCCCTCTAGGAAGGCTAAATTTGGATAAATGCAAATGATTCCAAACAGTAGAGAGCAAACAAAAATAAACATGTATATACATATATACAAACAAATACACCATAATAGATTCCCCCAGCTAGCTACAAGATGGGCAAATACCCTAGGAGTACCACAGAGGGGAAGGAGGGTGCATACCTCTCGGACATCTACATTTATGGTAGGTACAAAACTGTACTATGTCCTTCAAGGATGCATCTGCAGTCCTAACATATGGGTAGAATACCATAGCCAAACTGGGGGAGGAGGCACTAAGAAGATTAAGGTGTAGTTAAGATCCCTTGCAAAACAGCAGTGGCAAAACCTGCTCGGGATCTGGAGTATAAAGGTAGATTATAATGCTTGGCAAATGTATGCACGGAGCTCCAAGTAGCAGCCTCTAAAATGTCTTTGGTAGCCACTCCTCGTAAGAAAGCTGTAGTAGTGGCTGTAGCCCTTGTGGAGTGAGGTCTGATGTTTTCTGGAGTTGTCTTTCCATGAAAAGAGTAACAAAATCTAATGCAATTTCCTATCCATTTTGAGATTGTCTGTTTTGAAATTGCTTTTCCTTCCATTCCTGTTGCATATGCTACCAGAAGCTGGTCAGTTTTTCTATTGTTCTTGGTTCTGTCCAGGTAGCAGCGCAATTGCCTGTGCACATCCAGGGTATGTAGTAGCCTTTCCCCCCTGTTCTGTGGGTTGGGGAAGAATGTTGGTAGGTGGATTGCTTGATTCAATGATACCCTGGAGACCACCTTTGGCATAAAAGTAGGGTTAGTTCTCAAGGACACTCTATCCTGATGGAAGATAAGGAAGGGCTGTACTGCCATTAATGCCTGCAATTCAGAAACCCTTCTTGCTGAAGTGATTGCAAGCAGGAAAGCAGTTTTCCAAGATAAGAACTGTAATTCTGCTGTTGCTGCTGGTTCAAAAGGGGGGAGTGTTAACTTTTCTAGCACAAAGTTCAGGTCCCATGTAGGCAAAGGTGGCTTCCTTGGAGGCTTTACATTTTTAATTCCTCTCAGAAACTGCCTGAGTAGAGGATGAGAGAAGACTGGAGGATCCATGTTGTATTCTGCTGAAATTGCTGATGCATGAATCTTTATGGAGGAGTAAGACAGGCCATTGTGGAAAAGTTCTGCTAAATATTCCAGGATGTTAGCTATGTTTGCTAATGATACATTTTCTCCTTTTGCTGCACTCCAAATGAGGTATCTTTTCCATTTGGCTGAATAAGTTTTCCTTGTGAAGTGTCTGCGAGCCTCCAGGATAATGTCTTTAACCCTCTGAGATAAATCTGGGTTATTTTGTTTTACGTAATATTCCAAGCAGCTAGCTGCAGTGTTTTCAAGTTTGGATGCAGGACCTTGAAGTTGTTCTGTGTTAGCAGTAAAGGAACTAGAGGTAGAGGCCATGCGTGTGCCCGAGACATACTCCTCAGTAGCGGGTACCAATGCTGCCTCGGCCAGTCTGGAGCTATCAGGATGATCCTTGGGTGATCTTCTTTGATCTTCAGTAGCACTTTGTGCATCAAAGGAAGAGGTGGGAATGCAAATGTTGTCAGGTTTTCCCAACTGAAGGATAGGGAGTCCACCTTCCAAGCAAGTGGGTGGTATGTCCTTGTGCAGAATTTCCTCAATTGGTGGTTGTGTGGGGATGCGAACAAGTCTATTTCTGGTAGCCCCCATTTCTTTGTAATGGATTTGAAGATGTCTGGATGCAGCATCCATTCGTGGGCATCCGTAGTAGTTCTGCTTAAGGTGTCTGCTAGTATATTTTCTTTTCCTGGCACAAATATGGCCTGGAGCTGAATGTTGAGTTTCAGGGCCACATTCCACAGGTCCATTGCCATCCGGCATAGAGGATATGAATGTGTGCCTCCCTATTTGTTGATATACCACATGACTGTGGTGTTGTCCGTCCTTATCAGCAAATGACCTTGTTGAAGAAACGGTCTGAATGTCTGAATTGCCTGTTTCACTGCCAGCATCTCTTTTTGATTTATGTGTAGGTTCAGCTGGTCTTGTGTCCATAGGCCTTGTAAACACTTGTCCACCATGTGTGCCCCCCAACCGAGGTCTGAGGCGTCCGTGGTGATAGTCTGGCTTGGGTGAGGGCTGTGGAAAGGCAGTCCTCTGTTCAACTGACAGGCCTGAGCCCACCACAGGAATTCTTGCTTCAGGCATGGAATTATTGGAATTTGGGTTTCTAGGCTGTGCTTGTGCTGAGACCATAAATTCCTTAGGTACCATTGCAACTTCCTCATATGTAGTCTGGCATGTGGAATCAATATTATGCAGGATGCCATGTAACCCAGGGCTTGCAGGACTTTCCTTGCTGTAAGCTGGTTCTGCGTTGTTAATGCCATGAAATAGAGTGGTAGTTGCTTTTGCTTTTCTGCTGTGAGAAATGCCATTTGATTTGATGTGTCCAGTTCTGCACCCAAGAATGTTATCCTTTGGGATGGTACCAGCCTTGACTTTTTTATGTTGACTGTGTATCCCAGGGCTTGCAATAGGTGAATAACCTTTTCGAAATATTTTCTTAATTTGATCTTGTTGTCCGCTTGTATCAGGCAGTCGTCCAGCTATGGATAAATTTGAATTCCCTGATGCCTGCAATGAACAATTACTGATGCCAGGCATTTCGTGAATACTCTGGGTGCAGTAGATAAGCCAAAGGGCAATGCTGAGAATTGATAATGCTCTGATCCTGCAAGAAATCTGAGGTATCTTCTGCAATCTGGTCGTATAGGGACGTGCAGGTATGCCTCCTTGAGATCTAGAGTCACCAGCCAAGACTCCTTGCCCAGCATGGGAAGAAGTTGCTGTAGGGTCAGCATTTTGAATTTTGGAACAATGAGATATGTGTTCAGAGCGGACAGGTCGAGAATAGGTCTCCATTGGTTTTCTTTTCTTGGTACCAGGAAAAGTCTGGAGTAAAATCCTTGTCCTTGTTCCATAAACGGTACCTTTTCTATAGCTCTCATCCTTAGTAAGTGGTTGATTTGTCCTAGAGCGTTTGTTTTTTGGTTTGGTGGTAGGTTTGGCATTCCTCTCTTTCTTGGTAGAGTATGGAAGTGAAACCTGTAGCCTTTGTCTATTGTCTGTAAAATCCATTTGTCTCCTGTAATGTAATGCCAGTTTACTGAAAATAAGGCTAGCTTTCCGCCTAAGGGTGCTTCCAGTTGTTCCCTGGTAGGCGGTATCAGAGCCAAGTCACTGTGATTGTCCTGTGGAAGTGGTAGTAGCTGGATCTGTGGCAGTACTTCTCTGGTTGTTAGGCTGCCACTGACGACCCCTGTAGGCACCTCTGGATTGACCTCTGCCTCTTGGGCGTCTATTTCTGCCTCTCTGTGCTTTGGAGGTGTCTGGAAAGGACCAATTCTTCGAAGGCCAATTTCTACTAAACCTCGGAGGCTGGACCTGTAAGAAATCCTTGACTGTTTGGACGGATTTTGCTTTTTATTCCACCTTCTTTAACACTTGCTGTGCAGGGGAGCCAAACAAACTGTGTTTCTCCATGGGAGCATCTAGGAGCTTTGACTTTACATGGTCTGGTAAGGATTGCTCTTTTAACCATGCATGCCTTCTGATCACTGTACCAGTCATAGCTGATCTAAAGGAAGCCTCCAGTGCATCATAGCCGCATTTTAAGGAATGATTACTGACCTGCTGAGTGTTATGTACCAAATCCTGAAGGGACTTACGGTCTATAGGTTCAGGAGAGGACAGTTTTTTATTTAGCTGATCTAACAAAAATTCCTGATACTGAATCATGTGGAATTGACAGTTTAAGGCCCTAGCCGAAAGAGTAGCAGAAGTATAAACTTTTTTACCCCATCTCTAATGCTCTAGATTCTCTTTCAGAGGGAGGGGTTTTGGCAGAGGCAGCTGCTACAGCTTTGGGGCCCTGTGAAATAGTTTCAGGATCTGCAATAGGAGCCTTATACAAGTGATAATGTGTGTCCGGGACCCTGTAGTATCTGTCGGGCTTAGCAGGGGCCGGGGGAAGAGAGTCAGGGGCAGTACAAGCATCATTAAATGCATCATCCACAACTGTTAGTACTGGAGGAATGGCTAAAGGCCTATGCTGTGGTAAATGTAAAAAGGTCCTTAGCCTTTTCTTAGAATCTGAAAAATCCTGGCCCTGCCATTGAAATTGCTCTCTCATAGCATGCAAGGTTTCCCCAAAAGAAAATTCCTAAGGAGGAGAGGCAGAAGGAATGGAGTCTTCTGCATCAGAGTCCTCATATGGAGAATAAGGGCCTTCTGGAGGATTTGAGTTTTCTGAATCATCTGAGGAGTAATCTGTTGAAACTGGTTCAGGGGGCTCTGCTCTAGGCCTCTTCTCTGGAGGGGGATGAGAGGCCCTGTCAGGGTGAGGTTGGGATCCCCTGATCAAAGAAATGAGATCCTCTGCCAGGCTGAGCATTTGGGAACTAGAGCTAGGCCTGTGTGAGGGGGTTTTAGCAGGCAAGGCCTTAGAAGATTTAGCTGCTTTAGCCCTAGAAAAAGCCTTGATAGACATGGATGCAGGGGGCCTAGCAGCTCCACGTGCAGGAGTAGATATGTCTAAGGGGATAGTATCTGATAAATCCTGAGAACCTGCAACAGCAGGTGGAATTTCAGTAGCAGATTCAGCCATGCTGGGTGAGGCCTCGGTTGTAGGAGGCATGCTTTCGGCCGAAGGAAGAACCGAGGACTCTGTTTCAGCCGAAACTGAGACACTCGCGGTTGGCTTAACCGTGGTTTCGGACGAAACCGCGGACCGCGAGTGTCGGTCCTTTTCCTTATGCTTTTTAGCTAATTGTAAAGTCGGAGTCTCCGACGGCATGTTGTAAGCAAAAGCGGGGCCGAAAAACTCCTCTGCAAACTCCGACCGATGTCTAAGTGTCCGTCGGTTGAAGGAAGCACAGGCTAGACAAGCTGCTACGTCGTGGTCTGGGCCTAAGCAAGGAAGGCAGTAAGAGTGGAAATCCTTATGAGGTATTTGTTTCCCACAAGTTAAACAGTTATTTACTTTTTCTGACATCGGCTGAGGCAAGAAAGAGTCCCCAACAGGGTACTTAGCTTTTTAGAAGTCTTCGGTAGTAGTAATCTCTGGTTCTGACCGACCGGCACTTGCGAACAGCTTCTGCTTCGGGCACCGCGCGGCAAGAAAGACTGAGGAAAATGGCGTTGGCTGATACCTTTATACCCAATTGACAGCAGCTATGACGTCGGGTGAAGTGCGACATCAGCCGAAACCAGACCCAGACTTTGGAATCCGGCCGACCGAAGCGCTGCCTGAGGCAGGACAACCCATATGTTAGGACTGCAGATGCATCCTTGAAGGACATCCATTCCAAGGATCTCAAAACCAACAACCATGCCACAGTCCAGGATGTGCAATGGATCCGAAGCAGCTGAAGACCACAGAATCTACTCAGGGGTCCATCGTTGGCACCAAGGTAGCTGGTACTGGCAGCATCGAAGTGGAGGGTTCCAAACCTTGAAGGGAGGTCGGAGGATAAACTGGGAGTCCTTGGAGAGTAAGCCTCGGCTCCGGGTGGGAGAGAGGTTTGCAAAGATGTGGGGAGACCCATGGCTGCCAAAAGCTGGTTCTCCAATCTCACTACGTCCAATTCTGAGAGACTCCTAGAAGAAGAGATAGACATTCCCGAAGGGGAGTCACACCTATCCAGAAAGGGACTTGGCTGCTGACACAAGAATGGGTCTACTGAAGGGGAAATATCCAGTCCTGGGAATTACGACTGAATCGACTTTCGGCACCATAGGCTGTTGTGCAGAAGGGGAAGCTGGAACCGAATGAGAGGAAAGTGGTGGTGGTGCAGAACTACTTTCAGTGCAGAAGAGGTCGTCGGCATCGAAAGTAGTGGTTGGTGTCGAAGAGGTTTGAATTGGTTCAATGACCAATGGCACCAATGCAAATTGAGTCACTTCTGGTGCTGAAGGTGGTGATATTGTCATTTTCAATACTTTGGCTTTCAGTTCTGAAGATACCATCGGAATCTGCAGCTTTTGGGACCTTGCTTCATGTGCCGAAGGAGAGGTCAACACAGTATGGCTTTTTTTCTTCACATCTGGCATAGGAGATTTTGAAGTCTCAGCCTTAGATAGGGCTTCACTGAAGTGACATTTTAACAAGCCTTTTAAGATAAGCTTATTGCATCTCTCAAGTACAGAAAGTAAAGCCCTGACAAATTTTTACAAGTTATGTCCAAGAAGCAGCACCCAAACAGTATACGGAAGAAAGATGCCCATTAGAGTTGGGCATCTTTTTGTCACAGTCCTGACAATGTTGCAGGATGCCCCCTTTTGCTTTTCTGCCATATCCAAATCACACACACACACACACACACACACACACACACACACACACACACACACACACACACACACACACACACACATACATCACAGATATCACACAAGTAGAAAGGAAGGAAATGAGATTTAACAGATCTATAAACAATGGTATAGAAGAAATACCTAAAGGTATAGAGAGAAAAAAGGAGAGAGGATATTTAAAGACTACCAATGGTAAGAAGGAAAAGGGGGTACAAAGGCCTGAAGTACTGTTAGGTAAAGTGGATGGGTAGAAACAGTTGGAAAGCAGTCACACACTCAAAAAAGGGAGTGAAAACTATCCAATAAGAAAACAGAGAGTTTTAGTCAAAAATCACTAGAAATGACAATAAGAAAAAGAAATTTTTAAAACACTTAGCATCACCTGACACGTCCAATTTTCGGCACAGAAAACAAGATTTGAGGTAATGGGAAGAGAAGCACTGTGGGTAGAGCCTTAGCTCAAGAGTTTTTTTGGCTAGTGAGAGCTATGTATAAAGGCCAAGTCGGTTCAGACAGGTCAGAACCAAACCCATCAGTTAAGAATGAATGAAGATTGACAACATCAGATATAAAGCATCCAAAAGGAAGGAATCTTGAGAAACTTGTTGAGCTGGGAATGTCCAGAATTGGTCTCCAAGTGCCCTTCCTCCTGCATGGGAACCAAAAATATTCTGGAGGAAGCATCAGCTGCATCAAAACAGCACTTAATAGAGTGGAGGGCAACTTTGCAGGTGGAACCCAATAAGGAAAGAGCATAATCCTTCTCCTCAGAGTCAGGAAGACTGGATATTAACTGAGAAACATGAGAAAGGAGGGCCAAAACGTACCTGGTCATATCAGCCTTGAAGATAAGGTGGCAGCAACATAAGTCTTCTTGCCCAGCATCTCCAAAGCTCTGCTATCCTTATCTGAAGGGAGCAGTGTGGTGGAGGGCAACAGCTTGGAGGGCTTGTTAAATGAGACCGACACTGCAGAAGGGCATTTATACAGAAATTTACATTCATGAGGCACCTTGCAAAATCTGTCAGATTTCTTGGGAGCTTGGGGCTGAGAAACACGGGCCACAGAAGCTGCTGAAAAGGTTTTCAAGACAACAGCCAGAAACAAGGGGAACAGCAGAAGATTTTAGAGACTCCATCTGAAGGAGCTCATAATACCTTTCTTGGACATCAGAAACTTGAGAGCAATCCCATTTAGAGAATTCCATCACATGGGTAACAGTGTTCCCAAAAGTGAGTTCCTTTAGAAGGGAATCTGAACTAATAGAATCCTCTTCCTCTGAACCACAGTCCAAGGGGGAAGGGATTTGAGAAGAGCAGGATAAGGATTCTTCCCCAGAATCCTGATCCTGATCAGAGGAATCCAGTTGCTTAGGTCTTTTAAGAGGAGTGGAACACCAGGAAGGGACAGGCACAGATGCTCCTTGAGAAGGCTTTAAAACCAGTAAAGCATTAAATAATACCTGAATAAAATCCTGAAATTCTCACTGGGCATCCTTAGCTGCAGTGGGACATCCACACAAAGAAATAAAAAACATGTAATCACAACGTCAAAGCTTTAATGATAAAGCTTTCGGATTCAGTACAACAAATCAAATTAAGAACACATTTAAATACAAAAGTAAAATAGTCCCATGATATCACACAGCCAATAAACTTTTCTAAAAAATAGTGATTATTTCAAACACATTTGCTTATACTTTAAAATAGGTTTTAAATATACCATTCTACTTATATCAGGGGCATGATCGGCATTTAACTGCAAAATCCATTCGTACTCCCTTACCTCCAATTTAATATCTAAATCTCCAACTCTTAGGTCTCTAAAAACCAAATCCACAACTCTAAATATAAAAATATGGGTATCACCATTCTCATTAATATGCTGGGCCAAAGCATTCATCATAATCCCTCTATGTATCTCATACCTATGTTCCACCATTCTCTCCCTTAACTTACAAGTGGACTTTCCCACATAAAATGCAGGGCAAACATTGCAGGAAGCCAAATAAATAATATTAACAGTATTGTCCACATCCACACAAAGCACCCTAAGAGAGTCAGACTCTTGGTGACACTCAATAAGGATAGTAGGGATCGCTTCCCTCACTAAAATCTGCGTAATCCCCCTTGGTCCCTCGGATATAATTGGGCGATGTTCCCCCTCAATGCCTGGGGCAGACACCTGTAAAACCTCCAAAGGCATGCAAGAAGTTGGGTCCATGCCAGCCTCTGACGGGGTGGCGGCAGAGGAATCCAATCTGTAATCAACACAGAAGAAAGGCATTCAAACCAACATTCAATGATGGTGTTTGAGCTGGCAGCAAAGAAGTTCTGAGTGTGTGCATCCATACATTACCTTTATGCCCTACACCTTCGTGAGGAGAGTACATATGATGTAAGACTCCTCAGAGTACTAAAGGTTTTGGTATATTATATGGACATTGTGCTATGTTTGGCAGGAGATCCCTTCAGTTATGAATACTGCAGCAGTGATATGGATGGAAATCTGCAACACTTTCAATAGGTTACAGCAGCTCCTCCTAAAAAGGATAGGGTCATAACAGAGAAAGTACAGTTGTGTACCTACCATAAATGTAGATGTTCGAGTGTATTCACTGTTGCAGTCATTACACTTGGGTTATCCTGCTGGCAGGCTACCCGCAGTCGGCCTGAATTCCAAAGTCCTGGCTGGCGTCTGTTGCTGTCGCCTCTTCCCTGACGTCAGTGCACCAGGGGTATAAAAGATGCAGCCAACGCCATTTTCTTCAGTTTTTCTTGCCCCAGATGTCAGGTGCCTCCAAAAGGGTAGACTAAAAAATTTGCAAATAAAAAAAGCATGCACAAACATAAACATTAGCTTCCTCTACAAGCAAATACACCACATAGGTTGTATAGAATAGAGAAGTACAGATAAGTCCCAGCAATGAAAGGGGGATGGTGGGAGGGTAACCTGGACTGCAACAGTGAATACACTCGAACATCTACATTTTTGGTAGGTACACAACTGTACTATGTTCATCGTGTTTCACTGTTGCAGTCATTACACTTGGGTTGAATCCCAAAGCTGAGGTTGGGCGGCTGGGTCCAAATAGGATTAGGAGTGGCTATGAGGCCCTGCAGGACTGCAGTGGCAAAGCCTGCTCTGGATTTAGAGTAAAGAGGTAAGTGATAGTGCTTGGTAAAGTGTGCACTGAACTCCAAGTTGCAGCCTCCAAAATTTCCTTGGTTGGTACTCCTCTGAGAAAGGCTGCTGACGTGGCTGCTGCCCTGGTAGAATGTGGCCTAATATTCTTAGGCACTGATTTGCCATGCTGTGCATAGCAGAAACTAATGCAGTGTCCTATCCATTTTGAAATAGTCTGCTTTGAAATAGCCTTTCCTTGTGATCCTGCAGCGTATGCCACAAAATGTTGCTCTGTTTTTCTGAAAGCTTCTGTTTTGTCCAAGTAGAAACATAACTGTGTTCTTGTGTATGTCCAAAGAGTGCAGAAGTCTCTCCCCTTTACTCTGGGGATTTAGATAAAACGTTGGTAAATGAATGGTTTGGTTAAGAGCCACACTGGATACTACCTTTGGCATAAATGTTGGGTTTGTCCTTAGAGAAACCCTGTCCAGATGAAAAATGATGAAAGGATCCATTGCCATTAATGCCTGTAACTCTGAGACTCTTCTTGCTGAGGTTATTGCTAGGAGCAGAGCAGTTTTCCATGATAAGAATTTTATCTCAGCTATATTGGCTGGCTCAAAAGGAGGCAGTGTGAGCTTTTCCAATGGTGGTATAGGTGCTCTCCTTGGGGGTCTTATGTTTTTGCCCCTCTGAGATACTGCCTTAGTAGTGGATGAGAGAAAATAGGAGGCTCCGTATTGTAATGAGCTGAAATGGCAGAGGCATGGATCTTAATTGATGAGAAGGATAGGCCTTTGTCCAGCATCTCAGTGAGGTATTGTAAAATCTGAGGAATATTAGGGACAAGCGGTTCAAGTCCTTGTGCCTGGTTCCAAGCACAGAATCTCTTCCATTTTTCTGCATAAGATTTCCTAGTGCTGGGCCTCCTGGCTTCCAAAATGACATCTATTACTGCTTTAGAGAGAGGTGAGTTCTGAGTGGCTATATTATTCGCCAAGCAGCCAGATTTAAGGTTCTGAGTTGGCTGTGCAGGATATGATTGTTTTGTTGTGTCAGCAGATGAGGAATTTGAGGTAAAGTCCAGGCTGGTCCTTGAGACAAGCTCTTTAGGATTAGGTACCAGTGCTGATGTGGCCAGTCTGGGGCAATCAGAATCATTTTTGGCTTCTCTTGTCTGACTTTTAGGAGTACCTTAGGGAGTAGAGGCAGTGGTGGATAGGCATAAACTGTTAGGCTTTTCCAGCTGAATGATAAGAGCATCCACCTTCCATGCTCGTGGGTGAGAAGTCCTTGTGCAGCATCTCTGTAGTTGGCAGTTGTGAGGGGAGGCAAATAGATCTATGTCTGGGCATCCCCATTTCTTTATCATCATGCTGAAGACTTGTGGATCTAGTTTCCACTCGTGAGGGTCCATGAGGTTTCTGCTTAGGTCGTCTGCCAGAGTATTTTTCTTTCCTGGCAGGAATTGTGCCTACAGATGTACTTGATAGGCCAGTGCTGTGTTCCACAAAGTCATGGTTTGCCTGCAGAGGGGGTAGGAATGTGTGCCCCCTTGCTTGTTTATGTACCACATGACTGTAGTATTGTCCGTCTTTAGTAATAGTTGTCCTGGATGTAGCAGATCCTTGAAGGCTGTCAGGGCATTCTGTACAGCTAGCATCTCTTTTTGATTGATATGAAGATGCATTTAGTCTGTGGGCCACGTGCCCTGTATGCATTTTCCCGCCATGTGTGCTCCCCAGGCATAATCCGATGCATCTGTTGTTAGTGTCTGCCTGGCTGTGGGTAGAGTGAAAGGCTGTCCCTTGTTGTGGTGACAGGCCAGTGCCCATCATTGAAACTCCTGTTACAGGCAAGGAATGAGAGTAATTATTGTTTCCAGTCTGTGGCAATGTTGAGTCCAAACACTTTTTAGATACCATTGTAGCTTCCTCATATGCAGTCTTGCATATGGAATTAGCAGGATGCCATGAAGCCCAAAGCCAGCAGAATTTTTCTTGCAGGTAGCTGGGTCTTTGTTGCCAACATTTGAAAATAATGAGTCAGTTGCCTTTGTTTGGCATGAGATAAGCCATCTGGACAGTGGTATTTAAGCTTGCACCCAGGAATATTATCTCTTGAGAGGGCACTAGTTTTGATTTCTTTTCGTTTACTGTGTACCCTAGGCAAATTAGTAATCTTTTTACAAACGCCAGATGCTGTAGTAGAATGTCCTTGCTGTCTGTTTGAATAAGGCAGTCGTCCAAGTAGAGATATATTTGAATTCCTTTTTGTCTGCAAAATGCAATTACTGGGGCCAAGCACTTTGTGAAGACCCTGGACGCAGTAGATAAGCCAAAGGTCAGTGCAGAGAATTGATAACGTATTGAGCCAACTATGAATCTGAGGTATCTTCTGCAAGATTGTCTGATTGGGACATGCAGGTATGCCTCTTTGAGGTCCAAAGTAACTAGCCAAGCCTTCTTGCCCAGCATGGGTTGAAGTTGGTGTAGTGTCAACATTCTGAATTTTGGAACGTCCAGGAAAGTATTTAGAGTAGACAGGTCCAGCATTGGTCTCCAAGCTATGTCCTTTTTGGGTACCAAGAAAAGTGTTGAGTAAAATCCTTGTCCTTGCTCTTCCTCTGGTACTTTTTGAATAACCCTCATGTCCATGAGAGCAGAAATTTGCCTTTGTGCCTCTGCCCATTGATTGTGTGGCAGGTCTGGCATACCTTTTGGCCTTGGAAGGGTGTGAAAGTGGAACCTGTAACCCTGGGAAACAATATTTAGTACCCATTTGTCTTGGGTAATTTTGTGCCAGTTTTGTGGGAAAAGTGCAAGTTTTCCCCCTAAGGGTGCCTGCTAGAGGTAAGTGCTAGGCATTGGTAGAGGGAAGTCATTGGGACTGTTTCCTATATGGTTGTGATTTGTCTTCTCTGCCTTTGGGGGCAGAAGCACCCCATTGCTTAGGTCTGTATGTGCCTTGTGGCTGAGATCTGCCTCTTGGGCGTCTGTATCTGCCTCTTTGTGGCCTGTCTGACACTGGAAAGGACCAATTTTTCGAAGGCCAGTTCCTGCTAAATCTGGGTGGCTGAACCTGTAAGAAATCCTTTACTGTCTGCATTGATTTTGCATATATCCTCCATTTTCTTTAACACCTCTTCTGCCTTAACATCAAACAAAGTATCATGCTGTAATGGAGCATCCAACAATTTTGCTTTAACATGATCAGGTAAACTTGTTCCTTTAACCAAGCATGCCTTTAAATGACAGAACCTGTAACTGCGGCTCTGCAAGAAGCCTCTAAAGAATCAAAACCACATTGCAAAGTATGCTTTCCCACTTGTTCAACTGCATGCAACAAATCCTGCATTTTCTTATTTTCAGTACATTCTGAGCTTGTAAGCATTTTCTGTTTGAGCAAAGACATCAGATATTGTTGGCATTTAAGCATGTGGAACTGACAGTTTAAAGCCCTCACAGCTAAAGTAGCAGAGGTGTAGACTTTTTTCCCGCATCTGTCCAGTGCTCTTGAATCCCTATCAGATGGAACAGGATTTTTTGCAGTGGAAGCCTTGATCCCTTTTGGGAGCCTGTGAAATTGTTTCTGGGTCAGCAGCAGGGTTCTTATAAAGAAATGTATGTGAATCTGGGACCCTGTAGTACCTATCTGGCTTAACTGGTGCAGGGGGTAAAGAATCAGGAGACAAACTGGATTCAGAAAAAACATCAACAATATCTAGTACAGGGGGAATAAGCAAGGGGCCTGTGCTGAGCAATAAAAGAAAATGTCTGAGCCTTTTCTTGGATTCAGAATAATCTTGGCTCTCCCAATGGAAATGCTCCCTCATGGTGTGCAGGGTTTCCCCAAAAGAATAATCTTCTGGAGGAGAGGCTGAAGGGATAGATTCTTCAGCATCAGAATCCTCATAGGGAGGAAGAGAATATCCCCGTTCTGAAGAGGAATCAGAGGAAATAGAAACCTGGCCAGAGGAATCATAGTCAGGATCTTTTGCCTAGGCCTTTTATCAGGAGGGGGATGGGAACCCCTGATCAGAGTAATTAGGTCCTCGGCCATTTTAAGCATCTGTTTCTTTGGCATGGATGACTGTCCAGGTGAATGCTGAACTTGTTTCTTTGTCTTTACAGATGTTTTAGACTTTGTCTTGGCTGCTGAAGTAGTCCTGATAGTAAGCTGTGTAGGTCTGAAAACACCCTCAGAAGCCAATGCCTGCTCAGCGGCTCCGGACCCATCTGAGGGAATAGTTTCCGTAGGCCCAATACCTTGAGTTTCCAGAGGCCTAGGTGTCTCCACATGGGTTCATAGGTTGGTACTAGGCTATCGGCCCTAAGGCCTATGCAAGCCTAGCCATAATTCCCTGGAAAAAATTTCCCACAATATTTACTTCTCTGGGCCCCTGGGAGTCGGAGGCGGCCTGTGGCTTTGAGGTAGTGGGGGCCAGGGGCTGCGAACCGGCGACTGGCCTAGAAGAGGCTTCGTTGTCGGTTTTGGACCTCGGATGCCTGTCGTTTTCTTTGTCCTTGCGTTTTTTATGAATTCCGGTTGTCAGTTGTTCCAACGGCATTATATAATTAAACCTTCTGCCAAAGTAATGTAAAGCAAAATCAAACCGACGCTTAATAGTGTGTTGGTTGAGTCTAGCGCAAAACCGACAACTAGCAACGTCGTGGTTGGGGCCTAGGCAAGGAATACAGTAAGAGTGAAAATCCTTATGAGGTATTTGCTTCCCACAAGAAATACAATTGTTAACTTTTACTGACATCGGTCTGGAGCAAGAAAAAGTTTCCCCAATGGGGTACTTAGCTTTATTGAAGACTTCGGTTCTGAAATTCAATTTCGAAAATCTCAGGAGTCGGCCCACTGGCACTTGCGAACTTCTTTTGCTTCGGGCACCACGCGGCAAGAAAGACTGAAGAAAATGGTGTCAGCTGCATCTTTTGTATCCCTGGCGCACTGACATCAGGGAAGAGGCGACAGCAACCGACGCCGGAGCAGGACTTTGGAATTCAGGCCGACTGCGGGTAGCCTGCCAGCAGGATAACCCAAGTGTAATGACTGCAACAGTGAAACATGATGAACATCGTTAAAACACTGAAGCCTCAGCAGGTTGAAGACATGCATCCTGTAGTGTAACAGGTGAAGGAATACTGATGATCCCTACAAAGCTACTTCCTTCTTTCCAAAAGTAAAGTTAATTGGTTAAGTCATCAGATAAGTTTGCATGCTAAAATGATCCATAGTCAAAACAAAGAAATTATGTGCTCACCATAACGTTCTTCATCTCGCCTTCCTTCTTGCTGGTTGGGTTCGGAGCCGATCCTTAGCTCAGACTCGTCCGTATACTATAGCTGGAGAGCTTCTTACTGGCTCGAGGCTAGCTCCTATCCTAATATGCCTAGCGCTAGTTACCCAGATCTCATTTGTGATAACCCACCAGACTACATAGGTCCAAATATTACTAAACTTGCTAGGGAAAGAAAGGGACCTGCATATGAGTGTGTAAACATCAGCAAGATAAAGATAGGAAAAACAAGGTCCAACCAACTGGTAAGCATAAGGGATCTCCGCCAGTGTAGCCAAACAAAAAAGAAGAAAATTCCTCTCACTCTTCCAGGAGGGGGAAGGAGGGTGGGAAGCAAGAAGGAAGGCAAGATGAAGGACAACAAACCTGGAACGTTATGGTGAGTACATAACTTCTTCATGTTATGTTGTCCCATCTCGCCTCCTTCTTGCTGGTTGGGGCAGCATCCCTAGCACCTAAATCTTTGGTGGCTCACTGGAAAAAACAGGACCATGGAACCAAAGGATGCCCTCTCCCGGGAGGCCACATCTACTTTGTAATGAGAGATAAAGGTATGGGGATTAGCCCATGTGTCTGCCGCACAAATAGAATCTACGGACAGTGTGGCTTGAAAGGCAATAGAAATAGCCAAGGCCCTAGTTGAGTGTCCTTTAATTTTTCCTGGAAGTTCTTTATTCCGTAAAGCGTAAACGTAGGTGATAGCATTTGAGAGCCACTTTGATAAGGTCACTTTAGACACTGGACAATCTTTCTTGTTGTCTGCATAGGGTATAAACAATTGGTCAGATTTTCTGAAATCCTTAGTCCTGTGTAAATAAAAACGTAACTGTCTATGAACATCAAATTGGTGGAGCTTATACTCTGCCATGTTGCCATAACTGGGGAAGAATACAGGAAGCTCTATAGATTGATTTAAGTTGTGCTCTGAACAAACCTTGGGTAAAAAGGAGGGACTGGTTCTGAGAGAAACTCTATCTTTGTGGAAAATCAAATACGGGGGAGAGTAGATAAGGCCTGCAACTCTGAAACCCTCAAGCTGAAGTAATAGCAGTTAAGAAGGTCTTCCATGATAAAAACTTTAGAGGACAAGAAAAAGACTGGCTCAAAGGGAGGAAGAATGAGAGACTCAAATTGGATTTAAATCCCAGGGGGGAAGAGGTGCTCTTATTGGAGATCTTAAGAGGGAAGTACCTCTTAAGAATGCTTTGCATAGTCTGTGGGACATGTTGTTAGATCCCATTTCTCCTACATGGAAATTAGAAATGGCAGCTAGTTGGACTCAGAGTAGCTGGCGCCACTCCCCATTCAAATGCTTCAATCAGGAAATCCAGAATTTTAGAAATGGGGGCAGTAAAAGTATCAATGTCATTCTTTTTTTATCCAACAAGAGAACCTCTTCCATTTACTAGCATAAAGTTTTCTTGTATTGGGTTTATGGAATGAAATCAAAATGTGTTGAACTGCCAGGGAAACATCTGGGAGCCTGGCTAAGACCGGAAGTGGACAAACCAAGCCGTCAGCTTGAGAGTAAGGACGGAAGGGTGGAGAGCACCTGACTGATGTGTCAAGAGATCCTGAACTGGGTCCAGTATCCAAGGCTCTCCTTGGAGATGAGGCCAGAGGAATAGGAACCAAATCTGTCGAGGCCAGTAAGGAGCAATGAGGATTAACTTGCAACCCAATGACTGAGCTTTCTGAAGAACCTTGGGGATCAGAGGGAAAGGTGGAAAGGCATAAAGTAGTCCCGAGGGCCAATCGTGAACCAGTGCATCCCTGGGGGACTGTCGCGGTGGTGGGACTAGGGCAAAGTAGCTGCTGCAGTTGTTGTTGAGGGGAGTGGCAAAAAGATCTCAGCATGGCTGGCCCCATTTGCGAAAAATTAACTCTGCAACTTCCTGTTCCAGGACCACTCATGAGGCATCAGAATAGCCCTGCTGAGCTTGTCTGCTATCACGGAGTTCCCCGGGATGTGCGTTGCAACCAGAAAGCATTGGGAAGACATTGTCTATTGCCATACTCATACAGCCTCTCGGCACAAGAGATAAGACCTGGTTCTGCCCTGTTTGTTGATGTACCATACTACCAACATATTGTCCGTCTGAATCGCTACAGTCCCCGTAGAAAGAGAGTCTTGAAGTCCTTGCAATGCTGGAAGCAACGCTCTCATCTCTAGGACATTGATGTGCAAGTGGCATTCATGTTCTTGCCAAGTCCCTTGAACAGTCTGTCCCAGATAATGCCCCCCCCCCCACAATCTGGGAAGTGTCCATGGTCAGTGTGGCTACAGGGTGGGGGGATAGAACCGGCCTGCCCATTGATACCAGAGGGGAGTGAAGCCGCCATGCTAAATCGTTCTTGCATGACTCCGTGATCCATATCTGATGTGACATTGGCAAATCCTGGAATGACCACGGAGCAAAAAGAAGCCACTGCAGAATTCTCATGTGAAAGCGTGCCATAGGGACCAGAGTAATCGCTGCAGTCATCGAGCCCAAGACATTGAGGAAAAATTTTGCCTGAATTCTCTTGTTTGCTAAGAGGATTGAAACTTGACGACGAATGGTTAAAACTCTTTCGTGAGGCAGTTTTGCTATCATGGCCCTTGTGTCTAAATCTATAAATGAAATATACTGCCAAGGCAACAAGGTAGACTTTTCGTAGTTTATGGTGATGCCTAGTTGTGCACAGGTGTGAATAGTGGAGTCCCGTGCCTCGATGAGTTGATGCCTGGTGGTAGCAGTGAGGAGCCAGTCATCTAGATATGGTAACACCTGGAATCCTAGATGCCTCAGGTGAGCCGTGACTACTGCCATACATTTGGTGAATACCCTGGGGGCTGTAGTGAGACCAAAGGGGAGAGCTCTGAACTGGTAATGACAGTCTCCCAGCCAGAAGCGCAAGTACCTCCTGGACTGCCTTTTTTATATGGTAGTATGCATCCTGAAGATCGAGAGAGCACATCCAGTTGTCCTGACCCAGAAAGGGAAGAATGGACTGCAGTGCTACCATCCGGAACTTCATTTGTTTTGACTGATTTGTTGAGTTTGCTGAGATCCAAAATGGGTCTCCAGTCCCCTGTCTTTTTCGGAACTAAAAAGAACCTTGAGTAAGATCCAGATTTGATTTGGTCTGCGGGGACTTCTTGGATGGTTCTTTTTTCTAGCAGCCTTTGAACCTCTAGGTTTGCTTGATCCCGAAAACTGGGTGGAACACCTGGGATTGCGTTTTGATTTGTTGGAGGGGGTGGTTGGGAGAAGGGAATTTTGTAATCCCTGGATATTATCGACAGTATCCAGGTATCTTCCGTGATTGTTTGCCAGGTTTTGGGGTACTGGGATAATCTGCCCCAGACTGCCTCCAGAGGCGGACAGTCGGGCCTCCTTTCAGGAGAGCTGGAAAGGCCTGGCAGAGAAGGTATCCCTGTCGGTCTGATTCTGCATACCCCCCACCCCGCCGCAGGGTCGGAGTCTTCTGTTGTTGTTTCCCCTTCTGCCCTGGGGGAACTGTCTCCATGTGTGTCAGGCGAAACACCCTGGAATTTTCTGAACCACATTTTCCTGCTCTTCTGACCCTTGAGGTAAGGTCTAGTGGGGGCAGAAAAACGTACTTCCACAGCAGAGAGAGTTTTGCCATCTTGTTCACACCTGGTAAGCATCTCTTTTACCTGAGGCCCGAACAGCGACAAGCCATCAAAGGGGGTGTTGGTAAAGGAGGACTTGAAGGGCTCCACAAATTGACAAAGATGCATCCAGGAGTACCTGCGCAAAGCAACTCCTGTGCCTGCTGCCCTAATCACTCCATCTGCTGCGTAGGATATCAGCCGCACAGAGGAGTTAACTATAGATGTCAAGGTCGCAAGCTGTGAAGCCACCTTGCTCGCAGCTCCTTCAGCTGTAGGATCCTGTAGGGTATCTCTTAGTTCCTTCAGGAGATCCCTTTGAAGGCGTGTAAAGTGAGACAAACAATTCAGTGACCTGAGAGTAAAGGCTGCTGAAGCAAACATACGCTTCCCATACCTATCCATCGACAAGACTCTTTGCTCGGCGGATGGACAGAAGAAGAAATCTCCGCTAACTCTTTCTTGGTGGCTGCTGCCACCATCATGGCATCAACAGGTACACCATTTGATAGAAAAGACTTATCCTCTGCAGCAGTTATAAATTTATTAGGCCTCCTCGGAACTGGTTTCATAGTCTCTGGGGAGCTCCAGGCCTTTCAACTCACCAAAGCCAGTAGAGGGTCGAAAGAAGGGGACACCCAAGAGGTGGAGGGGTCAGGAACCAAATGCATCCAGGTACACAGACTCGTCCTCAGAAGGGGCAAGTTAATTCCAGCCACCCCTCTGTATAAGGATTTCCGGGATGTCTGAAAAGGAGACATCCTCAGAGGGGGACCGTGGATACCCTTCTGAGTCCTCCAAGTTGGTGTCCAAAGTGAGGGACTCCGGGGAGTCCAAATGCTTCGTCTTGCATTTTCTCTTCCGAGTGACCTCCTCTGAGGGATGCTCAGGGGAGGTTTTGGAAGAGATGGGGTCACCCAATGGGGCATCCTGGAGCATGGGTTCCCTATGCTTGGGGGGGGGGGGTCAGAGGCAGACTCAGGCACTGAAATAGTAGGAGCTAATGGAGTCAAGGGTGGAACAGTCTCAGGGGACAGCATGCACCTCATCACTTTGAAGGCACCGCGGTCCCAGCCCAAAATAGTCCACGGCTCCAAAGAGTCCGGAGACCTTCTCCTAATGGAAGGCAATGGCTCCAAGGCTGATATAGGAGCCAAGCTCACCTGTGCTGAAGCACCAAGAAGGAGAGTGGGGTCGGACACGGGTCCAATGCCACTCCCCCCTCGGAGCTGACAAGAGAGCTTTGGCCCCAAGATCCTTCGATAGACCGAGATAACGAAGAGATTGGAGCAGTGGTTGGAACCGATAGACCAATGGTGGTCCTTGGAGTTGGCAGTTCCACCACAATGACATCTATGCACTCTGGCTCCAAACTCAAAGTAGTTGGAGGAGGAATCGATAACAGTGCAGGCTGAGGTGTCAGTGCCAAATCCTTGTGGGCTGGGCTCGATAATAACTTAACTAATGCCTGTGTCTTGAGAAGCCTCTCCACCACCCTCTCCACATAATGATCCGAAAGCCTGGATAATTGAGAGGAATGAGAGGAAAACCGAAGACTGTCTGCCACAGACTGCAATAGTGGGGACTGTGGAACAGACCTCACTGGCTCCAGAGAGGGAGACCTGGTTCTCTTGAGAGTCCTGACTGGCTCCAAAACCACTGATGAAGCCGCCGGAGAAAGAGGCTTGTTGGAACTAATGCTCGGATCCGACGGACTCACATGTTTATCCTTAGACCTTGATGGCTCCGAGATAGGAGCTGAGGAAGGTGAAGGCTTAAGTGACTTATCTTGTTTTTTTTGCTGGCTCAGAACCCTCAACAGCCACATCAAAAGGGTTCTTAAGCAAGCCTCATAAAATTGACTTATTCTTTCTTTCCTGCAAGACCCGAGAACTAAAGGCATGACAGATAGAACATGAGTCCTGCAGGTGTACAGCCCCTAAGCAATAGACAGCTCGTGTGCCCGTCTGTAAGGGACATCTTCTGGAAGTCACACTTCTTAAAACCCAAAGGTTTTGAATCCTTAGGTTCCTTAGACATACTAGGTAAAGGAAAAACACTAACAACAGTGACAGAGTAACTAAGGAAACTTCAAACGCTAAACTATTTAAATTCAAAAACTTTTTTTTTTAAATAGGAGACAGAAAGGAGGGAAGGGGAAGAGCCTCTAAGTTAAACGGCAACTCTCCCAACCCAGGAGAGCCTCTAACTTAAACAGCTGCTCCTATAAAAAGGAGAAAAGGTACGGAAGGAAAAACAAGCCCTTAAATGAAGATGAAGCGGATAGAAAAGAACAGAGAACCCTCTAAGTCAAACGGGTTCAATACAGAGGTTAGGCCTGAGGGAAAGAACGACGGCCACAACAACAAAAGGCAGCAGCGGGAAGGTTACATAAGGCGCTAGCCTAAGGAAAACACACTCTAAGACTATATTAATATAAAAAAGCTATTTAACTTCAAAAAACTTTGACAAAAGCCAAAAAGAAGAAAATACTTAGCCTGAGCCAGTAACAAGCAATCTCAATGTTGCAAGCGGCAAATGAGATCTGGGTAACTACCGCTAGGCATGCTGGGATAGGGCCTAGCCTCGAGCCAGTAAGAAGCTCTCGAGCTATAGTATACGGCCAAGTCAAAGCAGAGAATCAGCTCTGAACTCAACCAGCAAGAAGGAGGCGAGATGGGACAACATAAGAAAGTCTTTCTAAGACACAAGAACATGACATGCTCTCACCCTTCTGCACAACAGTACAAAATCCCGTTTACAGCATTAACCAAATTAACTCTAGTAACCACCTAGTGGACAGCAGTCCGTTCACTAACTGGCACCTGAGTGGAGGACAAACATTTGACTGAAAGAGGTGAGGCACAGAGGCATGGTGAGTACAGGAAGCAGAAAAGCAAAAACAAGTACTTATAAAAGTAATGACTCCTGCTTTCATTCACATTACTTCATCTCTTACCAGTATACCAGCCAGTACCTTAATCTGAGTGCAAGGTTTAGCCACAGTTGTTTCAGTTTTAGACTGTAGCTCTTTGTTTAAAGCTTCAAGATTATTTCTCTCTTGCAGTAATTTCTGATTCATAAGAGTTAGTTCTTTCAAAGAGTCCTCCAGTCTTTCCTTCTGATTCTTAAGCAAAATTAGTTCATTACCTCCATCTGGAACCTGCAAAACAAAATTAGGGGGAAAAAAATTCTTAAGTATTGTATTGAAAAAAAAAAAAAAAAAAAAACACGTCCTAGCCACAAATTGAGTTTTCAAACCACATGTACCCCTAGTTCTGACAAAGTTTGCAGTCCTGAACATTACAAGATTCCCATAATCTCCTGGCTTCTTGGATTGCATTTCCCATGCAACAACACTCATGCACTACTCTAGCCAGATTGTCAAGACTTGCACAACCTACTGGCTGTAGGTGTAAAACTGACATCGCTCTGGCCAGAGCTGTTGATTCCACCCAAGTATAACTGTCAGACTCGCACAATGCCATATTTATGGCTGTAATGCCTGCACATTGCACTGGTAATGCTCTTGAATATTTCCAGACATACCAGTTTTGACTCCTGGATTCTAGTGAACATTATGAATCAAAGTAACTTAATAAACAGCTAAGGTCACAAGGAAAGAAAAACAAACTGCTTAAGTTAACAATATGTGTAACTGATTTTCAACATATTTTGCAGAACTTCAGAATCTGCTACCAAACTTGTTGGACCTTATAAATTAATTTAGCCAAACTGCAACTTACTGAGTGAACACAAAGACAGCTGTAAAAGCAATAAACCTTGAGCTGTAAGACAGCAAAATAAAATAGTAACTGTGGCACTGACATTACCAACATATCCAGTACTTCAAAACTAACTAGACCAATCACTAACACCATTTCTTATTTATATTCAAGTTACATATCAAAGCACATTTCCACTGATTAAGAAAAACAAAAGCTGCGTCCTTTGCCCTGACAGGCCATTTGAAAGTGATGCTGAACACTATCCCTAGAGTAACATACCTGACACAGCTTATACAACTGTCTCTTTCCAGTACCTTTCCAGACTAAATTAATGGAGTTCTACTTGCATTTAAAAACTCACAAGTTAAAGTAAATTGTACCACAAACCCCAAAAACATAAAGGATGGTGAACCTCCCTAATTTGCATTACTACCATCCTGAAGAACGGTTACAGGCCACGCCTTTAACGATATACAGAATTCATGAGGCCAAAAGGAAAGGTTTAAAGATCATGGCTGAAGACCTAACATATTAATCCCGGCACTTCTTTCTGACTCTAAACTAACACGGAAACATCAATAACAAGCCATACACAAGAAATGGCGCTACCAAGTAAACTTTCATTGATTTATTACAGTATAATTTTGTATACATCAGACTAGGCATTACACATGATGAAACAAAGTGATAACATGAGGAATCACATCAGCAACTTAATTAACCCACAACATTAGATTACTGTTCTTTTCAGCTTTTTATCAGTTGACTTGGTGTTCAGTTGCACAAAGTAGCAGGACTGCCTTATAACTACTGTTAGTTACATGGTGATCAAAGGAGAGGATAATTAACTCAGATTCTCAGGACTCTTAACTTCATTTTCATTTTGGAGTGGGATACCATCAATGCTATACAATGAGGGGATGATATGTCTGCCATATATGACAATGGTGCAATTTTAACATTTAATTTAAGCTCATTTTCAATATACCAGGCATTTACAAAATTAAGTTCCTGTTGGGGGGCTTCTATGTCAGACTGGGATTTGACAATGACTTCCAGTTTGGGGTTATCCATGAGTGGTTACCCATACGGCTTTGTTTTAGTCTGTAGGTCAAAAATAGTAAATACTAAACAAAAGCAGTTCCAGCATTGTGCCCTGCAGGATGTCGCTACATACCTTCATGTTCACTGACACTGCCCTTATCACCCTCGCCATATGGGTTCTGTCTTTTAACCAATTTATTTTACTAATTATGCTAGCATTCAGATGCTGTTAAATGACTTGGCTAAATCAAGGTAGGCTGTGTTTACAGTGTGACAGTGTCAACAGATTGCATTATCTTTTTAAAAATGTTACCAGGTTCATTATAAAGAATCTAACTTTTACAAACCTAAACTGCTGCAGATATCTCTGTGTGTGTGTGTGTGTGTGTGTGTGTGTGTGTGTGTGTGTGTGTGTGTGTGTGTGTGTGTGTGTGTGTGTGTGTGTGTGTGTATATATATATATATATATATATATATATATATATATATATACACATACACACACAGATAATGTCTGTGTTAATCAAGTGCTTTCCATAGCCTTACAAATGAGACTCATAAGGCTGATGGGTCTACACTTTCTATGGTCAGTAATAGGGCCAGCTTTATGGAGTGGCATCATCAGTGCTGTACACCATTCTTTCAAGACTGACTCTGTAGCCAAGCTCCAGTTAAATAGACGATACCACCAGACTACAGGATCACAGCAGCAGGATCACATCAGCAAAAAGTTCTATTCCAACTGAACACAGCAAGGAAACAGTGACAAGATTTGTTCAAAAACAGCAGCAGGTTTTATTTCACTCTGGCACCTCGGCTAATGCCTTCAAGGAGTACATACAAACTGCTAACAGCACTTATCCTTATATAACAACTCACACACCCTCTAATAAAACAATTAATTAATTAACTAAATATTTCCAATTACAATCCACATTCAAACCTCTAGGGGTTAAAGTGGGTTAAATTTTTCGTTTCATATAAGAAGGGAAATCATGTTAGTGATGTGGTTGTACACAGTAAATTTAAAATGCCCAATTCTAGGATTATTAGATCTTCTTTTAGTATCAAGGGCACGACTGCTTTTGGTAACTGTTCAATTTGTCCATTTATTGTTAAATATTTTAATAATATTAACAGTTTAAAATGTTTTCCAAATCAAAATTTTTCATGTAATAGTATAAGTATGCTCTTGGATGTCCCTGTCGAAAATTTTATCTAGGAGAGACAAAAAGAATGTTTAAACTAAGGATCCAGGAACATGTGAGAGAGATAAAAAGAGTGACAATATGAATAGCCCTATAGCTCGGCACTTTAAAAATCACCACAATAGTAACTATGAGAATTTTAAATGTATTTTGGAACAAGTTGTATTGAATTTGGGGGAACAGACTTTGCTTAAATACAAACTGCTGAATAAAAAAAGCTTTGTTTATACTTAAGTATGACACTTTAACCCCTGGAGGTTTGAATGTGGATTTTAATTGGAAATAAAGTGTTTAACTGTTTTATTAGAGGGTGTGTGAGTTGTTATTCAAGGATGTGTGCCGTTAGCAGTTTGCATGCACTCCTTGAAGGCATTAGCCAAGGTGCCAGAATGGAATAAAACCTGCTGCTGTTGTTGAACAAATTTTGTCACTATTTCCTTTCTGTGTTCAATTGGAATAGAACATTTTGCTGCTGTGGCCTGTAGTCTTGGTGATATCAGATACTTGCCTGTTGCTTGTTTGTTTGTGGTTCAATTTAAATAGCTTATGGAGAGGTTTCACCAGGGCATATTTAGTAATATTTAACAAAAAGCCCTGTACGTTATCCAGTCTCATGTTAGAAGTGTTCCTAGCCTCAAGCTGCACTTTCAGTGCATGCTCTTTAGTGATGATGGGTAGTTTGAGAGATACAGGTATTGTAGGGCTTTGAATTGTCATCTCGGGAGAGACATTTCCAGTAATGTATTTGCTAACACACTGGCAATGTCCACCTGGTCTGAGTAGGTTTCTACCATTTAGCATGAGTTCTACGGATTGTTGACTGTTGTTGTTTCTTATGTTAAAAAACAAAAAAAAAAAAAAAAAAAACTAACTAAAGAAGGAGTTGTGGTTGTCTTTGGCTTCAGATGCCAAGAGGAGCTCACGGGCTGCCTTAGTAGATCTAATAGTATTTTTAAATTCCACTGAAATTGCACACATTTTCTTTGATTTGAGTGAGTTTAGGTCTGTTGTATACTGTATGATATTTTCCCCTTTACTGTAAATTTTATTTATATCAGTGGCAGTGGACCAGTACAACGATTTGCTTTTAAATTTCCAGTGATATTTGGTTCATAGGTAGGTACTAGGCTATTGACCCTAGGGCCTACATAAGCCTAGCCAAAAGGTACCCTGGCTTTTGCCACCCAAGAAAATTATTTTCCTGTGCCACTGTCGAGCAGAGCCACAAAGGTGATCTCCGGGGTGAATTTCCTATTTCCCATCCAATCATCAAGATTTTTCTTGAAGAGTGATAATGAGGAGCTTTGTTTGATATAGATAGGTAGTTTGTTCCAGAGTATGGGGAGTCTCTGGGATAGGAATCTATCCCTCCGGCATGTTCTGTTTATTGTGGTGACAATGTTTAGGTCCCTAGAGCGTGTAGCTTGGAGGGATTGGGATTTCTTTTAGTGAAGAGTGGCTCTAGAGAGGACAGCTAATTCTCACCATTTATTTATGTACGTAGGTACAAAACTCCTTTGTGCATCTATCTACTGAGGCAATGACTGGGGTGATAATGAGAGGGACTCCAACAGTGATGGAAGAAGGAAAATGACAATAATGGTAGATTTCTGGTAGTAAGAGGTTAAGAGGTTACTGGCAGGGAGGAGGATTATACTAGCATGTATTTATACTCCATCTAAAACTATTATGGAGTTTAGGAGGAGAATAAGCTTTCAACAGGAATATTATTTACAAATGGGGAGTAGAAGCCAAAAAGCAAATGTGAGGATGTATCAAGTAGACCTAGAAAGAAAAATATTTCTGATTATGTATTATGAGAATATTCAGTACTGTAGGTGTGAATTTAACAACAGGATCTCAGACAGAAATACCATTTTATTCCCCAAAATACAACAATCTGGTTAAATTATACACACACACACACACACACATATATATATATATATATATATATACACACACACACACACACACACACACACACACACACACACACACACTATACTTCACAGGAGCATGTACATTTAATTGAAAGCTTTGAGATCCATCTAATAACTATGATTATAAAGTGTTTATATCTATACTAGCTAAGTTAATATCAAAGGTGTTACCTGCGTTGATAGATATAGATCAATCTGTTTTTTTCAGGAAAGAAAACAAACATTTGACATCAACACCACAATGTTGATCTGAGGGAAGCAAAGACTATGAAAAAGGAAGTTATGTTCTTACCATAATGTTCCATATGTGTTGTTGTTCTTCATTCATTCCTTACTGATGGGCGTCTGTTCCGAAAAATCGGCCGTTATAACAAGCTCACACCAGCCAAAAAACTCTCCAGCTAAGCTTTTACCCATACTGCCCCTCTCTACATTACCTCAGATCGAGTTTGCCCATAAGGAAGAAAGAAAGCAGAGGCTTTATCTGAGCAACTTTCCTATCATAGGCTAGGACCATATCTGAACTTCCAGGAGTCTTTCGGAGGGGGATGGTAGATGGGTTGTAAAGAATGAATGAAGATCAACAACACAGATGGAACATTATGGTAAGAACATAACCTCTTTATCTGATGTTGTTAATCTTCATTCATTCCTTACTGATGGGATAGAGTCCCTATCTACTTTGCTTCCTGGGAGGCCCTATGGAAGATTATTCCTGAGTACCACTGAACCAATGGAAGCTCTCCCCCTGGAGACCATATACAATTTGTAATGAGTGATAAAGGTATGAGGGATACACCATGTTGCTGCCGCACAGATGGCATCCATAGAAGCTCTTGCATGGAAAGCAAAAAGAAGTTATGTACCTACCATAACGTTCCATGTTAGTTGT
The DNA here is from genome assembly GCF_019279795.1 of Protopterus annectens. Classification (NCBI taxonomy): domain Eukaryota; kingdom Metazoa; phylum Chordata; order Ceratodontiformes; family Protopteridae; genus Protopterus; species Protopterus annectens. The sequence goes on along the minus strand of NC_056741.1, from coordinate 613,184,742 downwards.
CTTCATCTCACCTTCTTTCTTGCTGGTTGGGATCAGAGCCGATCCTCGGCTCCGACTCGGCCATCTTCAATAGCTTGAGAGCTGTTTACTGGCTCGAGGCTACCCCTTATCCCATAATTCCTAGGGATAGCTACCCAGATCTCGTTTGAAATACCTAACTCCAGACATAAGACAATAAACCAGTCAAAATAATTGGTTGACTGTACCTGCCATATTCTCTAAGTCAATAGAGGAAAAAACAAGAGAACACTCAGCCAGTGAAACAAAAACTCCTCTCGGTCCACTAGGACAGGGGGACGGAGGGTAGGAAGCAAGAAAGAAGGCGAGATGAAGACAACTAACATGGAACGTTATGGTAGGTACATAACTTCTTTATGTTAAGTTGCCTATCTCGCCTTCATTCTTGCTGGTTGGGACAGCGTCCCTAACATCCTGGGTGGCTCAGTGGAACAGACTCTTCAGAACAGTGGAACCAAAGTCAGCTCTGCTCCGGGAGACCATAAACAGCTTGTAATGAGAAATAAAGGTATGAGGGTTTGCTCACGTGGCAGCTGCACAGATAGAATCCATGGGCAACCTAGACTGAAAGGCTACAGAGGTGGCCAAGGCCATAGTAGAATGACCTTTCGGTTTAATAGGTAACTCTTTCTTCCTTAACTGATAAATAAAAGTAACAGTGTGGGACAATCATCTGGATAAGGTCACCTTGGAAACTGGGAGAACTTATTTGCCTAAGGCATAAGAAAGGAATAATTGGTCTGACTTCCTTATTTCTTTAGTTCTGTGCAGGTAAAAACGCAATTGTCTATGAACATCCAATTGGTGTAGTTTATACTCTGCCTTGTTGGTATGATTAGGGAAAAACACAGGAAGAGCTATAGATTGATTTAAATTATTTTCTGAGCAGACTTTAGGAAGAAACGAAGGATTAGTCCTCAGAGCAACCCTGTCCTTATGAAAAACCAGGTAGGGAGAATGCACACATAGTGCCTATAGTTCAGAGACACGTCTAGCTGAAGTGATAGCTACCAGAAAGAGTGTCTTCCAAGACAGAAACCTGATGGAGCAGGACGCTGCTGGTTCAAAAGGGGGCAGAATTAAGGAAGTTAGGACTAAATTAAGGTCCCAAAGAGGAGGGGGATCTCTCACTGGAGGCCTAAGAAGAGCTGTCCCCCTCAAAAAAGCTTTACAGAGCTTATGAGACATAATGTTAGAATTAGACAAACCAACATGAAAGTTAGAAATGGCCGCTAGTTGTACCCTGATCGTAGTGGAAGCGGACCCGGAGTGAAACAGTTGTGCTAGGAATTCCAGAATTTCGTGGACTGGGGCTGAGAAGGGATCCACATTCCTAGCCTCTGCCCAACAAAAAAAACATTTCCATTGGCTAGCATAAGTTTTCCTCATTGTAGACTTATGAGAGGAGACGATAATCTCACGGACTGCTGGGGAAATGCTGGGAAGCCTGGCTAAGGTTGGAAGTGGAGCAACCAAGTTGTGAGCTGGAGAGTTTGGAGGGATTGATGCAACCCGCCTGATTGATGAACCAGGAGGTCTGGAATTGGGTCCAGAGTCCAGGGCTGATCGAGAAGGTAATGGTGCAGGAACGGGAACCATATCTGTCGAGGCCAGTAGGGGGCAATGAGGATCATTTTGCAACCCAACGATATTGCTTTCTGTATGAGCTTCGGTATCACGGGAAAAGGAGGAAAGGCATAAAGAAGTCACTGAGGCCAATCGTGGACTACAGCATCTCTGGGTATGTGACCTGGAAGTAGAAGAAGGGAGAAGTAGTTGCTGCATTTGCTGTTGAATGGGGTGGCAAAGAGATCGCAGCAAGACTGTCCCCATTTGCAGAAAATAAGATTCGCAACTTCCTGATTCAGAGACCACTCGTGAGGCATGAGGATAGCTCTGCTGAGCCTGTCCGCTATGGCGTTGGATCTCCCGGGGATGTGCGTCGCAATCAGAAAACGTTGGGAGGAAATTGCCCACTCCCAAAGTCTGAGTGTTTCTCAACACAGGGGGTAGGATCTGGTTCCGCCCTGCTTGTTGATGTACCACACCACTGACATGTTGTCTGTCTGAATAGCAATGGCCCCAGAAGGAAGAGAGTCTTGAAGAGCTTGTAATGCAAGGAGCACGGCTCTCATTTCCAGGACATTTATGTGTAGATGGTACTCGTGAGGTTGCCAAGTGCCTTGGACTGTCCTGCCCAGATAATGCCCCCCCCCCACCCTATCATGGAGGCGTCTGTCGTCACTGTGGCTACAGGACGGGGTTGTATGAAAGGTCTGTCCTGAGTAACTAGTGGGGAGACCATCCACCAAAAAAGATGTCTTTTGCATGCCTTTGTGATCAGGATTCATGTGAGTCATGGGTAGCTCTTGGAAAAAACACTGCGTGAACAGAAGCCACTGAAGAATTCTCATATGAAAGCGCGCTAGTGGGATTAGCAGAATGGCAGCTGCCATGGAGCCCAGAGTTTGAAGGATGCACCTGACTTGGATCCTTTTGCTCTGCATTAGAATTTGTACTTGCTGACGAATTGCAGACACCCTTTCTAGTGGTAGCCTTGCAAACATATCCCTAGTGTCCAAGTCTGCTCCTATGTAAGTGATAGATTGACAGGGCAACACGGCAGATTTTTCGAAATTTATTGTAATGTCTAGCTGGGTGGAGATTGTGACTGTATAATCCCGCGCTTGTAGGAGTTGATGCCTGGTGGTAGCAGTGAGGAGCTAGTCGTCTAGATATGGAAACACCTGGAATCCTTGACGTCTCGGGTAAGCCGTGACCACTGCCATACATTTGGTGAACACCCTGGGGGCTGTGATGAGACCAAAGGGCAGAGCTCTGAACTGGTAATGACTTGCCCCCAGCCTGAAGCGAAGATATCTTCTAGAGTGCCTGTCCATCTTGATATGGTAGTACGCATCCTGAAGATCTATCGAGCACATCCAATTGTCCTGACCCAGAAAGGGTAGAATGGACTGTAGCATGACCATCCGAAACTTTGTTCTTTGTACAGACCTGTTTAGTCTGCTAAGATGCAGAATCGGTCTCCAGTCCCCTGTCTTTTGTGGTACCAAAAAGAACCTCGAGTAAGTTCTGGATCCATGCTGGTCTGCGGGGACTTCCTGGATGGCTCTTTTTTTCTAGCAGTTTTGAAACTTCTATTACTACTTGCTCCTTCAGATTGGGTGGAACATCTGGAAGGATTTCTTTGACGGTAAGGGTCGTTGATGGAAGGGAATTTTGTAACCTCTGGATATAATGGACCGTACCCATCTGTCTTGTGTTAAATTTTGCCAGGCTTTTGGGTACAGTGAAAGTCTTCCCCTGACTGCCTCCAGAGGTGAGCAGCCGGGCAACCCTTCAGGGATGCTGGAAGGGCTTATCAGAGAAAGATTCTCTGTTGCCCTGGTTCTGCGGACCCCCTCTGCCACGAGGGCGACGTCTATTGTTATTGTTTCCCCCTCTGCCTCTGGAGGAAAAATCACTGTATGCGTCAGGCAAGGCTCCCTGAGATTTACGGAACCACATCTTACCACTCTTTTGACCTTTGGGGTAAGGTCTAGAGGGAGTAGAAAAATGGGCTCCCATGGCAGAGAGAGTCTTGCCTTCTTGCTCACACCTAGTCAATGTGTCTTTCACCTGTGGCCCAAAAAGGAAGGAGCCATCAAAGGGGGTATTGGTGAAGGACGCTCGAAAGGGTTCCGCAAAGTTACACAGCTGCATCCACGCATGCCTCCTAAGGGCCACACCCGTGCCCCACGGCTATACTCGCCCCATCGGCTGCATAGGAAATGAGCCTCATGGAGGATTTAACTACAGAATTAAGCGTCGCTAGCTGGGAAGCTACTTTGGCTTGTACACCCTCAGCAGTAGGATCTTGAAGGGCATCTCCAAGCTCTTTAAGGAAATCCCTTTGAAGTCAAGTAAAATGACATAGGTAGTTTAGTGACCTCATGGAGAAGGTCACTGAAGCAAACATTCGCTTCCCGTATCTGTCCATCGTCCTAGACTCCTTGTTAGGGGGATGGACAGATGAAGAGGTCTCCACTAACTCTTTTTTTTTGGTGGCTGCTGCTACCACCATGGCATCAACAGGAACACCTTTAGAAAGGAATTGCTTATCCTGGGATGCTGTAATGAACTTACCAGGTCTCCTCGGAGTTGGTTCTACTGTATCCAGAGCTGACCAAGCCTTTCGAGCCACTACTGCCATAAGTGGATCGAAAGGCAGAGAAACCCAGGAGGTGGAAGATCGGCAACCGAAAGCATCCAGGAATACAGACTCATCCTCGGTAGGGGCTAGGGGATTCCAGTTCCCCCTCTGCCTAAGCATTTCCAGGATTTCCGAGAAGGAAACATCTTTACCGGGGGATCTCGGGGACCCTTCCGAATTATCTAAGTCTGTATCAGAAGTGACAGACTCAAGGGAGTCAATATGCTTCCTCTTGCACTACTTCTGAGGGGGCTCCTCTGAGTGATCAGGGGAGGCCTCGGAAGAGGAAACACCCAATGGGGTGTCCTGGAGCATCGGTTCCCTATGCTTAGGGTCTGGAGGAGGAGCAGAGGTTGGCACAGGCACTACGGGGGACGGAGCCGGTGGGGCTGGTAGTGGAGCTGACTCAGGGGACAGAACACTCCGCATGACCTCAAAGGCGTCCCTGCCACGAGGCAGAGAAAGCTCCAGTTCCGAAGAAATAGGAATCTTTCACCGTGCAGAGGGGGACGGCTCCGAGGCCGATGGAGGAGCCAAGCTCACCTGCGCCGAAGCTCTGAGAGGGAAAATGGGGTCGGACAAGGGTCCGATGCCACTCGCTCCCTCGGAACCGACGAGGGAGCCCCAGTGCCCAGATCGCTCGATGGAAGGTACCACCAAGGTAATCGGAGCAGAAGTCGAAACAGAAGGAGATACAGTTATCGGAGCCGACGGTTCCACTACTTGAACCCCAACGAACTCCGGCTCCGAACTCAATGGAGTCGGAGGAGGAACATCAAGTGAAGTGGACGGAGTCGATACCTGTTGAGGAGGGCTGGACAATAATTTAGCTATTGCCTGCGACTTTAGCAACCTACTGACTACTCTCTCCTCATCGTGATCAGACAGCCTAGAGGATCAAGAGGAATGAGAGGATCGGTGGCTATGCTCACTTTGAAATAATGGAGACCGAGGAGCCGAATGCACCGACTCTAAGGAAAGGGACCTCAGCCTCTTGTGGCCGCACAATGGCTCCCAAGCCTCCAATGGAGCCGACGAGGAGGTTGTCTTGTTGGTGCCAGCTGGAACCAACGTTGAAGGAAAATCCTGTACCGGAGTCGGCTCCGAGAGTGGAGCCGACGGCTTAGTGGATTTTGGGGATTTCACTGGCTGTGAACTCTTTGCCGGCGAGTCCTGGGGTTTTAACAGACTCCTGAGAATCAGTTTATTTTTATGCTCCTGCAGGACTCTCGGACTAAAAGCATGGCAAATAGAACAAGAGTCCTGCAGGTGAACAGCGCCTAAACAATAGACACAACTAGTGTGCCCATCTGTCAGAGACATTTTCTGACAGCATGAGTCACACTTCTTAAATCCAGAAAGCTTAGCTTCCTTAGACATGCTGTACTAACAAAAAAGGAAGACTAACTAATTTAATACAGATAAAAAGAAGAACAGTACTAAACTAGACAAAAAACACACTAGTACTATCTATCTATAAAGGAAATCCAAGATATAATATAGATAAAGGTTTTTTTTTTTTTTTTAAAGGGCAATAGGAGAGCCTCTAAGTTAAACGGCTAACCTAGTAAAACAATAGGAGAGCCTCTAAGTTAAACGGTTAACCTAGGGATGGGGGAGGGGTGGGGAGAACTCTCTAACTTAAACGAGTTCTACTAAAGAAGAGACACTATAGAAAAACTAACAACAACAACAACATGCATCACTAAATCTAAATAGAAAGATACTAGAAAAAAATTTAATTTTATAGAAAAGTTTACACAAAAAGTTAAATATACGAGCCTGAGCCAGAAAAACGACACCCTCGCAGCTGAAGCGGCAAACAAGATCTGGGTAGCTATCACTAGGCATTATGGGATAAGGGGTAGTCTCGAGCCAATAAACAGCTCTCGAGCTATTGAAGATGGCCGAGTACAAGCCGAGGATCGGCTCCGATCCCAACCAGCAAGAATGAAGGCGAGATAAGACAATGGTTGAATGCACTTTGACTTTAGCTGGTAGGGAAGCTTTTTGTTCCATTGATAAATGAAGCAAATGCAATCTCTCAACCATTTAGACAAAGTAACATTGGAAATAGGTCTTCCCAATTTTGGTCCCGAGAATGATGCAAATAACTGGTCAGATTTTCGTAACGATTTAGTCCTGTCAAGATAGAAATGCAATTGTCTACGCACATCAAGCAAATGTAGTGAATATTCTCCTTTGTTAGAAAAATTTGGAAAGAAAACTGGTAGATTAATCGCTTGATTAATAGTCAAGTCTGAAATAACTTTGGGTAAAAGGGAGGGGTTAGTCCAGACAGATACTCTGTCTTTATTGAACACTATGTAAGGATGTTTTATGCATAAAGCTTGCAACTCACAAATTTATCTTGGTGAGGTAATGGCCACCAAGAACAAAGTTTTCCAGGATAAGAATTTCAGATCACAAATGGCAGCAGACTCAAAAGTGGGACAAGTCAAGGACTGTAGAGCTAATGTCAAACTCTAGGGCTCGATCGGCTGTTTGAAGGGGGGGCCCTAATGTGTGTAACACCTTTCAAAAAGGTTTTACAGAGGCAGTATGAAATCAAGGAAGAGTCCTTAAAACCATTACGGAAACTGGAGATTGCCACCAAGTGTACTCGAATAGTTGAAGCTGCCACTCCTGAATGAAGGAGATTAGGTAAGTAATCTAGCACCATAGAAAGCAGAGCCAAAAAAAGGGTTCACTCCCTTTTTATGAGACCAAATTATGAATCTTTTCCACTTGCTTAGATAAAGTTTCCTGGTGGATGGTTTATGGGAGGCCAGAAGAATGTGGCAGACAGGGGAGGATAGATTGCTTTGCCTGGCAATTAGTGGAAGAACCAAGCTGTCAGCTTGAGGCTCTATATGTTCGGATGCATCAACCTCTGTAGGTGCGACAGCAATTCCGGAGTTAGATCCAGAATCCATGGTTGATGTACAAGGTGAGGCCAAAGAAAGGGAAACCAAACATTTCGGGGCCTGTAAGGTGCAATGAGGATTATTCTGCTTTTGAACCAAACAGCCTTCTTTAATAATTGCGGGATCAGAGGAAGGGGAGGGTAAGCATGAAGAAGTGCCGTGGGCCAATCATGCACAAGATTGTCCCTCAGGGACTCCCCCTGTTGGGGAATTAGGGCAAAGTAGTTGCTGCATTTATGACCTGCGGGGGACGTGAACAGATTGCAAAAAGGCTGGCCCCAGCAACTGAAGATCTTCGCCGCTATGACAGGATTGAGGGACCACAGGAGAATGCATCTGCTCAATTTGTCTGCAATTATGCTGAAATCTCCAGGAATGTGCATTGCTATCAGAAAGCGGTTGGAAGGTATCGCCCATTGCCAAATTCTCATGACCTCTCGACACAGCGGGTAGGACTTGGTTCCCCCTTGTTTGCTGACATACTGGACTACAGACATGTTGTCAGACTGAATGGCAATTGTTCCTGAAGGGAGAACAGGTTGAAATGCTTACAAAGCTAGAAGCACTGCCCTCAGTTCTAGAACAATGATAATGCAGGTTGGCCTCCAAGGGTGACCAGGTGCCTTGGACTGTCCTTCCTTGGAAATGCCCCCCCCACACACACACCATTCAATCAGGGAGGCGTCCGCCACTGTGGCTCTGGGCTGAGAGGGGTAGAAAGGGCAACTGCATAGGTACTCTTCTGGCTTCATCCACCAAGTTAAATCTTGTTTGCACAGATTTGTTGTCCTGATTTGAAAGGACATAGGATGAGTCAAAGGGGACCACTGAGTTAGCAAAAGCCACAGTAGGAGTCTCATGTGTAGTCTTGCCAGTGGAACTATTGTTATCAATGCAGCCACTGACCCTAGTAGTTGGAGGATTGCCCAAACCGGAGCTTTGTCCTGACAGAGTATCTCCTGGAGTTGAGATCTGAGTCTTTCCAGCCTGTGGAGATGGAGGGAGACTAGGCAAGATTGAGTATCAAAAGTTGCCTCTATGAACTCCAGTATTTGAGGAGTCAACTTGCATTTGATTTTCTTTACTGTTATCCCTAAGTGTTCCATTAGTAGTAGAGTGTAATAAAGGGCTGAAACTAGTAGATGCTTGGTTAGGGCGGTAAGAAGCCAATCGTCTAAATATGGAAACACCCAGAATCCTTGTAATCTCAAGTGAGCTGTTACCACTGCCATAGATTTGGTGAATACTCTGGAGGCCGTAGACAAACCAAAGGCCAGTGCTTGGAATTAGTAGGGATTGGCTCCCAGCCGGAAGTGGAGGAATCTCATAGAGCGTTTGTCCATTTTTATGTGGTAGTACGCATCCTGAAGATCTATCATCTTTCTCCACAAAAGGTAGTATAGACTAAACCGTGACCATCTGGAATTTTGTTTGCTTGACAAACTTGTTTAGGATACTGAGGTCCAGAATTGGCCTCCAGTCCCCTGTCTTTTTTGGCACTAAAACAGCCTCAAGTAGAATCTGGATCCTATGTTGTCTGGTAGGACAGTTTAGATGGCTCTTTTTAGAAGCAGCTTTTGGATTTCTTGAGCTGCTGCTTCCCTTTGACTGGGCAGAATGTCAGGAATATGCTTTAGCGACCTTGGGTAAAGACTGAAAGGGATGTGATAACCTCTGGTAATTATCATCTGCACCCAAACATCTGTAGTTATCATTTGCCAGGCAAGGTGGTGCAGAGAAAAACGTCCCCTGACTGCTTCCAGAGGTAAGCAAACGGGCCACTCTTCAGGAGAGCAGAAAGGCCTGTCCAGAGAAAGAATCTCTGGATCCCTGATTACGCAGACCCCCTCTGCCTCTGAAGGGGCATCTTCCAGTTGAGTTCTCCCCTCTACCTCAGGGGAAAACTCACCACGTGTGTGGCAGAAAGGACCCTGGGATTTCTTGCACCACATCTTTCCACTCCTCTGATTCCTAGAGTAAAGTCACTGGGGGGGGTGGAAAAACATACTCCTACAGTAGACAAGGTCTTACCACCCTTTTCACACCTGGCTAAAGTGTCTTTTACCTTGGGGCCAAAAAGAGAAGAGGCCTCTATGGGGGCATTTAGGAAGGAAGACTTAAACGGATCTGCAAAATCACATAGGTGCATCCAGGCATGACGTCTCATGACAACATCTGCACCCATTGCTCTAGCCATCCCTTCGGTAGAGTGAGAAATCAATCACATGGATGAGATAGATTCTAGGGTGGCAAGCTGTGAGGCAACTTTGTCACTTACCTCATCAGAATCTGCTTTTGCCAGGGTTTCTGAGAGTTCTAAGATTAGGTCTCTCTGAAGCTGGGTACAGTGTGCCAGATAGTTCAGGGACAGAATGGCAAAGGTCGCTGAACAGTACACCTGCTTCTCAAGTCTATCACCTGAGACTTCCTGTTAGGGGAATGGACAGTTGAGCTCTCCTCGGCGAGCTCTTTTTAGTGGCTGCCACCACAACCATAGCATCTACTGGCAGGCCCTTAGACCAGTGTGAGTAGTCTTCCAGAGGAGAAAGAATTTTGTCTGGTCTCTAAGGGATAGGTTCAATGGTATCAGGACTCTTCCAGGCGTACTGCACGATGAGCTGAACCAGGTCATCTGTAGGCAGGCTCAAACAGGAAGTAGAAGGCCGGGCACGGAAAGCCTGCAAGAATACAGACTACTTCCAGGAAGGGGTGGTGGACTTCCAGTCTCCCTGCTGCTTCAGGATTTCCAATATTTCTCCAATGGAGACATCCTCAGGGTCGATCGTGGGGACCCTTCCCCTTCATCGCAGTCTGCATCTTCGGTGAGGGATTCTTCAGAGGAATCCATGTGCTTCCTCTTGCATGATCTCTTGCAAGGTACCTCCTCATATGGGACATCTGAGGAGGACTCTGCAGAGTGGGTACCTTGTGGAAGGATGTCTTGAGGTTCCTGTGCACAGTGTCCTTGAGTAGTGGGCTGTGTCAACTGTTGCTCACAGGAAAGGTATATATGAGTTTCCAGCGCCGAAGGGACCAGCTGGGAGCCTGCAGAGGTAAGTGCCCTCTCCATTACCTGGAAAGCAGGTCTGCCCGAAGAGGGATGGGAGCCAGGAACCAAGAAAGACAACCTCTGGACCAGGGTCACACCCTGCTCCAACGAACCTACTCCCAGGGAAGGAGCCACGAGAGGACCTGGTTCCATCAAAGCAACTGGAACCGTAGTAGACTGTGCTGTAGAAAAAACAGGAGCCAGATTAGGGATCATGGTGCCGTCAGACCAGTCTCGATCCTGAGGATGGCCTGGCTTTGGGTGAGTTGTTGGCCAAAGGGTAGGCTCTGGAGCCATGGTAAGGTCTACCAATGGAACCAAAGAACCTGGAAATGGGGTCGGTGTCGAAGGCTCCAATACTTCCAGGGAGGTCAAAGGAGGAAAGTATGTAGGAGATTGTGGAGAAGAATCCTCGGCTCCGGGTGGGAGGGATGATTTGGAAGGCATTGGAAATCCTCTGGCCGTCAGAAGCTAATCCACTAGCCTTACTACGTCCAGTTACAAAAGGCTCTGGGAGGACCGGGTGGACATCCCCAACGGGGAGTCAGGACGCACTAGAAATGGGCTGCATTTTTGGCCAAGAAATGGATCCACCAAAGGAGAATATCTGGTCCATGGGCTCGTTTCACCTTTCTACACAGAGGTCGAAGGACCAGCATGATGTATAGGTAGGGGGGAAGTGACCGGAATTGGAATTACTACTTTTGGTGCTAAAAGAGAAATCGGTAGTGTTGTCGCAACCGGTGTGATTGTCGAAGCTTGGGGGATAGGTGCCGAGGACGGCACCGTAGCCAGCTGCTAAGGTGCTGGAACCGAAGATGGAACAGTGGAGGGGGTATGAGGCCCTGGTGCGAAGGATGTTGATGCCAATTTAGAAATTTTAGCTTTCAGCTCCATCCATTTAGATTCACTGGTGTGAGGAGAGGAGGGTAGGGATTTACTCCTCTTTTTATGCTCTTTCTTTGGAGGGGATGAGCCCTGCACCTCAGAGATAGCCTCCACGAAAGGAGATTTAAGGAGACCTTTAAGGATAAACTTATTCTTGCGTTCCACCAAAGTGTGGGAGCTAAAACCTTTACAAATCTCACAAAGGGGTTTCACAGATAGGTGTGGCACCCCCAGACAGTAGACACAGGACATATGGCTGTCTACATTAGGCATTTTCCTGTTGCACTTTTCACAGTGCCTGAAAGCAGTCGTTCCCTTTTTTTCAGACATATTAATCCCATAAAATACAATTTTAGCCACAAAAGAAAAAAACTATCAAATCACAGAAACATTCTCAACAGAATTTTTTTTTTTTTTTTTTTTTTTTTTTTTTTTACAGTGGTGGTGGGGGGGGGGATACCAACAATGGTATTGGGAATTACCCCAGAGATAAGGGAAGGCATGTACCAGCAGTGGTATAAACAGTACCAAACTTGGTTAAAAAGGAGGAAAGAAAGAGAGGGACACTCACGCAGATAAGCAAAAAGTATGCGACTAATTAGGTATATGAAACAAAAAGCAAGAAAGCTTTAAGAAGAGACAAAATTCGAAAAATTTGAAACGACTTAGCTGAGAGCTGGCCTGACACATCTTGATTCAATATGCTGCAAAAGAGATCCAAGGTAATGTAGATTGGGGCACTATGGGTAAAAGCTAAGCTCAAGTGTTTGTTTGGCGAGAGCCTGCTATAATGGCCGATTCTGTTCCGAGGACAAAACAGACACCCATAGGTTCATAGGTTCATACTAGGCTATCTGCCCTAGGGCATTTAAAAGCCTAGCCAGAGTGTGTGTGGCTTTCACCACCCCTTAGGATGAGAATACTATACCCATTAGTTTGCTGTGCCTCTGTCCAGCAGTGATACAGAGATGATTCCCGGGGTAAACCTACGATCTCCCATCCACTCGTCAAGATTTCTCTTGAACAGAGTCAGTGAGGGGCTCTGCCTCACATGGACTGGGATTCTGTTCCATAGTGTAGGGAGTCTCTGGGTGATGAATCTGTCCCTCCAGCACGTCCTATTTATATCCGTGTTGAGGTTTAAGTCTCTTGCTCTCGTGGCTCTGGTGGATTTGGATTTTTTGAGGTGGAGCATGTCCATTAATTCCGGGTTGGACATGGCCTTGTATGTCAGGCACAGATCACCTCTAAGCAGACGGTATGCGACTGAATAGAGCTGGAGTTTCTTCAGTCGGGCATCGTATGACATACGTTTGAGCCCCTTTATCCTTTTGGTGAGGAACTTTTGGGGTCTTTCCAACTGCTGCAGGTGTCGGGTAAGGTACATTCCTAACGGGGCGTTGTACTCAAGCATTGGTCTGATAAGTGAAGAGTACAGGGGTACAATGACCTCTCCTGATCTGGATGTGAATCCCTTCATGATCAGGTGGGCAATGTAGAAGGTCTTCCTAACCACTTTGGCAATGTGAGTGTCAAAAGAGAGGTTACTGTTAACTTGGGTCCCCAGGTCCCTGATAACTTCTTCCGTGTTTAATGGATTACCACCTATGTGGTAATTAGGGGTTACCTTGTTTTTCCCAAAGGGTATGACTATACATTTTTTGGCATTTAGCTTAAGGCCATGGCTCTGGCACCAGTTATCCATTTCTATGAGACCTTTCTGGAGGATGTCTGTGTCTGATGGAGTGTCAATTATGGTGCCCAGTTTGCAGTCATCTGCAAATTTTGTCAGCCACAATCCCCCTATGTTTGCCTGCACTTCAGAAAAATAAATGCCGAACAAGAGGGGGCCCAGGACTGAGCCCTGTGGGACACCGCTCGTGACCGGCTTAGAGTCTGACATGGCACCAGCAACTCTAACCTTGTGTGTTCTGTCCTTGAGCCAGTTTGCAACCCATCTTGTGACATATGGGTTTACATGTAAGCTGATGAGCTTTTCTATGATGCCCGAGTGGGGTATTGTGTCGAACGCTTTTGCTAGGTCAAGGTAGGCTGTGTGAACTGCCTTACCCTCATCAATGGCCTTAGTGACTGTTTCGAAAAAGTCGACCAAGTTCAAGAGGCAGGATCTGCCCTTGACAAAGCCAAATTGGGTAGGATCCAGTGTCTGTAGGTCCCCAATGTCTTTATTTATGAGTTCCATTATGATCCTCTCCATACCTTTGCATCAGTAAGGAATGAATGAAAATTAACATTGTCAGATGAAAGATTTAATATTTAGAGAAATCTTAGTCAATTTAGAGAAATTAAAGGCAAGTTAGTATAATACAAACAGGAATTGCAATATGAAGTGAGAAAAAAATAGAAAGTTATGGTAAATTTAGACAGAGAGTCAGGGAAGAGAAAAAGACCAATGTCAGGAAATAAGTGAAAAGGAGGTGTAAGGTATGATTAGCTACTTGTTTGTATTTAGGAATATGGTTTATCCTGCGGTTCAGCAAAAACAGACAGATTTTGGCTAAGAAGTCATTCAAAATACTTTTAAAGGACTGGAGGCAGAGTGCTCACCTGATGGATACAGGTAAGGAGATCCAGGCCTTAACAACATGGCATGACTGCAGACCATGCACAGCAGGATTTGATAGGTTTCTAGAAAGAGAGAAGTTTTTGCTCAGTGGGTCATAATGATCAAGTGGGAACATAGTTCTGTAGAATGCTATTTAGTGTTGGACAAGCAGATGGATAACTGGATAATTTTATAGGTGGTAAGAAACTGTGTATATGGTAGTTGATGGAGTAGTTGGGTATCTACTGCAGATTTATTAAAAAGAGGTAATTACTACTCATATAAAACACATTGTGAAAACATCTGTGTTCGGTCAACAGTCGCAAGTCGATGTTAGCATTTGCAGTGTCGAGCAATGTGCGCTCGACAAACTATATATATATATATATATATATATATATATATATATATATATATATATATATATATATATATATATATATACACACACACACACACACACACACTCTCAGGTTGTAAATGAAAATGTAGTGATTTTAATAAAAATAGTAAAAGAAATCATCATCTAATAAGTGAAATTTTATCTGCGCTCTCAAGGATGGTCTTTGTCATATAGAAATAGAAATTATTAAAGTAAGAATGCACCATGCATTTGTCATATCTAAAATGAAGAGGTCCCTGATGGGTCCCTGTGGCTGGGCTGAATTCTAGCAATAAAATCACTGAACGAACCAAAACAGGACTGCCAAAATGTTTGGTTACTGGAGAATACCTAAATAAAAGGTTTGACTACAAGGCTGCAGACTGAGACATTGCTTGGGAGGCAGTTCATCTGACCCCATGAGTGTTGGCCATGCAGTCGTCAAAGGCAAACCTACTGAACACTACAGGCAGCTACTCCAAGGGTAAGATCCCAGACTACAGCCTGGATCAGCAGGAAGACTCCTCCTTGGCACAAAGAAACCTATTCTATCCATCTACAAAAGACAAAGGGGGTTTTATCAACCTCACATTCCAAGGACGTCAAGGAGGCAAACACTCATTCTGATCTCAGACAAAGCACCACAACTACCCCTGGGGTGGAGGTAGTCCACTCAGAAGACTGCATCACACTCCATAGTGAAGAATGTCATCATTTCTTCCTGGTTACCATATACACACACACACACACACACACACACACACACACACACACACACACACACCAAAAGGAGTTTAAAATACACAGGATGCCAGTATGTTGGCTGAGGTAGACGTACCACTCAGTTCCCATGGAGAACTTCTCCAGAGAAGCAAAGACTTACCAGCAGCTCCCAACTTTTTTTCCTTCAAATTCTATCTGAGCTAATGTGGACCCTGCACAGAAATGCCCTGGACAAGCCAGAAAGCAACATAGGTTCATAGGTGTGTACTAGGCTAACGGCCCTGGAGCCTATATAAGCCTAGCCCAAGAAGATTCCCTGGCATCATGCTGCCCAAAGTTAGTTCCCAGTGCCCCTCTCAAGCAACACCACTGAAGTGATCCCTGGAGTGAACTTCCTATTGCCCATCCACTCGTCAAGATTTCTCTTAAAGTGGCCAGTGAAGTGCTCTGCTTAACGTGACTGGGAAGTTTGTTCCAGAGTATGGGATGTCTCTGGGTTAGGAACATGTCCCTCCAGCATGTTCTGTTTATTGTGGTAATGAGGTTTAGGTCCCTGGAGCGTGTGGCATGGAGGGATTGGAATTTCTTTAGGTATAGCATATCTAGCAGCTCTGGGTCAGACATAGCTTTATAGGTCCAGCACAGATCACCTCTAAGTAGGTGATAAGAGACAGTACAGCTGGAGTTTTTTTGAGTCTGTCCATACAAGGCATGTGTCTACGGCCTAAGATCCTCTGAATGAGGCATTTTTGTGGCCTTTCCAGTTGTCGTAGGTGTCTAGTGAGATACATACCAAATGGGGAGTTGTATTCTATAACAAGTCTAATGAGGGAAGAGTAGGGAGGGATTATGACCTCTTTCTTCCTGGATGAGAAACCTTTTATAATGAGATGTGCCACATAGAAGGACTTTTTGACTACAGTGGTAATGTGGTTATCAAAGGAGAGGTTGCTGTCAACCTGTGTCCCCAGGTCCCTTATTTGCTTGACAGCAAATCAAGTTCCCCTTACAATAATGGGGAACTTGCAGATCAGATCTTATGGTGAACAGTTTCAGGGTCACCAGGGGCAAGAACAATCCATTCCATCCATCAGACTCCTGTGGTGCAGGAAACTATAAAACTACAGCCTTGAGGTCATCAAGAGACTTGGAATGGTGAGGACTAGAACCTCTAGAAAGATAGTCATGAACTACCATAAACACCACTTCCCTACCCCCAGTCCTACCGATCTCATCAGGAAGCACACTGGCAGCATTTGCCTTTGGGGGAGCTTGACCCACCGACCTAGTAATGAGTAGGCTTCAAAAGCCACCAATTTCTGGGGAAATATCCAAGAGGCTAGTCAAAGCATCTCCTTAATGGTCTGTAGCTAGAAGTACAGCCCTGACTGTAGTCACATGACTCAGGATTGACTTAACAACCTGGGCAGTAGAGCTGCTGTATGCAGATGGGAGGAGAGCCAATGAGTAATCATCACTGACTTGCCCATCCTGGGGAGATGGAGACAGTTCAGTCTGCTGAAAGACTGACATCCATTGGAGGCAAGGCATCATGGTAAGAAACAGCAGATGGCACTAGATGCACTCAATAGGCAGCTCAGTCATGATCGATGTTACTGTAGGGTTTATATGCAACAGGTCTGCCCCAGGGATCACAGAGATACAGCCATGTAAAACTTCCAGACTGCTGCATAGGTGATGGCCTTCAGTGGTTGCTTCCCGCCCAAGTGTAATGAACAAGGAAATTAATAAAAAGAGTGATGATGTCTGGAAGGCACAAGGGAGAAAAAGTACTAAGAAAAACAGATGCATTCAGAACCCAACTTCCAACCCAAAAGTAACAGAGTTCATGGAAGGAAGGGAAAAAACAGTTTGCTAGGGTAAGTGACAGACCAGAGCCCCCTTCCTCAAAGACAGCTATTCAATGGACACCTCACTGTGAACAGAAGGAAAAGGGCCCTCCAAAAACCTCTATAAGAAGCTCAGAGTGGAACAAAGGGCCCACCAAAAATCCAATGGGGCCCAAAGAAACAAAAAAAAAATCACCCCCTTACAGAGATTAATCTCAGTAGGAGGATGGGACAGCACACTTTAGATTTAACAGAAATATGCTAAGCTCAGTCTCAAAATTCAAACTTGAAACTGAGAGTATAAAATTGAGAGGGGCTAACACTAGTGTTGGTAAAAAATATGCACCACAAGGGAAGAAAAGCAATCAAATCATACATCTGGTCAAATGTACATACAAAGATATTGACACAAGGAAATGGGCAGCCAGCATGCAGAGAAGGATATCTGCATAAAGCAGATGGTTGTCTAAGTGGGGACCCTACGAGGTCCCTAAGCCACAGCCTCTACAAATCCTGCTAATTCAGCCTCACAAGCGTCCCAGTGGAATCCCCAACATGGGAATCCCAAGCAGGACCACCAAAAGCCAACCCCACAGGACAGAATACAGAGAGTTCACTCTCATCCAGCAACAGCTTTGGGTTCGGTTTAGGTCTGTGGGAACTATAAATTCTCCTCCCAACCAGAAGGACAGCATTCCAGGCCAGAGATCAGAAGAGAACAAAGAACTACCCCATGCCTCACCCCCAGAGAATGATGGACTTACAGAGTCACACAGATCTCATTTGCCGCCAAGGAGCAGACAGATGGCCTCCAAGACCAGAGTATTAAAAATCAGCAATCCTAGGCCTAGAATAGGGGACAAACAACCCCTCCATCTCATAAGTAAAGATGCAACTTCTGTCACCCACCAAATGATGGAGTCTAGGCCTGCTCCCCATCTTCTCCCCAGACTCAAAAAAAAAAAAAAGAGTAGCAGGAAAGTGGGAAGTAGCTTCAACTGCAGAAAAAGGCAATGAAAACAGATTGTGGTGGTTTACAGATTATGGTGGCTTGGGCACTTGTACAGAAAAGCACAAGACAATCTAGTGAAGATGATTTGGGACAGACAGGAAAAGTACAGTTTTGTACCTACCATAAATGTAGATGTTCGAAGATCCACATTGCTGCAGTCCTAACATTTGGGTAGTCCGCTGTCCCAGTCGGCCCGAATACCAAAGTATAAGGCTGACGTCGGTCAAGGCGCATTTGTCTGACATCAGGACGTCAGGGTACAAATGCGCATGACCGACGTCATATCCTCAGTCTTTTCTTGCCCCAGATGTCAGAAGACCCTAAAAAGATAAGGCCAAAACCAAAAAACACCAAACACTCCTGTACCTAATATATATACAATATATACAAATTTACCAAAATAGAACCCCACCCACACAACCACCCCTAAACACAGAGGGGAAGGAGGGAGGGTAAATTGGACTGCAGCAATGTGGATCTTCGAACATCTACATTTATGGTAGGTACAAAACTGTACTATGTTCTTCATCCCACATTGCTGCAGTCCTAACATTTGGGTAGAATCCCAAAGCAGAGGTAAGGGAGGATGGCTAAACTATAACGAAGCAGGAGCTGCCAAAATGCCCTGCAACACAGCAGTGGCAAAACCAGCCCTGGACTTAGAATAGAGAGGAAGGTGGTAATGCTTGGAGAAAGTATGCACTGAACTCCAAGTAGCTGCCTCCAAAATATCCTTAGTTGCCACCCCCCTTAGAAATGCTGTTGAAGTGGCAGTAGCCCTAGTGGAATGAGACCTAATCCCAGCTGGAATCTCCTTGCCATGATGGGAATAACAGAATGCAATGCAAAACCCAATCCACTTAGATATAGTTTGTTTTGACACAGGCTTGCCCTGAGAACTCAAAGCAAAAGAAACAAACAACTGCTGAGACTGCCTAAAATCCCTAGTCCTGCTTAAATAATAACGCAACTGCCTGTGTACATCTAAAGTGTGCAAAATCTTTTCCCCTATTTTGGGGATCTGCATAAAAAGTAGGCAAATGAATAGTTTGGTTTAAAGCCACACTAGAAACCACCTTAGGCATAAAGGAAGGATTAGTGCGTAATGATACCCTATCCTTATGGAAAATCAAAAAGGCTCAACCGCCATAAGGGCCTGCAATTCAGAAACCCTTCTTGCAGAAGTAATGGCCAACAAAAAGCAGTCTTCCATGACAAGTATTTCAATTCAGCAGTAGCCGAGGCTCAAAAGGTTGTAGAGTAAGTTTCTCCAACACAAAATTGAGGTCCCAAGCAGGAGTAGGAGCTCTACGTGGGGTCTTATATTCTTTGCCCCTCTAAGAAACTGCTTGAACAAAGGATGAGAAAACAATGGTGGGTCACAATCATAGTGAGCTGAAATTGCTGCAGCATGAATCTTAATGGAAGAGAAAGACAAACCTTTGTCCAATAACTCAGTAAGATATTGAAGAGCCACACTCAAATTAGGCTCAGAAACATCCAAATCCTTTGCTGCACTCCAAAATAAAAATCTCTTCCATTTTTCTGCATACACTTTACGTGTACTAGGTCTTCTGGCTTCCATAATCACATTCAAAACTTGTTGAGGAAGTTGAGACCTGCTGTGGTTCAAAACAGAATATGCCAGGCTGTTAGATGAAGAGAGTGAAGCTTGACATTGAGTAGATGACCGTCCCTCTGAGACAAAAGGTGTGGAATTAAAGGTAAAGGCCATGGAGGCTTCCTTACCAGATTCCTCAGTAATGGGTACCAGTGTTGCCGAGGTCAATCTGGAGCTATCAAAATCATCCTTGGCTTGTCTTGTCTGACCTTTAGGAGTACCTTTGGGAGGAGAGGCAGAGGTGGAAAGGCATACACATGAAGATTTTCCCAACTGAACGAAAGAGCATCCACTTTCCAAGCTGTGTGATGAAACCTTTTCGTGCAAAACTTTGGCAGCTGGTGGTTTAGTGGAGAAGCGAACAGATCTATGTCTGGAGTTCCCCATGACACTGTCAATTTTCAAATACATGAAGATCCAGTTTCCACTCGTGGGGATCCATGATTTGCCTGCTTAACACATCTGCTAAGGAGTTCTGTGCTCCTGGCAGAAACCTTGCCTGAAGATTCAGCTGCAAGCTGAGCGCAGTCTCCCACAAAATCATTGCTTGCCTGCATAGAGGATAAGAATGTGTTCCCCCTTGCTTGTTGATGTACCACATGACAGTTGTGTTGTCTGTTAGAATCAACACCTGCCCTGGAAGAAGTAACTCCTTGAAAGCCATTAATGCAAACTGGACTGCTAACATCTCCTTCATGTTGATATGTAGATGCTGTAGTCTGGCAGGCCACTTGTCTTGTATCCACTTTCCATTCAGATGAGCTCCCCAAGCTATGTCTGAGGCATCTGTCGTTAGAATCTGACTCGCCTCTGGCCGGGTCACAGAGAGTCCCTTGTTTAGGTGACATTCCTGAGCCCACCACAAAAATTCCTTTTGAATGCAAGGTATTATTGGAATGACAGTGTCCAAATCCTGACAGTGCTGTGTCCATACATTTTTGAGATACCATTGCAGCTTCCTCATATGCAGTTTGGCATTGGGAAGCACCAGAATACAAGATGCCATGAACCCTAAGGCTTGA
Source organism: Protopterus annectens (assembly GCF_019279795.1). Classification (NCBI taxonomy): domain Eukaryota; kingdom Metazoa; phylum Chordata; order Ceratodontiformes; family Protopteridae; genus Protopterus; species Protopterus annectens. The sequence continues at coordinate 613,164,471 of NC_056741.1, read as the reverse complement.
AGGACTGTCCTTGCAGTCAGCCCGGACTGAAGAGATAGTTGATGAAAGTAAAGGGAAAGATTCTTTTGTTTGTCCGGGGTTAAAAAGGCCATCTGGGCTGCTGTATTCAGTCTCACACCCAGAAAGCACATGTCTTGAGAGGGTACTAGACTGGACTTTATTTCGTTCACAGAATACCCCAGGCATCTTAGCACTGCTATCACATATTCCAGATGCTGAAGAAGCTCGTCCTTTTCTTGAGCCAGAATCAGACAGTCGTCCAAGTAAGGATAGATTTGTATTCCTTTTAGCCTGAAGAAAGCTGTGACTGGAGCCAGAACTTTTGTGAATACTCTGGGCGCAGTAGATAAGCCAAAGGGCAATGCAGAGAACTGATAATGGGAATTCCCAGCTCGGAAACGCAGATACTTCCTGCAACTGAGTCTGATAGGCACATGAAGGTAAGCCTCCTTGAGATCTAAAGTTACCATCCAGTGATCTTTGCCCAGCAGAGGTAAAAGCTGTTGTAACGTTAACATTTTGAACTTGGGAATGTCCAGATAAGTGTTGAGGATAGACAAATCCAAAATTGGTCTCCACGTGTTCCCCTTTTTTGGTACTAGGAACAGGCGAGAATAAAATTCTAGGCCCCTTTCTGGCACAGGAACCGGCTGAATGGCCCCTATCTGGAGTAACAGAGAAATTTGCTTGTGAGCCTCTTTTCTTTGTATAGGAGGAATGTCTGGCATGCCTTTGAAAGGAGGCAAGGTATGGAAATAAAACCTGTAACCGTGGTGAACGATATCCAATACCCATCTGTCTTGGGTAATAACACTCCAATTTTCTTTGAAAAGTGCCAGCCTTCCTCCCAAAGGTGCTGCCAGCCGAGAAGGCTCTGGCAGCTGAAAAGGCAGGTCATTGGGTCTGCTTACGAAAGGACTGACCCCTGCCCTCACCAGAAGACTGGGCAGGTGAACTCCCTGTTCTAGGCCTAAAAGAACCTTGAGCTCTGCCCCTACCACGTCTAGATCTACCCCTAGACTGAGAATCATAAGAAGGATATGTCCACCCCTTAGTAGGCCAATTTCTACTAAACTTCGGAGGCTGAACCTGCAAAAAATCTTTAACAGTCTGCATAGACTTAGCCTTGTCCTCCATTTTCTTTAAAACTGCTTCCACAGGCGAACCAAATAACACATCAGATTGTAATGGAGCATCCAAAATCCTTGTCTTTACATGCTCAGCTAAATTCTGATCCCTCAAGCCAGGCGTGCCTGCGAAGAACAGAACCAGTGGCTGCCACCCTCGAAGAGGCCTGTACAGCATCAAAACCACATTGCAAGGAATGCTTACCCACCTGTTCAGAAACATGAACTAAATCCTGCAACTCTTTACACTCAATACCTTCCGCCAGAGCATCTACCTTAGACTTCAATTGTGTAAGGAGATAATTTTGGTATTTCAACATGTGAAACTGGCAATTCAAAGCCCTCATGGCTAAAGTGGAAGAAGTATACACCTTCTTTCCCCATCTATCCAAAGCCCTAGCCTCTTTATCAGAAGGAACAGGATTTTTAACAACAGAAGCCTTAACACCTTTAGGGCCCTGAGAAACAGTTTCTGGGTCTGCCCTAGGACTCTTAAAAGATACTTATGAGCTTCAGGCACCCTATAATACCTATCCGGTTTAACTGGGGCAGGAGGCAAAGAATCAGGGTTCAGGGAAGCCTCTGCAAAAACATCTTCTACCACATCCAGAACAGGAGGTATAGCCAAAGGCCTATGCTGGGGTAGAAACAAAAATTCCCTAAGCCTTTTCCTGGAATCAGAGAAATCTTGACCTTCCCATTTAAAATGCTCCCTCATGGAATGAAGAGTCTCTGAAAAAGAAAAATCCTCAGGAGGAGAAGCCGAAGGAGTAGAATCATCTACATCAGAATCAGAATAAGGAGGATACTCCTGCAAGTCTTCAGCCGAAGACTCAGAAGCCTCCGAACACTGCTCAAAACTCTCAAGCTCAGGTTCCACCCTGGGCCTCTTATCAGGGGGGGGGCATAGAACCTCTAATCATAGTAATCAAATCTTCTGCCATTTTAAGCATATGTTTCTTAGGCAGAGACCCTGAAGAACTAGGGGAGACCCCCCACTGGAGTTAACCCTGGCCTGCCTCTAGAAGAAGCCTTGGAAACAGAAGGGGAGGGCCTAACCACCTTAGGAAGGGAGGGGAGAACAGCTACCTGAGAAGCCCCTTCAGCCTGGCCTACCTCCTGAGAGGACACATCTTGTAACAGTAAAGTCTCTCCCTGAGAATCCAAAGGAACTTCTGGTAGAACCACCGGCTCCACCGAGCCCTCTAAAGAACTGACGTCCGGGACAGACGGTTCTTCCAACCTAGGCTTTGCTGCCTTGTCCTTGCGCTTTTTAGGCAGCGGCGCCGGAGCATCCGACGGCATGTTGTAATTACAACGCTTCCCAAAAACTAACCTGGCACAATCTAATCTTCTCTTAATAGTGCGTTTGTTAAATCTAGCACAAGAGCGACAGCCAACAACGTCGTGCTCAGGCCCTAAGCAAGGTATACACAAGGTATGGTAATCCCTATGAGGTATCTGTTTCCCACAAGAAATACAGTTATTCACTTTTTCTGACATCCAGTTAAATACTGAGGCAAGAAAAAACCAAAATATTCCCCAACGGGGTACTTAGCCAACTTTGATTCGGTCTGAAACTCCGACTTCAGAAAATTTCAGAACGCCAACCTGCACTTGCAATACTGCTTCTGCATCGGACCATGCGGCAAAAAAGACTGAGGATATGACGTCGGTCATGCGCATTTGTACCCTGACGTCCTGATGTCAGACAAATGCGCCTTGACCGACGTCAGCCTTATACTTTGGTATTCGGGCCGACTGGGACAGCGGACTACCCAAATGTTAGGACTGCAGCAATGTGGGATGAAGAACATCAATGGTGCCCAGCAAAGAGATTGGTGGATTGTGTGAGAGAAGACCTGCAACAGTTAGGCATGACTGTCGATGAAGGTAGAAAAGCGACATGGAATCCTGACAGATGTTGACAAATGACACTACACTCTGACCCCATATAGAAAATGGGAAAAAGGGCATTAATGATGATGAAAAGAGGGGAAAGAGATCCAGCATAGTATCCCCTCTTCCACTGCTAACATTCTAGGGTGGCTCGACAGCAATAACCTGGAGGACCTCCACCAACCTCCAAGCTCCTAGATTAGCTATCAGGGACACCAGACAAGGGCCCTTAAAACAGATTTACCGGACCTAGGTCAGAAACAAACAAGACAGACCTGACTTTGAGCTTAGAATGTCTACAAGGCCTCCTCTTCTACTAAAAGAGCAAGAAGTCAGACAGTGAGGAAGCACACTCTGACAAAGATAGAAGTCCATCACCAAGAACAGCATTAAGCAGAGATTGAATTCCCTGCCAAAACTGTATACTTCTGTCAAAAAGGGAACCCAGTAAAAGGGTGCTCATATCATCCTCAAAAGAATGAATGTTAAAAGCAAGAGATACAGCACACAGCCATGCCTGCATCCCTCACAAGGGCATCCACTGCAAAAAATAAGGACTTGCTGGGGGGGGGGGGGTGCAAAAGCATGAAAGTCACGAGGAAGAAGTTGAGATCCTCCATGATTTCTGAGATAGAAAGGTATTCAGAGCAGCTGCCCCCACCCCAACCCTACTAGGAGGGCATGTGACATGGACAGGTGAAAAGCAAAGGCGTTGCCATGGGGGCATCTTGTGCCCCGATTTTTGCCAACATGGTAATGCTTGAATGGGAATCAGAACACATCTTTAAATCTGAATTTTTCCATCATATTATGTATTACACCAGGTTCCTAGACGATTTCTTCATTTTGTGGGATGGCCCCTTGGAAGACATTGAAAAATTTATCAGATATATCAACAACACCACTGACTTTTTGAGATTTACCCATGTTATCAAGGAAGATGGAATATCGTACCTAGATACATATATAAGCCATGGGGAATCTGGATTTATATCATGTATTTTTAGAAAGGACACTTTTCCTAATGATTACTTGGCATTTGGCAGTAATCATCCGTATTATGTGTTTAAAAACATTTACAAAGGACAATGCATAACGGCTGCCCACATGTCCTCAACCAAAGATATTATGTCAAAAGAAATTGAATTTATTAAAATGATGTTTATGAATAGAGGATACCCAGAAAATTTATTGAATGATATTAATAAATACATTATAGGGGAATGGGGTAGAAAGTACAAGCCTTTATTAGGTAATCAGCATAATAATATATTATCAACACAAGAGGACAATGTGGCCTTGGAACATGGCAAAAGGGCATGTGTCCTAACTTATTCACCTATGGTTTATTATATTGAGACATTTATAAGGGAACGGTGGAATCAGTTTGTTGCAAACAAGGAGGCCATGCAAGTATTAGGCATTCAGGCCAATATAGTTTATAAGACTGGTTTAAATATCAAAAGGTTATTAGAATCCAATAATAGGAAAGTTATTAGAGCAAATACCACAAAATGTGGGCAATGCAACCAATGCAAATTTATTAAGGTATGCAGAGGGTGTAGGCTAGATAATATAAACAAAACATATATATCTAGTAGACATGGCAATTGCAACTCTAAATTTGTGATTTATTTAGCTACCTGTGTAGCATGCAACGCATTCTATATAGGTAAGACGGAAAGATACTTTAAACGACGCATATATGAGCATCAGCATGCCATTAGTACAAAGGATAATAGAAACGCCTTGTACCGACATGTATTAAACACTAATAACAGCCATCATTTCTTGTTTAACATTATTGATAAGGTAGAACCCTCACCTTATGGTGGAAACATTAAAGCTATCCTTGCAATGAAAGAAAGTAAGTGGCAGATTTTTGCAGATGCCACTAATTTTCCAGGAATTAATGACTTCATCAGTATTAAACCTTTCCTGATATTATTGAATAAATAGATAGGCATTCACTATTCATGCATTGTGCACTTGTCAACATAAATAAATATATTTGTGCATAATTTTCTACACAATTATTGGACAAGGAATATAATTGTAATTTTTTATGTGTAGGACATTTGGATGTAATTATGTATCTATAGTTGTGAATGACTAGGATAGTATTTTAGAAAGTAAGGCAGATAGTAAATAGTACTTTGCATATCAATTGATTGTTATTTCATCTTTATACAACACATATATATGACATATATATATTTTTATTTTTTATTTTTTATGATATAGTCATGGTATTTTAAAAATATTTTAAAAATGTTTGCTAAATGTATTATTAAAATGTTTGTAAAAAATGTGTTTTTATTAATATTGGCGCCAAAAATGGGTCAGCTGTGCTATTTAAGGAGTGCTGAAACTTTAATTTGTATGTTCTGAGGAAGTCTGCAGGTGCAGATGAAAGCGCTTAAAGTATCTCATTTTGTGACTGTTATTCAATAAAGTGTTGTGCGTCCGAGCCGAGGCATCCACCGTCTTTTTTGCCATACCAGAAGCTACATTTTGGATTTTTTCTAGTTGTTGTTCATCTTTGTGGTTACAGGTGAAAAGCACAGTCGAGGGCTGTAAGCCTCAATAAGACATCTTACTACCCACACTGTTCCCCTTTTAGGCCACCCTTTTGCCAGATGAGCAAGAACAGGATGCAGGCTTAGTGAATGTAGGAAGTGCGCCACAAACATACAGATCACAGCTACGGAATGCTGAGACAAAGTCTCACCCCAGCCTTATAGAAGTAGATGATGGACACCGACCCTGCTGACAGCAGCAGGTACATTGAGACCACTCCATCAAGCTGCCAACAATATCAATAAAGGGTGGGTCAAGGGGAGGGTCAACCAAAGAATCTGGTCACACACTCCAAGTCCAGTCCAGGTCTAGGTATAACTAAGTGAAAATGTACAAGAGAACATCTTTCCAATGACTTAGTCCCATAAGGACTCGGGAGAATTCAAGGATTCTGAAGCTGCTATTCTTTTTGAAATTAAGGCCACCACCCCATAAGAAACAAAAAGGAAATGGTGTCTCAATTCTTGAGACCCTTGGGTCCAGCTTGCCCAAGTGTGTGATCAGCAAGCATGGACAGTTTGCCTGAGTATGTCCTGCACACAATTATGCATATGCCAAGGGCTGAGGAAAAGGAGGACTGGTCTGCACTCAGTCAAACGCTAGCATCCAACAGAGGTCTCCATAGGTCCCACACTTGTGGCTCTACATTTATTTTAATTTTATTTTGCATTTTTAAACCACTAATTTTATCTGCAACTACTCTTCCAACTCCTACTCATTTTTTGGGTCTGGGGAGAAGCTGGGCAGCCGGCCCAGACTCCATCACTCGGCGGGTGGCAAAATACTTCTTTCCTTATGATATGGAGAGGCTGTTTGTCCTTCCCCTTGACCTAAAATTGCTGCTTTTTAATCCACTGGGCTTGGGGCCAACAGTCTGCTCCCTGGAATCCAATGAGATCTTTGTTAAATTTGAAGTCCATCTTTCTCGGGGGGGGGGGGGTGTTCTCCTGTGGTCTCTGTCTTGGGATGCTGCCGTTTTAGTTTGCTGGAGAATTTAAAGTCACTTGCACCAAAAGCTGTTGCTGAATGAGAGTTAACTCTTTTTGTATCCTGCCCTGTGAGTGCTGGCTTCCGGTGGCCCTGCTTGAGATTCTCATGTTAGGGATTCCACTGGGATTCTTTGAGACTGCACTGGCAGTTTTTTTTAGTGGCTTCCTCTGGCTTTGGGACTTTTTAGGCTCCTCATTTAGACAGCCTTCTACCTTTTATCAATATCCTTTCTCTACATTCTCACTGTCCATTTTCCTTTTACTGATATATTTGTATGGATATTTAACCAGATGTACTGTCTGGTTGTTTTTCTTCCCTTGTGATGTTTATTTTTTGCTCACACTAGTGTCAGGCCTTCCCAAGTTTATATCTCTTGGTTCCAAATTTGATTTTACAGTCTGGGCTTAGCATTTTTCTATTAGAGCTAAACTGTGCCATCACCATCTTCCAAGTGAGATTAGTCTCTGTTGGTGGGTGATGTTGCTTCTTTGTGCCTCCTCATATTTTTGGTGGGCTTCTGTTCTTACTCTTGGCTTCTTGGAGAAGTTTCCAGAGGATTCACTTCCTTCTGTTCACAGTGAGGTGTTCACCATACAGCCATCTTTGGGGCAAGGGGCTCCGGTGTGAGAATTTCCCTTAAACAGAGTCTGTTACTTCAGGGCTAGGTGTTGGGTTCTGAATATAGCTTCTTTGCTTAGTGCTTTTGATCCATTGTGCCTTCCAGTCATCACCCTTTACTTGTTTCTCTGTTCATTACACTCAGGCAGGAAGCAATCACTGAAGGCAATCACCTAAGCAGCCGCCATGAAGTTTTCTATAGCTCTACCTCTGTGATCCTTATGGCAAACATGAAACACTTAAGCCCTACAGTAATGAGGTTGTGTCTGTTCTGGCTACAGATCATGACTGAGCTGTTTATTCAGCATTTGTCTTGACCCATCCAGTGCTTCTTGCCAAGATACCTACCCTGAACTGGAAGTCCGTCTTCCCTCAGACCAAACTGCCTCCACCCCACCTTCTCAGGATGGGTAAATTAGCAATGACTGTCCACGGTCTCCCCTCCCCTCTCCATCTGGCAGCTCCACCGTCATGGTTTTTAATTCAATCCTGAGTCATATGACTACAATCAGGACTTTATGTCTAGCTACAGGTCATTAAGGAGATGCATTGACTAGCCTCTTAGTGGAACTCCCCAGAGATTGTTGGCCTTTGAGGCCCATTCAGTACTGAGTCTGTAGGTAAATCCCCCCACAGCAAATGCTGCCAGCCTGCTCCCTGCTGAATCAGTAGGGGTGGGGGGGTGTCAGGATAAGGTTGTTTATGGTAATTCATGACCCTGTTTTAGAGGTTCTAGTTCTGATCATTCAATATCTCTTGTCGACCTCAAGGTTACAGTTTTATAGTCCCCTGCTCCACGGGCATCTGAGGGATGACATGAATTGTTCTTGCTCCTGGTGGCCATGAAACTGTCAGTGAGTTCTCTCTTACTGTGAGGGCACAATGACTTCTTATTGCTTTCTTTCCAATCCAGGGCATTTCTGTACAAGGTCCACATCAGCTTAGATAGGATTTAGAAGGACACGAAGTTGGAGATACTGGTAAAGGAACCTTGATGACTGGATAGGAGATAGGAAATTCACCCCAAGGATCATGTTAGTCCACCTGCTAGACAGGGGTCCAGAGAAGTAAATATTGTGGGAAGAAACAGCCAAGGAATTGTTATGGTTAGGCTTGTACAGGCCCTAGGGCTGATAGCCAAGTACCATCCTATGAACCTAAGCCTTCTGTTTGTCCATTTGGATCAGTTTTCCATAGAAACTAAATATGTGTGCCTCCACAACTAATGTGTTGGCATCTTGCATGTTTGGGACTCCTTTTGCTGGGTTTCATCTCTATTTGGGGGGCTGTTTGCAAGTCTTGCACCTGATCCCCAGTACAGAGCAGGAGGGAGACTCAACCCTGGATGCTTACATAGCTCCATTGTTGAAGGCTGTCTTCTGGTTTCTAGTGGTGGTCCTTTCCCTTTGTGAGTGTTGCACTTCTTGTTCACCTGATCTTCTTGTCTGACCCAAGGTCTTTTGGCCATGTATTTTGGGAGCTCTTTCAAGAGTATTTGCTCACTGGTTGTGCTTCATTCAGATGGGCAAACTTCTCTTTAGGTGGTTGAGTATGCCCATGGGGTGGATAGCCTAGGGTGGGACTATCCTCCACCTCTTCTACTTTTTTTCTGCAGGAGAAGGTCTCTGTTACACTACAAGTCATTTTGTTCTGTGTGTGTGTGATAATTATGAAGAAATTATGTCATTCTTCACTGTGGAGTGTGATGTGGTCTTCTGAGTGGACAGACTCAACCCCAGAGGTAGTGGCAGTAATTTATGCGTATGCGAGATGAAATGGAGTGCTTGCCTCCTTGGCACCCAGGGAATGTGATGCTGGTAATCCCCCCCCCCCTTTGCCTTTTGTAGAAGGATAGAATAGGTTTCTCTGTGCCTAGCCTACCTGCTGGTCCAGGCTGCATTCTGGAAACGTTCTTTTGTAGTAGCTGCCTATAGTGTTCACTAGACTTGCCCTTGACAGATTGGACTGCCAACACCCTCGTGATTGGAGAAGCTACTTCCCAAGCAATGTCTTGGTCCACAGCCTTGTAGTTAAGCCTTTTATTTAGGTATTCCCAGTAAACAAACATTTTGGCAATCCTGTTGTGGTGCTTTCAGAGATTTTACTGCAATATTTCAAGCACGGCCATTAATGCCCTTCTAGTTTGACAATGACTGTTAGACATGACAAATGCATGACACAGACTTTTTTTTTTAACGATTGCTATATGATCATCCTTGAAGCTCACAGAGATCCTTCTTGTGTCCCCATGTAGGCCCATCCAGCCTGCTGTATTCCCTGCAAGTCAGGTAAGTACATATCACTTGCTAGCTGATCTTCATTTTTTAAGTATCTTAATTAAATCAGCACATTTTCATTTGTAATGTGGGTATATACACATTAACTGAAAAAAGAAGCCATAGTAACAGTTTGTATTATTACTGTCCTGCAGAACACGTACATATTTTCATTTTAATAATTTTCATTCACTCCAACATTACACAAGATGATCACTTGCTGCCTTACCTTTAAGCTTACTCCTCTTCCTGTCAATTATTCTGCATATATTGCTTCCACAAAGTCCATTTATTTCAATTAAATCTGCTCCTTCCTTTTTCTAAAGATCCCACCTCCATTATCTCCTTTAAAATATTCAATACTTCAATTACAGTTGATTTACATCTTGACTTCTGAATGAACTTCTATTTAGCGGTCAGCAGCATCAAACTTTACTGTTCCCCCATATTTTGTCAAAGTACTCTACACAGAATTTTATTCCAACTCATTGTATTCATAAAAAAAAAAAAACATGAATTATATATGGTGGGGAGAGTTTTAGAGGTGCTTGGATTAGATAGGGTGGGTGAGGGTAGGGAACAATGGCCAGGGTATAGAACCTGCCTTATCAAAGCCCAGAACATCTTTTTTTTTGTTTTGATTTGATATTTGCTATTTCTCCCGAGTTGTTTATAATGCTGGAGGTTTGACTAGGTTTTATTGAATGTACAATTCCTGGCTTTGTCCAAGTTTCATGAGCTGTTTAGCACTTCTGGATAACCAAGGGACTGAGTTTGACTTGACAAATTTTGTTATGAGGGGTATGATTTTATCTAGTATGTTTAGAAAGGTGTCTTTTGGAAGGTCTTAGATTAAGGAAAACATGGCTGGATGTACAGCAACCTGTGGAAAAACTGTAAACAAGGATTTCACAGAAACAAAAACTCAGATGAATGAATAAGCCAAGTTACAATAAAATCATTTAAACAGTCCAGTAGTTGAAGAAATGGGATAATGCAAAGGATCTGCATCTTGTAGAACAGTCTGCAAGACGAGTCTTTTCACTTCTGAATGTAAAATTTTTTTTTTACTGGATTTCACTGTGTCTTTTTTCAATATGAATAACACTTCAGAGGAAATCAAAAGTCCAACAACAGAGCTGATTAATAAAAAAAGTTATGTACTCACCATAACATTCCATCTGAGTTGTTGCTTTTCATTTGTCTTCAACCTGTGGGAATACAGATCCGACTCGGCCACATTCTCCAGCACTAGATCCAAGCTCCAAGCTCCTCTCCTACCCATAATGCCCTCTGGCTCCCTCCTCCCCTCAGATCGAGTTAGCTGCAGACAGTAGCACCCCCAACTAATCATATACCTAACACTCTGGAATTGTCACCTATTAGAACCATAAGGAAGACAAGGGCGAACCAGAGAAGGACTATGCCACTTCCATCCGGTCCACAGCACAGCCCACATAAGGCAGGGGAGAAGGAGGGGGAGACGGTTGAAGACAAAGCAACAATTCAGATGGAACTTTATGGTGAGTACATAACTTTTTTATCTGAAGTTGTTGTTTTCATTTGCTCTTCAACCTGTGGGACAGAGTCCCCAGCTACCAAATAACTATGGGTGGTCCTCATGTAAGGATGTTCCGGAGCATGGCAGAATCAAAGAACGCTGTACCTCTGGAAAGGAGATCCAATTTGTAACGAGAAACAAACCCTACACAGATAGGCTAAAACCACTGTCCCTCTACTCAGTCTCCTACGGACTCCTCAGAGGTGACTTTTGTCTGGTATACAAAACAATCTCAGACCCTGCCCTGATGGGACTGCTGCATATCTGCATGTCAAGCTCTACTCAAGTAACTAGCACACATGACCTCAACCTGGTCTGTAACATCAATAGGACTTGTTGGTGGGACAAATTTGTGCCCCAGAGACACCCTCTTTTGTGGAACAGACTCCCTCTCCATGTAAAGCAGAGCATCTCATTAAATCTTTTTAAGCACAACCTGGATAACTGGATGGGGAACAGAAAATACACCCCGTGGGATTCCACGTGTGTCCCTGCTGGACAGTGGTATAGGGTGCTGCATTGTTGGAATACGGGCTAAACTCTTGGCTAGGCTTGTAAGAACCTCAGGCCAAATAGCCTAATAACTTCCTATGATCCTATGTGTGTAATGATGCCCAAGTAGCTGCAGAGCAAATGTCATCTAAGGAAACCCTAAACCAAAAGGCCGCGGAAGTAGCTACAGACCTAGTAGAATGCACCCTGACATGACCTGGTGTAATAATCCTTTGGCTCGATAGGCCAATGCAATACACTGAGAAATCCAACGAGCAACAGTTACTTTTAAAATGGGTTTCCCTAAGAAAGGCTTAGAAAAGGAAAGAATAAGCTGATCAGACTTACAAAAGGATTTTGTTCCATGCAAATAGAGTTGCAGTTGCCTATGAACAACAAGTAAATGCAATTTATACTCTCTCCCTTGTTCGGGAAAAAACAGGGAGATTGATGACATGGTTAATGTTAGACTCTGATGCCACTTTCGGAAGGAATGAAGTGTTCATCCTTAAGGAAACTCTGTCTTTATGAAACAGCATTATAAGGGGGGTTTGATAGACAAGACCTATATCTCTAATACTCTCTTGGCCGAAGTAATGGCGATCAGAAAAGCTGTCTTCCAAGACAAGAATTGGAAGTCCACTGTAGCCGCTAGATCAAAAGGGGGAGAAACCAAAGCTTGTAGCACTAGGGTAAGATCCCAAGGGGGCGTTGGGTCCTTTACTGGAGGCCTGAGTAAAAAGGTACCTTTCAAAAAGGCTTTACAAAGCTTGGAGGAGGCCAAGGAAGCCAAACTCTCCCCTATATGAAAACTGGAGATTGCAGCCAATTGTACCTTTACCGTGGAAAGACTAGTACCATGATTACAGATATCCACCAAAAACTCCAAAATAGTGGGGACTGGAGCTGTAAAAGGGTCCAAATCATGCTGAGAAGCCCATATAGAGAAGCATTTCCACTTATTCGAATAAACCTTCCTAGTGAAAGACTTGTGAGCTGCTACCAAAGTCTTCTTAATGGGAGAAGAAAGCTCGGGAGTCCTAGCTATCATTGGAACTGGGAGCAGCCAAGCCTTGAGCTTCAGGCTGACTTAAGTCTGGGTGTGGGATCTCGGGGGGGGGGGATGCGAGATCAGATCCAGAACCAGATCCAGTGTCCAAGGAGGACACTCAGTATGAGACCACAGGGATGGTGAACCACACTTGGTGAGGCCAGAATGGGACAATAAAGATCACCAAGCTCTTCAGCTGTTGAGCTTTCTGAATGAACATCAGGATTAGAGGAAGTAGAGGATAAGCATTCAGAAGACCGAGGGCCAGGCATGAACTAAAGCGTCTCTGGGGGGGCTCCCCCAGAGGGGTGTTAAATGCAAAACACTCACTGCACAGGAGAGGTGAAGAGATCACAGCAAGACTTTAGAAAAATTTGTTCCGCTACTGAAGGATTCAGAGACCACTCATAAGACATCAGAATAGATCTGCTGAACCTGTCTGCCACAATGTGCACTGCCACCAGAAAACAGCCGGCGGAGATAGTCCACTACCACAATCTCATGGTTTCGCGACAAAGGGGGGGGGGTAAGACCTGGTTCCCCCCTGTTTGCTGCTGTACAAGACTACCGACATATTGTCTGTCTGGATGGCAATCGTCCCATGGGGAAGATGGGCATGAAGAGCTTGCAACGCCAACAGCACTGCCCTCATCCCCAGTATGTTGACATGCAGGTGGGTCTCCAAGAAAGACCACGTGCCTTGGACTGTCCTTCCCATACAATGCCTCCCTACCAGAGTAGGGAGGTGTCCATGGTGACCGTGATCACTGGGGCAGGAAGTATGAATGGAAGATCCAGAAGCAGATCCAGGGATTGAAGCCACCAGAGAAGCAAATCCCTGCATGCCCGAGATAAACAAATCAGATGACATAATGGCAGGTCTAACAAAGAACACTGGACCGCCACAGTCCATTGGAGAACCCTCATATGCACATGAGCCACAGGGATCAAGGTGATCGTGGCCGCCATGGACCCCAATGCCCGAAGAACAACCTCAGCAGGACGAGGAATTCCAGACCAGAAAAAGAGGGAGCCAGGACAAACTCCAAGGAGGACAATGTTAAAGGTCTCGAAGGGGCCAAGAGAACCCTCTCCAACATGTCAAAAGCAGAGAGAGAATGAATTCCTGAAGCTGGGAGTAGTACTGGATCCATCACCCTCTGCATCTATGGGGGAGCCAGATCTGAGCTTACAGGCACTGAGACTCAAAGTGGAAGGGCAGACTCCGAAAGTCTTGAAGCTAACACCATCCGCTCAAAACTGGTGCTGAGAATATGGCTTCTAGAGTCGGGATGCCTCCAAACTGGTTGGAGCGAAGCCACTCAGGGTAATGGTAGGCGTCGAGGTACCTGGGCCTACTGGCGCCGACCCCTTGACACTGAGAAACCTTGGACCCAAAGACTACAAAGCCGGGGGTTGGAATGGAGAAGGAGCAATCAGGGGAAGAAATGCAGACTGCATGCTCCCAGCCCAGGAGGGGGAGGGGGCAGGCAAGACTCCCATCTGGATCAGGGTCCAGATGAATTTCCTCATCATCCTGTCCACCTCGGCTTCAGAAAGACTGCAGGTGGACTGGATGGAGGAAGCTACAGATACGAGCCTGGAGTGAAACCGGGGAGAGGCCAAGAAGGGGGATCGGGCCTGAGAGACCTCCGGCTCCGGTGAGAAATGAGGCGACCGGAGCAGAGAGGAACTTAGGCTGGGACCTGGGCAAGATTTGGCCGAGGATTTGGCCGAAGAAGCGTGGTCGGGGGACCACTTTTTAGGCCTATCGTGCTCCTTGTGGGGATGTTTGTCCCCGTCCCCGGCCTTCTTGGTGGGAGGTCGAGTCTCAGAGGCTGGGGTGGAGGAAAAATAGGCAGAGGCCTCAGAAGAATGAGAGGGAAGAGGGCCTCTCAGAATGGGTTTGTTCCTCCAGTCGATCAATGCACGGAGGTTGAAGCCCACGCAGATCGAACAGGAGGTGTCCAGGTGCTGAACTCCCAGACATACAATGCACAGAGTGTGGCCATTAGAAGGGGGGAGCTTATGGCCAAAAGTATGTGCATTTCTGAATTTTTTTTTTTTTTTATATATACAAGAGGAACCGACGCCTGAGCGCAAAGTACACAGGTAGGGTAGAGAAAGCACAGCTGTGTACACTTACCATAAATGTACATGTTCGAGTGTATTCACTGTTGCAGTCATCACATTTGGGTTATCTGCTTGCAGTAGCCCTCAGTCGGCCTGATTAACAAAGTTTTGGGTCCTGTGTCTGTTGATGTCTTTTCTTCCATGATGTCAGAAAGTCAGGGGTATAAAACATGCAGCCAACACCATTACATCAGTTTTTCTTGCCCCATATGTCAGGTACCCCCTTAATGGGAAGCAATAAAATATATATATATATATATATATATATATATATATATATATATATAGTCAGGGAGCTGGAGGGAGGTAACCTGGACTGCAACAGTGAATACACTTGAACATCTACATTTATGGTAAGTGTACACAACTGTACTATGTTCTTCGTGTTTCACTGTTGCAGTCATTACATTTCGGTAGATTACCAAAGCTAAGGATGGGAGGAGGAATTTAGATAGCATTAGGACCAGCTATAAGACCCTGCAAGACTGCAGTGGCAAAGCCAGCTCTGGATTTAGAGAACATTGGCAAATGGTAATGCTTGGTGAAAGTAAGTACAGAACTCGAGGTAGCAGTTTCTAGGATATCCCTGGTAGTGACACCTCTGAGAAAAGCTGTAGAGGTAGATGCAGCCCTGGCTGAATGGGGTCTGATCCCCTGTGGGATAGGTTTTCCATGGTGCTTATAGCAGAAATGAATGCAATGGCCTATCCATTTATAAATGGTTTGCTTTGAAACAGCCTTCCCCTCTGCCCCTGCAGCAAATGCCACCAGCAGTTGTTCAGATTTTCTTTGAGGTTTAGTCCTGCCCAAGTAAAATCTAAGTTGTCTGTGCACATCTAAGAGTGCGGTATCCGTTCCCCTTAGTTCTGTGTATTAGGAAAGAAGGTTGACAAATGAATGGACTGATTAAGAGCCACACTAGATACAACCTTGGGCATGACTGAGGGATTGGTTCTGAGAGACACCCTGTCCGCATGAAAGATGATGAAAGGCTCCACTGCCATAAGGGCCTGTAATTCAGATACCCTTCTTGCTGAAGTGATTGCTAAAAGCAAGGCTGTTTTCCAAGAAACAAATTTTAAATCTGCACTAGCAGCTGGCTTGAAAGGAGGAAGAGTGGATTTCTCCAATAGAAAGTTAAGGTCCCAGGCTGGATTTGGGAAGGTGGCCTAATGGTTAAGGTGTTTGCCTTACAAACACAAGGTGCAGGGTTTGAGTCTCACAAGGGATAATTGGCTAGGCTTTAAATGGCTCTCAAGGGCAGTTAACTTAGTACTAATCTATGAAATCTTGGGTGGTCTTAAATTTTCGGCCCCTCTGAGAACTGCTTGAGCAGTGGATGAGAGAAGAGAGGAGGTTAATGAGCTGAAATGGCTGAGGCGTGAATTTTGATAGAGGAAAAATAAAGATCCTTGTGAAGCATCTTAGTTAAGTATTGTAAAATCTGAGGTAAGTTGGGCACTGCTGTGCTCATCCTTTGAGATTGGTTCCAGGCACAGAATCTTTTCCATTTTTCAGCATAAGATTTTCTAGTACTAGGCCTCCTTGCCTCTAAAATGATGTCCATCACTGGTTTACTGAGGGATGGTAAAGGAGAGATTAGGTAATTAGCCAGGCTGCTAGGATCAGGGTTTGAAGCAGAGGGTTCTGAATCTGGTTCTCCTGCTGAGACAACAGGGTTGGTGTCCGAGGCAGGTGCCATGGGTCCAACAGTGACACACTGCACAAGAGGGGGTACCAGTGTTGGCGTGGCCAGTCTGGTGTAATCAATATCGTCCTTGGTTTGTCCTGTTTGATCTTTAGTAGTACTTTGGAGAGGATAAGCAGAGGAAGAAAGACATAAACTGATAGGTTTTTCCAACTGAAGGACAGAGCATCCATTTTACAAGCTTGTTTGTGGGGAGTCCTTGTGCAAAATTTGTCCAATTGGTAGTTCTGGGGGGAAGCAAACAGGTCTGTATCTGGGCTATTTGGTTCCAGTTTCCACTCATGTGGGTCCATGAGGTTACTGTTTAGTCTGTCTGCCAGTGTATTTAGTTTTCCTAGCAGGAAATGAGCTTGTAGATGCAGTTGGTAGCTCAAGGCTGTGTTCCACAATGCCATGGCTAGTCTGCAGAGGGGGTAAGAACGGGTACCCCCCTGCTTGTTTATGTACAACGAAACAGTGGTGTTGTCCATATTTACCATTAATTGTCCTGGAAGAATGTGGTCCTTGAAGGCTGTCAGAGCATTCTGTACAGCTAACATTTCTTTTTGATTAATATGCAGGTGCATTTGCCTTGGGGTCCATTTGTCCTGAATGCACTTCACTGCCAGGTGAGCCCCCATGCATAGTCTGATGTGTTTGTTGTTAGGGTTTGGGCAGCAGGGGGTAGAGTGAATGGTATTCCCTTGTTTTGGTGGCAGGCCTCTGCCCACTAAAGGAACTCTAGGCGTAGGCAAGGTATGATAGGAATCATTGCATCTAGATCCTGAGAAGGTTGACACCATAGGCTTTTCAGATACCACTGTAGCTTCCTCATATGCAGTCTTGCATATGGAATTAGAAGAATGCATAAGGCCATGAACCTCAAGGCTTGCAGCATTTGCCTTGCAGATAGCAGGGTTTTTGTGGCCAGTAGTTTGAAGTAGGTTGTCAAATGAATCTGTTTTTCTGGCGTGAGGAAAGCCATCTGGGAAGTTGTAGTCAAGCTTGCTCCCGGGAATATAATTTGTTGACAGGGTACCAGGTGTGATTTCTTTTTGCTTATGGTGTACCCAGACAAGTTAGCACCCTTTGTACAAAGGCCAGATGATTCAAAAGTATGTCCTGGCTTTCTGCCTGAATCAGACAATCGTCCAGATATGGCTATATTTGAATATTTCTTTGCCTGCAAAATGCAATGACTGTAGCTAGGCACTTTGTGAATACCCTGGGTGCAGTAGATAAGCCATAGGGCAGTGCAGAGAAATGATAGTGCGTGTAGCCTGCTTTGAAGCATAGGTATCTTCTGCAAGATTCCCTGACTGGGATGTGCAAGTATGCTTCCTTTAGAGTGTTGCCAACCAGGCATCTTTGCCTAGCTAGGAAGCAACTGGTGAAGAGTCAACAGCTTGAATTTTGGAATCAACAAAAAGGTGTTTAGAGTAGACAGGTCCAGGATAGGACGCCATGAATTTCTCTTTTCTGGGTACCAGGAAAAGTGTTGAGTAGAAACCTTGTCCCTTTTCCCCTTCTGGTACAGTTTGAATAGCCTTTATGCTTAAGAGAAGGCCTGGAAGAGGCAGGAAAAGACCAGTTCTTAGAAGGCCAATGCCTACTAAATCTTGGAGGTTGTACTTGTAAGAAATCTTTAACAGTTTGCATAGATTTAGCTTTTTCCTCCATCTTTTTAAGAACTTCTTCTGCCTTACTGCCAAACAGACGGTCCTGATTTAAGGCAGCATCCAGTAATTTAGCCTTAACGTGATCTGATAAGGATTGCTCCTTAAGCCAAGCATGCCTTCTAAGTACAGATCCAGTGACATCAGCCCTGCAAGATGCCTCTAGTGAATCAAAACCATATTGCAAAGTATGTTTTCCTACTTGTTCAGCAGAATGCATTAAATCCTGTAAATCCTTATTTTTAGCACAATCACAAATCAACATAATTTTCTGTTGAAGCAATCCAATAATATGCTGCTGATACTTTAACATATGAAACTGGCAGTTTAAGGCCCTAATGGACAAGGTTGCAGAAGTGTATACCTTTTACCCCATCTATCCAGCGCCCTGGAGACTCTGTCAGAGGGGGTAGGATTTTTGGCAGTAGTAGCTTTAATGCCCTTGGGTCCCTGTGAAATGGTCTAGGATCAGCAGTAGGATTTTTGAAAAGGAACTTATGAGAGTCAGGAACACTGTAATATCTATCAAGTTTTCTGGGAGCAGGAGGTAGAGAGTCAAGGGACAACCTAGATTCCGAAAAGGCATCATCAACAATGTCTAGTACAGGAGGGATAGCTAAAGGCCTGTGCTGGGGCAGGAGAAAGAAATCCCTAAGCCTCTTTTTAGAATCAGAGTAACCCCAACTTTCCCAACGAAAATGCTCCCTAACAGTATGCAAGATTTCACCAAAAGAGAAATCCTCGGGGGAGGGGGGGGAGCAGAGGGAATACAGTCCTCAGCATCAGAATCCTCACAGGTAGATAAGGATAAATCCTGGTCATCAGAGGAAACAGAAATTTCAGAATCCTGGTCAGAAGTATCATAAGCAAACTCAGTCCTAGGTCTCTCAGAGGGGGGAAGGTTAGCTTCCCCTGATTAAAGTAATAAGGTCTTCAGCCATTCTTATTTGTTTGTTAGGCATAGAGGCCTGACCATGCGGTCTGGGCATCAGTTTTCTAGGCATGGTTTGAGTTTTAGGCCTTGAAGAAGAAGATGGCGTCGGTTTAATATGCAAGTCAGTAGGCCTGAATACACCCTCAGAAGCCGGTGCCTGCACAGGGGCTCCGGACCCATCCAAGGTAGAGACATCCGCAGGTTCCACAGCTGAAGCATCTCGCAGCATACCGGACTCCGAATGGGTCTCAGTAGAGGCCTGCGAATCTGAAGTAGCATGCAAATGCACCTCACTGAGTACCGGTGAACTGGCGACTGGCAGCCTGTCTCTGTCTTTATCGTTGCGTTTTTTTCGGAATGTCGATAGTTGGTTGGCTTACCGAAGACATATCTGGATAATTGAACCAAGCACCAAAATATTTACAAGCGAAAATATACCGACGATGGATAGTTCGTGGTTTAAATAAGGCACAAAACCGACAGCGAAGTACATCACTGTCAGGGCCTAGGCAAGGAATACAGTACGAATGAAAATCTTTATGAGGTACTTGCTTTCCACAGGAAATGCAATTATTTACTTTTACTGACATCGGTTTAGAGCAAGAAAAGGTTTCCCCAACGGGGTACTCGGCTTTAAGTTGAAGACTTCGGTTCTGAAACTCGAAAACAAAAATTTCAGGAGTCGGCCGACCGGCACTTGCAATCTGCTTCTGCTTCGGGCACCACACGGCAAGAAAGACTGATGTAATGGCGTCGGCTGCATGTTTTATGCCCCTGACTTCCTGACGTCATGGAAAAAGAGACAGCAACTGACGCAGGACCCAAAACTTTGTTAATCAGGCCGACTGAGGGCTACTGCAAGCAGATAACCCAAATGTGATGACTGCAACAGTGAAACACAAAGAACATCTAGGAAGAGAGGTAAGAAAGATGAAAAAGAGAAAAAAAGTCCAGAAAAACTTTCATTTACCTACAGGAAACTCAGAGCTAACAGATCACGATGATAGCTGAATGCTAAGCGAATGAGATCTGGGGAAGGAGGGAGACAGGGGCATTATGGGTAGGGGAGAAGCTTGGATCCGATGCTGGAGAATGAGGCAGAGTCGGATCAGTGCCGGATCTGTATTCTTACAGGTTGAAGAGCAAATGAAAACAACTTCAGATTTCACAGTTTTGACACTGGGATGCAAGTTTTTTCTGCAGCTCTGCAAGTAAGAATCTGAGGAAATTTTCATTTGGGAGCATGATCAGGCTCATTTGCAGAGAATATTAAAAATAAGCCATCAGAAGTCCTGCTTTACTTTAAGTAGCAGTTTATGAATTGGAGGAAAAAGAGGGTGGCATACATTAAAGTCTGAGTATATCTGGAGGCAAACATATCACTCTTGCAGTTTGCGTTATGGAAGTCTATAGAGCAAAAGACACTCACCTGACTGTTATGAAACCTGACCAATGGATCTACTTCAGTAAGGCTCTACTTTTTAATAGTCTCTTGAAAAATCATATATCTAGTTTTCATTTCTGAGCCAGTGTTATCATTCTGCTCATGACATCAGTTGAATGCAAAATGATTTTCTAGACCTGCACCACAAATTCCTGGCAGATGTAGACTGTGCTGAAAAGTAGTCTCCCAGACACTGGCTGGTATTTTGCATAGCTGAAATAATCTTGTTTCTCCTTATTAGTTTATATGCTATACTAGTATAGGGCAGCCTGTCATGATTTGTCAAATATCATGCCTAAAAAGTATCCTGAAAAGCTATTACATCCTTGTACATAGATATCATCTCTTAATATGAAGTGATAAAATTCTCCTGTTGAGAACAGTTGCACTGAACTGCTAAATTAATGAAGTGAGGTCCCTAAGCATAACTGTAAGAGTCTTTGTCAAATACTGAATCTCTGATGTAGAAAGAAGTACAACTCTAATGGGCAAATATGCCAAGTCTATTCACCACAGAAATACATTTGTTAAGTAATGAGGAAGAGGAATCATCATTTCCAGAATGTAGAATCCCCTGAGTTTACAAATTTCTAAAATGCCATCCATATTCATGTGCAGGTTTGCATGAAGACGGCATATGCCCCAAAAGTTTTGGAAAGTGTCTTGCTGTAATCACTAGCAGATAAACAAAGTCTGCCAGGACTCTCTGAATCTCTATTTGTTTGTCCTGAGTTGAGAAAACCATAATTTTAACAGAGTTCATGACAGCTCCAAGAAATACTACAGATGCTGAGGAGGACAGAGAAGAATCTCTACAGCTTACTGTTATCTGTAGAGTTTAAAAGAGCATAACAATTCTACTTGATGGATCAATTGATGATCTTCATACTGACCACTGCTGCAGTAGCCTTAGCTATATGGGTTATACCCTGGCAAAGATGTAACACAGATGGCCAGCTTCCAAATCTTCAGGGCACCTTTCACAAGTCCAAATTGTCAAATACCTTGAGCTGAGCTGACTAAAAGACAAGTTTGGGCATGAAGCCTGTCAGAGTTTTACTGCTGCCAAAGAGTATGCTCCTCTGAGGCTTCTGAGGATCAACAGTGGGCTTGTACTTTCCTTAGCTGGGCGGGTAAGTTCCCTTTGGGGAAAAAACTTCAATTTTCTTAATTTTTACTGATGTTTTATTACTTTGCTCTTCGGGAAAGTTATTTTAAAGCTAAGTTTTGTCCTCAGATTCCTGCCTCAGTACTGTACTTTTAAACACAGCATTTGTTTCTGTCTGTTTAAAAGAAGGGTTATCTAACTGATAAACAATTTTCTCTGGATAATTTGTATTTATTTTAAGGTTGTAGGGCTGCCATGGTGTTAGAAAGTGCTTTTTACTACTTTTTTTCTGTTAAAAATGTAACTTTTGTGGACCGGTAGTTTTACTGTTTTTGTTGCTTGTTTTCCCCAGGATAAATGCACCATTTTTGGCTTGACCATGGAACAGACTGTCACTCCCACAGTCGATACTTCTTTCAGCCACAAAAAGGAAACTTAAGCAAACAGTTTTTGCCACCACAGCAGGCTAGCAATTTGTCTCATCCACAGGTGGGTGGACTCTGCTGTGGCCATTTCTTGTACGTCAGGCCACTCATCTTTTGCCCTGGATCCCTCTGGTGTAGTACCTCCAGCCACTATGGATGGGGGTTAGCCATGTCCTCTGTGGCTGTTGGGGTCCCCTCATTGTGCAAGGGGGAACCACTTTTGTCAGTCCTTGGAGAGGGATCAGGAAAGGTTTCCCTGTTGTGTCAGAATGATGTGCCTATTCTTGGGGAAGAAGCAGCTGCCATTAGTAACACAGTTGGCCCCGATTTTCCTGTCAAAGAGAAAAACAAGCATGTATCTACTCCTCTTCAAATGTATTTTGAAAGGAATAGTTTACTGGGACTGGCTCAGGGTTTGATTCAGGCTATTGATCCTTCTTGTAGAGTAGTTTCTGGTAAAAGAAAGAGGGATGATTCTTTTCCAGAACATTTCCCAATTCTGAATCTGAACAGGAAGATGAAGGGATGGATTCAGGCTTTTGTCCTCAGATTTCTGATTCAGACTCGGATAGCTCTCTCTCAGACTGTGGAGAAACACCAAAGTTTTCAGTCCCTCAAAAATACCATGAGTTATTTTGTTACAGAAGAATTTTCCTGCCCTGTCTGCTTTAGACAATGTATGTCTTACTGCCTGCAATTTTCCTGATAGCCAAATGCCCCCTAAAAAGGCAGATAGGATGTATAAAGTTCCTCAGTATTTTAAACTTTTAAGCACCATCTCAAACCTGACCCAGCAGCTACAGCCTTTGCGGACTCCTCTGCTGCTAAACACTTAATTCTAATCTTACTCTTTCTAATAAGGATGGGGGAATTATTGATAGGTATGGGGTAAAAGTGCATACTACAAAATTTTAAATTGTCAGGCTCCTATGTTAAAGTTTATTCTGACAGACTGTGAAAGTAGGAGGAATTTTTATCTACAGTTTCTTCTTGTGAAGAAAAATCTGCTTTAAATAACTTTGTTTATTCTACTGCACAGGTCACTATTCATTGTTTGCAGTGTGTGTATAACTCTATTGATACTTCTTCCAGGGCTGTGGCCACTGGTATGGTTTCAAGGAGGATTGCTTGGCTGCATTCTCAGAACTTCCCAGACAATGTAAAAAATGAGATTTTAAATTGTCCCTTGGATAGAGATTTAGTGTTGGCCCCTCTCTTGTAGAGGTGATCAAAAAGTGTGATGAAAGGGGCAAGCTGATCCAGGGAATCTCGAAGATTTTTCAGCCCACCTTTTCCAAATTGTCCAAGGGATTTTCTTTCTCCTCATCCAGTATCAGCAAAAAAACAAAATAAACAGTCCCAACAGAATAAAGGTAAACAGCCATTTAAGAAGTGGTAAGGATGTTCCAAAAAGAAGTCTAAAGCCTTCCAACAAGTCTGAATGATTATTCAAGAGACCTTATGACCTCCTCCTACCCCGGCCCTCTTTCTCTTCCAGAAAGTCTGAATCCCTATTTTTCTCTTTGGCAACAGACTGTTTCAGACAAGTGGGTTCTGAAAATCATTCATCAGGGTCACAGATGCCAGTGGGAGGAAATTCCTCCTTTCAGGGGGTCATTTCTCATCCTGCAGCTCAAACTGTTTTCTTTCCACATGTTCTTCATCACATGCTGTCACCAGTGATCGAACCAGTTCCTCCTTCCCAGATAGGGAAGGGGTTTTATTCAAGGATGCTCCTAGTCCTAAAGAAAATGCTTGGAAACCAGTTTGGAATCTATTTCTTTCCTAAACCTCTTTGTGATGGTGTTCAAACTGATGTCACTTCACAACCTCTTGCCTTTTCTTCCTCTTTCAAGTTTCCTGGTAACACTAGACTTAAAAGATGCTTATCATCACATCCCTATTCATCCAGAGTTTCTTAAAGTTTTGTGTGTCTAGATCACATTATCGGTTCTCTGTCTCATCCTTCAGACTATCTACTGCACCAATCGTGTTCACAAATTGTCTAGCTCTAGTTATAGCTCATTGCAGGCTACACAATATCCAGATTTTTTCCATATTTAGACAACTTGCTTATCTTTGCAGAGTTTTTTTTTCCTTCAAAATGTCAGGAATCTATCTCTTGGGTGAGTGAACCTTTGCACAAGCTGGGATTCCAAGAGAACATTCAAAAGTCTTTCTTGACTTCCTCACAGAAGATTGTGTTCCTGGATTGTCAAATAGACACCTGAGTACAAAGTGCTTTTCTAACACAGGAAAAAATAGATCTTTATTTAGATCTACTTCTAAGTTTTTCCACTCAGACTTCAGTCACAGTAAAGGAATACCACAGGATTTATGATCTCATGGCATCTGTGATTCTCATAATACCTCTTGCAAGACTCCATATGAAAAAGATGCAGTAGTATCTCAAATCTCTTTGGTCGAAGCATCATCACCCTTTACCTTTTCAGATCCCTGTACTGGGGACTATCAAAAGAAAAATCAGTTGCTGGAGACAACAGATGCTCTTAAATCAAGGCCTCCTCTTCTCCCTCCCTGCTCCAAAGCAGTCACCATAGATGCTTCAGACTTTGCTTGGGGAGCAGTTTCAGGAGAGATAAAAGTACAGGGGGTGTGGGACATAAAGGGCAGAAGCAAGCACATGAATATCAAGGAGATTCTTGGCCTGATCACGGCACTCAATTCTATGAGCCTTCTTTGGTCCCCGGGACCTCTTCAAGTGAATATAGACAGTACCACAGTGATTTTGCAAATCAACAAGCAAGGGTGAACCAGGTTGCACCCCCTTTGCAGAGTAGCCATTTTAGCTTGGGATACAGCTTCATGGCACAATCTCACTCTACAGGGATTCTACATTCTGTCAGAGCAAAATTTTGTAAAACAAACTGAGGAGGACCAGGGCAAACCCTCACAAATGGAAACCAGATCTGGGAGGTCTTCCAAGATTTGATCCATCCATGTCGAGTTCCTCAAGCAGACCTCTCAGTCTCCTCTCTGAATAATGAACTGGCAAAATTCTGTTCCAGTACTCCATGCAAGAAGGTCTAGACAGACTTTTGGACAGGAATGTTCCTGTATGCCTTTCTACTTCTTCTACTAATATCCAGGGTACTACTGAAGATTCAGAAAGAATATTTATTTATTTATTTATTATTTAAATTTGTTGACCGGGAGTGTCCAACTGGACGTGGGTCCATTTTCAGCGGAGGCCCGGGGAGAAAAGCTCCACAGTAAAATAAACAGACAGTAGTTACATTGGATTACATAGCGATTAACAATTTAACATAGAAATTACTTACAACATATTTACAGATGAAGAACATAGTACATCAGTAGACAACTAGAATCTTTATCTGTGAAGTACATAACAGGCATTAACAAATGTAACAATGAGAAGTTCCTGCTGTATAATAAGTACTAGGCTTATGAGCATCTGAGCTTGCTATCATCAAGGTAGTTAGTGGAGGTGAAAGAAAGGTAGTAGTTGGATGTGGTGGATGATATTAGAGTGCGAGTTGCAAGGGCATAGCCAGCATGTTTTTAGGTGCGCTTTTAATAAAGTTTTGAAGTTGGTGCATGATGGTACGGAGGTAATTGTGGGTGGGAGTGAGTTCCATAATTTGGCTATGGCGCAAAAGAATAGTGCTTCACCAGCAGAGTTATTGGCTTTAGTGATCTGCAAGTGATTTTTGTTGCTGGATCTTAGTGGTCTGGATAGGGTTGGAGTAGATTCTGGAGGGATGGGACATTTAGTGGATGGTTTACTAATTTGTGCGCGAGTGAGAGTTGATACCACTGAAGGAGGTGAGGGAGTTCAATCCAGCCCAGTTCAGCAAGTGAGAGACAGTGGTGACTACGGTAGGATGCCCCTGTGGCGAATTTGGTGATTTTGTTGTAGCAGGTCTCTAGCTTGTTTAGATCACATTGCCTTAGGTTGGTATATACTGGAGAGGCATAAAGTAGGGTGGAGATAAGGTTGGAATATGCTATTGAAATCTTTGCTGCTTTGGTGAGAAATTGTTTATTTCTATATAATGCTCCTAGTTTTTTGTGGACTTTTTTTATGGTCATGGATATGTGAATGTCAAATTTTAGTTTATTGTCTATTTCCACTCCTAGCAATTTGGTGTGTTCAGTTGGGTATATACTGGTGTTGTCTTTTGCTGTGATGTTAAAGTGAGAGTTGTTTTGAGTATGTTTGGTGGGTTGGAAGATGAGTAGTTTAGTTTTGTTTGGGTTGAGTATTAATTGGGCATCGGATAACCATGTTTCAACAGAGGAAAAGGCTTCCTGTGTGACTTTTTGCAGTTTGGGTAGGGACTGGGCTGAGCAGATGATGGTTGAGTCATCTGCGTATTGGATGAGTGTGCCATGTTTGGTGGCAGAGGCTAGATTATTGGTGTAAACAGAGAAAAGTAGGGGTCCAAGGATGGATCCTTGGGGAACCCCTATGGAGACAGGTAGATGGGGAGATATGTCATTCTGCCATACAACGGATTGTTGGCGGTCAGACAGGTAACTCTGAAACCAGTTGGTGACTGATTGTGAGGACAGGTTATTGAGGACAGAGATAAGTTGTTTGTGTGGGACCATGTCAAATGCTTTAGATAGGTCTAGGAAAGTAGCACAGGAGAGATAGCCATTGTTTTTATGCTGAAGGATAGTGTTAGTAAAGGAGAGTAAGGCAGTGGTGGTGCTATGGTTTGGTCGGAAACCATGCTGAGTACTGGAAAGGAGGTTGTTAGTAAGGAGGTAGTGTGAGACCTGAGAGTGTATGCATCTCTCTAGTATTTTGGAGAGTGCAGAGAGAATAGCTATGGGGCGGTAATTGGTTAGTTCTGCAGAGGGTCCGCCTTTGTGGAGGGGAATTATATGTGAGACTTTCCACAATGTGGGAACGTAACTTTCTGACAGAGATCGGTTAATCAAGATGGATACTGGGTAGGCCAGAGCATCAGCTGCGATTTGTAGGTATTCACTTGGGAGGTTGTCTGCTGCTTATTTGGTGGGTTTAAGTTTAGTTAAGAGTTTTTTTTATGTTGGAGGTAGGTACAGGAGAAAAAGAGAAGGAAGTGGGGAGATTACTAGTTGAAGGTGTGGGTTGGAGGGGAGGGGGGTTGTGTTGTTTAGCTAGTGATAGTATGGTTTGGGTGAAGTGTGTGTTGAATGAGGTAGCAATATTTTCTGAGGAGTGAGGGATGTTAGGAGGAGGGGTACTGACTTTACCTGGGTGGAGGATGGAGTTTATGGAGGACCAGAATTGTTTGGGGCTGTGTTGTGAGGAGTCTAGGGCAGACTGGTAGTATTGGAATTTGTCCCGGTTTATTAGCTTTTTGACTCTATTGCATAATTCTAGGAATTTCTGTCTAGCTGCGGGGGTTTTGGTTTTGTGCCAGTGCTCCCAGGCTTTATCCCTGTTTTTCATTTCTGACTTAGTGGTTTTCTGTAGCCATGGGGAGGGTTGTGCTTTGGTTCTGGAAAATCTTATGGGGGCATGGTAATTAAGGATGTTCAGGAAGGTAGAATTAAAAAATTCAACTGTGTCATCTAGACTGAGGTACTTTAGAGCATGCCAGTTACATTCTTTGAGGGATGAGATGAATGTGAGTGGGTTAAAGTTTATTTTTATGTATTTGACGATAGATGACAGGTTTAGCTTGGTACAGGTATTTTTTGAGTAGGAATGTTGGGGAGTGATCACTGAGGCTATCTGATAAGCAGCCTGTTATATATGACTGGGGGTTCTTACTGACTAGTATCCAATCCAGGGTAGTGTGCTTGCTGGAGTTTTTATTTATCCTTGTTGGTGACTGGACTAGTTGGGTGAAGCCATGAAGGTGTACATGATGGGTTGGATTGTTGCCAGAACAGGATTGCCAGTCAATATTGAAATCACCTAATATGATAGTTTCTTGGGGGAGATGGTGGGTAGACCAGCTGAGGAGGTTTTCTAGTGGAGGGATGTTTTGGCCAGGTGGGAAGTAGCATCCAATTATGTTGATGGTTTTAGTCATTATGATGACCCATTCTGGCCCAGGCAAATGTGGTTCTCCCTTCTTTGGGAAATAGCCAGAGGCAATTTCCACAAGCTTCCTCACAGGATACATCTACTCACACAAAAATAGGGGCGTCTGATGCACCCAGACATCA
The DNA here is from genome assembly GCF_019279795.1 of Protopterus annectens. Taxonomy (NCBI): domain Eukaryota; kingdom Metazoa; phylum Chordata; order Ceratodontiformes; family Protopteridae; genus Protopterus; species Protopterus annectens. Next base: position 613,136,317 of record NC_056741.1, on the reverse strand, counting down.
ATCACCTTTGATTAACTGTCTGCACGATAGGTTAATTTCTTTTTGGCAGCTGTTTTCTGAGGACATGCAGCAGGTACTAATGGAGACACCAAAGCCTGGTACTAGAAAATTATACATTCACAAATGGAAATGGGTTTTCTAGTTGGTGCCAACAACATAACCATCACCTGTTCAGGGCCAGTTGTTCTCTGGTTTTACATTTGTGTGAGTTTCTATCCTATGGTCTTATTTCTCTATCACTGTTCATTTATTCGCCATTTCATCATGTCTGCTCACGGATCCTCCTATTTCAAGGCAGTCATATGTCAAAATGTTCTCAAATGGGGCTTTGCATAAGAGGACTCCACATAAACCAGTGGCCTCTTCTTGGAATCTTAAATTTGTGTTAGAATTATGAACCAGCTAATCTGCCTCACTTGGGGTTCTTAACATGGAAACAGTTTTATTGATTGCTCTGACTTCTGCAAGAAGGTTACAGGAGTTGCAAGCTGTTATAGTGAGTCAATTTTACCTCATTTCCCACAAGAACAGGGTTTCTTTGAGAACTAATCTTCTTATGCCTAAAGTGGCATCAGAGTTTACTTTAAGTCAAACTGTCCATCACTACATTTTCTTTCCTGAACCTAAAAATGAGGGAGAAAGGATATTCCATATCCTGAATGTCCACAGACAACTATGGTGTTATCTTGACAAAACTAATCTTTCAGATCATTGGATTAGTTGTTCATTTCTTGTGAAGGCAAGAAGAAGGGACAACAGTGTCAGAACAAATTATTTCCAAATGGTTGTCTAAGGTAATAACATTTTGTTAAACTCACCATGACAAATCTATTCCAGGAAGCGTCAAAGCCCACTCTACAAGGACCTTGGCTTCTTTGAGGGCTTTTTGGAAATAACTGGATTGTAGAAGTATTCTAGAAGCTGCTACTTGGACCTCTGTACATACTTTTACAAATCACTATAAGCTGGATTCATTCTCTAGGTCTAGATTATGCTTTGGTAGGACCATTCTCCAGGCGCTCCTGGACCCTTCTCCTTCCACCTCCCAACTATAGTTAGCTAAGGTAATTTACTCATATAGCTAAAGCTACTGCAGTAGTGATCAATATGAAGAAAACAGTACAGTTGTGTAAGTTGAACTTACCATAACAGCAGAATTCAAAAGATCATACTACTGTTGCACTAGCCGCTCCCTCCCCCTCCTTCCCTCCCCCTTGTTTTTGGTCTGGTTTTTTATCCCAGGATGTGGACATTTAATTTTTGTTATTCCTAGCCTTGTCCTTTCAGGGTTCAGCCTCCTTCTCTCTGCTGGCAGGAAAGCTCTGAAGGACTATGCTCCCCAACTTTTCTTTTAGTCATCTTAGCGCAAGCTGCTTGGAAGTTTAGGTGTGTGAAACATGCGTTGAATCTTTGGAAGCTGGGCAGCTGTTATATCCTTGGCAGGATATTTAACCAATATAGCAAAGGCTACTGCAGCAGTGGTCATTCGAACATCTACTGTTATAATAAGTCCAACTTACACAACTGTAGGGGACATTGGTAATGTTTTTCTTTTTTAGTGAAACGCTGGAGCTAAACATTTGGTAAATACTATGGGAGCTATGAAAAGTTGAAAAGACTAAGCTGAAAGCTGAAACTAGTACTGTGTTACCTGAAATTTTAGAAATGTTCTGTAAAAAGATCACTGGAATATGAAGATATGAATTGTCATGTGTAGGGCTGCCATATATTTTCTATGAAAGTAAGTACAGTTCTCAGTTGCCATCCTGAAACATTCTGTATTTATAGATCTGTAAATGTCTGATGCTCCTAAAACTTGTCTTACTCTTTACTGGAACTAGAAACAGGCTGGAATAAAAGAAGTGAACTCTTTATTTTATTTATTTATTTATTTTATATTTGTTGACCGGGCTAGTCTAGCTGGATACATATCCATTTTCAGTAGAGACCCGGGGAGAAAAGCTCCAAGCATGAGTAAATTATAACATTCAAAACATCAAAAAAAAATGACTAGTTTCAATTACATAGCAAGGCATGATAAGAAAAGTTATTAATTTGTGAACAAAGTATGGTTTCATTAGAGTAGGTGTACAAAATAATCAAGTCTTGATTCTTTAGTGGGTTTCATGTACAATCAAGCAAGAGTTAATAAAGTATTTGAGCATTAACATTCCTTTGGAAAAAAAGAATCATTAAGTTAGAAAAAAGAAGAGAATAGGAAGGAAAAAATTGAAGGTAAAAAGAGTGGGTAAGTAATAAATTATTCAAGAATTGTAGGGGGATATTTGTCCTGGAAGCAGGAGAAAAAAGGGGGAGGAGAATAAAAAAGAAAAGTATGATTCAATCAGGCTTTGAGCAGGGGCAAAGCCAATGTATTTTTAGGTGATCTCCGAGGTGTTTCTTAAAGATTGGTGTAGATGAGAGAGAAGTGAGTGTACTAGGAAGCTTGTTCCAGATTCTACCCACAACACTGGAAAAGTGTGATCTCTGTACAGTACTTCGAGTTTATATTCGTGAAGGCACTGTGCATTCGCTGATATAAACTCTTTGATCTAAAGATGCCATCTGTATAACATCCTTTAACAAAAGCTAATCCATTAGCTGTAAATCTAATACTTGGTGAGGAGATACTTGAGGAACAGGCTTCATTTGAGGTTACTGAAAAAATTACACTACATAACCTATTAACTTTGTAGAATGTAATTCTCTGTAAAACCCATCTGCCTGAAATAATATGCTGCTAGACCAGAAGACCATTTTGATATATGCCTATTCAAGGTACAAGACGACAGGGTGGGAGCATCCATCATTCTGAAGATCTCCGATTAAATTATCTCAGACTGAAATATCGTTTTCCAGTGGAATTTGAATTATTAAATACTATCAAACGGTGGAACGTGGAATGCTCCCAGATTGAAATTCGAAACATGGATATTCGAATTTCCATCTTGTCGAACAACCCTGTGTGCGAAAGTTTATATCAGCGAATGCACAGTGCCTTCGTGAATATAAACTCGAAGTACTGTACAGAGATCACTGTACAGTGCAGTGTGGGAAATTCATCCCTTTCCTCACTGTAGTGCGATCTCGGAGTTGGAATATATAGTTAGCAAGGGGTGTGGGGGTGCAGGGGGCTTGCCCCCCCTACAAAAACAATGTTAGGTATAGGAATTTTCTTTACCTAAGCTCCTATATGCACATCACGTCATGTGTTCGGCAACAATGTTGAATCTGCTGATTTGACATTGTGCAGTGTTCTACATTTTGACTTTCATTTTTTTATTTCAGACTTTCGAACAGAAATAATTTTAATTTTCAACATTTTTATAGTAAACTATATATATATATATATATATATATATATATATATATATACATACATACATACACACACACACACACACACACACACACACACACACACACACACACACACACACACACACCTGTATAGATGTAAAATTACAATGAAGATATGGTCTTGTCCTTTTTTTAATTTATTCAAATTTTGCTTTGTTTTTGGTTGTCCAGCTGCAATAAACATAATAAAGCATTAGAGCTGCAGTGTAAATTATTTAAGAACAGGAAAATGCAAACACTTCTGCAGTACAAATTACCAATGCCTTAAGCCTGTTTCTGAAAATATTAGCTACACTTTGGGAAATTGAGGAGGCTGTAAATATGCTAGGCATAGCTGGCCACAGGCATAGACCAACTAGGTGGCTGCCTAGGGTGTTTCTGTAGCAGGGGAGCTTTTCCAGTATTTATTTTTTTGTAGTAAAGAAATGGTTTCTTTAAAATCTGTTGAATGAATACAGAAAAAACTGAAGAGTATGACAAACTGAGAAAAAGAAAGAAAAAAGTAATCTGGATGGTGTCGGTAGACCAGAATGGGGAAACTGGGTGGTGTAGGAGGGTTCTTTGGAGCTTTTTGCTTACGGCTCCAGTTGACCAAAGGCCTGCCCCGATGCTGAGCACCCATATAAAGGCACCCAATACAAAACCTATCAACTAGACTATTAACAAGATTTATAATTATGAACACAACAGAAGTGGAAGGCATAGCAGAAATGTTGACATATTTGCTTACCCTGGATTACTGCCATTATGCACATATACACAACAAATAAAATTCTAATACGTTATAAATTCTACACTGCATTATCTTTTGTATAATGGGACAACTTTAAATTGCCTGTGTTACTCATTAGTGACTACATGACATATGAGACACAGTTTCTTTTTGAAATTGTCAGCTGGCAGATTATGTCAAATGAGTTATATACAAGTTTTAAATATGGCATTGCAGTATGAATTAATTTTGCTGACTTTAATGGGAGGTTTTAAGTGCTGAATATGGGCTTCTGATAGTGTATAGCACATTACCAAGCTAAGGCAAATGGAGCTTTAAGGTTGGGTAAATTAAAAATAGCATAGTCTACTTTTGAACATTGTGCAGGCTACATTCTGGACAAGATTACAGTGGTATGAGTTTTGAGGCTACCAAGTACGAACTTGGCTGATCTGAGATAGGTTTGTTTAAATTTATTTAGAAAGATTTCTGAAAATCTTATTATACAGCCATAAGAGTCTAGAATGCACAAGGGGTGTTGTTAACTTTGGTTGTCTACAAATGCAAGAAAATATCATGATTTGTTAAAGCTTCCAAGTGCGGTGCTACATTTTTACAGCAGTATTCATTTGCTCCTTCAGGGTATTTATCTGGGTTATTTTATTTTGTTGTTATACAGTCCACAGTGTTTGTAAAGGTTTTAATTCCTAATATATCTGCCTGGGTTTTTCTATAATAATTTTATCAAAACAAGAGTAAGCTGCTCTTGTTTGCATTTATTAGATGAAATGGTTATACAATGTTTAATATCACGGAACTTACTGTGATTTTACTAACATATGGTTGGTTCCTTAACAGAGAAGGACTGCATAATTCACTGGCTGGAAATTTTAAATGTTTCCACAGTGCTGAAGCTCAAGATTATTATAAAGCCCGAACAGAAAGGATCCTAAAATAGAGCATTGAGAGACACCTCCATTTGATGTGAATTCATTTACCAGTTAGTACCCTTTGTAACTTCAAATTTCCTGCTTGAGACCGTTTTTGATTAGCTTTATTAAAGATTTGTTGTGGAACTTAAGGTCATCAAGTGTACTTAAACAAGCATGTGTGGCTTATGGTGTCAGGCACCTTGGACATATTTAAGAAAAAACTACCATTTAGCCTGTGTTAAAATAATCTCCAATATACCTTTCCACTTGGTACTGTACCTGTTATCACAGTGATTTTTTTCCTAAAGCCAGATTGAGAAGGACTCAAGAGGTTTGGGTCATTACAGTAATTAGATAATCATTTGTGAATTATATGTTCAAAGACTTTAAAAAGGCCTTAATTGTCGCTACTGGCCTGTAACTGTTAGGTTTGACCAAAGTTTGCATTTTATGAAGTGGAATCACATGGACCTCTTTCCAAATATAGTCAACTTCACAGATCTATTTACTAGCATTGTTAGTGGAATGGAAACAGAATGAGCAAGCAATTTAATAAATTTAAGGGTTAATTGAAAGGGATACAAAACATTTAGTTACCAAATCAAGTTTTCTTGCACTGAATATGCTAACTTCATTGAGTCTGAATTACTACTGTAGGTGCTATAACTTTGCTGTTTTTTTTTGTTTGTTTTTTTTATAATGACTGCAGGGGAAGGGGAAGGATGATGTATGCTGCTGTTTCAGAATAAAGTCTTAGTAGTTCTGCTACTTATCAGAAGAGAGTAGTTCTGGTGATGAGATGGTGTTGTTACTTGGCTTCAGAAGTTTGTTTACAAGTTTTTCTTAAGATATCCTTATCTGGCCAGTTGACCAAGACAAAATTCGTAAGTCAAAGAAGTGTTCAACTATTTGTCTCTGACATCTTCATTGTGAGAACCAATCTTCATGCAGCAGTCCTTAATACAGAATCACCAGAACCATAATGTTACTAGCAGAAGTAGACTAAAAGTCTCCTAAATCTAGTGTGAAATGGCACTTCTGAAAGAAACTGAGTGTGCTAAAGAAATGCTCTTAACAGTTGTGTATTAGAATTGTAAACTTTCTTGACATATTTACTTAATAATGGAATACTTATCAAATGGCAAAACAGCCAGGTGCATAGCTTTTTCACTCGGATTAGAAAGAGATAGGAAATAACAGTTAAAACAGGTTTCTTTTTGTGTTTTATAGTACTAAATTGGAGGAACTACTCACTTTCAATCACAAAGCCTTAGAATTTCTCTCACAGGAACTCCCTGCTGGTTAATTTGAAAAATTCATACTCGTAATTTAAGGTATCCATAAAGTACATATCTTTTAGTTTAGATCCCAATTACAGAAAACAGTTGTCTACCAATATTTCTTTCCTCAAGAATTTTTTTATTTTTCAAATACAGTTGAATAAATTCCATAGTATTTTTATATAACATCTTAATAGCTATGTACACTATTTACATCAGATTGACACTATAACAGAGCTCAATATATACAATCACTTTACAGGTATAACAATCCAGTTATCAGAGTACATCTGTTCAGTTATTGTAAAGTGTCAATCGATAAGACTTTTTTTCCCATGGATTGTTAATAAATGTCTTAGGATGAATCCTTAATTCTTTAATTTTAATTTCCAACAATGCTGTGGTTTTCAGTAGGCTGTAGAAGTCTTCCAAAGTCGGTATTGTGTTTGCAGTCCATCTTCTTGTTATACACTTCCTAGAGATTGCAAGTATTGTCCATATTAGATACATATTTGACTCCTTCAAATGAGGACCTTTGTACACATTTAATAATACTAGAGCTTTAGATAAGTTAAACAATTCATTAAATAAGGCTTGGAAAAAGTTTTTTTATACCATTCCAAAATGGCTTAATTTTAACACAGTCGAAAAAATGTGATTCCAATCTGCATTGTGTATTTGCTCACATCTCCAACATATTCCCTTTGTGGAAGAATTAATTTTAGTAATTCCATCTGGAGTTAATTTATTTATTTATTTTTTTTTATTTTTTTATTTATTTTTTTTATTTTATTTTACATTTGTTGACCGGGAAAGTCCGACTGGACACATGTCCATTTTCAGCGGAGGCCCGGGGAGAAAAGCTCCAATAGTACATAGTAGGTTACAAAAAGTTCCAATAGTACATAGTAGGTTACAACAATGTTTGACAGCTAACATACGATTGTAGTTATGCTCTGTGCAAGCATTTCCAATTAAAAACTTTCCAGTATTGTGTTAAGGATGTATGTTTTATTGAAAATAAAATATTTGATTTAATTTCTTCAGTTAGCTGTAATGAGTGTCCTTTTGTTATATAATTCCAATATGAGTATTTGGGTGTTGTTTTATAATTTATCAATATCTTGTAAAATTTCAAAATACTATTTCCCATGTCATAATCATCATATATGATTTCATATAGATATTTTGTAAGTTTAGATATTTCTTCAAATGAAGAATTACTAATTATTCTGCATAAATCTTGTGAATACATCAGAATGCTTTGCATAGTTAGCCAATCTTGTTGAGAAATTTTGTATGTTGTTTCTGTTTGCATATCCAGAACTTTTAGTTCTTTGATACATTGAAACCAACAAACAAATACTTTCTGTTCTCAGTAATTATTTCTCTGTATATTTTACATGGATAGCTCTTTGTAGCTATGAATGGTGTCAAAAGATCAAACCAGATTTTTAAATCTATATCTGCTTTAATAATTTTCCGAAATGAGTCAATGTAATAATTAATCATACAAGTTTTAGTGGGCTTAGTTATGTTATATTGCATACTAATATGTGCCATGACAAATTGTTTTCATCTGTTATTTGAATTTTTTTTTGTACATCAAATTCATTTATTGATATTAGTGTTAGGAATTCCTTCAAATTTGCAGAATAATTTGAACTTATCAAATGTGAGATTGTTTTAGATATTGATGCTTTTATATATGTTTCTATATCAGGAAAGTTTAATCCTTCCTGTTTCCATTGTCTGATATGATGTATTACAGCTATTCTGTTTCTTTTGGGAAACCATAAAAATTGTATTAGGCATGAATTTATTTCTTTGAGTATATTCCTTTCTGGTAACAGTTGTATTGCCAAAGCTATATATAGAATCTTGGGCAGTAAAACCATTTTTATTAACTGTAGTCTATCTTCAAATGTTAATATTACTTTGTTCCTTTTCCACAGAGATTTTAATTGTACTGATACTGTTGTAGTTTCTTGAGACTAATTCATTACTATCCTTGCATAACTCAATTTCTAGATATTTTAAGGCAGATTCTTGTTTCCCTATAATGTGACCCCCTTCATCTGCAATTCTTTTTTTTATAATTAAAAATAAAAATTTTGATTTTGACTTACTGAAATGGAGTCCTGAAGTCCTGTAAAATGTGTCAATTAAAATATCTAATTCTTCTAATGTCTCTTTTGTATTGGATACTGTAAATAATATGTCACAAGGAAAGAGCATTACTTTAGAATTGTATGGTTCATAAGTTTTGTATTGTTACGTATTGAATCTGCCAATATTTCAATAGCCAAAGCAACTAGAATCGGTGACATGGGGCATCCTTGTTTAGTACCCTTTGTTATATGTATAGATTCAGAGGTGAAAGGATGTAGCTTAACATATGCTAAATTATTTGTGTATATATATATATATATATATATATATATATATATATATATATATATATATATATATATATTCTTTAGCAGATGAACAAAGGAAGGAGAAAATTCAAACAACACCAGAATTTTGAATAAAAAGTCCCAAATTTAGGGAATCAAAGGCTTTCTCTATATCCAAGCCAATTATGAGGGTTTCTTTATTTTTTTTTAATTAACATAAGATAAATTATCTTTTTAATATTGTCATGTATGTGTCTAGGATATACAAATCCAGTTTGATCATTATTTATCATTTTGGATAGTGGTATTTTTATTATGTTAGCAAATATTGTCATAAATATCTTATAGTCATTATTTAATAATGATATAGGTCTATATGAGGTACAGAGGTTTGGGGATTTGTTTTCCTTTAGGATTGGTGTGATTAAGGAATATCTCAAAGAGGGTGGTATTAAAGCTTGTGACTGAATTTCTAATAGAGTTTTATGGAAGAGGGATAGTATCTTTGAAGGAAAAAGTTTATATATTTCCATAATTATGCCATCTATACCTGGAGCTTTATTATTTTTACTCTCTTTTATTGTATCTGCACTTTCTTTGTAGGATATGAGTGCTTGCAGATCTAGTTTCAACTTTTCTTGAATTTTTTTTCATATTAGAACATTTTTCATCTACATTTAATTGATCGATATGTATATTTTCTTTTTAGAAATGATCCATATAGTGATTTCTGTACGTATCAAGAATGTCACCTATAGCCGAGACATTTTTCCCATTCTTTACATGGAAGATATTTTTTAATGTTATTAGCTTTGGATTGTATTTTGATTCTTGTGGATAAATTATGTAGATATCTGGGAGAAGTGGCCAATGTATTAATTTTTATTTTTTCTAAAGCTAAACTAGTTTTGTGTGTTAGAATTTCATTGTACTTATTGTTTAATACTTCTTTTTCATCTCCAAGTGATTTTGATTTTTTTCAGCTTTTACTGACAAAAGTTTGGATTGTAAATCTAATAATTCAGAATCACATTCTCTGATTTTTCTTTTATACCAAGTTAGGGTTTTACCACACATGTAAGCTTTTAATGAGTCCTATAACATTATTTTATTTATCTCTGTGGTGTATTTAATATCTAAGAAGAACTGTAATTCAGATAATAACCAGTGTTTGAACTCTTTAATTTTAGTTATATATGCTGGAATTCTGGAGTTAAAGATTAATGGTTTGTACCCATTTTGAAATGTTAGTATCAATGAATAGGTGTCTGAAAAGGGGCAGGGAGTGATTGAGAAATTAATGATTTTAGAGTGTAAGTCATGGGCAGCAAATATTTTATCTATTCTAGTTTGGGTACCAAAATCTGTGATCTTGATGGGAAAACAACAAAGATTTATCTTCTTTAAATTTGAAAGCATCTACAAGGTGAACTTATTCTACCCACTTGTTTAAAACTTTTGATACAGCAGATGTAAGCAGCGGTCTTTTATTTGTAGTTTCAGAAATATCAAATATACAGTTAAAATCTCCTCCTAATATTTAGTTGCCTTTATAATTATTGGAAATGAAATCCAAGTGTTTTTTAACAGTTCCTGATTCAATGTCTGGGAACCAGCATAGATTGGCTAGGGTCCAGGGTCCATATTCTGTTATTATATTTAACTACTACTAATGCCGTAAGGTCTTCTTTATCTTCATACCTGTAAATGATTTCTGGGTTAGTCACATTTGTTTTCCATAAAATTGTTACCGCTTTTGTCTTTGTCTTATAAGTGAATTGCGCCAATATCATATATTCCTTTGGATTCCATTTGTAATTGTAATTTGTTTTGAAATTAGTTTCTTGAAAGAAGACAATTTGTGCTTTGTTCATTTTTAAATATTTTAGTAGATTTCATCTCTTGCTAGGATTGTTTACGCCACTGGTATTTAAAGTTAAAGTTAAATCCATCTTAGTTTATTTAGACTATGTATTTTTTTGTTTTACTGTGACTATTAAACATTTTCCTCTGATAACTATAAAGTATATGTTTGAGCTTTTAAAGGAAATTATCAGTTTTATACTTTGAGTATTTACCAATAAAGTAATGTTTTGGTCAGGCATACTAAAAATGTTTTTGTGAAATAAATTTAAACTAATAAATGTTAACAAAACTAAGATCCGCACTAGCCATGGAATGAAAATCATGTCCATCAGATTATCACTCATACCTTGACAATCCAGAACATCTGAGCTCCATAAACTGAATCATATGGAGAATATTTGTATAAGTATAAGCAATATTTACATTATTTTGAACAGATATAGTACTATTGTAGATTAGACAGAATTCTAATACAATATAATGTCTACTTATTGTATAAGCAATTAATATTTATATGAAAGATAGAGGACAAGCAATTCAATCATAGTAAAGTAGGATGTATCGTATATAAAACCTCAGTAAAACATTATAGCACACAGTTAATTAACATATTCACCCTTATTGATGAAGTTTTTCAAAACTTATTACTTAATAAATAGGTGGTAATAATATTTATACCTAATGTTTGCAATACAATGTATTTTACTAGATATATCAGAAGTTATATTTCATTGTTTGCCAGCATTTAATAATCACTTTGTTGCAAACTTACTTAAAACATCAAGTTTTTTTTTATGTAAACATTGATGAAAGTTAGTGCATTTTAATTATCAGTGCATCTCCCCCATTTCCTACACATAAGGATTTTCATATCTGTCATTTCGTATTATAAAATGAGTGAAATTATAGGTTAAAAACAACAAATTCACTTATTGTGATTAATGATTACAAGCTCCCTTTCCATATTCATAAACTGCCTTTTTATGACATATACTGAACATTTTTAGATTTAAATGGCAACATTCTATTTTGTATAATCAGCAAAGGTTAAACTGACTGATTATAGTCAATTTAATACTATTTGTTCAGAAAGTGATTGTTACATTCTGTGACATTCCTCAGGCTTCTATTGTTTCCCTTGAGCAACTCTGTCAGTTTGATGTCATGTAAAATACGTTACCTTGATAACAGCTTAAGTATTATGTATGGTCAAGATGTATTACAAAACCACAATTCAAGTTAAAGCAATTATATGGCTTGTTATGCACATTTACTTACATGAGAAAATCATCATGCTTCCCCTTGATGTTCAATATAGTGTATGTCATTTATGACAAGTTAAAACAGTAGTGTTATTATACACAAGCCCATGTTACTAAACAGAGTGTCTATTGTCAATTTAATACTATTTGTTCAAAATATGACTGTTGCATTCTGTGACATTTCAAGTCCAGGCTTCTACTGTTTCTCTTGAATAACTTTGTCAGTTTGATGTCATGTATAAAATATTAGTTACCTTGGTAACTGATAAGTATTACATATGGTCAAGATGGGTTACAAAAACTTTTAGTTATGTACTTACCATAACTTCGGATGTATGGGATCCATCTCGCCTACATTCATGACAGATGGGTTCGGAGCCGATCCATCGTCTCCGACTCGGCAACTAATACACTAGCACGAAGTCTCTCATTGGCTGGGCTACTCCCTATCCCAGGATGCACTACACCTGCTTCCCCAGATCTTGTTTGTTCGCTTTCATACATCCATGCAAACACAGAAAAACTAGTAGTCACAATAACCAACTAAAGTTCTTCAAGAAAGAACGCCAAGAAAAGAGGGACTACAGCTCCTCTAAATCCAAATGGAAGGGGGAAGGAGGGTGGGTACTTATGAATGTGAGATGGATCCCATACATCCGGTTATGGTAAGTACATAACTAAAAGATGTAATGGGATCCTATCTCGCCTACATTCATGACAGATGGGACAGCGTCCTAGCACCTACATCCCGGTGGCTCATTGGAAAACACTCCTGAGAACTGTGGAACCAAAGGAAGCTCTGCCTCGAGAAACCACATCCAATTTGTAATGAGAAATGAAAGTGTGCGGAGAAGTCCAGGTTGCTGCAGCACAAATATCATCTATTGATAACTTGGAGTGAAAAGCTATGGAAGTAGCCATTGCCCTGGTAGAATGAGCCTTGACTGGAAAGGGAGGTCTTTGTTAGCTTGTGAATAAATAAAAATGATACAATCTTTAATCCATTTAGATATGGAGGTTTTGTTACTGGTTGACCCAATTAGCTCGCTGCAAAGGAAACGAACAATTGATTAGATTTCGCGTTGAGCGGTTCTATTCAAATAAAACGCAGTTGTCTATGTACGTCCAACTGATGCAAAGTATATTCTGCTATTAGAGAATTCTGGGAAAAGACAGGGAGTTCTATAGTTTGTTGCATACAGAAAGAGGAGGCCACTTTTGGTATAAATGCAGGGTTTAATTTCAATGAAACTCTATGCTTGTGAAAAATCAAATAGGGAGGATCAGAACAAAGAGCTTGAAGTTCTGAAACTCGCCTGGCAGACGTTATGGCTACTAAAAAGGCCGTTTTCCAAGACAGAAATTTTAGATCACAGGTAGCAGCTGGTTCGAAAGGACGGGCAGTTAGGGCAGCAAGAACCATATTCAAATCCCACGGGGGGACAGGATGAAGTAAAGGAGGCCTCAGGAGCCAAGCCCCTTTAAGGAAAGCCTTACAAAGTTTGTGAGACATCAATGAAGGTTCAAATGAAGCATGAAAATTAGAAATGGCCGCAAGCTGAACCTTAATGGTAGAAACTGAAGAGCCCGACTGAAAAAGGGAGGCCAGAAAATTCAGAACCTCCGATACTGGTGCAGTGAGAGGATCTATACCCCGTTCTTGAGCCCAGAAAGCAAACCTTTTCCATTTACTGGAATAAAGTTTGATGGTGGAAGGTTTATGAGAAGAAGACAGTATGTGGACCACGTCCAGGGAAAGAGCATTGTCTCGGACTAAGGATGGAAGTGGAGTAACCATGCTGCCAACTTCAGGGACCTGAGAGACGGGTGAAGCCGTCCTGACTGATGAGTCAACAGGTCTGGCACCGGATCCAGAAACCATGGACCTTCTATCGCATGCCTCTGTAGGAAAGGAAACCAAACTTGACGAGGCCAATGCGGGGCAATCAAAATCATCTCGCTCTCCATGTAAATGGCCTTCTGTATCACCCTCGGTAAGAGGGGGAACGGAGGGAAGGCGTAGAGAAGACCGGGGGGCCAAATGTGAGTCAGAGCGTCCCTGGGAGTCTGTCCCTGAGAAGGGAACAGTGTGAAGAACTCTCTGCATTTGGCATTGCGAGGGCTGGCAAACAGGTTGCAGCAAGGATGACCCCATCTGTCGAAGATTTTCGCAGCTATACCCTGGTTGAGGGACCATTCGTGGGGTAACAGAATGGTCCTGCTTAATCTGTCCGCAATCACATTGGACTTCCCCGGTATGTGCGTTGCCATCAGAAAGCGGTTGGTAGCTACTGCCCAGTGCCAAAGTCTCATGGCTTCTCTGCATAGTGGGTAAGACCTGGTTCCACCTTGCTTGTTTATGTACCATACCACCGACATGTTGTCGGATAGGATAGCAATCGGGCCCTGTGGGAGAGCGTGATGGAGAGCTTGGAGTACCAATAGTACCGCTCTCATCTCCAGGACATTGGTATGCAAATGCGTTTCCTGGATCTGCCATGTGCCTTGGACCGACCTGTCCAGGTAATGACCCCCCCACCCTACCTGGGAGGCGTCCGTAGTCACAGTGGCAACGGGACGTTGTGGTATAAAGGGTCGCCCCTGGTCGAGATTTGATTGGAGAAGCCACCAATGCAGATCTCGACGGCAACTTTCCGTGATTATGATTAAGTGGTTCAAGGGAAGTTCCTGATAAGACCATTGAACCGACAGTAGCCATTGTAAAATTCGCATATGAAGCCTGGCCAAGGGAACCAAAAGTATGGTCGACGCCATCGAGCCCAACAGTTGTAGGATCCGATGGGCCGGAGCTCTTTGTAGGGGGAGACAGGATTTGACTTGACCTTGTAACACCTGAATTCTTGCTGCCGGTAAAAAGGCGCGCATTCTTTTTGTGTCTAAGTCTGCGCCTATGAAAGTAATACGCTGAGATGGCTGTAGTACAGATTTTTGCAAATTGAACGTGATCCCCAAGAAACGCCCAAGGTGAACGTGGCTCTGAGCGCTTGGAGTAGTAGATGCTCGGAGGTGGCAGTAAGGAGCCAGTCGTCTAGATAAGGAAACACCTGGAATCCCAGACTTCTCAGGTGAGCAGTTACCACTGCCAGACACTTGGTGAACACCCTGGGGCTGTGGTGAGACCAAAGGGCAGTGCTCGAATTGAAAATGACTGACTCGAGGCGAAGCGTAAATGTCTCCTGGACTCTTGAGCTATGGGAATGTGATAGTAAGCGTCCTGGAGATCTATGGAGCACATCCATGCATCTTTTCCAGCAAAGGAAGAATAGATTGAAGAGTGACCATTCGAATTTGGACTTCTTTACTAAACGATTCAATGAACTGAGGTCCAAAATGGGCCTGAAGTCCCCTGTCTTTTGGTACCAAAAATAATTTTGAGTAAGTTCCTGATCCGATCTGGTCGATGGGGACAGGCTGGATGGCTCTTTTTCTAGCAGCTTTGAAACCTCTAATGCTGCTTGATCCCGCTGACTGGGTGGTACGTCCGGGATTTCCCTTAAAGAAAGGGGGTTTGTTGAAGGGATGATATAACCTCCGGTAATGCGAAGCACCCACTGATCGCTTGTTATGGATTCCCAAGCTTGTGGGTGCGCCAGCGACCCCGACTGGCTCCGGAGTTGCACAGTCGGGCAACAACTCAGGAACGCTGGTTGTATGAAGAACCACGAAAGGAATCGCGGTCTCCAGAGTTACGGGGGCCTCTGCCACCTCTGGGGCGGCGTCTTCCAAAATTCCCCCCCCCCTGCCTCTGGAGGGGGAATCACTGGGTGGAGTAGGGAAAGACTTCTGAGATTTCTGAAACCACATTTTCCCTCCTCTCCCAGCCTTGGGGTAAGGCCTAGAAGGAGCGGAAAATTGGGCCCCAACGGCAGTCAAAGTCTTGCCCTCCTGCTCGCACCTAGTTAGTGTGTCCTTCACCTTGGGTCCAAACAAAGATGACCCATCAAAGGGGGCGTCGGCGAAGGAAGACTTGAAAGCCTCCGTGAACGAACACAAGCGTAACCAGGCTTGTCTCCTGAGGGCAACGCCTGTTCCCGCTGCTCTACTCGCCCCTTCGGCCGCATATGAGATGAGCCTCATGGACGAGTTAACAATAGAAAAGAGGGTAGTCATCTGTGCGCCAACAGTCAGGGCCAGCGCCTCAGGTAGATTACCGACAAGAGAGTCATTTAGCTCTTTGAGAAGATCCCTTTGGAGCCTCGTAAAATGACATAAGTAGTTCAGCGACCGTAAGGTAAAGGCCGCTGAGGACAGGGTACGCTTCCCGTACCTATCCATACTCCTAGAATCCTTATTAGGAGGATGAATAGACGTCAAAGCCTCTGCCACGTCCTGATGTGTGGCAGAAGCCACCACCAAAGCATCTACAGGCACACCCTTTGTGAGAAACTCCTTCTGGGGGGGGGGCTGACAAAAATTTATTGGGCCTCGCAGGCACCGGTTCCACAGAATCAGGGTGTTCCCACACCCTTCGAGAAACCAAATCAAGGGGTTCATCGAAGGGCGGAGACACCCAGGAGGCGGAAGGCTGGGCCCCAAAGACCTTGAGGAAGACTGACTCCTCAGCTGAAGGGGTTTTGGCTTGCCAGTCACCTCTCTGTCTCAGAATCTCCAAGATATCTGAGAAGGAGATATCATCCAAGATGATTTGGGGACCCTTCTGCCATCGAGGTCAGTATCCGATGTAATAGACTCATCTTGGGAGTCTACGTGTTTCCTCTTACACAATTTCTTCCGTGGGGTTCGTCCAAGCAGTTTCGGACGGACCACCCGAAGAAGGGAACCCCGATGGGGGTATCCTCAGGCCCTGGGGCCCGCTGCCGGGGCCTGCAACACAACAGAGGCACCAGTCTCCAAATCTAGGGACGGTGAGGTAGAATCTTGTTGAACCGGCAAAGGCATGGCCAGCGCGCTCCTCATGGCCTCAAAGGCCGGACCTCAGAATCCAAGGAGGTCACTGGTCTAGAGGCCACGATGGCACTGGGAATTCCAGCAGCCGATGCTCCGAGAGGAAGACTAGGCACCGAAGCACCCAATCCCAAAGTATCCCCCTCGGGCCCGGCTGAAGAGGTCGCAGTACCAAACCCTGAACCGGAGGACAGGGTAGGAAGCACAGTCGGAGTCGAGAGGCTTGTAAGGAGTCTCTGCTCCGACCGTATGGCTCCACATTGCTCCACCACCACCGGCTCCAACGGCTCCGAAGAGGTTGGAGGAGGAATCAAATGTGTTGGAGGGGGGATCGGCTCCGAAGCAAACTGTGCCGGAGCCGAGACCATTTTAGTAAACACTGGAGACTGGAACAGCCTCTGTAAAACCCTATCCAGGTCCGAATCTGACAGTCTCGAGGATTTAGAGGAGGTAGACACTCGAGAAGACTTTCCTCTCGGCTCCGAGAGAGAAGGGGACTGGCTCCGAAACGGCTCCAATACTATCGGCGCCGACTCCACCACAGCATGGACCACCATCGGCACCGAAGGAGCCTTCTTCGGAGCCGAGGGGGAAGAGTCTGAGCTGCACACTTCCACCGCCCGAAGCCATTGGAACCGATGGAGGTGATTCACCTCTCGATACTCCAACTTGCGGCTCCAAGACAATGGAGCCAAGTAGGAGGTATCGAGGCAGACCTCGACCCTCGGCCCAAGTCAGTGGAGCCGAGGAAGAAGAGGTCATTTTTTCTTTTAGAAGTCGGCTCGACGGACTTGTCGGTGCCGACGATCTTTTCTTTTTGGAAGCAACAGGAGGATTTAAGGCTTCCTCAAAAGAAGGTTTGATAAGCCCTTTCAATATCAACTTATTCTTGCGTTCTTGAAGAACTCTAGCAGAGAAAGCATGACATACGCTACAAGTCTCTTGCAGATGTTTCGGCCCCAAACAATAGACACAGACTGAATGGCTGTCTGTGATGGACATTTTATAACTGCACCGAGTGCATTTTTTAAAACCTGACTTTTGTTCCTTAGACATAGTACAGGTCCTTCAAAAAGTATAACTTTACCACAATGAGTAGCACTATAACAGAATTGCGCCAACTGAAAAGCGCGAGACACACTGGCGCGAGTACTTAGGGAAAAAAGTTTACCTCACAAACAAACAGACAAAACAAGTCCAACGGACCAAAGCCCTCTAATTTAAACGGGCTTGGCCCGAAAAACAATTAACCACAAAAAGGTAATTAAGGCTAAATAGCACACAAGGGTAGGGCAAAGGCCCTCTAACTTAAACAGGTCTTGCCCGACTGAAAAAATAAAGTACCAGAAGACACTCAAGCACTCAAAAGTAACAAATAGTAAGGAATAATAAGGAATAGCTGTTAAAACAGCTGTTTGGTTAATATATGACAAAAAACCCCAAGGTCAAAGACCAATAAAGGTAAAAAGAACCACTTAGCTCCAGCCAAGTCGAGACCACGTCCAGCTTGTAAAGCGGCAAACGAGATCTGGGGAAGCAGGTGTATTGCATCCTGGAATAGGTAGTAGCCCAGCCATTGAGAGACTTCGTGCTAGTGTATTAGTTGCCGAGTCGGAGCCGATGGATCGGCTCCGAACCCATCTGTCATGAATGTAGGCGAGATAGGATCCCATTACATCTACAAGTTAAAGCAATTACATGAATTGTTATACATATTTACTTATATAAGAAAATCATCATGCTTCCCCCTTGATGTTCAATGTAGTGTAAGTCATTTATGACAAGTTAAGACAGTAGTATTTATACACAAGCCCATGTAAAATCCTGTCTTTAATATCTAAATTCAGCAGACTGCTTCATCTTGTATGACAATTATATATTTTATGTCTAGATTTACTAAAATCATACCTTACATCACTATTGTGTTTTTTTTGGCTGTTGCTTAGTTATTTGAAAGACCACAAGTTGTAATGTTTATTCTTATTATTAGTTCCTTCCAAGCAGGTTTATACAGTCCATAGTCTTTAAATTATGAGACCCTTCTAGTTACTTATTTGTTATAAGTATATTTCCATCCTTACATACACACATATCAGTACTTCAAGCACGCGCAACAATGCTCATCCAGTTTTGCCAGAATACCATTCACTAGTTCATGTGGTGTGTTTCCAGGCTGCTCTTAAAATATCCAAACCAATATTTGTCCTGTTCCATTTTACCAGCCTGTTCCATGAAGTGGCCACTCTGCCAGTGAACCACTCAACACACTTTCCATTCCCACAGATATTTCCATGAAGGAAATCTGATGACTCTCTAGCACTTCCCGGCAACCCCAAACACCCCTAGAATACCTATCCCCATATGCCCAACATGTCCAAGCAAGCTCACCTCCCAGACCACTGCAAAGGGTACTGCACAAGACCAAGCACTCTTAGTCTTTCACAATAACTCAGACTTCCACTCTTATGTAAGTCCTTAATGTGTTTGGACCAAAATATATTTTAAATATAAAATTGTGCTTATTATTATTTTTTTTTTTATCAAGAATCAACTTAATGAGTTAAATGAAGTGTTGGGAGACCATCAATATGTGTACATGTGGTTTAAAACAGCCCTTTTAGTATATATATATATATATATATATATATATATATATATATATATATATATATATATATATATACACACACATTTTTTTAAACCAAAAACGTCATTGCCGAGAATCATCTTGGAGGCTCCGCAGAGCCGTTAAGCATTACTGTCACTCTGTCTCCATTACCATAGCACCCTGGGAGCATCTGTTTCTGTTAATGTGTCTGTGTACTGCATACAAGAGGCTCGTAATGCAACTGAAACAAAGCTTCACTTCACAGCAAACTCAAACCTAAATTCCCTTCCTTTCAGTAAGGCAGCAGCCAGGAAAAGAACAGAGAACAGACCGATAAAAAAAAAAACCTCCCAACAAGCCACCACAACAAGAGACAACACACTCCTCCAGCCCTCCCACCTCTCACTCAGCAGATGTACAAAATATTCTCTGTCAAAATATCTGAAATCACAGTTCTAGCCACCCCCTTCCCCTGGATCCAGGCTAAAACACCAAATGTCTCTTCCTAATACACAAGCATCAGTAAACCTCGTTCACAAGCCGCAACCCACAACTTCCTGGAGATGAAAACGGCAACATACAACAGTTGCCAGACACAGCTGCATCCATATACACCATGTCAAGCTTAATCAAACAGCACTCGAAGTTATGATACCTGCCATAATTTATATTGATTATGTTTGGACAGAATAATAATGACATTTGTACTAGCTGCCAGACACAGCTGCATCCATGCACACCATATCAGGATTGATCAAATAGCACTTGTAGGTGTGATACCTGCCATAATTGATATTAACTATATTTAGACAGAATAATGATGACATTTGTACTAAGAGCTTGATACTATTATTTAACCATTTAAGAGGAACCTTGATGAGTGGATGGGTAACAAAGTTCACACCGGGGATCACACCAACAGCACTACTAGACAGGGGCCAAGGGTACTAGCTGCTAGTACAAGGATCTAGGGAACTACTAAAGGGGCGGTGAATACCGCACAACGTGGCTGGGCTAATATATGCCTTCGGGCATATAGCTCAGTACCAACCTATGAACCTATATACATGACATTTCTAAATCACACTTTAACTGAAGAAGGCATTAGTCTCCATGACAGCATTTTTTTTTTTTCAAATCACTCTACTGTAATGAAAAAATGAACAAGATAAGTATTCACTGAGTTCAAGTAGGGGAAGAGAAACTTCTGTTTGCATTATATGTTGTTTTGTTTGCCTTGTATATAATGTAAATAGTAACCCATTTTGACCTACCTTTGTTTGTGAAGAATTATTGGACTCCCTGAACATTCTGAATAAATCATTACTGTTTCAAAGTTTTTTTAAGAATCCCTCCTTTTTTTTTAATAAAAACAGATGGCAAGTGATGTACCATAGCAGTTGATATTTTGAGAGATGTAAGAGTTATTTTTTTTGGGACAGCTATCTTGGAATCAGTTTTTGTTTCTTCTTTCTAGCATCAGTCCAAGGATTTGTTTCTTTTATTCTTTTAAGAGTAGGGGACATCCGTTTCATTTCATCTGGGATAGACATTATGTTGTTTTTGATGAATATAGTAGCTTTTTCTAAGTCATTAAAGGTTCTCATCTCATTGGCAAAAAGTATTTTTATCTTGGCTGGAAAGGCCAGCTGTGCTTTAATGTTTCGTTTCAAAAATGTTATTATTGGCTAGACTTTTTTCCTTTGTTCTAGTATTCTGGAAGAATCATTGTCAAACCTTATCAGGCTTTGATTGTATTTTAAGTGTGAAATTTCTCCAAGCAGATTTTAATATCAGTTCCTTGTACAGAAATGAAAGAATTTTTACAACTATAGATCTAGGCGGAGTGTTTGTTGAGTTAGAAGCAGGTTTACTCAGTGCTCTATGTGCCCTTTCAATTCCAAATGAAAGTCCCTCTTTCAAGTCTAAAATTCAGGAATCCAGGTGGTCAAGAATGAAATAATGTCTTCTCCTTCAGTGTTTTCAGGCAGACCAAAGATCCTTATGTTGTTTCTTCTTTACCTGTTTTCTAGGTCATCTATTTTGTTAAGCAGGCATGTGTTCTGTTTAAGTAGAATTTTTTTTTGGAATTCTTCCTCCGAGTCTCCCTTCCATGTCATTTAGAGAAGTCTCTATATTTGTTATTTTTGTATAATGCTACTATAACAGTTCCTTAAGAGTATCAGTCTGTTTTTGAGAATTTAATTTGAGGTTTTCTAAGTCATTTTTAAAGCCATCAGTCTTCAAAGATAGTTCCTGTAAGGTAGATGTCATCAACTGCAGTTCTTTTTTCAAAGCAGCATCTGGATGAGAATTCCTTGAGTTGTTCTTATTCGGTGACTCAATACATCTCCAAGTTACTTGACAGGAAAATGCTTGTATATCTCCACCAAAATTGATATTTGTGTAGTTTAGCAGTTTATAGATTTCTGATGTTTTAAACTTGAAAATAATAAAATGTTCCTATATTATTATACTAGTTTACGGAGTTCTCAAAATTCACTGTTCTCATTTGGCCATCTAGGCTCCGCCTCCCGTCTGCCAATATTTTTGACACTAAGGAAAATGCATCTCAACTCATATACAAAAAAATCATTAACACTATATGCAACAGGGGAAGGTGTTGGTTTCCTTTTTTTTTATTTTCTCCTTTTGAACCTTTACATATATCTGAGAAGTTTCTCTTTTTGAATCTTCCTTCCAACCCCACAGTGTACCATCCTGTATCCTCCAAATGCTCCCTACCATGTACCCACATGAAACACTTAAATGGCTGCCCCCCCAACTTTCTATGGTCACCCTCAATGGTGTCATTGTTTAGTCCCAGAGACAGAGGGATCCCATACAGAACAGCTGAGGAGACTGGAAGCCACCATTCTCATAGCAGTCAGTCAATTTCTCTAGTTGTAGAGGGGTTTAGTGCAATGGTATTGGTATGTTTTTGCTGCGCTCCTCTTAATTTCTCCAAGCCTTTTGGGTTTCTAACACCATGATGGGAATGGACCCCATTCCTTAGTCAAAGTATGACTAAAGTTCATGACATCGTTATTGTTTCAATCTTTGATGTCAGCCAGAAGTGTTCTCTGCAGCACCTGCAATGTGCCCAGTAATGACTCCTGCAGTTTGTACAAAGTTACATGTATCGGTAACATATCTAAATATGACTGTACATTCCTTTTTATAAGCCCCATTGCTCCTACTACTATTGGAACTGTCTGAGTATCCTTCTTACACACTGCTCTCGTTTCTGCCTGCAAATCCTGGCATTTTTTGACTTTGTATCTCTCTGAAAGCAAGACACTGTAGTCAATGTGTGTAGCAATTTCAATGATCAATGCTACTTTTGTCTTCTTTTCATGGACTACTATATCTGGTTTCCTCGCATCTATTTTTTGAACTGTTAGTAATGGGTGATCACATGTGATATAAACTTCATCATTTTCTATATTGCTTTGTGGCTCATATTTCCAGTGTTTTCAGCTATTTCATTATTATAATTTCTTGTCACATTATTAAGCTTTTCAGTATACAGTCCTTCTGCCATTAGTATATCACAACCAGCAACAAAGATGCAAGACTGTTTCCAATCCTGTTCTACAAAACCTACATTTGTCTGTTTCTCTCACATATTCAATGGACTTTGTAAATCAATGTGTACATAGTCTACTATCGTGGACCGCCAATATTAACCTTTCTTCTATTGGTTTAAATTCACCTTGTTTAAATTCACCTCTCCTTAACCATTCCTGTATTTGAGCCTGATCAACATGAGGTTGTTCCAACAGCTTTCTATATTTATCATTTTTCACATTTCTTGTCTTGTCATCTGATCCTTCACCTTATATTCTTTCTTTTGCTTTTTAGCACATTCAGTTGCTGCCTGACTTTTATCTGCTTCTGGTTTGATTTCCATTCCCACTTGACACCAATATACTTCTGCTAAACTAAGCAAGGAAGTCAGCTTAGACTTATACTCCTCATGTTTCAAAACTTTCACTATGTTTGCGTCTTGTGAGATCAGCAGACATATATGCAGTCTCATGACTGCAGATCAATACATGTAATTAATTTTGAGGAGGCCTATACCGCCTTCAGAAAGTACAGTTGTGTACACTTACCATATATGTAGATGTTCGTGTGTATTCACTGTTGCAGTTATCACTAGTGGGTTATCCCTGCTGGATAGCCCTAGGCCGGCATGAATACTAGAGTAAAGATTCTCCCTCCTGCATCAGCTATGGTTGCCAGGGACTGACGTCAGGTCATCAGTGGTATAAAACAGGGCAACCAATGCCATTACATCAGTTTTGCTTGCCCTAACCACAGGCATATAAACGTGTGAATGAATTTTAGTGAAGAATAGGGGGAAGGATGGAGGGAAAATATGACTGCAACAGTGAATATACTCGAACAACTATATTTATGGTAAGTGTATACAACTGTACTTATGTTCTTCGTGTTTCACTGTTGCAGTCATCGCTAGTGAGAAGATTCCCGAAGCTGAATTAAGGGTGGATGGAAACAAGGGAAGAAGGAGTACAGCTTGGATTGTACTAGGGAGGGGCAAGCATGCCCTGCAGATCTGCAGAGGCAAAGCCTGCCCAGTTTTGGAGAACAGAGGCAAGTGGTAGTGTTTGGTGAAGGTGTGGACCAAAGTCCAAGTGGCAGCTTCTAGGATGTCCTTGGTAGGGACCCCTCTTATGAAAGCAGTGGAAGTAGATGCTTGCCCTAGTTGAATGGGTACGAATAGACTTCTGTGGAACTTTTACAAGAAAATGGTAGCAACATTGGATACAGTGTGATATACATTTAGAAATGGTCTGCTTGGAGATAGGTTTCTCTCTGCCCCTGGGGTGAAGCTGACCAGGAGTTGGTCAGTCTTCCTGATAGATACTATTTGGGTAGAACCAAGTCTAAGTTGTCTGTGCACATCTAGTGAATGTAAGATTCTTTCCCTCTTGTTCTGAGGGCTGGGAAAGAAGGTGAGGAGATGTATAGCCTGATTTAGTGCCAAGTCCGACACCACCTTAGGCATAAAGGAGGAATTAGTCCTAAGGGACACCCTGTCTGAATAGAAGATAATAAAGGGCTCAATGGCCATAAGAACATAGAGCTTGGAAACTCTCCTAGCTGAGGTAATGGCCAGCAGGAAGGCAGTCTTCCAGGAAAGATGTTTTAGTTCTGCTGAGGCAGCTGGTTCAAAGGGAGGCAAGGTCAGTTTTTCCAAGACATAGTTACGATCCCAGGCAGGTGTGGGTGGCCTGATGTGAGATACCCCTCTAAGAAATTGTTTTAGCAGGGGGTGGGAGAACAAAGGCTGCTCTGTATGAAAATTGGCAGAGATAGCAGAGGCATGAATTTTTAAGGAGGAGAAGGATAATCCTTTTTCCACTAGCTCTGCCAGGTAGTCTAGAATCAAGAGAGAGATGCCTGGGAGCTGTTTGCACCTTTAGTTTGGCACTAGGAGTGGAATCATTTCCATTTTTCTGAGTATGATGTTCTAGTGCTGGGCCTCCTGGCCTCCTTAATTATGTCCAGGACTTGCTTGCTCAAGAGTGGATTGTTTTCTGAATTTTGGGGAATCAGCCATGCAGACAGGTTGAGAGTTTGTAGGTTTGGGTACAGTACTGACCCTTTTGCTTGAGTTAGAAATCCTTTTGTGAGAGGCAGATTCCTGGGTGGTTCCTTGATTAGGCTGAGCAGCAAGGGAAAGCAAATTGCCTGGGCCAATTTGGAGCAATTAGGATGGCTTTTGGCTCTTCCTCCCTGATCTTTAGCAGTATGCTTGGTATCACTGACAAGGGAGGGAATGTGTAAACAAACAGGCTGCCCCAATGGAACAATACAGCATCCACCTTCCAGGTTTATGGGTGGAACTCCCTGGTGCAGAACCAGTTCAGCTGCCTGTTCTGTAATGAGGTGAAGAGGTCTACCTCTGGTGTTCCCCAAGCCTGTGTGATACAGAGGAAGGTCTCCCTCTGAAGTTGCCATTCATGGAAGTCTTCGCGGTTTCTGCTGAGGTGGTCTGCTAGAGTATTGTGCTCCCCTGGAATGTACTGGGTTATTAGACGAATCAGAGGAAGGCCCTTAATAGAGGCAGTCTGCCAGAGAAGCATGGCTAGACGGCAAAGAGAGTAGAAGTGTATTCCACCCTGCTTGCTGATAAATATATGACTGTGGTATTGTCTGCTTTGATGAGGAGCACCCCTGGAATCAGGTGGGTTTTGAAAGATGTGATAGCCCTGAGTATTGTCATCATTTCCTTTTGGTTGTTGTGCAGGTGTAGGTCCCTGTGGTACCAAGTGCCTTGGGTACAGATGTTGCCTAAGTGTGCCCCCCAGGCTTTGTATGAGGCATCCGTGGTGATAGCCTGGCCACAGGGAAGAAACAGAAAGGGTAGGCCCTTGTTCAGTGAGCAAGCTTCTGCCCACCATAGGAGTTCAGCTCTTAAGCAGGGGACAAGGAGCAGATATGTCTCCAGAGATGGAGAGTGCTGGCACCAAAGTTTTTTAGGTACCACTGTAGTTTTCTCATGTGCAGACTGGCCAAGGGCACCAACAGGATGCAGGATGCCATATACCCTAGCACTTGAAGAAACTTCCTTGCTGTGAGGAGCTTTCTGTAAGCCAATTGGGAGAAGTATTGGGGGTAGGAAGCTCTGTTTTTCTGGAGAGAGGAAGGCTTTTTGGGTGGCTGTGTCCAGGAGAGCTCCCAAGGAGGTGACTTGTCTGGTGAGCTGGAAATGTGATTTTTCCTTGTTGATGGTAAAGCCTAGAGAGGTAAATAGGGCTTTGACAAAGTTGAGGTCTTGCAAGAGCTTTTCCCTGCTGTCTGCCTGGATGAGGCAGTCGTCCAGACATGGGTACATTTGAATGTTGTGCTGCCTGCAGAAGGCAATGACTGGAGCCAGGCATTTTGTGAAAAGCCTGGGAGCAGTAGATAAGCCAAAGGGCAGAGCAGAGAACTGAAAGTGTTGTGAGCCTGATCTGAAGTGAAGGATCTTTCTGCAGGACTCCCTTATAGGAATGTGAAGGTAGGCATCCTTTAGGTCCACGGTAACAAGCCAGGCATTTTGGGTTTAGCATGGGTAATAGCTTTTGGAGTGTGAGCATTCTGAATTTTGGCACTTGCGGGGAAGGTTTAGTGTGGGCAGATCCAGAATTGGGCGCCAAGTGCCCTCTTCCCTAGGCACCAGGAACAATCTGGAATAAAACTCCTTTCCGGTTTGTTCCTGGGGGACAGGCTCCACTGCCTTTTGTGCACAGAGTTTCTGAATTTGTTTTGTGCCTTTGTCTGTTGATTTGTTGGTATGTCTGAGTACCCTGTTAAGGTTGGAGTTTCTTTGCAGGAGACTCTGTACCCAACAAAAAAGATTTTTAGAACCCATTGATCCTTTGTGATGGATAGCCAATTGTCTCTGTAAAGGGACAGCCTTCCTCCTAACCTTTGAGGGGTGGCTGTGGAGCAGAGGGGGAGGAGTCACTGCAAGTCCTTAGGGTAGGGAGTGGACTTAGAACTCCCTGCCCTGGGTGTAGTTGAGGTCCATGGCCTGGTCCTCTGTTGTCCTTAGGGTTGTTGCCCGAGTGGTCTGTCCCTGTGGGCTTTCCTTTGTCCAGGTCTGGGTTGGGAAGGAAAAGACCAGTGTTTGGAGGGAAAGTTCCTGCTGAATCTAGGAAGTTGGACTTGCAGGAAGTCTCTGACTGTCTGCATAGATTTGGCTTATCCTCCATTCTCTTTATCGCCTCCACAGTCTTAAATCCAAACAAGCAGTCCTTATTTAGGGGGTAGCCTAGGAGTTTTGATTTAACATGATCCGGCAGAGGTTGTTCTTTCAGCCATGTATGCCTCCTAATGACCGACCCTGCCACAGCAGCCCTGCTACAGGCTTCTAGGGCATTGTATCCACAGTGCAGGGAATGCTTTGCCACTTGAGAGCTGGAGTGCAAGAGCTTCCCTAGCTCCCTGGAAATATAGCTGTCTGGTAAGGAAGAAATCTTCTGTTTTAATAGTTCCAAGGTATGCTGCTGATATTTCAACATATGGAACTGGCAGTTAAGAGCTCTTAATAGCCCAGGTAGCAGAGGTGTACACTTTCTTACCCCATCTGTCTAGAGCTCTGCTGTCCTTGTCTGAAGGAATAGGATTTTATTTGATGAACTGGCCCTAGCCCCTTTGGGTCCCTGGGTGATGACCTCTGGGTCTGCTGCAGGAGTTTTGAACAAGTACTTGTGGGTGTCTGGCTCCTTGTAATACCCACTGGGCGTTCTAGGTGCAGGGGGGGGGGGCAGCAGGAGTGAGGCTAGACTCCATATAAACATCTTCCACCACCTCCAGAATGGGAGGGATGGCTAAGGGTTTGTGCTGGGGGAGATCTAAGAACTCCCTTAGTCTCTTCTTAGACTGGGGGTAATCCTGAGTTCCCCAGTGGAAATGTTCCCTGAGGGTGTGCAAGTTTCACCAAAGGATAGGTCCTCAGGGGAGATGCAGAAGGAACGGATTCCTCTGCATCAGAATCCTCAAAAGGGGTTAAGGGGCTGTTTATCATCAGAATCCAAATCAGATTCTTCAGTGTCATGTTCTGATAGAATGTCTGGGGAAAGATCCCTTTTCCTTTTGGATGGAGTGGTCTGGTTACCTCTGATAAGAGAGATAAGGTCCTCAGCCATCTTAAGAAGTTGCTGTGACTGAGCAGGCTGGGCTTGAAGATGGTGGGTAGGAACAGTTTTTCTAGGAGTGGTCTTGGTCTTAGGCTCCAGTGCTTCAATGTGCCTGTGAGTGGCTGTAGCCAGCAGCATGGTCATCAGTTTTTGTCTGGCATCGGTTGTCCGAAATGCCTCCTCGGAAGCCGGTGCCAGCATAGCAGCTCCGAACTCAACTGTGGAGCTGACAACCGAAATATTGGCAGATGTGGACTGTTCCAGCAGCATACCAGAGTCTGAAAGGGTCTCAGTAGAGGCCTGTGAAGGAATCATGTCGGGCATAAGGGGTTGCGTAGGTGCCTCACTGAATTCCGGAGAGCTGATGACTGGCTTCAGGGAGGAGTCATCTGTATGCCTAATTTTATGTGGTGCGTCCCTTTATCTTTTCTCTTTTTGGGAATATCCTCTGCATGTTGACCGACGGACGCCATTTCGTTATGTGTAGACCTGTCTCTGAAATGTCTGGCTACAATTTCTGCTCTACGGCGAATAGTCCTAGAGTTAAAGAGGGTGCAGCACAGACACCCGGGGGCATCGTGGTCTGGGCCTAAACAAGTTACACACAGGTTATGAAAGTCTCAGTGTGGTATTTGTTTTCCACAGCAGACACAATTATTTACTTTTTTGGACATCGATTAGTGCACGAAAAAGATCCCCAATGGGGTACTTAGCTTTAGTTGTTTTCAGCTGCACTCTGGCAACGGTCGACCGATGCACAAGCAAACTACTACTGCTTTGAGCTCCACAGCAAGAAAGACTAATGTAATGGTGTTGGCTGCCCTGCTTTATACCACTAACGACCTGATGTCAGTCCCTGGCAACCACAGCTGACGCAGGAGGGAGAATCGTTACTCTGGTATTCAGGCTGGCCAAGGGCTACCCAGCAGGGACAACCTACTAGTGATGACTGCAACAGTGAAACACGAAGAACATCGGAAAATACATAATCTTGATATACACTGATTTTTAGGAATCTTTTGATGACCACGAAGCATCCTTCTTTTCCTCTCCAACCTATCCACAGCTTTTGGGGCCAGTCAATCACTCCAAAACTGTAAGTTGGGACAGGAAGAGCAAATTGGTTTATAGCTTGGATTTTGTTTCTAGATGTCAATGCTGTTTTCAGTATTAATTTAAGTCTTCTAAAATATTTCTTAGTAAGTTTTATTCACGTGTTCCAAGTTTTATTGATCCTTCATCAATTCCCAAATATTTATACACTCCCTCTTGCTCAAGTTCTTTTATATCCCATTCCTGTTCCAAACTTATGTTTTCTTGGTGCTGCAGCTTTCCTGCTTTAAAGGTTGCTTTTGCATATTTACTGAGATGAAATGACATTCTTATATCATTTGAAAAAGTTTTGACTACTTGCAGTTGTGTTTTCTGCTCCTCATCTGATCAGCTATACAGTTTTAAATCATCTATAGGAAGAAGATGAAAAGTCTTTACACTTTGCTGCTTTCTGGGAGCCAAATTGTAACCATGACCTAATCTGTTAAGTAGACAGCTTAATGGGTTAAGGACAAGACAAAAGAGCAGGGGTGACAGACATTCACCCTGGAACATCCCCCCTTTGAATTTTTATCTCTGAAATAATAATTTGTCCTTCATCATAGCTTAACTGCAAAGTGGTTTGCTACTGTTTCATGGTCGCTATAATGTAATCGATCAATGTAGACCAAATGGCCTGATGAAGCCACTAGATGAGTGGTGAAAGTGCTTACCTGCCATTAAAGGTTTATGCTATTTTTAGCCATGTGTGCTTTGTTTAACTGTTTGTGTTTTTATTGCATTTGCTGTTTAGGTTTGTTTGATTCGTTCAACCGTTAGGTGCTTTGTTACTCTTGCATTTACTCTTTTATCCATGAATGTGTGATACTGTCAAATGCTTTTTTATAGTCTATCCATGCCACATACTTCCCCTTTTCATAGTTCTCCATTATGAATGGCTTTATTTAGCAACAAATGATCCTTTATATGACTTTCTTTTATCACCCTTTTGTTCTACTGCCATGATTGAGTTTTTTTTTCTAAATGATTATAAACTCTGTCGGTATCAGTTCCAGTGTATAGTTTATATGTTGTTGAAAGGCAAGTTATTGGTCTATAATTTTTAGGATAGCTTGCAGGTTCACTCTTAATTAGGAATATTGTTCTTCCTGTTGTTAACCAGGCTGGTGTCTGTTCTGGGCGCTTATATAAATAGTTCTTATTCATGGCTAAATCTTCATGTAAAGATGTTGATGCTTTTAGCCAGAAGTTAAGTACTGCATCTGGGCCTGGGGTTTTCCAGTTAGGAGCTTTTCTTAATGTTGTTTCAATCTCTCTGGCTGTTGCTTCATCCCATTTCATACCCTGCACATTTGAACTTCTTATTCTTTCTTTTACTTCTTCTGTTCATTTAGCATCTTTATGTTCCAAAAAAAATTTCTCCAAAATGTATCTATTTCTTCTTTTTTTGGTGGTGTTTCAATTCCTTTTGCCTTGTTTCCAAATTTTCTATAAAACTTTTTTTGGGTCATCTATAAATTGCTTATTTTGTACTTTTCCTTTATCTGCATATCTTCTAAGTTTTTCTGCTTGTGCTGATATTTTTAGTTTATTATTTGCAATAGTGCACGCCAAATCTTGATTTGTTTTGATACTGAACATTGCTTTTATCACATCTGAGTATTTTTGTTGCTCTGTTTCCTCTTCTACACTCTTCTAACAGTGACACTTCTTGTCTCAATTGCTTTATAGCTTTCTCTATTTGACACTTCAACAGCATACAATTTCTCTCCTTCCTTTCCCTTGCTACCCTGTGTTTTTTGTGTAAGACTTTATCTGTTATTAATTTAGTTGCACAGTAATGCATCATACTTCTTTTATATCACATGAATCTCTATGGACAGTCCTAATTACTGGGTTCATTTGTTTTATCAAACTTCCAGCTGTTTGGGTTTTATTGACTTTCTGTAGCATGTTCACAGGTTGGTACTAGGCTATCTGCCCTAGGGCCTATACAAGCCTAGCCATAACAATTCCCTGGATATTTCTTCCCACAACATTTACCTCCCTGGACCCCTGTTTCTTTCATTGATCTTAATATACCTATCCATCTCTATTAAATCAAGAAACTCTACACTTAGACAATTTTTTTCTAAAATGAGGGCACATTCTTTGTTCTCCATTTCCTGCGGGCATTCTATAGAAAGTTCCAGAGCACCTTCCTGTGCACATTCTCTTCAGTTTCATCCTGTGCCATCCACTGATATTTCATAAGGGAACTATCGCTCCATAACATTGACCGTGTCAGAGTTGCCACAGTTACCGGTTCCTTCCCTTTCTGTGCAACTTCAGCTGAAAATTTGTACTGGTTTCCTATGAAAGGCTCTAAAGTATCTTCATATGGCAACTGATCAGGTGTTTCCCACTCCACTCATTTCTCCTTAATTTGGGGATCCATTGTTCTGTCCTGCTGTGATGTAATCAGTTAAATTTTCTACACTAAATCCTTCACCTCAAGGTAATCCATAATTAGAAGTTATGTACCTACCATAACGTTCCATGTTAGTTGTCTTCTTCTCGCCTTCTTTCTTGCTGGATGGGTTCGGAGCCGAACCTCGGCTCCGACTCGGCCACTACTAAAGCTCGAGAGCTAGTTCCACCGGCTCGAGGCTCCCCTATATCCCACAATGCTAGGCGGTAACTACCCAGATCTCTTTTGATAACTAGACCAAGCAACAAAAGGCAGCTCCAAAATCTGGAGAAATAATCCACCTCTAAACCTGAGGGTAAGGTATCCTAAACCTAACAAAGGGAAATAGAGGTGGACAAGCTGTGGGGAAAAACAAGATGAGAAGATCACCAGAAAAAAACAATCCTCTAGGTCTGTCCAGGCTTGGGGGAAGGAGGGTGGGACGCAAGAAAGAAGGCGAGAAGAAGACAACTAACATGGAACGTTATGGTAGGTACATAACTTCTAAATGTTAAGTTGTCTATCTCGCCTTCATTCTTGCTGGATGGGACCGCGTCCCTAGCACCTTGTCCCGGGTGGCCTATCGGAACAGACTCTTGAGAACAGTGGAACCAAAGTTGGCTCGACCCCTAGAGGCTAAGTCCAACTTGTAATGAGAAATGAAGGTATGGGGAGAGGCCCAAGTAGCTGCAGAACAAATCGAATCAATAGGCAGTCTGTCTTGAAAAGCTATAGATGTGGCTAAAGCTCTAGTTGAATGAGCTCTGGGTTTGGATGGCAACTGTTGATGTCTGATCTCATAAACAAAGGTAATCAACGAAGTAAGCCATCTAGAGAGAGATACTTTAGTAACTGGAAGGCCCATTCTACCTTCCGCATATGAAAAACAGTTGATCTGATTTCCTGAACTGTTTGGTTCTGTCTAAATAGTATCTAAGTTGGCGATGAACGTCCAAGCTGTGTAATTTTTGCTCTGATCTGTTTGAGTAGTTAGGGAAGAACACTGGAATATCAATGGTCTGATTCAAATTTGCTGGTGAAGCTACCTTAGGCAAAAAGGACGGATTAGTACGCAAGGATACCCTATCCTTATGAAATAATAAATAAGGGGGTTGACTACACAGAGCATGGAGTTCAGAGACTCTTCTAGCTGAAGTAATAGCTACCAGGAAAAGAGTTTTCCAAGATAGCAACTTCATTGAGCAAGAAGCCGCAGGTTCAAAGGGAGGGAGAATTAAAGACGCTAGAACCAAGTTCAGATCCCATAGAGGAGGAGGATCCTTGATAGGTGGTTTGAGGAGAAAAACTCCCTTTAGGAAGGCTTTACAGAGCTTGTGAGCCATAATGGAAGACTCTGAAACACCTACATGAAAGTTAGATATAGCCGCCAAATGAACCTTGATGGTAGACGGAGATGAACCTGAGTGGAAAAGCTCAGCTAGAAAATCCAGGATAGATTGAATGGAGGCAGTGAAAGGATCTAAATTCTTTGACTCTGCCCAACAGGAAAAACGTTTCCATTTGCTATTATAAATCTTCCGAGTTGAAGATTTATGAGAGGCTATCAAAATATCTCGAACTGAGTGGGATAATTAAAGGAAGCCTGGTTAAAGCTGGAACTGGAGTAACAACGCTGTGAGGTGGAGAGAGGGAAGGGAGTGGTGCAACTGACCCGACTGATGGGTCAAGAGGTCTGGAACTGGGTCCAGATGCCAAGGTTGCTCCAACAGATAACGGTGAAGAAAAGGGAACCAAACCTGTCGAGGCCAGTAAGGGGCAATGAGGATCATGGAAGCTTTCAGAGCGATGGCTTTCTGAATTAGTTGAGATATCAGTGGGAAGGGTGGAAAAGCATATAGAAGTCCCCGGGGCCAATCGTGGACTAGAGC
This sequence comes from Protopterus annectens, assembly GCF_019279795.1. Classification (NCBI taxonomy): domain Eukaryota; kingdom Metazoa; phylum Chordata; order Ceratodontiformes; family Protopteridae; genus Protopterus; species Protopterus annectens. The sequence goes on along the minus strand of NC_056741.1, from coordinate 613,102,924 downwards.
GTCTCTGCTGGGGTGGCCTAGTTGGGGAAAGAGGGTGAAGAAATCGTCGCACTTGCTGTTTTGAGGAGTAGCGAAAAGGTCGCAGCAAGGCCGGCCCCACTTTTGAAAAATTTCCTCCAACACTGAATTCTTCACAGACCACTCGTGAGGCATGAGAATAGCCCTGCTCAACTTGTCTGCAATCACACTGGACTTCCCGGGAATATGCGTTGCTAACAGAAATCGCCCACTGCCACAGTCTGAGTGCCTCTCGACATAAGGGGTAAGATCTGGTTCCGCCTTGTTTGTTGATGTACCACACTACAGACATGTTGTCTGTCTGAATTGCTACAGTTCCCTTGGGAAGACAGTCTTGAAGGGCTTGCAATGCTAGAAGCACTGCTCTCATCTCTAGGACATTTATGTGCAAGTGGCACTCGAAAGGCTGCCACATGCCCTGGACCGTCCTGCCCTGGTAATGCCCCCCCCACCCGATCAGGGAGGCGTCCGTTGTCAATGTAGCAACCGGAGGAGAGGGAACGAAAGGTCTTCCTAGGTAGAGCTGGGGGGATGTGATCCACCAAGATGGATCATTCCTGCATGATTGAGTTATCACAATAGAGTGGGACATTGGAAGTCATTGGAATGACCATTGTGTGAATAGCATCCATTGTAAAATTCTCATGTGGAAGCGGGCTAAAGGGAGGAGAGGGATAGCCGCCGCCATTATTCCGAAGACCTTCAGGACCAGTCTGACTTTGACCTTGTTGCTCTGCAAGACAAGAGAGACCTGTCTGTGTATGTCTGCTACCCTTTGCTCTGTGAGTCTGGCTGACATGTTGACTGTGTCTAGATTTGCGCCTATGAAGGTAATAACACGACAAGGCGACAAGACACACTTTTCGTAATTTATGGAGATGCCTAGTGTTTGACATGTGCGTAAGGTGTAGTCTCTGGCAAGAAGGAGAAGATGCTTGGTGGGGGCTGTTAGGAGCCAGTCGTCTAAATATGGAAACACTTGGAATCCTTGCCGTCTCAGATGAGAAGCGACCACCGCCATGCATTTGGTAAACACTCGGGGGGGCTGTAGTGAGACCAAAGGGCAGGGCCCTGAACTGGAAATGACTGGTTCCCAGCCTGAAGCGGAGAAATCTCCTGGAGCGTCGGTTCATTCTGATGTGATAGTACGCATCCTGGAGATCTATAGAGCACATCCAGTTGTCCCACCCCAAAAAGGGCAGAATGGACTGCAGCGTGACCATCCGAAATTTCGTTTTCTTGACAAACTTGTTCAAGATGCTGAGATCCAAAATGGGTCTCCAGTCCCCTGTTTTCTTTGGCACCAAAAAGAATTTGGAGTAGATTCCGGATCCTTGTTGGTCTGCTGGAACTGGTTGAATGGCTCTTTTTGAAAGCAGCTTTGAAATTTCTAGCACTGCGTGTTCCCTTTGATTGGGTGGAACGTCTGGAAGGGAACTTTTGGATCGTCTTGGGATATGAATGAACAGAATTTTGTAGCCCTCGGATATGATCGACTTGTACCCACTTGTCTTTGGTAAGGGAAAGCCAGGCTTCTGGGTACAGTGATAATCTTCCCCCGACTGCCTCCGAAGGTGGACAGCCGGGCAGCCCCTCAGGGGTGCTGAAAGGGTTTGTCAGAGAAAGTTTCTCTGCTACCCTGGTTCTGCGGACCCCCCCTGCCTCTAGGACGGCGTCTATTATTATTGTTCCCCCCTCTGCCTCTAGAGGGGAACCGACTCTGTGCGTCAGGCGAGACTCCCTGTGGTTGTTTGCGGAACCACATCTTTCCCCCCTTCTGACCTTTGGGGTAAGGTCTAGAAGGAGTAGAAAAACGGACTCCCACGGCAGAGAGAGTCTTGCCTTCAACCTCGCACCTAGTCAGGGTTTCCTTCACTTGAGGACCAAAGAGGGATGATCCATCAAAGGGGGAGTTAGTGAAGGACGCCTTGAAAGGGTCCGCAAAGTTACACAGCCGCATCCAGGCTTGCCGACGTAAGGCCACACCTGTACCTGCCGCTCTACTCGCTCCGTCCGCCGCGTATGAAAGGAGGCGCATGGAGGAGTTAAATATTGAGTTGAGGGTCGCCAGCTGAGAGTTCATTCTATCCTGAAAACCCGCAGCTGATGGATCCTTTAACATTTCACTCGCTTCCTTGTGCAAATCCCTCTGGAGACGAGTGAAATGACCCAGGTAATTCAGCGAGCGCATAGAAAAGGTCGCTGACGAAAACATCCGCTTACCGTACCTGTCCATGGTCCTAGACTCCTTGTTAGGAGGATGGACAGGTACTGAAGGATCAGCTAGCTCCTTCTTGGTGGCCGCAGCCACCACCATAGCATCAACAGAGACGCCTTTAGCTAAGAATTCTTTATCCTTCGGGGCAGTGATGAATTTTGACGGTCTCCTGGGGGTGGGTTCCACTGAGTCAGGAGCCGTTAAGCCTTCCTTGCCACCACTTCCATGAGGGGGTCAAAGGGAGGGGACACCTAGGAGGTGGAAGGGCGAGAGCCAAACGCCTCAAGATACACTGATTCATCCTCTGATGGGTTAAGGGCTGGCCAATTCCCCCTCTGTTTTAAGATTTCGAGGATGTCCGCAAAGGAGACATCTTCAGAGGGGGAACGAGGGGAACCCTCAGAATCCTCTAAATCAGTGTCAGAGGTGACAGACTCAGGGGAGTCAATGTGCTTCCTCTTGCACTGCCTCTTCCTAGGGGGCTCTCCTACAGGGTCAGGAGAGGCCTCGGAAGAGGAGGAAATACCCACTGGGGATACTTGAGGGGCTGGCTCTCTACGATCCAGGATGAGGGGGTGAGAAGAAATCACCGCAGGCACCGTGGAGGGAGGGGCAGATGGAGCAGACTGTGGGGTAGAACCTGGTTCTAACACGCTCCTCATGACCTCGAAGGCACCCCTGTCAGGCAGGGCCAGAGGTCTCCGCTCCGAAAAGCTGAAAACCTCCCCCGGCACCGACAATGATGGCTCCGAGGCCGATGTCGGAGCCGAACTCACCAGAGCCGAAGCACCGAGAGGGAGAGCGGGGTCGGACAAGGGTCCGATGCCACTCACCCCCTCGGAGCCAACAAGGGAAGTCCGGCGCCGAGATTCCTCCAAAGAAGAAATCGGAGCCGAAGACAAAGGAATCGGTACCGACGCACCCACAGTCTCGGTTCCGATCAGCCCCGGCTCCGAACTCAAAAGAGTCAGAGGAGGAACATTCTGGGTGACGGGAATAGCCATCGACTGTTGAGTCGGGCTATGAAGCATTTGGGCCAGTGCCTTGGACTTGAGAAGTCGACTCACCACCCTCTGTATGTCATGATCTGAAAGTCTCGACGACCTAGAGGAATGAGATCTATGGCTCCGTTCAGACAACAATGGCGATGCTGGAGCCGAATGAACGGAGCCAATAGATGGTGATCTAGACCTCTTTCTGGAAGTCGGTTCCGATAACCTAATCGGAGCCGATTCAACAGTCTCTACCTTGGCTCCGGCCAGAGCCAAGGAACAGTAGGAACATGTGTTCGAGAATCATCGGCTCCAGCCGGAACCGATGTCCGAACAGGCTTCGAAGCTCCAGCCGACGACTCAGATACTGGAGCAGACGGTCTGGAAGGCTTGGAGGGTTTCCCCGAAGATTGAGTTGGGGGACCCTCAGGCTTCAATAAGCCCCTTAAAATGAGCTTATTTTTCCGCTCCTGCAGGACTCGAGGGCTGAAACCATGGCAAACAGCACACGAGTCCTGCAGGTGCAAAGGTCCCAGGCAGTAGACACAAGAAGTGTGACCGTCTGTCAGAGACATTTTCTGACAGCACGAGTCACACTTCTTAAAGCCTGATTACTTAGATTCTTTAGACATGGTTCTAAAGATAGGAATCACTCACACAAGCACACCAAATTAAATAAGGAAAAAGTTTCCACACAAACACTCACTCCAAATACTAGGAGGGGTGGGAAAGGGGCCTAAGGTGGATTTTGAGGAAAAAAATCAAGGATTAAAGGGAAGGATTCGAAAGACAGGGACTGGAATCGAACTATCTAAGTAAGGGATACTAGAAAAATAAAATTAAAGGGGTCTAAGTTGACTAAAAGTCTAAGAAATACACTAACCTGTAGAGCCGGTTGGAACAAAGCACCTCGTCAGCTAAGCGGCAAACGAGATCTGGGTAGTTACCGCCTAGCATTGTGGGATATAGGGGAGCCTCGAGCCGGTGGAACTAGCTCTCGAGCTTTAGTAGTGGCCGAGTCGGAGCAGAGGTTCGGCTCCGAACCCATCCAGCAAGAATGAAGGCGAGATAGACAACTTAACATCCTCGGTTTCTTTTTCTTTAACTTCTCCATTACCAATCCTCTTTTGTACATTTCCTCTTTGTTTCATTTTTTGTACTGTAAACATTTCCATGTCCAGATGCCTTTGCCTGTATTTCTCTTCAAATTTCTTTGGTGCTGCTCTTTTTGTATTGATTAGTTTTGCTTTCTCCTTTGCATAAATATTGCACCATATTGAATCTCTTTTTCTTTCCCATGTGCCTACTTCTTCAAATAGCTTCTGACCCTCCTATTTCTCCTTTCTCTGGGGACTCGTTGTTCCATCATGCTGTGATATAACCCATGTTAGGCTTTCTACACTAAATCCTTCACTTCGCAGGTATTCCATAACTTCAACTTCTATTTTTTTAATTTCTACTTTACAAATCTTCTGTTCTATGTTCCCTCTTTGTGATCTTATTTTTTATTGTGAAATGTTCCATATCTCTATGCCTTTGCCTGTATTTCTCTTCAAATATCTTTGGGGTTGCCTTTTTGTGTTGGTTAACTTGGCTTTCTCCTTTGCATAAATATTGCACCACATCAGATCTCTCTTTCTTCCCCATGTCCAGATTTCTCTTTTTATACCTTTCAAATGTCTTGAAATTTTGATCTTTATATTTTCGCACTTCCTCAGTTGTATCTTTTCCAAACAGCTCAAGGTTTCTTGGTCTATATAATGTTTTTCATAAACCTGTTGTATTAATGAACACAAATATTTATTTGAAGCTTTGGATAGGTTTTCTTGTGGAAATATTTTTCTTTCCTCTAATTTCTGTCTTAATCTTTTTCTATATCTTCTGTATAGAAATCTGGGCTTCTTGCATAACAGTAACAACACATAATTTCTTTCTTATCCTCAACAGTCCACTCCATCGTCTTTATAGCTCTTTTTTGACCCATCAGGTTTTGTAATTTTTGTGGACTTCTACTTCCTTCAACCACAGGGGGGCATCCTTACAGGGGGGGGCATCATTCTTTAGTCCTAGAGACAGAGAAATCCAATACCAAATGACAAGTGAGGAGCTTGGAAGCCACAATTCTCATGGCAGCCAGTCAGTTTCTCTAGTTGTAGAGGGGTTTAGTGCAATGACATTGGTACGTTTTTGCTGCTCCCTTTTCATTTCTCCAAGTCTTTTGGGTTTCTAATATCATGATGGGAATGGATTCCATTCCTAAGTCACAGTATGATAAAAATTCATGAAATTAGTATTACTTCAGTCTTTGATGTCAACCTGAAATGCCCTTCACAGCACCCACAATGTACCCAGTAATGACTCCTTCTGCAATTCATATGGAGTTACATGTATTGGTAACATAAAACTGTAGATTCTTTTTTATAAGACCCCTTGCTCCTACTACTATTGTGTCTGGATATCTTTATATCTTTCTTTCACATTGCTCTCATTTATGCTTGCAAATCTTGATAATTTATGACTCTGTCTCCCTGTACACAAGATATTGTAGTCACTGGGTGGCAATGCTATTTTTGTCTTTTCATGGACGACTATATCTGGTTTTATAGCATCTGTCTTTTGAACTGTTGGTAATGGGTCATCCCATGTGTTGCAGACTTCATCATTTTCTATGGTGTTTTGTGGCTCATGTTTCCAGTGTTTTTCAGCCACTTCACTGCCATAATATTTGCATAATCCCCAGTGCAATAGTCTTGCCACATTATTATGCCTTTCAGTATACAGTCCTTCTGCCATTAGTATGTCACCACCAGCAACGAGGTGTGTAACTGTTTCCAATTCTGTTTTCAAAACCTACATTTGTCTGTTTCTCCCACATGTTCAAAGGGCTTTGTAAACCAATGTGTACACAGCTCACTATCTTCGGCAAGTATTAACCTTTCATCTCTTGGTTTGAATCCACCTCCCCTTAATCATTCTTGTATTCTATCCTAATCAACATAAGGTTCCACCAGATGTTTTCTACACTTGCAACTATATTTATGCATTTTCCATAGGTTCATAGGTAGGTAGTAGGCTATCGGCCCAAGGGCCTAAGTAAGCCTAGCCAACAAGGTTCCCTGGCTTACGCCACCCAAGAAAGTTAATTTCCTGTGACCCTGTCGGGCAGAGCCACAGAAGTGATCCCCGGGGTTTATTTCCTATTTCCCATCCACTCATCAAGATTTTTCTTGAAGAGTGCTAATGAGGAACTTTGCTTGACATAGATGGGTAGCTTGTTCCAGAGTATAGGAAGTCTCTGGGACAGGAATCTGTCCCTCCAGCATGTCCTGTTTATTGTGATGACAAAGTTTAGGTCCTTAGAGTGTGTAGCACGGAGGGATTGGGATTTCTTAAGGTGTAGCATGTCCAACAGCTCTGGGTTTAACATAGCTTTATATGTTAGGCACAGATCTCCTCAGAGTAGGCGATATGCTACAGGGTAAAGCTGGAGTTTTTTGAGACCGTCAGTGTAGGGCATCTGTTTGAGGCCAGTAATCCTCTTTGTGAGGTACTTCTGTGGCCTTTCCAGCTGCTGCAGATGTCTTGTGAGGTACATTCCAAAAGGAGTGTTGTACTCTATAATGGGTATAATGAGTGCAGAGTAGAGGGGAACAATGACCTCTTTTTTCTTGGATGAGAACCCTTTTGTGATGAGGTGTGCCACATAGAAGGATTTCCTGACTACTGTGGCGATGTGATTATCAAAGCAGTCTCTACTGTCCACCTGGGTCCCAAGGTCTCTTATCACACATTCAGCATTAAGCATACTCCCGTTTATGTGGTAGTTCATGGGTACAGAGTCTTTACCAAAGGGGATGACAATTGACAATGCACTTTTTGGCATTGAGCTTGAGGCCATGCCTCTGACACCAGGCATCTATCTCAGTGAGGCGCTTCTGTAGAATGTCCACATCATTTGTGGACTCGACTATGGCTCCCAGTTTGCAGTCATCTGCGAACTTCATTAGCCAGAGGCCTTCTGTGTTAGCCTGTACTTCAGAGAAGTGGATATCAAAACCGAGAGGTCCCAGGACGGAACCCTGTGGTACTCCACTTGTCACTGGTTTGAAGTAAGATTTGGAGTCTGCAACTTTTACAGTGTGAGTTTGGTCAGTGAGCCAGTTGGCAACACATCTTCTGACGTAGGGATTTATACCTAGTTTAGCTATAATTCCAGAATGGGGGATGGTGTCAAAAGCCTTGGAGAGGTCAAGATAGGCTGTGTGAACCACCTTACCCTCGTCTATGGCTTTGGTGACTGCCTCAAAGAAGTCGATCAGGTTCAGAAGGCATGATCTGCCTTTCACAAACCCAAACTGGGTGGGGTCCAGAGTTTGGAAGTTACCAATGTTTTTGTTTAGGAGTTCCATAATGATACGTTCCATAGCCTTGCAGACCAGGCTAGTCAGGCTAATAGGGCAGTAGTTCCCAGAAACAGTGGTGGCTCCACCTTTGTGAAATGGGATAACTGTTGCTGTGCACCACTCAATGGGCACAAATCCTGACGTGAGACTATGATTCTAATGATGAAAACGCATGTTGTTGAATGCGTTTTCGTCGACACAAAGAGCGAACAGGCAAAGCAGCATAGCAGCTGTTGAGCGAATTCTTTCCCTGGGAAAGTCGCTTGACCGCTTCGTTGCTTTGCTGTGTTCTGCACTGTTGTGTGGTCCCTTGTCCAGTATAGCTCCCGACCGTGAACCTTAGGGTTACGGTACATGTTAAGGTAAGTGCATATGTTTTAAAATGTTTACTTTTTTTTCCCGTTAGATATATGGTTGGGTTACATGCATATGTGTACTCAGTTGTTAACTGTTTTTTTTTTGGGGGGGGATACAATTCAGGTTAGGTTACGTGTGTATGTGTTTGGAAGTGTTTAATTTATTTTTTTTTTTGTGGTTGGAACAGCGATTTCTTTCCCTAGGAAATAAATTGCTGTTCTGTGGTGTCGAAATTTTCAGTTTTTGCTGAAGTGTCGATGAAACATCGTTCGCTGTTTTAAGTGTTCAATGTTTCAATATAGACCCCATGGTGCTTAGGTGGGGAGCCAGTTCACTCTGAAGTTCATGTAAAACACAGCCTGAGATGTTGTCCGGTCCATGGATGCTGTGTTTTAGAGAGTGCAGCTTTTACCTGCATAGATGTGATTACAGGGACGCTGCATTCTTCCTGTATAGATATGGGCCCTTTAGGGGGATGAGTGGGGGGAAAAGTTAGCACTGAACCTATCTGCCAGGATGTTGGCAGTATCAGTTGGTTCTGTAATTTTCGTGCCCTTGTGCTGTAACTCAGAGCAGATCTGGGTGTTGCCATTGAGATTCTTGACATAGCTATAAAATGCTTTGTGGTTGCCCTTAGAATCAGTGGCGATTTTGTTTTCATAGCTAGCTTTGGAGGATCTTATAAAAGATCTCAGCTTCTTACTGAGGCTGACCAGGCAGCTTCTCCACTCATGGGATTTTAATCTCTTTTGCAACAGTTTCTTCCTTCTGTTGTAGAGTTTATGGCATGGGACCACCAGATTGGCTTCCTTTTTTTGGAGGATAGCACGATCCATGCACTCGTGTAAGTGCTTATAGAGAGCATCTGTGTAGGATTCAGCAGTCGTAACTGTACTGTCCAACTGCTTGGGTGTCATGAAGTTCACCACTTTTATCTTAAGAAGCATGAAGTTGGCTTTGGAGAAATTTTTTACCGTGGTATCCTTAAGCTTTCCTTGCCTTCTCATCTGGCCCTTCACCTTATATTCTTTCATTTTTGGCACATTCTGTTGCTGCCTGATTTTTATCTACTTCTGGTCTGATTTCCATTCCTGCTTGATGCTGATATGCTTCTGCTAGACTTAGCAGAGAAAGTACAGTTGTGTACACTTACTATAAATGTAGATGTTCCGAGTGTATTCACTGTTGCAGTCATCACATTTGGGTTATCTGCCTGCAGGTAGCCCTCAGCCGGCCTGAATACCAGAGTCTTGGATTCCTGTGTCGGATGGATGCTGTCTCTTCCATAACGTCAGGTCGTCAGGGGTATAAAACATGCAGCCGACACCATTACATCAGTTTTTCTTGCGCCAGATATCAGGTGCCCCCACAATGTGAAGCAATTATATGTTATGGTACATCTCCATCAAAAAGCGAATACACCAGAAAACTTAAATATACCAAACAAGAAGGAAAGGTAGAGCCAACAGAAGTCAGGGGGCTGGAGGGAGGGTAACCAGGACTGCAACAGTGAATACACTCGAACATCTACATTTATGGTAAGCGTACACAACTGTACTATGTTCTTCGTGTTTCACTGTTGCAGTCATCACATTTGGGGTGATTTCCAAAGCTAAGGAAGGGAGGAGGACGTTAGAGAGCATTAGGGCCAGCCATTAAGCCCTGCAAGACTACAATGGCAAAACCAGCTCTGGATTTAGAAAAAAGAGGCATGTGGTAATGCTTGCTGAAGGTATGTACAGAGCTCCAGGTAGCAGCTTCTAGGATGTCCCTGGTAGGGACTCCTCTGAGAAAGGTTGCAGAGGCAGATGCAGCCCTGGTGGTATGTGATCTTATCCCCTGTGGGGTAGATTTTCCATGGTGCTTGTAGCAGAAATGAATGCAATGGGCTATCCATTTGGAAATTTGCTATGAAATGGCCTTCCCTCTGCCCCTGCAGCAAAGCCAACTAGCAGCTGTTCAGATTTTCTGAGAGGCTTATTCCTGTCCAAATAAAATTTAAGTTATCTGTGCACGTCCAGAGAGTGCAGTATTCGTTCTCCTTTGTTTTGTGGATTAGGGAAGAAAGTAGGCAAGTGAATGGACTGATTTAGGGCCGCACTAGACACCACCTTGGGCATAAAGGAAGGACTGGTACTGAGGGAAACCATGTCTGCATGGAAGACAATGAAGGGTTCCACTGCCATGACGGCCTGTAATTTAGACACTCTTCTTGCTGAAGTGATGGCTAGAAGGAAGGCTGTTTTCCAAGAAAGGAATTTCAACTCTGCTGTTGCAGCTGGCTCAAAGGGAGGGAGAGTGAGCTTTTCCAATACAAAGTTAAGGTCCTATGCTGGAGTAGGGGGCTCTCCTGGGGGGGGGGGGGTCTTAAATTTTTGGCCCCTCTAAGGAATTGTTTTAGCAGAGGGTGTGAGAAGAGGGGTGGCTCAGTATTATAGTGAGCTGAAATGGGAGAGACATGAATTTTAATTGATGAGGATAGGCCCTTGTGGAGCATTTCTGCTAAGTACTGAAGAACATGAGGTAAGCAGGGCACCGTTGTGCCCATCCCCTGAGTCTGGCTCCAGGAACAGTATCTTTTCCACTTTTCAGCATAGGATGTTCTAGTACTAAGCCTCCTGAATGACATCTAGCACCTGCTTACTGAGGGATGCTATTGGAAAGCTCAAGGAATTAGCCAGGCTGCAAGGTTCATGGTTTGAAGCTGAGGGTGCAGAATCTGGCCCGCCTGCTGGGACAGGAGGGAAAGGGTCAGAGGCAGGTGCCATGGTTCCAGCAGTGTCATACTGTGTAAGAGGGGGTACCAGTGCTAGCGTGGCCAGTCTGGTGCAATCAGTATTGTCCTTGGCTTGTCCTGTTTGATCTTTGGCAGAACCTTCGAGAGGGGAGGCAGAGGGGAAAGGCATAAACTGAGAGGCTTTCCCAGGTAAAGGACAGGGCATCCACTTTCCAAGCTTGACAGTGGGGAGTCCTTGTGCAGAATTTGTCCAATTGGTAATTCTGAGGGGAGACAAACAGGTCTACATCTTGAGTCCCCCATTTGTTCCTCAAGAGGTTGAATACTTCTGGTTCCAGTTTCCATTTGTGTGGGTCCATGAGACTTCTACTTAAGTAGTCTGCCAGTGAATTTAGCTTGCTTGGCAGGAATTGAGCTTATAGGTGCACTTGGTAGCTCAAGGCTGTGTTCCACAGAGCCATGGCTTGTCTGCAGAGAGGGTACGAGTGGGTTCCCCCCTGCTTGTTTATGTACCACATAACTGTGGTGTTGTCTGTCTTTACCAATAGTTGTCCTGGAAGAATGTGGTCTTTGAAGGCTGTCAGGGAATTCTGTACAGCTAACATTTCTTTTTGGTTGATATGCAGGTGTATCTGACTCAGGTTCCATTTGCCCTGAATGCACTGCCCTGCCAAGTGAGCCCCCCATGCATAGACTGATGCGTCTGTTAGGGTTTGGGTGGCAGGGGGTAGAGTGAAAGGGAGCCCCTTGTTGTGGTAGCAGGCCTCTGCCCACCAAAGGAACTCTGTCTTTATACAAGGAATGTTAGTAATCATTGATTCCAGGTCCTGAGAATGTTGACACCATAGGCTTTTTAGATACCATTGTAGTTTCCTCATATGCAGGCTTGCATATGGAATTAGTAGCATGCAAGAGGCCATAAACCCCAGGGCTTACAGATAGCTGGGGTTTTGTGGCCAACAGTTTGAAGTAGGTTGTCAGAAGTGAGCAAAGCCATCTGGGAAGTTGTGTTCAAGCTTGCTCCCAGGAATACAATCTGTTGGGCAGGGTACTAGAAGAAATTTCTTTTCGTTTATGGTGTACCCCAGAGAAGTTAGAAGTTTCCTTACAAATGCCAGATGTTGCAATAGCAAGTCCTGGCTTTCTGCCTGAATCAGACAATTGTCAAGTATGGGTATACTTGAATATTTCTCTGCCTGCAAAACGCAATGGCTGGAGCTAGACACTTTGTGAACACCCTGGGCACAGTAGATAAGCCAAAGGGAAGTGCAGAGACCTGATAGTGCATGGAACCTGCCCTGAAGCGTTGGTATTTCCTGCAAGATTCCCTTATTGGAATGTGCAGGTAAGCTTCCTTTAAGTCTAAGGTTGCCAACCCGGCATCTTTGCCTAGCATAGGAAGAAGCTGTTGAAGTGTTAGCATTTTGAATTTTGCGATTACCAGAAATGTGTTTAGAATCGAGAGGGCCAGGATAGGATGCCAGGAGTTGTCTTTTCTTGGTACCAGGAAAAGTCTTGAATAAAATCCTTGTCCCCTTTTTCTGCTTGGACCTGTTGAACAGCCCTGATAAATAGAAGAGACAGAGCCTGCTGTTGGGCCTCCGCCCACTGATTTGGGGGTAGGTCTGGCCAACCGTTTGGGGTTGGTAGGGAGTGGAAGTGGAATCTGTATCCTTGGGAAACTATATTCAAAACCCATTTGTCCTGGGTAATGAGTTCCCAGTTTTTTGTATGCAGGGCGAGCTTTAATCCTAAGTGAGCAGGCAGTTGAGCAGGACTTGGGAGGGTTAAGGTTAAGACACTGTGCCATTTTTTCGTAGGGGGGATGGTTTATTGCTCTGGAAGTGGGAGCTCCCCACTGCTTATACCTGTGTGCAGTCTGAGACTGTAACCTAGGTGGTCTGCTGTTCCTGGGTTTGGACTGAGAGGGCCTGGAAGAGACTGGAAAGGACCAACTCTTTGAAGGCCAGTGTCTACTAAATCTGGGAGGCTGTACTTGTAGTAAATCTAACAGTTTGCATAGATTTAGCTTTTTCCTCATCCTTTTGAGGACTTCTTCTGCTTTGTTGCCAAACAGATGGTCTTGTTTTAAGGGAGCATCCAGTAATTTAGCTTTAACATGATCTGGCAAGTTTTGTTCCTTAAGCCAAGCATGCCTTCTAAGTACAGACCCAGTGACAGCAGCCCTGCAAGATGCTTCTAAAGAGTCAAAACCACATTGCAAAGTATGTTTACCAACTTGTTCTGCAGAATGCATTAAATCCTGTAATTCTTTATGTTCGGCACAGTCAGGAATCAACATCATTTTCTGTTTAAGCAGTCCCATAATATGCTGCTGGTACTTTAACATATGAAACTGGCAATTTAAAGCCCTAATGGCCAAAGTAGCAGAATTGTATACCTTCTTACCCAATCTGTCTAAGGCTCTAGAATCTCTATCAGAAGGGGTAGGAGTTTTGGCAGCAGTAGCCTTAATGCCTTTTGGTCCTTGGGAAATGGTCTCTGGATCTGCAGTATTGTTGAAGAGGAACTTGTTAGAGTCAGGTACTCTGAAATACCAGTCAGGTTTTCTGGGAGCTAGAGGTAAAGTGTCTGGGGAAAGGCTAGATTCCAAGAAAGCAGCATTTACAATGTCTAGAACATGAGGTATAGCTAAAGGCCTGTGCTGAGGAAGGAGTAAGAATTCCCTAAGCCTCTTTTTGGAGTCAGAGTAATCCTGGCTTTCCCAGCGGAAATGCTCCCTAAGAGTGTGCAAGGTTTCACTAAAAGAAAAATCTTCTGGAGGGGAAGCAGAGGGAATAAAATCCTCTGCATCAGAATCCTCATAGGTAGATAAAGGCAAATCCTGGTAATAAGAAGGAACAGAAATATCAGATTTCTGATCAGAAAAATCGGAAGGAAAATCAGTTCTAAGTCTCTTAGAGGGGGAAGGCTGGCTTCCCCTAATTAAGGTAACAAGGTCTTCAGCCATTCTAAGCATTTGTTTTTTAGGCATGTGGGCCTGAGCATGCAGTTTGGACGTCGGTTTTCTAGGCGTGGTGTGAGTTTTAGGCCTGGATGAAGAAGATGGCGTTGGTTTAAAAATGCAAGTCTGTAGGCCTGAATACACCCTCAGAAGCCGGTGCCTGCACAACTGCTCCGGACCCATCCAAGGTGGAGACATCCGCAGGTTCCATAGTCGAAAAAGCATCTTATGGCATACCGGATTCCGAATGGGTCTCAGTAGAGGCCTGCGAATCTGAAGTAGTGGGTATCAGGGTCTGCGAAAGCGCCTCACTGAGTACTGGCAGACTGGTGACTAGCTTAACGGAAGTGTCATCGTCAGTTTTGGACCTATGCGGTCCGTCTCTGTCTATCTTTTTTTCAGAAGATCGGTAGTCGGATGGCTTAACGAAGCCAATTCGGAGTACTGATACAGAACACCAAAATAATTTGCTGCAAAGACAGCCCAACAATGAATAGTTCGGGGGTTGAACAAGGCACAAAACCGACAGCGAGGGACGTCGTGGTCTGGGCCTAAACAGGGAATGCAGTACGAATGAAAATCTTTATGAGGTAATTTGCTTTCCACAGGTAAGATAATTGTTAATTTTTACTGACATCGGTTGGAGCAAGAAAAAAGATCCCCAACGGGGTACTTAACATTTTTTGAAGACTTCGGTTCTGAAACTCGAAAATGAAAATTTCAGGAGTCGGCCGACCGGCACTTGCAAACTGCTTTTCCTTCGGGCACCACATGGCAAGAAAGACGGATGAAATGGCATCGGCTGCATGTTTTATACCCCTGACGTCATGGAAGAAGAGACGGCATCCGACGCAGGAATCCAAGACTTTGGTATTCAGGCCGGCTGAGGGCTACCTGCAGGCAAACGCCATTTTAATCAGTTTTTCTTGCCCCAGATGTCAGGTGCCCCCCCAAATGGGGAGCAAAATAATAAAAAAAAAAAAAAAAAAAATATATATATATATATATATATATATATATATATATATATGTATGTATGTATGTGTATATATATATATATATATATATATATATATATATATATATATATATATATATATAAATAAAATTAGAAGTTATGTACCTACCATAACGTTCCATGTTAGTTGTCTTCTCTCGCCTTCTTTCTTGCTGGATGGGTTCGGAGCCGATACTCGGCTCTCGGCACTTGCTTTAGCTTGAGAACTCCTTTTACCAGCTCGAGGCAACCCTATATCCCATGATGCAAGGCGGAACTACCTCAGATCTCGTTTGGCAGCTAACCTACCCTGCTAAGGACTAACCTAACATAATTAGGAAAACAAGTTCATAAAAAGAGTCCTCATATGAAGGCTCAGGAGGAAACAACCTGATAGGAACTCTTCAAGATCTGTCCAGGCCAGGGGTAGGAGGGAGGGCAAGAAAGAAGCAGAGAAGACAACTAACATGGAACGTATGGTAGGTACATAACTTCTAAATGTTAAGTTGTCAATCTCATTCTTGCTGGATGGGACCGCGTCCCTAGCACCTGTATCCCGGGTGGCTCAATGGAACAGACTCTTGAGAACTGTGGAACCAAAACTGGCCCTATCTCTGGAGGCCAAGCCCAACTTGTAATGAGAGACAAAGGTATGAGGCGTGGCCCAAGTAGCTGCTGCACAAATAGTATCAATGGGTAGTCTATCCTGAAAGGCTGCAGAAGTGGATAGACTCCTGGTTGAGTGTGCTTTTGGTTTAGAAGATAGCTGCTTGCCTCTGAGAGAGTACACAAAGGAAATGGTGGAAGTCAACCATCTGGATAAGGTCACTTTAGAAACTAGAAGACCTATCCTGTTTTCTGCATAGGAGACAAATAATTGGTCCGATTTTCTGAATTATTTAGTTCTATGCAAATAGTACCTGAGCTGACGATGGACATCCAAAAAATGAAGCTTCTGTTCAGCTCTGTCGGAATAGTTTGGGAAGAAGACTGGTAGATCTATAGATTGGTTAATATTGGTTTGAGACACAACTTTGGGGAGAAAGGAAGGGTTCGTTCTTAATGATACCCTGTCCTTATGAAAAACCAAGTAAGGGGAACGAATACAGAGAGCTTGAATCTCGGAAACCCTTCTTGCTGAAGTGACAGCCAGTAAGAATATAGTTTTCCAGGTCAATAATTTCAAAGAACATGAAGCAGACGGTTCGAAGGGAGGTAGTATCAAGGATGCCAACATTAAGTTTAGATCCCATTGCGGAGGAGGATGCTTTATAGGTGCTTTAGGAGAAAACTCCTCTCAGAAAGGCCTTGCATAATCTATGAGACATAATGTTATTGTCATGCAAGCCAACATGATACTTGGAAATAGCAGCCAGTTGTACTTTAACTGTAGATGACGAGGATCCTGAATGAAAAACCTCCGCCAGGAAATCTAAAACAGAATGTACAGGAGCAGTAAAGGGATCAATATTCCTGGAATTTGCCCAAATAGAAAACGTCGCCACTTGCTAGCATAAACAGTCCTAGTGGACGACTTTAAGGAAGACACTAAGATGTCTCTGAGTCAGAGATCATCGGAAGCCTGGCTAGGGAAGGAAGTGGAGCAACCAAGCAGTGAGGTTGAGAGAATGAATGGCCCGGTGCTGCTGACCCGACTGGTGGATCAAGAGATCCGGAACTGGGTCCAGATGCCAGGGCTGCACCAGAAGGTGACGATGCAGAGACGGAAACCAAATTTGTCGAGGCCAATAAGGGGCAATGAGAATCAACTTGGCTCTCAAAACGGTGGCTTTCTGAATGACTTGTGGAATCAAGGGAAAGGGGGAAAAGCGTACAGAAGTCCCCGGGGCCAATCCTGGGTTAGAGAGTCTCTCAGGGGTTGGCCTGGAAGGGGAAAGAGGGTGAAATAATCTGGGCACTTGTTGTTTTGAGGAGTAGCAAAAAGATCGCAACAAGGAGTGCCCCACTGCAGAAAAATCTGATCCACTACAGATTGATTGAGAGACCACTCGTGAGGCATCAGAATGGATCTGCTCAGCCTGTCCGCCAAGAGGTTGGACCTGCTGGGGATGTGCGTTGCTATCAGAAACAGATGAGAGGAGATTGCCCATTGCCAAAGTCTGAGAGCTTCTCGACAACGGATAGGACCTGGTCCCGCCCTGCTTGTTGATGTACCAGACCACGGACATGTTGTCCGTTTGTACTGCAATAGTCCCCGTAGGAAGAAAGTCGTTGAGGGCCTGCAACGTTAAAAGCACCGCTCTCATCTCCAGGACATTTATGTGCAGATGGTATTCTATGGGTTGCCACGTCCCGTGGACCATCCTGCCCTGATAATGCCCCCCCCCCACCCGATCAAAGAGGCATCCGTAGTGACTGTGGCAACTGGAGGAGGGGAAACAAAGGGTTGGCCCTGATGAAGAAGAGGGGAAGATATCCACCAATTCAGATGAGTTCTGCACGACTGTGTGACTAAGATTTCGTGCCTCATCGGGAGACTGTGGTACGACCACTGCGTGAATAGCATCCACTGCAGAAGACGCATGTGGAAGCGAGCCACTGGTAGTAGAACAATGGCCGCAGCCATAAGACCTAGAACCTTCAGTATAAATCTGGCTTTGACCTTGTTGCTCTGCAATAAAATCCGAACTAATTTTTGGATGTCCAGAATTCTTTGATCTGTTAGTCTGGCTAACATTTTGACGGTGTTTAATTCTGCGCCTATAAAGGTGATAGATTGGCAAGGCAGCATAGAAGATTTTTCGAAATTTACTGAAATTCCCAAACTCCTGCAAAGCTGTAGAGTGTAGTCTCTGGTCTGAAGAAGCTGACACCTGGTGGTGGCGGAGAGGAGCCAGTCGTCCAAATAAGGAAACACCTGGAATCCTTGACGCCTCAGATGAGCTGTGACCACTGCCATGCATTTGGTAAACACTCTGGGGCTGAAGTGAGGCCAAAGGGCAGGGCTCTGAATTGGTAATGACTGGTCCCTAGCCGAAGCGGAGAAACCTTCTGGAGCCTGTGAATCTTTATGTGATAGTACGCCCTGAAGGTCTATAGAGCACATCCAGTTGTCCTTGCCCAGAAAGGGTAGAATGGACTGAAGCGTGACCATCCGAATCTTGCCTTCTTGACAAATCTGTTTAGACTGCTCAGGTCTAATATTGGTCTCAATCTCCGTCCTTTTGGGGACCAAAAGAATCTCGAGTAGACGCGGATCCTACCTGATCTGCCGGCACAGTCTGGACGGCTCTTTTTCTAGGAGCTTTGAAACCTCCTGTTCTGCCAAATCCCTTTGACCGGGTGAGATGTCTGGAAGGGATTGTTGAGGCACGGATACATTTCGAAGGGGATTTTGTAACCCTCGGATATGATCGACTGTACCCACATCTCTTGTGATAGGGATTGCCAGGCTACTGGGTACAGCAAAATCCTTCCCGACTGCCTCCAAGGGTGGACAGTCGGGCAACACCTCAGGGATGCTGAAAGGGCTTCTCAGGAAGAGACTCCCTGTTGCCCTGGTTCTGAGGACCCCCCGCCTCTAGGGCGGCGTCTGTTGTTTACCCTCTGCCTCTGGGGTAAACTGACCACGTGTGTCCGTGTAGCTCCTTGGGCTTTATGGAACCACATCTTCCCCTTCTGACCCTTGGGATATGGTCTGGAAGGAGTGGAAAAATGGACTCCAACGGCAGAAAGAGTTTTACCGTCCTGCTCACACCTGGTCAAGGTATCCTTCACCTGAGGTCTGAACAAAGCCGAACCATCAAAGGGGTATTAGTGAAGGGCTTAAAGGGGTCCGCAAAATTACAAAGCCGCATCCAGGCTTGGCGTCTAAGAGCAACTCCTGTGCCTGCCCTGCTCGCTCCATCGGCCGCATAGGATATGAGCCGCATGGAGGAGTTGGATAAGGAATTCAGGATTGCTAGCTGTGAGGCAATCTTTTCTTGAGCCCCAGCAGCAGAAGGATCCTGGACCACTTCACCCAGTTCCTTGAGAATATCTCTTTGAAGCCTGGTGAAGTGACAAAGGTAGTTCAGCGAACGCATAGCAAAGGTCGCTGAAGAAAACATCCGCTTTCCATACCTATCCATGGTCCTAGAATCCTTGTTAGGAGGATGGACAGGTACTGAAGGATCCGCCAGTTCCTTCTTAATGGCCGCCGCCACCACCATAGCATCCACAGAGACGCCTTGGAAAGAAACATTTTGTCCAGGGGGCTGATAAATTTGGATGGTCTCCTGGGGACAGGTTCCACAGAATCTGGAGCCACGCCTTCGAGCCACTACCTGCATAAGTGGGTCGAAGGCGGAGACACCCAGGAGGTGGAGGGTCGGGATCCAAAGCCTCCAGGTATACCGACTCATCCTCGGAGGGATCAATGGATGGCAATTCCCCTCTGTTTGAGGAGCTCAAAGATGTCTGAAAAGGAGACATCCTCAGAGGGGGATCATGGGGAACCCTCCGACTCATCTAAGTCGGTATCCGATGTAGTAGACTCGGGGGAGTCTGTGTGTTTCCTCTTACGCCCTCTTCGAGGGGTTCACCTGCTGGATCAGGAGAAACTTCGGAAGAGGAGGAAATTCCCAATGGGGAAACCTGGGGCGATGGATCCCTGGGCCTGAGAGCAAGAGGCTGGCAAGAGGCGTCTACAGGCACTGAAGAGGGAGGAGCTAGGGGGATGGACCGTTGACCTGGCTCAGAGGCCAGGACTCTCCTCATCACCTCAAAGGCTCCCCTCCCCGGGAGGCCGGAATATCCCCGATCCGTGGATACAGGAATTCCCGGCTCCACTGAGAAGGAAGGCTCTGAGGCCGATGTCGGTGCAGAATTTACCAAAGCCGAAGCCCCGAGAGGGAGAGCGGGGTCGGACAAGGGTCCGATGCCACTAGCCCCCTCGGAGCCGACAAGGGAAACCACGACTGGATCCCTCAAGGAAGGCCTCAAGGAGGAGATCGAGCCGAGGGCCGAAGCGAAGGATGTATCGGCTCGGTGCGGTGCGAAACAGTCGCTGTCCCGAAGCTCCAGCTCCAACTCTGGTGTGGAGTCGGAGGAGGAAGTTCAAGGGTGAGACAATAGCAGTCTGTTGAGACGGGCTATGGAGCATTTGGGCCAGTGCCTGTGACTTCAACAGCCTGCTTACCACCCTCTCTAAGTCGTGGTCAGACAGCCTGGAAGACCTCGAAGATAGTCTCCGATGGCTCCGCTCCGACAAAAGAGGAGACCCTGGAGCCGAGTGGATACTCTGCAACGAAGGGGACCGAGATCTCTTTCGGGACGAAGTCATCGGAGAAGTCCCCTGAATTCCAGATGGAGCCGAAGGTTTCTCGGCTCCGATACTGGATAAGGTGTCGGCTCCAGCCGGAGCCGACAAGGCCACAGTAGACCGGGTGTCAGAACCAGTCGGTGCCGAACCCACTACTTTTGAAGCAGATAGATCGGTTCCAGCCGAGCGATCTCGCCCAGAGCCGGAGCCACCGGAGGAGGCTTGGATACTGAAGCCTGAGCCTTCGGTGGCTTAGAAGGTTTCCCAGACCCTGTTTTAGAGGGAGAACCTTCTGGCTTAAGTAAGCCACGGAGGATTAGCTTATTCCTCCGTTCCTGCAGGACTCTCTGGCTAAAAGAGTGACACAAAGCACAGGAGTCCTGCAGGTGCAAAGGCCCCAGGCAGTAAACACAAGAAGTGTGACCGTCTGTCAGAGACATTTTCTGACAGCACGAGTCACACTTCTTGAAGCCTGAGACCTTGCCTTCCTTTGACATAATCCTAGGAGGAAGTCACACACAAACCCCAACAAACACACACAATTAATCCCCTAACACAACAACACACAGGTAGGGATTAACCAATGGGGTTTAGGCCTAACTAAACTTTTATACTAAAGGAAATAAAAAGTTTTGAATTATAAGGGAATAGGGTGGGCTGTAACACACTACAGACTATAAAAATGGAAACGGGGGGAAATAAAACCCTAACTAAGCTTTTTCTCTTTTGACAAGAAAATTACTTACCTCAGCTGGCAAAGGAGACCTCTTTCGCTAAGCGGCAAACGAGATCTGAGGTAGTTCCGCCTTGCATCATGGGATATAGGGTTGCCTCGAGCTGGTAAAAGGAGTTCTCAAGCTAAAGCAAGTGCAGTGGGCCGAGGATCGGCTCCGAACCCATCCAGCAAGAATGAAGGCGAGATTGACAACTTAACATCTATAAATATATAAATGCACTTTAGAACACACAAAATTTACCTTCAGCTAAAAGCAAATACACCACAAAGGCTTTTGAGTGTAGTGAAGGAAAGAAAAGTTATAGAAACGGCGCTGGCAGGTGGGTAATCCAGACTGCAACAGTGAATGCACTTGAACATCTACATTTATGGTAAGTGTACACAACTGTACTATGTTCTTCACGTTTCACTGTTGCAGTCATTACATTTGGGTAGAATCCCAAAGCTATGGCTGGGAGGATGGAAAGTAGTTTTGTACCTACCATAAATGTAGATGTTCGAGTGCTAATACAGCTGCAGTCATAACAGATGGGTTCCTCCTGCCATCAGGCGGGTCCTCGGTCGGCCGAATTCCAAAGTCTAGGTCCGGCGTCGGTTGTCGTTGCTTCTTCCCTGACGTCAGTGCGACAGGGGTATAAAAGAACCAGCCGACGCCATTTTCTTCAGTTTTTCTTGCCCCAGATGTCAGGTGCCCCCAGAAGGAAGGCAATACATAAAATTATGAAGTAATGCAATGCAATATAATCAAAAAACAGTAGTTGCAAGCAAATACACCATAAAAGAATACCCCTAGAGGGGAAGGAGGGAGGGAAACCTGGACTGCAGCTGTATTAGCACTCGAACAACTACATTTATGGTAGGTACAAAACTGTACTATGTTCATCGTGCATACAGCTGCAGTCATAACAGATGGGTAGAATCCCAAAGCTAAGAAAGGGGTGGTAGGCACTAGGTGGAACTAGGAGGAGCCAAAATGCCCTGCAAGACTGCAGTGGCAAAGCCTGCTCTAGATTTGGAGTATAATGGTAGGTTGTAGTGTTTGGAGAAGGTATGCACAGAACTCCAAGTGGCTGCTTCCAAGATATCCTTGGTAGGAACTCCTCTGAGGAAGGCTGCAGAGGTGGCTGTGGCCCTGGTGGAATGAGTTCTAATGCCTGTAGGAACAGTTTTGCCATGAAAGGAATAGCAAAAGCGTATGCAGTGGGCTATCCATTTTGAGATTGTTTGCTTGGAAATTGGCTTTCCTGGAGCTCCTACCGCATAGACCACAAAGAGCTGTTCTGATTTTCTGAAAGGCTTTGTTCTGTCCAAATAATAACGCAGTTGCCTGTGGATGTCCAAGGAATGTAGTAATCTCCCCTTTGTTTTGAGGATTGGGATAAAAAGTACGTAAATGTATGGCCTGATTTAAAGCTACCCTGGATACCACTTTAGGCATATAGGACGGGTTGGTTCGTAATGAAACTCTGTCCTGATGGAAGATGATAAAAGGCTGGACAGCCATGAGGGCCTGTAGTTCTAAAACTCTACGAGCTGAAGTGATAGCCAGAAGGAAAGCTGTTTTCCAGGACAAATATTGCAAATCTGATGAAGCAGCTGGCTCAAAAGGAGGCAAAGTCAGTTTTTCCAGAATGAAATTTAGATTGCAAGCAGGTATTGGTTGTTTCCTTGGAGGTCTTAAATTCTTAGCCCCTCTGAGGAACTGTCTTAAAAGAGGGTGAGAGAATAAAGGAGGATCAGTGTTGTATTCTGCAGAAATGGCTGAGGCATGGATTTTGATGGAGGAGAAAGTACAGTTTTGTACCTACCATAAATGTAGATGTCCGATAGGAATGCATCTGCAGTCCTTACAAATGGGTTGTCCTGTCGTCAGGCAGCCCTTCGGTCGGCCGGATTCCAAAGTCTGGGTCTGGCCTCGGCTGGTGACGCACTTCACCCGACGTCATAGCTGCAGTTATTCGGGTATAAAGGCATCAGCCGACGCCATTTTCCTCAGTGTTTCTTGCCCCAGATGCCAGGTGCTCTCTTGGAAGGCTAAATTTGGATAAATGCCAATGATTCCAAATAGTAGAGAGCAAACACAAAAAATAAGCATGTATGTACATATATACAAACAAATACACCATAATAGATCCCCCCCAAGCTAGCTGAAGGCTGGCAAATACACTAGGAGTACCTCAGAGGGGAAGGTGGGTGGGTAATCCTGACTGCAGATGCATTCCTATCGGACATCTACATTTATGGTAGGTACAAAACTGTACTATGTCCTTCAAGGATGCATCTGCAGTCCTTACAAATGGGTAGAATACCATAGCTAAACAAGGCGAGGAGGAAAGAGTAGAGATTATGGTAGCTAGGATCCCTTGCAAAACAGCAGTGGCAAAACCTGCTCGGGATCTAGAGTATAAAGGTAAATTGTAATGCTTGGCAAATGTATGCACGGAGGTCCAAGTAGCAGCCTCTATAATGTCCTTGGTAGCCACTCCTCGTAAGAAAGCTGTGGTAGTGGCTGTAGCCCTTGTGGAGTGAGGCCTGATGTTCTCTGGAGTTTTCTTTCCATGGTAGGAGTAACAAAATCTAATGCAATTTCCTATCCATTTGGAGATTGTCTGTTTTGAAATTGGTTTTCCTTCCTTTCCTGTGGCATATGCTACCAGAAGCTGGTCAGTTTTTCTATTGGACTTAGTCCTGTCCAGGTAGTAGCGTAACTGTCTGTGTACATCCAAGGTATGCAAAAGTCTTTCTCCCCTGTTCTGTGGGTTTGGGAAGAATGTAAGAATGTAGGTAGGTGGATAGCCTGATTTAATGACACTCTGGATACCACCTTAGGCATAAATGTAGGATTTGTTCTCATGGACACTCTATCTTGATGGAAGATCAGGAAGGGTTGTACTGCCATTAATGCCTGTAGTTCAGAGACCCTTCTTGCTGAAGTTATTGCCAGCAGGAAAGCAGTCTTCCAGGATAAGTATTGTAATTCTGCTGTTGCTGCTGGCTCGAAAGGAGGAAGTGTCAATTTTTCCAGCACAAAGTTCAAGTCCCATGCTGGCAATGGTGGTTTCCTGGGAGGTTTTACATTTTTAATTCCTCTCAGAAACTGTCTGAGCAGGGGATGAGAGAAGACAGGAGGATCCAAGCTGTATTGTGCTGAAATAGCTGATGCATGTATCTTGATGGAGGAATAGGACAGGCCTGTGTGGAAGAGCTCTGCCAAGTACTCCAGGATGTTGGTCATGTTTACCAGAGTCACATCTTCTCCCTTTGCAGTACTCCAAATGAGATATCTTTTCCATTTTGCTGCATAATTCTTTCTTGTTGAAGGTCTGCGAGCCTCCAGGATTATGTCTTTAACCCTTTGGGATAAGTTTGGGTTAATTGCTGTTATGTAATGTTCCAGGCAGTTAGCTGCAGAGTTTTCAGGTTTGGATGCAGGATGTTGTAGTTGTTCTGTGTTAACAGTAATGGGATCAGGGGTAGTGTCCATATTTGTTCCAGAGACATGCTCCTCAGCAATGGGTACCAATGTTGTCTTGGCCAGTCTGGAGCTATCAGAATGATCCTTGGACGGTCCTCTTTGATCTTTAGAAGCACCTTGTGCATCAAAGGAAGTGGTGGAAATGCGTATGCTGTCAGATTTTTCCAACTGAAAGATAGGGAGTCCACCTTCCAAGCAAGTGGGTGGTACATCCTTGTGCAGAATTTCTTTAGCTGGTGATTGAATGGGGATGCAAACAAGTCTATTTGTGGTAATCCCCATTCCCTTGTGATGGCTTTGAAGATGTCCGGATGAAGCATCCATTCGTGGGCATCTGTGGTTGTTCTGCTTAATATGTCCGCTAGAATGTTTTCTTTTCCCGGTACAAAAATTGCTTATAACTGAATGTTGTAGCTCAGGGCCACATCCCATAGGTCCAGTGCCAGCCGGCATAGAGGATATGAATGGGTGCCTCCCTGTTTGTTGATGTACCACATAACTGTGTTGTTGTCTGTCCTTATCATCAACTGACCTTCTTGGAGAAATGGTCTGAATGACTGGATTGCCAATTTTACTGCCAGCATTTCCTTTAGGTTTATGTGTAGGCGCAGCTGGTCTTGAGTCCATAAGCCTTGTATGCACTTGCCCTGCATGTGTGCTCCCCATCCGAGGTCTGAGGCATCTGTCGTGATGGTTTGGCTTGGTTGGCTGTTGCAGAAGGGCAATCCTGTGTTTGATTGACAGGCCTGAGCCCAACATAGGAACTCTTGTTTCAGGCATGGGATTATTGGGATTTTGGTTTCTAGGCTGTGCTTGTGTTGGGACCACAAATTCCTTAGGTACCACTGTAGCTTTCTCATATGCAGTCTGGCATGAGGGACCAGAATTATGCAGGATGCCATGAAGCCTAGAGCTTGCAGTACTTTTCTTGCAGTTAGGTGGTTCTGCTTTGTTAATGCCAAGAAGTAGAGAGGTAGTTGCTCTTTCTTTTCTGCAGTTAGGAATGCCATTTGTTTTGATGTGTCCAGCTCTGCACCCAGAAAGGTTATTCTTTGGGATGGAATCAACCTTGACTTTTTTATATTGACTGTATATCCCAAGGCTTGCAGCAGGTAAATGACTCTTTGTAAGTCTTCTGCTAGCTTGCTTTTGTTGTCCGCTTGTATCAGGCAGTCGTCCAGGTAGGGATAAATTTGGATTCCCTGAAGTCTGCAATGAGCAATTACTGATGCCAGGCATTTCGTGAACACTCTGGGCAGTAGATAAGCCAAAGGGCAATGCTGAAAATTGATAATGCTCTGATCCTGCAAGAAATCTGAGGTATCTTCTGCAAATTGGTCTTATGGGGACGCAGGTATGCCTCCTTGAGATCTAGAGTTACCAGCCAAGACTCCTTGCCCAGCATGGGAAGAAGCTGCTGTAGGGTCAGCATTTTGAATTTTGGAACAATAAGGAATGTGTTTAAAGCGGACAGGTCTAGAATGGGTCTCCATTTGTTTTCTTTTCTTGGTACCAGGAAGAGTCTGGAGTAAAATCCCTTTCCTTGCTCCATAGATGGTACCTTTTCCACAGCTCTCATTCTTAATAGCTGAGATATTTGGTTTAGAGCTTCTGTCCTTTGAGTAGGTGGTAGGTTTGGCATTCCTCTCTTCCTGGTAGAGTATGGAAATGGAACCTGTAACCTTGGTCTATAGTTTGCAAAATCCATTTTTCCTTGTGATGCAATGCCAGTTTTTGAGAATAAGGTTAGCTTTCGCCTAAGGGTGCTTCTAGTTGTTCCCTGGTAGGCGGTGCCACTGTCAAGTCACTGTGATTGAGTTGTTGTAGTGGTGGTGGCTGTCTGTGCCTCGCTGGTTGTTACCTTGCCATTGGCATCCCCTGTAGGCACCCCTGGATTGGTTTCTGCCTCTTGACGCCTATTCCTGCCTCTCTGAGCCTTAGAGGAGTCGGAAAGGACCAATTCTTGGAGGGCCAGTTCCTGCTAAACCTTGGAGGTTGAACCTGTAAGAAATCTTTCACCGTTTGTACAGATTTCGCCTTCTCTTCCATCTTTTTAGCACCTGCTGAGCAGGGGAACCAAATAAATTGACCTTGTCCATGGGTGCATCCAAAAGCTTTGATTTGACATGGTCTGGTAGTGCCTGTTCTTTCAACCATGCATGTCTCCTGATAACTGTGCCAGTCATGGCTGATCTAAAGGAAGCCTCCAGTGCATCATAGCCACATTTTAAAGAATGGTTACTAACCTGCTGTATGTTATGTACCATTTCCTGAACATATTTTTTATCTAAAGATTCTTCAGAGGAAAGCTTTTTAGTTAACTGGTCAGGCATAAACTCTTGATATTGAATCATATGAAATTGGCAGTTCAAAGCCCTAGCTGACAAGGTAGCAGAAGTGTAAACTTTTTTACCCCATCTCTCTAAGGGCCTGGATTCCCTTTCAGAGGGGAGGGGGTTTTTAGTAGAAGTAGCAGCTACAGCTTTAGGGCCCTGGGCGATGGTCTCTGGATCTGCAAATGAGCCTTGTATAAATGGTGATGAGTGTCCGGGACCCTGTAGAACCTATCGGGCTTAGCAGGAGCCGGAGGTAATGAATCAGGAGCAGTGCAAGCATCATTAAATGCATCATCTACAACAGAAAGAACTGGAGGTATAGCTAAAGGCCTATGTTGTGGCAAATGTAGAAAGGTTCTAAGCCTTTTTCTGGAGTCTGAGAAATCTTGGCCCTGCCACTGAAAATGTTCTCTCATAGCATGCAAGGTTTCCCCAAAGGAAAATTCCTCAGGTGGAGAGGCTGAAGGAATGGACTCTTCAGCATCAGAGTCTTCGTAAGGAGAATAAGAAGCCTCAGGAAGGTCTGTATGTTCTGATTCATCAGAGGAACCATCAGTGGATACTGGTTCAGGGGGCTTCTGCTCTAGGTCTCTTTTCTGGAGGAGGGAGAGAGGACCGGTCTGGATGAGGCTGGGATCCACGAATTAAAGAAATTAAATCCTCAGCCAAAGATAGCATATGAGAGCTAGTGCTGGGCCTGTGTGAGGGGGGTTTGGCAGGCACAGATTTTGAAGCTTTGGCTGCTTTAGCCCTGGCAAAGGCCTTAATAGACATGGCTGCAGGAGGCCTAGCAGCTCCACGTGCAGGGGTTGAAATATCCAGGGGAATTGTGTCTGATAATTCCTGGGAAATCGCAACAGAAGGCTGGATTTCAGAAGCAGATTCTACCAGGTTAGAGGAGGCCTCGGTAGAAGGCATGGTTTCGGCTGGAGAAAGAACCGCTTGCTCGGTTTCGCCGAAACAGACACTCATGGTTTGCTTAATCGGTTTCAGCTGAGACCGCGGACCGAAAGTGTCGGTCCTTTCTTTTCGCTTTTGGAAATTTGCGTTGTCGGAGGATCCGACGGCATAATGTAGGCAAAATCAGAGCGAAAATTTGTTCAGCAAACTCCGACCGGCGTCTAAGCGTCCGTCGGTTAAAAAGCGCAGGCTAGACAAGCTGCTACGTCGTGGTCTGGGCCTAAGCAATGTATACAGTAGGAGTGGAAATCTTTATGAGGTATTTGTTTCCCACAAGATAAACAGTTATTCACTTTCTCTGACATCGGCTGAGGCAAGAAAGAGTCCCCAACGGGTACTTAGCTTTTAGAAGTCTTGAGTAGTATTCGGTAGTAGTAATCTCTGGATCTGACCGACCGGCACTTGCGAACAGCTTCTGCTTCGGGTGCCACACGGCAAGAAAGACTGAGGAAAATGGCGTCGGCTGATGCCTTTATACCCGAATAACTGCAGCTATGACGTCGGGTGAAGTGCGACACCAGCCGAGGCCAGACCCAGACTTTGGAATCCGGCCGACCAAAGGGCTGCCTGACGACAGGACAACCCATCTGTAAGGACTGCAGATGCATCCTTGAAGGACATCGAAAGTCCACTGCTTAGTAGTTCAGCCAAATATTGTAGTATTTGAGGTAAATTCAGTTTTCCAGGGTTCTGGCCCTTTTTCTCATTCCAGACACAAAAACGTTTCCATTTTGCGGAGTAAGCTTTTCTAGTTGATGGCCTTCTGGCCTCCAAAATGACATCCTGCACCTCCTTGGAGAGTAGGGCCTGCTGTGATGCTAAGGAATCTTCCATGCGGCTAGATTGAGTGTTTTTAGCTGACTGTGAAGAGTTTTGAAGCTGTGCTGAGTCAGAAGAAGAGACATTAGAGGCAGGGTCCATGGAGGGGAATGAGTCAGGCTCCTCAGGAGTGGGTACCAGTGTTGCCTTGGCCGGTCCGGAGCAATGAGGATCATCTTTGGTCTGTCTGCTCTGGTCTTCAATAGGACTTTGGGCAGCAGAGGAAGAGGCGGGAAGGCATAAACTGTCATTGATGTCCAGCTGAAAGACAGCGTCCACTCTCCAGGCCTTTGGGTGGAAGGTCCTCGAGCAGAATTTTGTCAATTGATGATTTTTGTGGGAGGCAAAGAGATCTATGTCTGGCCTTCCCCATTCTTGGATTATTTCTGTAAAAACATTTGGATGCAACATCCATTCGTGTGGATCTGTCATATTCCTGCTTAGGTTGTCTGCCAGCGTGTTTTCCTTGCCTGGCAAGTACTGTGCTTGTAGTTCCATTTGAAAGTCCATGGCCATGTTCCAAAGTGATACTGCCAGTCTGCACAGGGGATAGGAATGTGTTCCTCCCTGCTTGTTTATGTACCACATAACTGTGGTGTTGTCCGTTCTTATCAATAGTTGACCTGGTTGTAGAAGGTCCTTGAAAGCTATAATAGCATTTATTACTGCTAGCATTTCTTTCTGATTGATGTGAAGGTGCTTTTCTTTTTGGGACCATTTGCCCTGAATGCACCGGTCTGTCATGTGCGCCCCCCAGGCGTAGTCTGAGGCGTCTGTTGTGATGACTTGATTTGCTTGAGGCTTGCTGAATGGAAGACCTGTGTTTGCTTGACATGCTTGAGCCCACCACAGAAATTCCTTTTGCAGACATGGAAGTAGTGGTATTATTGTTTCCAAACTGTGGCTGCGTTGAGACCATATGTTTTTTTAGGTAACATTGTAGTTTTCTCATATGCAGCTTTGCACATGGGATTAGCAAGATGCAAGATGCCATGAACCCCAGAGCCTGCAGGATTTTCCTTGCAGTTAGCCTGGTGCAATTTGCCAGTATTTTGAAATATTGAATTAGTTGCCCCTGCTTCTCTGGCGTGAGGTAGGCCATCTGGGTGTTTGTGTCCAAACTGGCACCCAGGAAAATTATACTTCGAGAGGGTATTAGCCTTGATTTCTCTTTGTTGACTGTGTATCCCAGAGAGTTTAATAACATTATTACATAAGCCAGATGTTTCAGAAGAATGTGCTTGCTGTCCGCTTGGATCAGGCAGTCGTCCAAATAAGGGTATACTTGTATCCCTTGAAGTCTGCAGTAGGCAATTACTGATGCCAGGCATTTCGTGAATACTCTGGGCGCAGTAGATAAGCCAAAGGGCAATGCAGAGAATTGATAATGGGTTGAACCTGCAAGAAATCTGAGGTATCTTCTGCAATTTTGTCTGATTGGGACATGCAGGTATGCCTCCTTGAGGTCCAATGTTACCAGCCAAGACTCCTTGCCCAGCATGGGAAGAAGTTGCTGTGGAGTGAGCATCTTGAATTTTGGTACGAGTAGGAATGTGTTTAGGATGGAAAGATCCAAAATAGGTCTCCAATCTTTTCCCTTCCTTGGCACCAGAAATAGCCTGGAATAAAAACCTTGACCTTGTTCGTGTGCAGGTACCTCTTGAATAGCTTTCATGTTTATAAGATCTGAAATTTGTTTTTGTGCCTCTGCCCTTTGATTGTGTGGCAGTTTTGGCATGCCTCTCATTTTTGGAAGGGTGGGATTTGTAGCCTCTGTTTATAATGTCCAGGATCCATTGTCCTTTGTGACAACATGCCAATTTTTTGAGAATAGTGCCAACTTTCCTCCTAAGGGGGCTGCCACTGGGTTTGCTTTCTGAAAGATTATGAGTTGTCCTCACCACCTCTTTGTGTTGGAGCTTGCCATTGTCTGCTTCTGTACGATCCTTGTGGTTGTCCTCTGCCCCTTGGGTGCCTGTATCTGCCTCTTTGGGGTCTGTCCGTGGCAGGAAAGGACCAGTTTTCAGAAGGCCAATTTCTACCAAAATGTGGTGGTTGAACCTGCAGAAATTCTTTCACAGTTTGCATTGATTTAGCTTTTTCCTCCATTTTTCGTAATACTTCCTCAGTATTTGCCCCAAATAGTACATCCTTTTGAAGGGGGGCGTCTAGTAATTTAGCTTTGACATGATCAGGCAAGGTTTGTTCCTTGAGCCAAGCATGCCTGCGTATGACTGAGCCTGTAACAGCAGCTCTACATGAGGCCTCTAGAGCATCAAAACCACATTGTAAGGTATGTTACCCCACTTGTTCTGCACTATGCATCAAATCCTGCAACTCCTTCAAGTCTGGTTGTTCAGGTTGTGACATCTTACTTTTCAATTGAGATAACAGAAACTGTTGGTATTTTAGCATATGAAACTGACAGTTTAAGGCCCTCATGGTTAAGGTAGCCAAGGTATATACCTTTTTTCCCCACCTTTCTAAGGATCTGGAATCTCTCTCGGCAGGCAATGGATTTTTGGCAATGGAAGCCATAACTCCCTTGGGTCCCTGTGAGATGGTTTCTAGGTCAGCAGCATGGCTTTTGTAAAGAAATTGGTTGAGTCAGGAACCCTGTAGTACCTGTCAGGCTTAACTGGAGCTGGAGGTAGAGAGTCCGGGTTAAGGCAGGCCTCCGAGTAAACATCCTCTAGGATGTCCAAGACAGGAGGTACAGCCAGTGGCCTGTGCTGGGGTAACAAAAGAAATTCCCTGAGCCTTTTCTTGGAATCTGAATAATCCTGGCCTTCCCAGTGGAAATGTTCCCTTAAGGTATGCAAAGTTTCCCCAAATGAGAAATCCTCAGGGGGGGATACAGAAGGAATAGACTCCTCTGCATCAGAGTCTTCAAAAGGGGAGTAAGCCTGTTCCTGATCATCAGAGTGGTCTGAAATAATGGATCCCTGATCAGAGGAGGGGGTATCTTCCTCCACTCTGGGCCTTTTGTCCGGAGGTGGCTGAGAACCTCTGATTAGAGTAATTAAATCCTCAGCCATTTTAAGCATTTGTCTCTTAGGTATGGGGCCTGGAGATGGGCCCTGTGTAACTGGTCTCTTAGGGTGCATGGTTGCTTTAGACTTGGTGAAAGCCTTAATGGAGAAAGAAGAGGAAGGTCTGAAGACACCTTGAGTGGAGGTGGACCTGTCCACATTCTGTGTTTCAACGCCAAGAGTGGCTTCGGTATCTGTAGTCGGGGTGTGGGCCGAGGAGCCTGCGACCTCGGGTACAGGAGACACCGCCAAAGATGTGTCGTCGGTAGTCAGGGGCTGCGTAGGCGCCTCACTGTGAACTGGACCACGTATAGTCGGCTTAGGCGTGGTGTCGGTAGAGGCCGCGGACCTCGAGTGTCGGTCCTTGTCTTTGCGTTTTTTAGACAAAACCGGTGTTGGAGTATCCGACGACATGGTATAGTTAAATGGTTTCCCAAAAAAATGCTGGACGAACTCCGCCCGACGCTTAATAGTGCGTTTGTTGAATGTAGCACAACAGTGACAGACCGAGACGTCGTGGTCTGGGCCTAAACAAGGTATACAGAGGGAATGGAAATCCTTATGCGGTATTTGCTTCCCACAAGAAATACAATTATTAACTTTGTCTGACATCGGTCTGAGGCAAGAAAAGTTTCAACGGGTACTTAGCTTTAAGAAGACTTGGTTTCCAAATTTTCGTAATCTCAGGAGCTGGCCGACCGGCACTTGCGAACTGCTTCTGCTTCGGCACTGCGGCAAGAAAGACTGAAGAAAATGGCGTCGGCTGGTTCTTTTATACCCCTGTCGCACTGACGTCAGGGAAGAAGCGACGACAACCGACGCTGGACCTAGACTTTGGAATTCGGCCGACCGAGGACCCGCCTGACGGCAGGAGAACCCATCTGTTATGACTGCAGCTGTATGCACGATGAACATCTAAACAGCATTAGGAGCAGCTATAAGGCCCTGCAGGACTGCAGTGGCAAAGCCTGCCCTGGATTTAGAAAAGAGAGGTAAATGGTAATGCTTTGTGAACGTATGAACTGAGCTCCAAGTAGCAGCTTCTAGAATGTCTCTGGTAGGCACCCCTCTGAGAAAAGCTGCTGAAGTAGAGGCAGCCCTGGTGGAATGGGATCCGATCCCCTTGGGCACAAGTTTACCATAGTGTAAGTAGCAGAAACAAATGCAATGGCTTATCCATTTAGAAATAGTCTGCTTTGATATAGCCTTCCCCTCTGATCCTGTGGCAAATGCCAGCAGTAGTTGCTCAGACTTTCTTATACATTTTGTCCTGTTTAAGTAGAATCTTAGTTGTCTGTGTACATCCAATGAATGCAGAATCCACTTCCCCTTGTTCTGCGGGTTTGGGGAGAAAGTTGACAGGTGAATGGTCTGGTTAAGAGCCACACTGGATACCACCTTAGGCATAAAGGAAGGATTGGTCCTGAGGGCCACCCTGTCCGGGTAAAAAATAATGAAAGGCTCCACTGCCAAGAGAGCCTGTAGTTCTGAAGCCCTTCTAGCTGAAGTGACTGCCAAAAGAAAGACGGTCTTCCAAGAAAGGAATTTTATATCCGCAGTAGCTGCTGGTTCAAAAGGAGGTAGGGTGAGTTTTTCCAGCACAAAATTGAGGTCCCATGCAGGAGTTGGCACTCTCCTGGGAGGCCTTAAATTTCTGGCCCCTCTGAGGTACTGTTTTAGCAGAGGATGAGAAAAGAGGGGAGGCACTGTTTTGTAATGAGCCGAGATGGCAGAGGCATGGATTTTTATTGAAAAAAAAGATAGGCCCTTGTGAAGCATCTCAGTTAAGTATTGCAAAATCTGAGGAATATTGGGCTTTGCTGTGTCTACTCCTTGTGCTTGGTTCCAAGCACAGAATCTCTTCCATTTATCAGCATAAGATTTTCTAGTACTACGCCTTCTGGCCTCCAAAATGACATCCATCACCATGTTTACTGAGAGATGTAGTTGGTGAAATTAGCTGATTAGCCATGCTGCAAGATTCAGAGTTTGGAGCCGAGTGTGCAGAATTTGATAGTTCTGCTGAGACAATAGGTGAGGTGTTTGAGGCAAGTACCACGGAGGAAGGTGTGACATATTCCTTAGAAGCGGGTACCAGTGTTGGCGAGGTCAGTCCGAGCAATTAGAATCAATTTTGGTTTTTCCTGTCTGACTTTTAGTAGGACCTTGGAGAGTAGAGGCAGAGGGGGAAAGGCATAGACTGATAGGTTTTTCCAGCTGAAGCATAGAGCATCCACTTTCCATGCTTTTTTGGGATGAATTCTTGTGCAGAATTTGTCCAACTGATAGTTTTAGGGAGAGGCAAATAGATGTGTCTGGGCTCCCCATTTTTGTGTTAACATGCTGAAGATTTGTGGATCCAGTTTCCATTTGCGCGGGTCCATAAGATTTCTGCTTAAGTCGTCTGCCAGAGCATTTTGCTTTTCTGGCAGGAATCGAGCTTTAACCAGGAAAAATATATATATATACTTTTATAATAAGAGTTTTATACATTTACTATGTGATTATATTTATTTATACACATATATTTTAATCGGATGGTGGTTTAGGTACCGGCGGCATGTGTTATATTTATTATTATTATTTTTGTAGTTTTTCAATTTAAGGGTAATTTAATTTAATTTTAATTTTATTTCATTTTATTTGATTTCATATTACTCTTTATTCATTTATATTTGGTAATGAATTCGTGTGTTGCTTTATTAATTATAACCATCATACATTACAGGATGAATAAGTTATTTATGCAATATGTATAAGGGCAACATGTAGGGCAAATGTTTTGTCTTTTTTTATAATATGACATAAATGGATTAAGGACAATTTTTCTGTTTTTTGTTTTTGTGCAGACTGTATATCGAAGCATGTGTTGCAACCCACTGTCTAATTCAGCTCAATTTAATGTAATCTAACTTAATTAATTTAATTACATTAATGCAAAGTGCTTCAATATCATTGGTTAACAGGTCCAATCAGTTCCTTTGGCACTTATATTTAAAGTTTCAGTCTACATTCAAATGTGTTCTGATGAAGTTCGTTTTGTGAACGAAACCTAGGTCGACGTTTTCATTTTATTTGTGTGTGTTTTTGTTTAATAAAAACCTTTGGAACGTTTATGGACCTGGATGTTCTTGGAGAGCTGAATACTTGTGAGCTGGCTGTTCGACTTTTTTGTGGTGTATCCGATTAGATTTGTGACACCTTCAGTGGTTATATAAATCGAGCTTTAAGATGTATTTGGTAAGTCAAGGCTGTGTTCCACAGGGCAATGGCTAGTCTGCAAAGGGGGTAGGAGTGGGTACCCCCTGCTTGTTTATGTACCACATAACTGTGGTGTTGTCCATCTTTAATCAGCAGTTGTCCTGGATGAAGGAAATCCTTGAAGGCTATCAGAGCATTCTGAACTTTTAGTTATGCACTTACCATAACTTCGGATGTATGGGATCCATCTTGCCTACATTCATAACTGATGGGCTAGGAGCCGATCCCTCGGCTCTGACTCAGCCACTATATAGTAAAACGAAGTCTCTAATTGGCTGGGCTACCCCTTATCCCAGAATGCACCACGCCTGCTTCCCCAGATCTTGTTTGCTCGCTTTTATATACCTACATCCACAGGCACAGAAACATACCAACAACTGTAACAAACTAAAGTCCTTCAAGAGAAAAACTCAGTAAGTAGCAACATTTCCTCTAAGTCCAATGGGAAGGGAAGGAGGCGAGTGCGTATGAATGTAGGCGAGATGGATCCCATACATCCG
Source organism: Protopterus annectens (assembly GCF_019279795.1). Classification (NCBI taxonomy): domain Eukaryota; kingdom Metazoa; phylum Chordata; order Ceratodontiformes; family Protopteridae; genus Protopterus; species Protopterus annectens. Next base: position 613,067,855 of record NC_056741.1, on the reverse strand, counting down.
AAGTTATGGTAAGTACATAACTAAAAGATGTAATGGGATCCTATCTCACCTACATTCATAACTGATGGGACAGCATCCCTAGCACCTAAATCCCGGGTGGCTCATTGGAAAACACTCCTGAGAACTGTGGAACCAAAGGAAGCTCTACCTCAAGAAGCCACATCTATCTTGTAATGAGAAATAAAGGTGTGCAGAGAAGTCCAGGTAGCAGCCACACAGATATCATCTATCGATAATTTGGAGTGAAATGCTACAGAAGTAGCCATTGCCCTGGTAGAATGAGCCTTGACTGGGAATGGTAGCTCTTTGCCGGACTGTGAATAGATGAAGGAGATGCAATCTTTAATCCATTTGGCTATGGTGGCTCATTGGAAAACACTCCTGAGAACTGTGGAACCAAAGGAAGCTCTACCTCGAGAAGCCACATCTATCTTGTAATGAGAAATAAAGGTGTGCGGAGAAGTCCAGGTAGCAGCCGCACAGATATCATCTATCGATAATTTGGAGTGAAATGCTACAGAAGTAGCCATTGCCCTGGTAGAATGAGCCTTGACTGGGAATGGTAGCTCTTTGCCGGACTGTGAATAGATGAAGGAGATGCAATCTTTAATCCATTTGGCTATGGTGGTTTTAGCCACCGTTGACCCAACCTATTTTCCGCAAAGGACACAAACAGCTGATCTGACTTTCGTGTCTGATTGGTCCTACTTAAATAAAAACGCAGTTGTCTGTGAACATCCAACTGATGGAAAATATATTCTGCGCTATTGGAGAATTTGGGAAAACACAGGAGCTCCAAGGATTGTTGAATGCATAAGGGGGATGCTACCTTGGGTAAGAAAGAGGGATTTAACTTGAGAGACACTCTGTCTTTGTGAAAAATCAAATAAGGGGGGTTAGAACAGAGAGCCTGAAGCTCCGAGACCCGCTTGGCAGAGATTATTGCCACCAAAAAGGCGGTTTTCCAAGATAGAAATTTTATATCACAAGTAGCTGCTGGTTCAAAGGGATGGGCAGTTAAAGAAGCTAGAACCATATTCAGATCCCAAGGGGGCACAGGATGGGCTATTGGGGGTCAAGGAGCCATGCTCCTTTAAGGAAAGATTTGCAAAGCCTGTTTGCCATTAAGGAAGGCTCAAAGGAGACATGAAAATTAGAGATAGCCGCCAGTTGGACTTTAATTGTGGAAACTGAAGAGCCCAAATAAAACAAAGAAGCCAGGAATTCTAAAACCTGAGGTACTGGGGCGGTAAGGGGATCTATACCTCGTTGCTGGGCCCAAATAGCAAACCTCTTCCACTTGCTGGAATACAGTTTAATAGTGGAAGGTTTGTGAGAAGAGGACAAAATGTGGATGACGTCTGTAGAAAGAGAGTTATCTCTGACTAAGGTTGGAAGTGGAGTAACCAGGCGGCCAACCTCAAGGACCTGAGGGAGGGATGAGACTGCCCCAACTGATGAGTTAACAGGTCGGGCACCAGGTCCAGAAACCATGGGCCCTCCACCGCATACCTCAGAAGGAAGGGGAACCAAACCTGACGAGGCCAGTGTAGAGCGATCAAAATCATGTCACTTCGTAGATAAATCGCCTTCTGTATCACCTTCGGGAGGAGGGGAACCGGAGGGAAGGTGTAAAGTAGACCGGGGGGCCAACTGTGAGCTAGAGCGTCCCTGGGAACCTGCCCCTGAGAGGGAGACAGAGGGAAGAACTCCCTGCATTTCGCATTGTGAGGGCTGGTGAACAAGTCGCAACAAGGGAGGCCCCACTTGGCGAAAATGTTTGCAGCCACCCTGTCGTTGAGGGACCACTCGTGGGGCAACAGGAGAGTCCTGCTCAGCCTGTCTGCAATCACATTGGATTTCCCCAGAATGTGCGTTGCCACTAGGAAACGCTGGGTAGAAATCGCCCAATGCCACACTCTCATGGCCTCTCGGCAAAGAGGGTAGGACCTGGTTCCGCCTTGCTTGTTTATGTACCAGACTACCGACATGTTGTCGGATAGGATCGCAATAGTACCCCGGGGAAGAACATGATGAAGTGCTTGCAACACCAGTAGCACTGCTCTCATTTCCAGGATATTGATATGTAAGTGCTTTTCGTGAGCCTGCCACGTACCTTGGACAGACCTGTCCAGATAATGCCCCCCCACCCTATCTAGGAGGCGTCCGTGGTCACCATGGCGACGAGAGGCTGAAGGGCAAAGGGTCGCCCCTGGTCCAGGTTGGACCGAAGCAGCCACCAACGTAGGTCCCGATGGCAACTTTCCGTAATCTGGACCAAATGGCAGCACCCGCATGTGCAGCCTGGCTAAGGGGACTAGAAGAATAGTAGAGGCCATCGTGCCCAATAACTTCAGAATCAGTCTGGCCTGAACTCGTGATCTGGGTAACAAGGTTTGAACCTGCGACTGCAGGACCGGAATCCTTTTTACCGGCAAGAATGCCCGCATTCTTCTTGTGTCTAACTCTGCGCCTATAAAGGTAATACGCTGAGACGGCTGCAGCACAGATTTTCCCCAACTGAACGTGATTCCTAGTGAATGACCCAAACTGACTGTGGTCATAAGCCAACTAATAGATGCTTGGTGGTGGCAGTAAGGAGCCAGTCGTCTAGATAGGGAAACACTTGGAATCCTAGACTTCTCAAGTGAGCTGTCACTACTGCCAGGCAACTGGTGAACACCCTGGGGGCTGTGGTGAGACCAAAGGGCAGTGCTCAGAACTGGAAATGACTGGTTCCCAGGCGGAAGCGTAAGTGACTCCTGGACTCTTGACTTATCAGGATGTGATAGTAAGCGTCCTTGAGATCTATGAAGCACATCCAGACATCCTTCTCCAATAACGGGAGAATGGACTGAAGGGTGACCATTCGGAATTTGGATTTTTTTACAAAGCGATTCAATGATTTGAGGTCCAAAATGGGCCACAAGTCCCCTGTCTTTTTTGGCACCAAAAATAGTCTTGAGTAAGTTCCTGATCCGATCTGGTCGGCGGGGACAGGCTGGATGACTCCTTTTCTTAGCAGCTTTGAGACCTCGACCGCTGCTTGATCCCGCTGACTGGGTGGCACATCCGGGATCTTCCTGATAGGAAGAGGGGGCTTTATGAAAGGGATGAGATAGCCTCCGGTTATGGTTCGAAGCACCCACTGATCCTTGGTGATAGATTCCCAAGCCTGTTCCGCAAAGCGACCCCCGTCTCGCTCCGGAGATGTGCAGTCGGGCCACGTCTCGGGGACGGTGAGCGTAGGATGGACCACGAAAGGAATCGCGGTCTCCAGAGTTACGGGGGTCTCTGCCGCCTCTGGGGCGGCGTATTCCTGAATCCCCCCCCCCCTGCCTCTAGAGGGGGGATCACTCGGTGGAGTAGGGAAAGACCTTTGAGATTTTTTGAACCACATTTTCCCTCCTCTCTGGGCCTTGGGGTAAGGTCTAGAGGGAGTGGAGAAATGGGCCCCCAGGGCAGTCAAGGTCCTGCCCTCCTGCTCGCATCGAGTCAGTGTGTCCTTCACCTTGGGTCCAAACAGGGAGGACCCATCAAAGGGGGCGTCGGTGAAGGAAGACTTAAACGCCTCCGCAAAGGGACACAAGCATAACCAGGCGTGTCTTCTAAGAGCCACGCCTGTTCCCGCTGCTCTACTCGCCCCTTCGGCCGCATATGAGATGAGCCTCATGGACGAGTTGACTATCGAAGATAGGGTAGTCATCTGGGCGCCAATAGTTTGGGCTAACGCCTCAGGAAGATTACCCGTAAGAGACTCACCTAACTCTTTGAGGAGGTCCCTTTGGAGCCTGGTAAAATGACAGATAATTCAGCGACCGCAGGGTAAAGGCCGCTGAAGAAAGGGTACACTTCCCGTACCTATCCATGCTCCTGGAATCCTTATTAAGAGGGTGAATAGACGTTGAAGCCTCTGCCACGTCCTGCTGAGTTGGCAGATGCCACCACCATCGCATCTACTGCAACTCCTTTGGTCAAAAATTCCTTGTGAGGAGGGGCTGAGAGGAACTTGTTAGGCCTGGTGGGCACCGGTTCCACAGAGTCAGGGTGTTCCCACACCCTTCGAGAAACTAAATCTAGCAATTCATCGAAGGGTGGAGACACCCAGGAGGCGGAGGGCTGGGCCCCAAAAGCCTTGAGGAAGACTGACTCCTCTGCGGAAGGGGTTTTGGAATGCCAATCGCCTCTCTGTCTCAGGATCTCGAGGATATCTGAGAATGAGACGTCATCCGAGGATGATTTTGGGGACCCCTCCGCATCATCGAGGTCAGTATCTGACGTGAAAGACTCATCCTGGGAGTCAATGTGCTTCCTCTTGCACAATTTTTTCCTTGGAGGTTCATCTGAAGCGGAATCAGAAGGACCTCCCGGGAGAAGGGAACCCCCTAAGGGGGTATCCTCAGGCTTTGGGGCCCCGCTGTCATGGGAATGAAGCACACCAGAAGCACCAGTTCCCAAGTCTAGGGACGGTGAGGTAGAGAGTTGCTGAGCCGGCAAGGACATGGCCAGCGCACTCCTCATGGCCTCAAAAGCAGGACCTCCAGACTCTATGGAGGACACCGGCTGAGAGACCACGACGGTACCGGGAATCCCTGCGGCTGACGCTCCGAGAGAGAGACTAGGCACCGAAGCTACCAGTTCCAAAGTTTTCCCCTCTGCCCCGACCGAGGAAGTCCCGGTACCGAACCCTGACGCCGAGGACAGGGTAGGAATGATGGTCGGAACCGAGAGGCTCTGAGGAAGTCTCGGTTCCGACTGGACGACTCTGCTCCGCTCCACCATCACCGACTCCAACGGTTCCGAGGAGGTTGGAGGAGGAATCGGATGTGTCAAAGTGGGGACTGGCTCCGGAGCCGAGTGGGCTGGAGCCGAGACCATTTTTGCAAAAACCGGGGACTGGAAAAGCCTCTGGATAACTCTGTCCAAATCTGAGTCAGACAACCTGGAGGATTTAGAGGAAATAGATGGGGGCCGAGACGACTTCTCTCTCGGCTCCGATAGACCAGGGGACCGGCTCCGAAATGGCTCCAACACTATTGGCACCGGATCCAGAACCGTATGTATAAGTATCGGCACCGAAGGAGACTTCGGGGGGGAGAGTCTGAGCTGCACACCTCCAACGGCTACGAGACTAAAGGAGCCGAAGCAGATTATTCGCCTCTCGATCCCCCAACCTGCGGCTCCGACACCAATGGAGCCGAGGAAAGAGGTATTGAGGCAGACCCTTCCACCCGAGGCTCCGAAGCCACTGGAGCCGAGGAAGAAGAGGTCGACCTATGCTTCTTGGAAGTCGGTTCCAACGGACTGGTCGGAGCAGACGACCTTTTCTTTTTAGAAGCTGGAGAGGAAGGAGAAGCCAAAGCTTCCTCAAAGGAGGGCTTAATAAGGCCCTTAAGTATCAACTTATTTTTACGTTCTTGAAGGACCCTAGAGGAAAAAGCATGACAAACACTACATGTTTCTTGTAAATGTTTCGGTCCTAAACAATATACACAAACAGCATGACTATCGGTAATGGACATTTTGTAGTTACACTTAGTGCACTTTGTAAAACCAGACTTCTGCTCTTTCGACATCCTGTCACTCCACTGTTTTACCACAATGAAAAAAACAACCTTAAGTACGGCACGAGCCCTTTTACTCAAACGGGACTGGCCCGAGATACAGCACACAAAAAACGGGCAGAAGCCCTCTAACTTAAACGGGCTTAACCCGATAAAAAAAGAGAATGGACAGTACGACAATTTCAGCACACACAAATAAGGGCAAGGGCCCTCTAACTTAAACGGGCCTTGCCCGGTAAATAGAAAAAAAATGCCAATCACACCAAAAAAGTTTACACACACACGTAAAGCTGTTAAAACAGCTGTTTGTTAAATTTATGAAGAAACCCCTAGGTCAAAAGACCAAAAAGTAACCAAAAAACTACTTAGCTCCAGCCAAGTCGAGACCACGTCTAGCTTGAAAAGTGGCAAACGAGATCTGGGGAAGCAGTCGTGGTGCATTCTGGGATAAGGGGTAGCCCAGCCAATTAGAGACTTCGTTCTACTATATAGTGGCCGAGTCAGAGCCAAGGGATCGGCTCCGAGCCCATCAGTTATGAATGTAGGCGAGATAGGATCCCATTACATCAGCTAGGATTTCTTTTTGGTTGATATGTAGATGCATTTGGTTTGGGCTCCATTTGCCCTGAATGCATCTCCCCGCCAGGTGGGCCCCCCCAAGCATAGTCTGATGCGCCTGTAGTTAGGGTTTGAGTGGCAGGTGGTAGAATGAATGACAGTCCCTTGTTTTGGTGACATGTCTCTGCCCACCAAAGAAACTCCTGTTGCAGGCAGGGAAAGAGAGGAATCACGGTTTCCAGGCTGTGACAATGTTGACTCCATAAGCTTTTTAGATACAACTGAAGTTTCCTCATATGCAGTCTCGCATATGGAATTAGCGAAATGCAGGATGCCATGAACCCTAAAGCCTGCAGAATTTGTCTTGCACATAGCTGGGTTTTTGTTGCCATTTGTTTGAAATATGTTGTCAATTGAATTTGCTTGACTGGCGTGAGGTAAGCCATCTGGGCAGTTGTATTCAAGCTTGCACCCAGGAATGTAATTACTTGAGAGGGTACCAGCTGTGGTTTCTTTTCATTTATGGTGTACCCTAGACACGCTAGAAGCCTTTTTACAAACACCAGATGTTGAAGAAGAGTGTCCTTGTCCTCTGCCTGAATGAGACAATCGTCCAGATAAGGATACATTTGAATGTTTCTTTGTCTGCAAAATGCAATTACTGCTGCCAGGCACTTTGTAAAGACCCTGGGCACAGTAGATAAGCCAGAGGGCAGTGCAGAGAATTGGTAATACAAAAAGCCTGCTTTGAAGCGGAGGTACCTTCTGCAAGATTCCCTTATTGGGATATGCAGGTATGCCTCTTTTAAGTCTAGAGTTATCAACCAAGCATTCTTGCCTAGCATAGGCAGTAGCTGCTGTAAAGTCAGCATTTTGAATTTTGGAATGTCCAGGAACGTGTTTAGAACTGATAAGTCCAGAATTGGACGCCATGATTTGTCTTTTCTGGGTACCAGGAAAAGTCTTGAATAAGACCCTTGTCCTTTTCCTTTTCTGGTACTGGTTGAATAGCCCCCATATCCATGAGGGACATGACTTGTTTCTGGGCCTCTTCCAACTGGTTTGGTGGCAGATCTGGCCATCTGTTTGGAATTGGCAATGTGTGAAAATGAAATCTGTACCCCCTGGGATACTATGTTTAATACCCACTTGTCCTGGGTAATTAAATGTCAATTTTGAGCATGAAGTGCTAGTTTTCCCTCCAAGGGGATTGCCAAAAGATAAGTGCTTGGAGATGGCAGAGGAAAGTCATTGAGACTGTTTACTGTAGGGTTGTGCTCTGTTACCTCCTGATTTGGTGGTGGAGGCACCCCATTGCTTTGACCTGTAAGATCTTAGTGATTGATATCTGGAGCCTTTGGAGCGCCTGGGTTTGCCCTGAGCAGTTCTGTTGGACACAGGAAAGGACCAATTCTTAGCAGGCCAGTGCCTACTGAACCTGGGTGGCTGCACTTGCAAGAATATCTTTTATAGTTTGCATAGATTTAGCTTTGTCTTCCATTTTCTTTAAAACCTCTTCTGCTTTATTACCAAACAGACTGTCATGCTGTAAAGGGGCATCTAACAATTTAGCTTTAACATGATCAGGAAGATTTTGCTCCTTGAGCCAGGTATGCCTTCTTATCACAGATCCAGTTATGGCGGCCCTACAAGAGGCCTCCAAGGAATCAAAACCACATTGCAAAATATGCTTTCCAACATGTTCTGATGAATGCAATAAATCCTGTAACTCTATTTTCCACACAATCAGAAATCAACATCATTTTCTGTTTCAGTAAGCCCATAACATGCTGTTGATATTTAAGTAGATGAAACTGGCAGTTTAAAGCCCGGATTGCCAAGGTTGCAGACGTATAAACCTTCTTTACCCATCTATCCAGCACCCTGGAATCTCTATCAGAAGGGGTAGGATTTTTGGCTGTAGAAGCCTTAACACGCTTGGGACCCTGAGAAATAGTCTCAGGGTCAGCAGCAGGATTTTTGAAAAGAAATTTGTGGGAGTCAGGAACCCTGTAATATATGTGTGGCTTACTAGGAGCCGGAGGCAGGGTATCAGGAGCCATGCTTGATTCCGAGAACACATCAACAATCTCTAATACAGGAGGTATTGCCAAAGGCCTATGCTGAGGAAGAAGAAAATCCCTAAGCCTCTTTTTTGATTCTGAGAAGTCCTGACTCTCCCAGTGAAAATGTTCCCTTAAAGTATGCAAAGTCTCTCCAAAAGAGTAATCCTCAGGAAGAGAAGCAGAGGGGATGGATTCCTCTGCATCAGAGTCCTCATAAAGTACAGTTTTGTACCTACCATAAATGTAGATGTTCGAGTGCTAATACAGCTGCAGTAATCACAGATGGGTTTTCTGCCGTCAGGCGGGTCCTCGGTCAGCCGAATTCCAAAGTCTAGGTCCGGCGTCGGTTGTTGTCGCTTTCTTTCCTGACGTCAGTTAGGCAGGGGTATATAAGACACAGCCGACGCCATTTTCTTCAGTCTTTCTTGCCGCAGATGTCAGGTGCCCCCAGAAGGAAGGCAATACATAAATTATATTTATATACATGCAATGCAATATAATCAAAAATCAGTAGCTGCAAGCAAATATACCATAGAAGGATAACCCAAACAGGTTGTATGAAGAGTGGTTAGGCCCTAGGCCTTTATCAAGAGGGGAAGGAGGGAGGGAAACCTGTACTGCAGCTGTATTAGCACTCGAACATCTACATTTATGGTAGGTACAAAACTGTACTATGTTCATCGTGCATACAGCTGCAGTAATCACAGATGGGTAGAATCCCAAAGCTACACACAGGGTGGTAGGCACTAGGTGGAACTGGGATGAGCCAGAATGCCCTGCAACACAGCAGTGGCAAAGCCTGCTCTAGTTTTGGAATATAAAGGCAGGTGGTAGTGTTTTGTGAAGATATGCACAGAACTCCAAGTGGCTGCCTCCAAAATATCTTTGGTAGGAACTCCTCTGAGGAAGGCTGTAGAGGTAGCTGTGGCCCTGGTGGAGTGGGATCGGATGCCTGTAGGGACAGATTTTCCATGATAGGAGTAACAAAACCGTATGCAGTGGCCTATCCATTTTGAAATTGTCTGTTTGGTAACTGGCTTCCCTTGAGCTCCTACAGCATAGGACACAACAAGTTGTTCTGATTTCCTGAAAGGCTTTGTTCTGTCCAAATAATAACGTAGCTGTCTATGGATGTCTAAGGAGTGTAGCAGCCTTTCCCCTTTGTTTTGAGGATTGAGGTAAAAGGTAGGTAAGTGTATGGCTTGATTTAAAGCTACCCTGGATAGGCATAAATGACGGGTTGGTTCGAAGGGAAACCCTGTCCTGATGGAAGATGAGAAAGGGCTGCACAGCCATGAGGGCTTGTAGTTCCGAAACCCTACAAGCTGAGGTAATGGCCAGAAGGAAAGCTGTTTTCCAGGACAAATATTGCAAATCTGTTGAGGCAGCTGGTTCAAAGGGAGGCAATGTTAATTTTTCTAGAATGTAATTAAGATCCCAGGCTGGCATTGGTTGTTTCCTTGGTGGTCTTATATTCTTAGCCCCTCTGAGGAACTGTCTTGAGAGTGGGTGAGAGAATAAGGGTGGATCAGTGTTGAGTTCTGCAGAAATGGCTGAGGCATGGATTTTTATGGAGGAAAATGAAAGTCCACTGTTCAGCAGCTCAGCTAGATACTGTAATACCCGAGGCAAATTCAGTTTTCTAGGATCCTGACCTTTTTTCTCATTCCAAGAGCAAAACAGTTTCCATTTTGCGGAGTAAGCCTTTCTAGTAGATGGCCTTCTGGCCTCCAAAATGACATCCTGCACCTCTTTGGGGAGTAGGGTCTGTTGTGGTGTTAAGGAATTTTCCATGCAGCGAGATTGAGTGTTTTCAGCTGACTGTGAAGAGTTTTGTAGCTGTGCTGAGTCAGCAGAAGAGGCATTAGTCTTCCTATAAAAGTGCATGAATTTTTTAATTTGATTGTAACCTGAAGAAGCATACTTGGTTGTATGCGAAAGCGCTTGTTATCCTTTTGTAATAAAACAGCTTTTAACTACATCGTGGTGATACTTGTTTGGTGTTCCTGGGAGCTGTGCTGAGTCAGTAGAAGAGGCATTAGAGGTAGGGACCAGGGAGGAGTATGCGTTGGGCTCCTCAGGAGTGGGTACCAGTGTTGTCTTGGCCAGTCTGGAGCAATCAGTATCATCTTCGGTCTGTCTGCTCTTGCTTTCAAGAGCACCTTGGGCAGAAGAGGCAGAGGTGGGAAAGCGTAAACTGTCCATGCTGCCCAACTGAATGAAAGGACGTCCACTCTCCAGGCCTTTGGATGAAAGGTCCTTGAACAGAACTTTTCCAATTGATGATTCCTGTGGGAGGCGAAGAGATCTATGTCTGGCCTTCCCCACACTTGGATTATCTTTGTAAACACTTGAGGATGCAACTTCCATTCGTGTGGGTCTGTCATATTTCTGCTTAGATTGTCTGCCAGCGTTTTCCAAACCTGGCAAGTACTGTGCTTGAAGTTCGATTTGCCATTCCAGAGCAAAGTTCCAAAGTGTCATGGCTAGTCTGCACAGGGGGTATGAATGTGTTCCTCCTTGTTTGTTTATGTACCACATTACTGTGGTGTTGTCTGTTCTTATCAATAATTGTCCTGGATGCAGGAGGTCCTTGAAAGCTGTAATTGCATTTATCACTGCTAGCATTTCGTTTTGATTGATGTGAAGGTGCTTTTCCTTTTGGGACCATTTGCCCTGAATGCACCTGTCTGTCATGTGCGCCCCCCCCCCCAGGCGTAATCTGAGGCGTCTGTTGTGATGACTTGATTTGCTTGAGGCTTGCAGAATGGGAGACCTGTGTTTGTTTGACATGCTGGGGCCCACCATAGAAATTCCTTTTGCAAACATGGAATTATTGGTATTATTGTTTCCAAACTGTGGCTGTGTTGAGACCATAGGTTTTTTAGGTACCATTGAAGTTTCCTCATATGCAACTTTGCACATGGGATTAAAAGAATGCAAGATGCCATGAAGCCCAGAGCCTGCAGGATTTTCCTTGCATTAAGCCTGGTACAATTTGCTAGTATTTTGAAGTACTGAGTTAGTTGCCCCTGTTTTTCTGGCGTAAGATAGGCCATCTGGGTGTTTGTGTCCAAGTTGGCACCCAGGAAAGTTATTTTCTGAGATGGTGTTAGCCTGGATTTCTCTTTGTTGACTGTGTATCCCAGAGAATTCAGTAACCGTGTTACATAAGCCAGATGTTCCAGAAGTATGTGCTTGCTGTCCGCTTGGATCAGGCAGTCGTCCAAATAAGGGTAAATTTGTATCCCTTGAAGTCTGCAGTAGGCAATTACTGATGCCAGACATTTCGTGAATACTCTGGGCGCAGTAGATAAGCCAAAGGGCAAAGCAGAGAATTGATAGTGGATTGAACCTGCAAGAAATCTGAGGTATCTTCTGCAGCTTTGCCTGATTGGGACATGCAGGTATGCCTCCTTGAGGTCCAATGTTACCTGCCAAAACTCCTTGCCCAGCATGGGAAGAAGCTGCTGTAATGTGAGCATCTTGAATTTTGGTACGAGTAAAAATGTGTTTAGGATGGATAAGTCCAAAATGGGTCTCCAGTCGTTTCCTTTCCTTGGTACCAGAAATAGCCTGGAATAAAAACCTTGACCTTGTTCGTGAGTAGGTACCTCTTGAATAGCTTTCATGTCTATGAGCTTTGAAATTTGTAGTTGTGCCTCTGCCCTTTGATTGTGTGGCAGGTTTGGCATGCCTCTCATTTTTGGAAGAGTGTGAAAATGAAATCTGTAGCCTTTGTTTATAATGTCCAGGATCCATTTGTCTGTTGTGACAATATGCCAATTTCTTGTAAATAATGCCAGATTTCCTCCCAAGGGTGCTGCCAGCTGAGACTTGCTTGGCATGGAAAGGAGGAAGTCATTGGGTTTGTTTCCTGTATTGTTGTGCACTGTCTTCGCCACCTCTTGGTGCTGGAGTTTGCCATTGCCTAACTCTATATGATCCTTGTGATTGTCCTCTGCCCCTTGTGCGCCTGTATCTACCTCTTTGGGGCTTGTCCGTGGCTGGAAAGGACCAGTTTTTAGAAGGCCAATTTCTGCTAAAACGTGGTGGCTGAACCTGTAGAAAAGCTTTGACAGTTTGCATAGATTTGGCTTTTTCTTCCATTTTCCGTAGTATCTCCTCAGCATTAGTACCAAATAGCACATCCTTTTGTAAAGGAGCATCTAGTAGTTTAGCTTTCACATGATCAGGCAAGATTTGTTCCCTAAGCCAGGCATGTCTACGAATGACTGATCCTGTAACAGCAGCTCTACATGAGGCCTCTAGAGCATCATAGCCACATTGTAAGGTGTGTTTACCCACTTGTTCTGCACTATGCATCATATCCTGCAACTCCTTCAAATCTGGTTGTTCAGTTTGAGACATTTTATTTCTTAATTGAGATAACAGAAACTGCTGATATTTTAGCATATGGAACTGACAATTTAAGGCCCTCATGGCTAGGGTGGCCGAGGTATATACCTTTTTTCCCCCACCTTTCTAAGGATCTTGACTCTCTTTCGGAAGGTAGTGGATTCTTAGCAGTAGAGGCCTTCATTCCCTTGGGGACTTGAGAAATGGTTTCAGGGTCAGCATTATGGCTTTTGTAAAGACATTGGTGAGAGTTAGGAACTCTGTAGTACCTATCAGGCTTGACTGGGGCAGGAGGCAGGGAATCCGGATTAAGGCAAGTCTCCGAATAAACATCATCAAGTATGTCCAAGACAGGAGGTATCGCCAGAGGTCTGTGTTGAGGTAACAAAATAAATTCCCTAAGTCTTTTCTTGGAATCAGAAAAGTCTTGGCCTTCCCAATGGAAGTGTTCCCTCAAGGTGTGCAAGGTTTCCCCAAAAGAAAAATCCTCTGGAGGAGATACAAAAGGAATGGACTGCTCTGCATCAGAATCTTCAAAAGGGGAGTAAGAGTGTTCCTCTACATCAAATGTTCTGAAAAAATGGAGCCCTGATCAGAAGAGGGAGAATCTTCCTCCACTCTGGGTCTCTTGTCTGGAGGGGGTTGGGAACCCCTGATAAGAGTAATTAAATCCTCAGCCATTTTTAGCATCTGCTTTTTAGGCATGGGGCCTGGAGATGGGCCCTGTGCAACAGGCCTCTTGGGATGCCTGGCTGATTTGGACTTAGTAAAGGCCTTAATGGAAAAGGAAGATGAGGGTCTAAAGACACCATGGGTGGAAGTGGACCTGTTCACATTAGGAGGCTCAACGCTCACAGTGGCTTCGGTGGTTGTAGTCTGGGTATGGGCCGAGGTACCTGTGGTCTCGGTTACAGAAGACACTGCCAAAGAAGTGTCGTCGGTAGTCAGGGGCTGCATAGGCGTCTCGCTGAGAACCGGACCACGTGTAGCCAGTTTTGGCATGGTGTCGGTGGAGACCGCGGACCTTGCGTGTCGGTCCTTGTCCTTGCGTTTTTTGGACAAAACGGTAGTCGGAGTCTCCGACGACATTTTATAATCAAAGGCTTTACCAAAAAAGTGTTTGGCGAACTCCGCCCGACGCTTAATAGTCCGTTTACTGAAAGTAGCGTAAAAGCGACAGCCCGAGACGTCGTGGTCTGGGCCTAAACAAGGTATGCAGAGGGAATGGAAATCCTTATGCGGTATTTGCTTCCCACAAGAAATACAATTGTTAACTTTTTCTGACATCGGTCTGAGGCAAGAAAAGTTTCCCCAATGGGGTACTTAGCTTTAAAGAAGACTTCGGTTTCCAATTTTTCGTAAATTTAGGAGCTGGCCGACCGGCACTTGCGAACTGCTTCTGCTTCGGGCACCGCGCGGCAAAAAAGACTGAAGAAAATGGCGTCGGCTGTGTCTTATATACCCCTGCCTCACTGACGTCAGGAAAGAAAGCGACAACAACCAACGCCGGACCTAGACTTTGGAATTCGGCCGACCGAGGACCCGCCTGACGGCAGAAAACCCATCTGTGATTACTGCAGCTGTATGCACGATGAACATGGTGGAATAGAAAATTCCTAATCAGAAGAGGAATCAGAAGAAATGGCAACCTGATCTGAAGATTCATAGAAAGTGCCTTGCCTAGGCCTCTTAGCAGGGGGGGGGGGGGTTGGAACCCCTGATCAAGGTAATTAAATCCTCAGCCATTTTGATCATTTGTTTTTTAGCCATAGGGGCCTGAGCACATGGCTCGTGCGTCATTTTTTTAGACACAGACGTTGGTTTTGGCCTTTTTTTGATGATGGCGTTGGTTTAATATACAAATGTTGAGGCCTAAAAACACCCTCAGAAGCTGGTGCCTGCTCAGCGGCTCCGGACCCATCCAAGGGAGAGACATCCACGGGTTCAATACTTGCAGAATTTCATGGCATACCGGACTCCGAATGGGTCTCGGTAGAGGCCTGCAACTCAAAAGTAGCGAGTATCAGGGGCTGCGAAAGCGCCTCACTGAGTACCGGCGAATCGGCGACTGGCTTAGGAGAAGCTTAATCTGTTTTGGACCTAGACGGTCTGTCTCTGTCTTTTTCCTTGCGTTTTTTGCGAACTCTGGTAGTCGGATTGCTAACAGATGACATTTCAGGGTAATTAAATCTTGAACCAAAATATTTAGAAGCAAAAATATACTGACGCTTAATAGTGCGTTGGTTAAATTTAGCACAAAACAGCAAGGCACATTGCGATCAGGGCCTAGGCAGGGAATACAGTACAAATGAAAATCCTTGAGGTATTTGCTTCCCAAAAGTAATGCAACTATTAACTTTTACTGACATCGATAAGGAGCAAGAAAAAGTTTCCTCAACGGGGTACTTAGCTTTAGTTTGAAGACTTCGTTTCTGAAACTCGAAAATGAAAATTTCAGGAGTCGGCTGACCGGCACTTGCAAACCTCGGGCACCGCGCAGCAAGAAAGACTGATTTAAATGGTGTCGGCTTCATGTTTTATTCCCCTAATAACCTGACGTCATGGAAGAGGAGACAG